>NC_090266.1:1195712262-1196326262 GCF_040414725.1 Anabrus simplex | reverse complement strand
CAGCATTTGCCTGGTGTGAAAATGGGAAACCACGGAAAACCATTTTCAGGGCTGCCGATAGTGGGATTCGAACCGACTATCTCCCGGATGCAAGCTCACAGCCGCAGGCCTCTACACGCACGGCCAACTCGCCCGGTCATTTCCTCGTTACTGTGATCACATCTGATATAGAAATACAATTCTTTTTAAATTATGAGCAATGTACAGACAATACTCATATTATATATATATATATATATATATATATATAGATCACATCACAACAGAGCTGAACAGAATACAATAGAACTCAACAGAAAAGAAACAACAATCACTTGACACAGACCACCATTAGGCACTACTGATTCACTATTATGCAAGTGAAAACACAACAAACAGCATATGACAATTGCAGAAAGGACATGTGAATGCCCTGTAACAGTACATGGAAGCACTACAAATTGTCCATCGACAGTTGCAATAAATTCGATGCTTCAAAATGAGCACAGTACAAATAATTTATGTTGTGTTGTACTTGTGATGAAAAAATTTGAATCCTCTGCGAGTAGTATGTGATAGACTAACACTGCAATCACTTTTGAAATTGCCATATTCATCTTTCCTTTTTAAACATAGAAGACAATTTGAGGCGTTGGCCTTTGAAAACAGTTTGGTTTTTAATGGTTTTAGAACACATCAACACGGCTACATAAAAGTGAATATAATTTACATACAAGACTGAACAATAGATTTAAAAAACAGACAGTACAAAATAAAACTGTTTTCCGACAGGTGAATTTCAGTACATTACATATATAAATTTGTTTTTTGCTAGTTGCTTTACGTCGCACAGACACAGACAGGTCTTATGGCGACGATGGGACAGGGAAGGGCTAGGAGTGGGAAGAAAGCGGCCGTGGCCTTAATTAAGGTACAGCCCCAGCATTTGCCCAGTGTGAAAATGAGAAACCACGGAAAACCATCTTCAGGGCTGCCGACAGTGGGATTCGAACCTACTATCTCCTGAATACTGGATACCGGCCGCACTTAAGTGACTGAAGCTATCGAGCTCGGTAAGAACATCATATCAATAATGTTCATGAACTGAAGAGAACTTTATGTATGTTATACATTATTTTCTTCGAGCCATACATAATTATTTTGATGAGGTCATACTAGGCAGATAAAGAAACACACCAATGTTCAGTTCCCAAAAGTCAACTGCAATCTCCAGTTTCACAGTATTGTTTAACTGAGCTGAGTTGAATATTCAAGAACACCATACCTTGTCCATTTCTAACAAATATCAAATGCCCTCCACCCACAAGAGCAACAATGCAGTCACAAATAGCCTGACAATGAAGAAGCAAGGTGCCAGATTAAGCCGACTAGTTTATAGGTAAATGGAATCTATACACTTTTATTAGTACATACAATGATCGATGTACTTGTGGATATAACTTACTACATATATTTTAATGTTTGTCATTCTACATCCAAGAATATGACATTGAATATGTATTGTGATCCTCCCCTGTGAACCAAGTGACCTTGCCCCGGTGGGGAGGCTTGCGAGTCCCAACGAAGCAGATAGCCGAGCTGCAGGTGCAACCATATCGCGTGAGTAACTGTCGAGAGACCAGACTTACGAATGGTTCATCAAAAGGGGAGTAGTAGGCTATCGGAAGTTGCAAGGGCAGGAGTCTAGATGATTGACTGATATGGCCTTGTAACAATACTCAACATGGCTTAGCTGTGTTGATACTGCTACACGGCTGAAAGCAACAGGAAACTACAGCCGTAACTAACTCCCGAGGACATGCAGCTCTCTCTGTATGAATGATGTACGGATGATGGCTTCCTCCCGGGTAAAATATTCCGGAGGTAAAACAGTCCCCCATTCAGATCTCCGGGTGAGGACTACATGAGAGGGGGTGATCATCAGGAAGATGGATACTGACATTCTGTGAGTCAGAGCGTGGAATGTCGTTAGAAGTTGAATCGTTGTGGTAGGCTAGAGAATCTCAAAAGGGAGATGGATAGACTAAAGTTAGATGTAGTTGGTATAAGTGAAGTACGTTGGCAGGCAGAAGAGGATTTTTGAAGAGGATTTTTGGTCAGGCGACTACAAAGTTTTCAACACAATCAAACAGGGGAAATGCAGGAGTTGGTTTAATAATGAATAAGAAAATAGGGCAGCGGGTAAGCTAGTATGGCCAGCACAGTGAAAGAATTATTGTTGTCAAGATAGACACAAAACCAATGCCCTCCACAATAGTGCAGGTCTATATGCCTACTAGTTCAGTGGATGATGAGGAAATCGAAAGAATATACGAAGAGATAAAAGATTTAATACAATATGTAAAAGGCGACGAGAATCTAATTGTGATGGGAGACTGGAATGCAGTGGTAGGCCAAGGAAGAGAAGGTAATACATTAGGAGAATTCAGATTGGGACAAAAGAATGAAAGATGAAGTTGACTGGTTGAATTCTGCACTGATCATAATTTAGTCCTTGCTAATACTTGGTTCAAACACCACAAAAGACTGCTGTATATGTGGATGAGACCTAGAGACACTGGAAGGTATCAAATAGACCTCATTATGATTAGGCAGAGATTCAGAAACCAGGTGTTGGATTGCAAAACTTTTCCAGGAGCAGACGTGTACTCTGACCACAACTCGTTGGTCATGAAATGCCGTCTGAAGTTGAAGAAAGGAAGGAATGCAAGGAGATGGGATCTAGACAAGTTGAAAGAAAAGGGTGTGAGGGATTGTTTCAAGGAACATGTTGCACAAGGATTGCACAAGGACTAAATGAAAAGGCTGAAGCAAACACAATAGAGGAGAATGGATAGTCATGAAAAATTGTCGTAGGTACGACATTGTAACCGATGTAAAACCTTCAATTATTATGTTTCATATATTTTAATTATAGTTTAATTAATGCTAAATTATCTTTTATTAAATATTAAACATGACTAGTATATGATTTCCCTGTAAATATGTAGTATAAAATTGTATAACCTCAAATACGTATTGTGTATAAGTTTAACCTCAAAATCCATTTAGTCGAAAGCAGTAGAAAATTCATAATGTTCGTATGTTAGACTTATTGTACTATAATTTGGTATATATGAAGGGTTCTGGAAACTTACTGTAAGGTTTTATTATCCAGATACATGTAGAGACTTTACAAATGTTGTAGATATTTCCATGTACTAGATAAAGTGACCGATATAGGTCGGTCTGTCATGCTAGAATCGAGGAATGGTATTAATACTCATGGTAGTCTATATACGTTAGGTTCTTTTAAAACTGTATTGGGGAATAGTGTTAATGTGCAAGGTACACAGACTAGGTTAGATTCTTGTCAGATCACTAAAATCAATGAACCTGTAGAAACAAAAATATCTACTAGTAGGCCTATTGTGGAAAATGACATCCAAGATACTAAGAAAGCACCAAGGTTAGTTGAACACTTTAGAGGATACTAACGAAATGTAAATGGACTTCGAAGCAAACTAACTGAACTTAAAATTTCTTCATGTTTAGCTGACTATGACTTCATGGTATTAACCGAAGCAAACTTAAATGATGAAATTAGTGATGTGGAACTCAGACTCGAAACGTATTCAATTTTCAGATGTGATAGGTCTTCTTTAACGAGTATGAAGACATCACATGGGGGGGTAATGATCTGTATTAACAAGAGGTTTAAACCTACTCTGATACCGTGCATTAACACAGTTGAACAGTTCTTTGTGTCCCTAACTTTTAATACCACAAAATTAATCATTGGTGCTGTATACATTCCACCCAAGTCTCCTGTCCAAAAATATTTCGAACATTGCAGTGCTGTTGAAAAAATTATGTCAAATCTTGACAACCCATTTATTGCTCATTGTTGGTGACTACAATCTACCACATCTTAATTGGATAGTAAATGAAGAAACATCTTCTGGCCGTATGTCAGTAGGTAACCACACTATGCAGTCCAGTTTAGTTACAGACACTTTTTCTTATCTCTGTTTAAATCAGTTTAATGCTATCCCAAATTTTCTAAATCACTTTCTTGATTTGGTTTTCAGTAACTCCAGTTCCATTGAACTAAAATCTAGTAATGAAAGCATTGTCCCCCTCGATAGACACCACCCAGCATTAGGGATTTCTTTACCTATAAATGAGCTCTACAATTCCTTGCCTGCTGATAGTTTTTATTTTGACTTTTTAAATGGTGACTATAATGGACTAAATTATTATCTGTCACAGTTCAGCTGGGAGGAGATGTTTCAAAATGTATCAATTGATAAAGCAGTAGAAATCTTCTATTCGGTACTACATTATGGCATGGAACTTTACATCCCTATACGGAATTTTAAGACTCCCAAATTCCCAAAGTGGTTTAATCATAAATTGAAGTCCCTGATTATTGAAAAGAAGAAAGCACATAAGCGATACAAAATATCAGGTCTCAATAGTGATTATCAGCATTTCTCGAAATTAAGAAATGAATGCAAGTCTGAATCTAAATCTTGCTATACAATGTATGTCTCCAACTGTGAACGAAGTATTACTTCCAATCCACAGAAATCCTGGCAATATCTAAGTTCTAAAAGGTCATGTAATAATATTCCTTCAACAATGCATCTTAATGAAGTTACAGCCGATACTGGAGAAAATATTGTCAGTCTTTTTGCTAACCACTTTTCATCCGTTTATTCTTCTTATCAGAATAGTAGTAGTATGTCATATGATTATCCTTTCTCTGTCAATCTATCAGTTATAAACATTACTAAGGCAGAAATTTACAACAAACTGATATCTCTGGAATTAAAGAAAACTGTCGGACCTGATGGTGTTTCAACGTACCTGCTCAAGTACTGCTCATTTATTTTATGTGAAGCACTCTTTTATCTGTTCAACTTATCATTAAACCAAGGCGTTTTTCCAGTGGAATGGTAGAAAGGATTTGTTAGTCCAGTTTTCAAAAATGGTGATAAAAACTGACATAAAACAATATAGACCAGTTATAATTTCTTCTCATATTTCCAAAATTTTTGACTCAATAATTCTTGACAAAATCACACCTCTCTTTAGAAACATCATCATTGATGAGCAACATGGATTCTTTTCAGGACGGTCAACCTGTAGCAAACTTCTTTTATTCTATCAGTTCCTCTTGGATGCAACAGAGAACCACTCCCAAGTGGACTGCATTTATACAGATTTCTCAAAAGCTTTTGACACTGTCGAAAACGATATCTTGCTGCAAAAACTAACAGGCTACAGAATTAATGGGCCTCTCCTCTCATGGTTTGAATCGTATCTTAAAAATCGCCTGCAGATCGTTAAAATAAGGAATCATTTTTCTGCACCTATTATTGTTACCAGTGGAGTTCCTCAAGGGTCTCACCTTGTGCCCTTACTTTTTACTCTCTACATAAATGACATTAAAAATATACTTAAGAATTCTGAATTGCTTTTGTTTGCTGACGCAAAAAAATTTATGCAAATTAATTGTCCACTTGATTGTTTAAAACTTCAAGAAGATTTACATCATCTGGAAAAGTATTGCATTCAAAATGGGTTGAAACTTAATCATGAGAAATTAAATAATAATGTTTTTTAAAAACAAGAAGAAAATATAATTTCAGTACAAATTTAGTAATAACAACATTCTAACTCCTGTTTCACAAGTTAATGACCTTAGTGTTTTATTCAGTTATAACCTATTGTTTAATGAACATATTGAAAATATTTGTAAGAAAGCATTTCAAAGATTGGGTTGCATTACTAGATATTCTAGAGAATTTTCAAACTTAGCTACCTATCGATTGCTGTATGTGTCTATGGTACGCCCTATACTAGAATACTGTACACCTGTTTGGAACCCTTCTCATCAGACCTCTATCCATAGATTAGATTCAGTACAACATAAATTTCTTCGTTTATATTCATTTAGAGCAGGATTCTCATATGATAATGTTGATTATACATCCTTACAACAGTCCTTAAATATGCATAGCCTGTCACAACGCCGTGAATTATTGGATACACTCTTCATTTTTAAATTGCTTCATTCCTTGGTGAATTGTCCACAACTTCTTGCAAAAATTAACGTACATGTACCAGACAGACGCACAAGGTTCAAGAATACATTGTCTACAAATTGGCATAGAACTAACCACGCATTCAATGGGCCAATTGAACGAATGTCAAGATCTCTAAACAAACTGGATATTGATATATTTAACTGCACATTGTCAAAATTGAGAAATCACTTACATAATCTCCAAATTTGACTATTACTTTCCTGTGATTACTTGTAATATAACCTGTGTATATATCTGTACATATTTTTCTACTTATACTCCATTGAACTTTCTTTTAGTGTGTTTTGTTTTGTTTTGTTTATTCTTCTCTACTGTTATGTAAGATGGTATTACCATTAATAAAAGTATTAATTAATTAATTAATTAATTAATTTGTAAATAGTAGAAGAAAGTTCGAGTACCCATTTGAGTAGCTGGTCGATCGATGTTTCGAGTGTGTTCCATTAGAGTGTTGTAAGAACTCTTCCAGAAGTCGATCATTCTAGATGGTTGATCGAATAATATATATATCGATCTGTCAGTCAGTGAAGTCAGTTCTTAGTTCTTAGGACTCAGGCAAGTGATGGACTGCGAGTAACTGTTCGGATCTGAGGTGGAGTCGGTGAATTCAAGAGAGTGCATGTTATAGTGCGCGAGTCAGTGTTGTTGATATCTGTACTAGACAGAATCGACTTCAGGGTACTCCGCTATTGAGTGTTGTATATAGTGTCATTTGCGACTGTGTATAATTGTGTGTTGTGACGTACAGTGTAAATAAAGTAATTTATATAAGGAAGCGAACGTGTTCTCGTGTGATATTTATTTACATAAAATAAAATCGCAACGTAGAACGATAAACTGGCGACCGTGGACAGGACACTTCAAGACTCAGCAATGAAGATCGACCAAATGAGCTTGGTGATGTTATGGAAAGCGCTGACATCCCGAGGTTTACCGACGGCTGGAAGCAAAGAGAACTTTCAAGAGATGCTGCGCCAGGATTTGATAGACAACGGAGATGATCCAGGCAGTTTTGACTTCGAAGTCACCTCGGAGGAAGAAACCAACGACTGGGTATGCAGTATGTTCGCACAACTAATTGCTTTGATTCAGGCCCAGTCCAAAAAACTCGAGGGTAAAATCGAGGCCCAGTCTGGAAAAAATCGAGGTCCAGTCTGGAAAAATCGAGGCCCAATCTGAAAATCTCGGGAAGAAAATCGAGGCCCAGTCTCGAGGAATACAGGACCAAATCAAATCTTTGGACACCGAAGTACGAGCCTCAGTGGAGTCCGTAGTTCAAGGCCCAGCGGAAACAGCGAGCGCGCTGTGTGAAAGTACGACAGCTCCGGAGACACGGGTGAGGCCTGCAAGCAGTGATGGCGCCTCCGGCGCCGTGAAGATGGCAACTCCACGGGACGACGGGATCATTGTAGCAATTGTGGTGCCTGTAGTTCAAGGCCCAACGGAAATACGGAGTGCCCTGTGTAGAAGCACGACAGCTCCGGAGACAGGGTGAAGCCTGCAAACAGTGACAGTGATGGTGGCTCCGGCGTCGTGAAGATGGCAACTCCACGGGTCGACGGGATCACTGTAGCACCAACAACCGACAAACGAGGGTGGCACCTAACCAGGACACTAGTCCCAGCACAAAATCATATGCCGGTAGGAACGCTGAATTCAGCACCCCGGAAAAAGAGGAGACTCAACAGGACCAAGACCACGACGTGCGAGCTTCTCCCGTGCATCACATCGGTTGACTACAAAGACCCATAGGTCCTGGCGGAACACAAAGGCACGACCAAAGGGAAGTCAGTGGAGTGTCAACTGCCACGCGAGGAGCTGCGGATCATTGCTACCGAGAACAGGGACACAGTCATCCAGACCCAGCGGATCCCTTATGGCAAGGTGGTGGCTTCCAATCGAAATATCTGGCTGCGAAATGTGTACTGCAACAGCGCCGACGAGAACACACTGTGATTAAGGTAGTCTAAGGACTAAGAGAGATGAAGAAGTAGATATAAGGACACCTAGTTATAATTTAAGACCTAGATTAAAGGATGTACAGGGTAGATATTGAAGATTTTTAGGGGGGATTATAGTCGTAGGTACGACATTGTAACTGACGTAAAACCTTCAATTATTATGTTTCATATATTTTAATTATAGTTTAATTAATACTAAATTATCTTTTATTAAATTATAAACATGACTAGTATATGATTTCTCTGTAAATATGTAGTATAAAATTGTATAACCTCTAATACGTATTGTGTATAAGTTTAACCTCAAAATTCATATAGTCGAAAGAGGTAGCAAAATCCAAAATGTTCGTATGTTAGACTTATTGTACTATAATTTGGTATATATGAAGGGTTCTGGAAACTTACTGTAAGGTTTTATTATCCAGATACATGTAGAGACATTACGAATGTTGTAGATATTTCCATGTACATTTGTAAATAGTAGAGGAAAGTACGAGAACCCATTTGACTAGCTGGTCGATCAATGTTTCGAGTGTGTTCCATTAGAGTGTTGTAAGAACTCTTCCAGAAGTCGATCATTCTAGATGGTTGATCGAATAATATATATATCGAGCTGTCAGTCAGTGAAGTCAGTTCTTAGTTCTTAGGACTCAGGCAAGTGATGGACTGCGAGCAACTGTTTGGCTCCGAGGCAGAGTCGGTGAATTCAAGAGAGTGCATGTTATAGTGCGCGAGTCATTGTTGTTGATATCTGTACTGGTCAGAATCGACTTCAGGGTACTCTGCTATTGAGTGTTGTATATAGTGTCATTTGCGACTGTGTATAATTGTGTGTTGTGACGTACAGTGTAAATAAAGTAATTTATATAAGGAAGTGAACGTGTTCTCGTGATATTTATTTATGTAAAATAAAATCGCTACGTAGAACGATAAAATGAGGTCAGTACGGCTGCTGAAGAAATGTTAGGAAGAAAGAAAAGATTGACTAAGAATCAGTCGATAACTCAGGAGATGCTAGATTTGACTGATGAACGACGAAAATACAAGAATGCGAGAAATGAAGAGGGCAGAAAAGAATACATGCGATTAAAGAATAAAATGGATAGAAAGTGCAAGGATGTTGAAGGTTATATGGTCGTAGGAAAGGTCGATGCTGCATACAGGAAAATCAAGGAAACCTTTGGAGAAAGGAAATCTAGGTGTATGAATATTAAGAGCTCAGATGGAAAGAAGACAAAGCAGAAAGATGGCAGGAACATATCCAACAGTTGTATCAAGGTAAAGACGTCGATGATTTGGTTCTGGAACAAGAAGAGGCTATTGATGCTGATGATTTGGGAGACCCAATTTTGAGGTTAGAGTTTGACAGAGCTGTGAGAGACCTAAACAGGAACAAAGCAGCTGGAATTGATGAAATGCCCTCTGAGTTACTGGCTGCCTTAGGGTAAACAAGCATGGCAAGGTTATTCCATCTAGTGTGTAAGGTGTATGAGACAGGAGAAGTGCCATCAGATTTTCAGCAGAACGTTGTTATACCTATTCCCAAGAAAACCGGTTCTGACAACGGTGAAAACTACTGCACCATTAGTTTAGTATCTCATGCCTGCAAAGTTTTAACCTGTATTATTTACAGAGGAATGGAAAGATAAGTTGGAACTGAGTTGGGAGAAAATCAATTTGGCTTCAGAAGAAATGTAGGAAGACGTGAAGCAATCCTGACTTTACGTCTGATCCTACAGGATCGAATTAAAATGGAGAAGCCCACGTACATGGCATTCGTACATCTAGAAAAGGCATTCGATAATGTTGAATGGACCAAGCTATTTGAGATTCTGAAGGTGATTGGGATAAGATACCGAGGACAAAGAATTGTCTACAATCTGTATAAAACTCAGTCTGCAGTGATAAGAATCAAGGGCTTTGAAAAAGCAGCAGCAATTCAGCAAGGAGTGAGGCAAGGCTGCTGTTTGCCCTCCCCTCCCTTCTTTTCAATGTTTACATAGAACAGGCAGTAAAGGAAATCAAAGAGGAATTTGGAAAGGGTATCACAGTCCAAGGAGAGGAAATCAAAACCTTGAGATTTGCCAATGATATTGTTATTTTGTCTGAGACTACAGAAGATCTTGAGAAGTTGTTGAATGGTATGGATGAAGTCTTGGGTAAGGAGTACAAAATGAAAATAAATAAGTCCAAAACAAAAGTATAGAATGCAGTCAAACGAAGGCAGGTTACGCAGGTAATATTAGATTAGGAAATGAAGTCTTAAAGCAGGTAGATTAATACTGTTACTTGGGTAGTATAATAATTAACGATGGCAGAAGTAAGAACGACATAAAATGCAGACTAGCACAAGCATATTACAAGAAACTACTCTCATATTTGTATTGAAAAGGTGGACACAATAATTTTAATCTTGAAAGAGTTTTACTTATAGCACAAGCATGGAAGAGCTTTCTTAAGAAAAGAAATTTTCCCACTTCAAACATTGATATGGAAATTAGGAAGATATTTCTGAAGTTTCATCTGGAGCGTAGCATTGTATGGAAGTGAAACGTGGACGGTAACTAGCTCAAAAAGAAAGAGAATAGGAGCTTTTGAAATGTGGTGTTACAGAAGAATGCTGAAGGTGAGATGGTTAGATTGAATCACAAAATGAACAGGTTCTGAATCATTGTTGAGAGGAGATCGATTTGGCTAAATTTGGTGACAAGAAAAGATTGAATGATAGGACACATCTTAAGACACCTACGATCTGTTCAGTTGGTTTTTGAATGAAGTGTAGGTGGTAAGAACGGTAGGGGTAGATCAAGGTATGAATATGACAAGCAGATTAGAGTAGATGTAGGAAGTGATAGTTACCTAGAAATGAAAAGGTTAGCACATGATAGGGTGGCATGGAGTGCTGCATCAAACCAGTATATGGACTGTTTACTCAAACAACAACAACAAAATGTATTGTGATACTAAAACTTCAAAAGTAACCAATTCTTATAAATTAGCCACTAGGTATGTCAAACAAAATCAACTGGTGGAAAAACTGATGTTCATGAAGTCCTTGCCTTGCATCCTCAGAAGGACCACAACTATTCTAGTAAGGCTTAACGCTTTCAACTTACTTCATCACTGTTCTACTGATGATAAAGCACCCTCACTCAACAAATGGCTTATTATGTTCCGCTACATACAGAGTAGTATTTCACGATATCATACTGCACATAATTCTTATGCTTCATAGTCAGCGAGATAGACATAATAATATACCATGAGAAAATACTGTATCCAGGTAAGCAAGTTAGAAGCAGGTTAATTTCTATGAAAAATGATAACAGGACCAATGAAAAGCTGATAAAGAAGTAAACAGATCAAGGTAGGAATAGAGAGATATTCGTACATATTCATAATTTTTTTCTTCACTTTTTTCATGGTTCATGTTTGTGGGTTACTGTAGTCACATCCTAGTTCGTGAACCATGGGCAACGGCTGAGTGGCCTAGTAAGTGGTCCTGAGAGTCGGGATACCAGTTGCTATGGAATGGGAGTGGGCATCTTGGACATATTCTGAGTCATGGCCGTCCTTGTGCTCAGGCGGCTAAGACTATACAATTCACTGGTGGTCCATAACCCGTTAGAGGAGAGATTCTCACTTGGACTATGTGCAAGTAGGGTAGCATCCTGCTTCATGAATTTACCGAGCTCAGAACATTTTAAGCAAGCCTCGGACCTATGGGAGTAACGGAGTCCCACTCCCATTTGACAGGCGAGGGACTCCTTGGAAACAACTTGGCGAACAAAATGGAATTCAATGGGGAGCTATCAATATTAATGGGGCTTATGGAAGAAAGAACGTAGAACTGGCTGACTCAGCAAAGAGGATGCATTTGGATGTGCTAGGAGTAAGTGATATTCGGGTAAGGGGAGGTAACGAGGAAGAGATAGGAGATTATAAAGTGTACTTGACGGGTGTTAGAAAGGGAAGGGCAGAGTCTGGGGTAGGGCTCTTTATCAAGAATACCATTGCACGCAACATAGTTTCTGTTAGGCTCATAAATGAGCGAATGATGTGGGTAAATTTGTCAGTTGGAGGAGTTAGGACTAGAATTGTGTCCGCGTATTCACCATGTGAGGGTGCAGACGAGGATGAAATTGACAGTTTTATGAAGCATTGAGTGAAATCGTGGTCAGGGTCAACAGCAAGGATAGAATAGTGCTAATGGGCGATTTCAATGCGAGAGTTGAGAATAGAACTGAAGGATACGAAAGGGTGATTGGTAAATGTGGGGAAGATATGGAAGCTAATGGGAATGGGAAGCATTTGCTGGACTTCTGTGCTAGTATGGGTTTAGCTGTTACGAATACATTCTTCAAGCATAAGACTAATCACCGCTACACATGGGAAGCTAGGGGTACCAGATCCATAATAGACTATATCTTAACAGATTTCGAATTCACGAAATCAGTTAGGAATGTACAAGTTTTCCGGGGTTCTTTTGATGATACAGACCACTATCTGATCTGTAGTGAACTAAGTATCTCTAGGTCTAGGGTAGAGTAAGTGAAATCTGTCTGCAAACGAATAAGGGTAGAAAATCTCCAGGACGAGGAAATTAGACAGAAGTACATGGATATGATTAGTGAGAAGTTTCAAACAGTAGACAGTAAGCAGGTTCAGGATATGGAAAGTGAGTGGGTGGCATATAGGGATGTTGTAGTAGAAACAGCAAAGAAATGCCTAGGAACAACTGTGTGTAAAGATGGGAAAAGGTGAACATCTTGGTGGAATGATGAAGTGAGAGCAGGTTGTAAACGTATAAAGAAGGCTTATCAGAAATAGCTCCAAACAAGGGCCAAGGCAGACAGGGATTTGTACGTAGATGAAAGAAACAGAGCGAAAGAAATAGTTGTTGAATCCAAAAAGAAGTCATGGGAAGATTTTGGTAACAACCTGGAAAGGCTAGGTCAAGCAGCAGGGAAACCTTTCTGGACAGTAATAAAGAATCTTAGGAAGGGAGGGAAAAAGGAAATGAACAGTGTTTTGAGTAATTCAGGTGAACTCATAATAGATCCCAGGGAATCACTGGAGAGGTGGAGGGAATATTTTGAACATCTTCTCAATGTAAAAGGAAATCCTCCTGGTGGTGTTGCGAACAGCCAAGCTCATGGGGAGGAGGAAAATGATGTTGGTGAAATTATGCTTGAGGAAGTGGAAAGGATGGTAAATAAACTCCATTGTCATAAAGCAGCAGGAATAGATGAAATTAGACCTGAAATGGTGAAGTATAGTGGGAAGGCAGGGATGAAATGGCTTCATAGAGTAGTAAAATTAGCATGGAGTGTTGGTAAGGTACCTTCAGATTGGACAAAAGCAGAAACTGCACCTATCTATAAGCAAGGGAAGAGGAAGGAATGCAACAACTATCGAGGTATCTCATTGATTAGTATACCAGGCAAAGTATTCACTGTCATCTTGGAAGGTAGGTTGCGATCAGTCGTTGAGAGGAAGTTGGATGAAACCCAGTGTGGTTTCAAACCACAGGGAGTCTGTCAGGATCAGATTTTCAGTATGCGCCAGGTAATTGAAAAATGCTACGAGAGGAATAGGCAATTGTGTTTATGTTTCGTAGATCTAGAGAAAGCATATGACAGGGTACCGAGGGAAAAGATGTTCGCTATACTGGGGGACTATGGAATTAAAGGTAGATTATTAAAATCAATTAAAGGTATTTATGTTGACAATAGGGCTTCAGTGAGAATTGATGGTAGAATGAGTTCTTGGTTCAGGGTACTTACAGGGGTTAGACAAGGCTGTAATCTTTCACCTTTGCTGTTCGTAGTTTACATGGATCATCTGCTGAAAGGTATAAAATGGCAGGGAGGGATTCAGTTAGGTGGAAATGTAATACTGTAAGCAGTCTGGCCTATGCTGACGACTTGGTCATAATGGCAGGCTGTGCCAAAAGCCTGCAGCCTAATATCTTGCAACTTGAAAATAGGTGCAATGAGTATGGTATGAAAATTAGCCTCTCAAAGACTAAATTGATGTCAGTAGGTAAGAAATTCAACAGAACTGAATGTCAGATTGGTGATACAAAGCTAAAACAGGTCGATAATTTCAAGTATTTAGGTTGTGTGTTCTCCCAGGATGGTAATATAGTAAGTAAGATTGAATCAAGGTGTCATAAAGCTAATGCAGTGAGCTCGCAGTTGCGATCATCAGTAATCTGTAAGAAGAAAGTCAGCTCCGAGACGAAACTTTCTTTACATCGGTCTGTTTTCAGACCAACTTTGCTTTACGGGAGCGAAAGCTGGGTGGACTCAGGATATCTTATTCATAAGTTAGAAGTAACAGACATGAATGTAGCAAGAATAATTGCTGCTACAAACAGGTGGGAACAATGGCAGGATGGTACTCGGAATGAGAAGATAAAGGCTAATTTAGGAATGAACTCGATGGATGAAGCTGTACTCATAAACCGGCTTCGGTGGTGGGGTCATGTGAGGCGAATGGAGGATATATTACCTAGGAGTATAATGGACTCTGTTATGGAGGGTAAGAGAAGCAGAGGTAGACCAAGACGACAATGGTTAGACTCGGTTTCTAACGATTTAAAGATAAGAGGTATAGAACTAAACGAGGCCACAACACTAGTTGCAAATCGAGGATTGTGGCGACATTTAGTAAATTCACAGAGGCTTGCAGACTGAATGCTGAAAGGCACAACAGTCTATAATGATAATGTATGTAATGTATGTATGTTTTTTGAATTCGTCCTTTCTCCCCTGTCATGGGTCTTATCTGATTCCAGAACTAACACACTGTTTAACAAATAAGGTAATATAAATCAATTTTGGAGAGCATTTCCAGCGATTCTTGTATATATAGAGTTCATATATGAATAATAATAATAATAATGTTATTGTTTTAACGTCCCAGTAACTATTTTTTGACAGTCTTCAGAGATGCTGAGGTGTCGGAATTTTGTCCGCAGGAGTTCCTTTATGTGCCAGTAAATCTACAGACATGAGGCTGACATATTTGAGCACCTTCAAATACCATAGGACTGAGCAAGGACTGAATCTGCCCAGTTGAGGTCAGAAGGCCAGTGCCTCAACCATCTGAGCCACTCAGCCCAGCAATAAAGAAAACAACTGTGGCACAAGTCTCATCAGAATGAAATCTTAACATAAACATTTGTTTGTGCAAGATCAATGAATTCCTAAAGCATAATTATGAAAATGTATTAGTTTACTGAATATAGCTATAGCTTGGAGAGTTAATAATAATAATAATAATAATAATAATAATAATAATAATAATAATAATAATAATAACAATAATAACAATGATACAGAAAAAAATTGTATTAGGTCTGCAATAACTAGGTAAACTATAGAATCAATAACACATTATAATGTGTATGTTTTTTAATGTGCTAAAAAAAAATAATGTATGTAAAAATATGCCTCCAATCCCACCAATCCACTTTTGGCTCCTAATAGCAGAATCTTGCTATGAGCCAGAATTTTCAGATCCATGCTAAGAAGCACAGGTTCCACACTGCTCACACCACCAGTTAAGAAGCATATAAAGGTAGTTCCACAATACACCAGTTACGTAATACGAAAGGAAGTGAACCAACAGCAGTTAAATCACCGTGAGAATAGTGCAAGGTTCCACAGTCCAACCCTCTAGAACTAAATCACATACATAATACATAAAGTATCAGAAATAATCCACAGTATTCAAGAAGGAGGTTCTAAAACAGGTGAAAAGAAAAGATACAATCATCATGACTTCATGCAAAAAAAAAACCACTGAGAAGATAACATCGGAAGTTCCAATAGGAAAGGATTATGACAGAAAATTGAAACTTAGGAGTTGACAATAATGATACCTTATATTCCCTAGGTTTGCTTATGAGGATGACTAATGACCTGAAAACAATATCCCTCAAATTGTCACTTTCATCATCCAACACAATCTTTCCTACCAAGCAACATACTAAGGCTTCTATTTCAGTGAGAATATTGAAGTCCAGGAATCCATTAAGAAGAAGACAACTAACAAGAACCAACAAAATTGCACAGTTTTGGAGGATGAACTAGATACATTCAATAACAATGACACATACTACAGAATGTAAGGAAGAACTGTAAAGGAGCAATATGCTTAAGACCGGGTGAGTTGGCCGTGCGGTCAAGGGCACGTGGCTGTGAGCTTGCATCCGGGAGATAGTGAGTTCGAATCCCACTGTCGGCAGCCCTGAAGATGGTTTTCCGTGGTTTCCCATTTTCACACCAGGCAAATGCTGGGGCTGTACCTTAATTAAGACCACAGCCGCTTCCTTCCTACTCCTAGGCCTTTCCTATCCCATCGTCGCCATAAGACCTATCTGTGTCGGTGCGACGTAAAGCAACTACAAAAAAAGAAATGCTCAAGTGATACTATAAATATGATGGAAGATGACTTTACGAACCTCAATAAACCCCTATACCCTGTAGCATGCTACAAACATGTAGAAGCCTACAACACAGAAGTTCACAGAAAGAGGAGGGAGCTCAGCACGCTGTTGCAAGCACCCATTTATTACCCATATGAAACCTTTAAGAGAACAACACCATTCTTGTTAGATGAAAAAGACAAAAGAGTCTTATGTTCACCTGCAAAATTAAGCTACAACCCTGGCTGCAGCCTCCATCACAACAGCCAAGGCCAGAGGAGTACTCCTGCAAAACTCTGAAAGAGAAAGTAAGATGAATATAAACACACAATTAAGGAGTATTTACCAACAGAGGATGGATAGTATCAATGTTTCCAATTTTTGTCCCAGAAGATTACACCCAAATCATTACACTTACATGTACAAGCACTGAGAAAGAAATTTGCAACTTAAATTATTATTATATGACAGGCTCAGGATATTTCCTTACAAAATCCAACCTACTGAGGACAACAAACAACATATGGACCCAGAAAGAGGAAGAGAAAATACATGTGCACTGAGGTGGTGAATGCCTTTTGAAAATTAAATGACCGAGCTCGATAGCTGTAGTCGCTTAAGTGCTGCCAGTATCCAGTATCTGGGAGATAGTAGGTTCAAACCCCACTGTCGGCAGCCCTGAAAATCGTTTTCCGTGGTTTCCCATTTTCACACCAGGCAAATGCTGGGGCTGTACCTTAATTAAGGCCATGGCCGCTTCCTTCCCACCCCTAGCCCTTCCCTGTCCCATCATCGCCATAAGACCTATCTGTGTCGGTGCAACGTAAAGCAAAAAATGAAAATTAAATGGTTACTACATAAAGAATGGGAACACCAATGAAGATAGTCAAGATATTGACAATGTCTGTTATATGTTGGGAATATCTACAGAAAGCTTCTCAAAGTAATGCTTTATTCTTAAAGAATTACAACTTCTAAATAAAGAAGTACAGAAAGGTCAAGTTTTAACTAAAAATATCTTTCACAGAAGCCTACAAAACCCTAAAACCAACAACTTACTTTAAACTATCATCAAAACAATGTTACTGTCGTAATGTCTGGCCCCATGGCTGAATGGCTAGCGTGCCTCTCCAGAGGCCACACACTATTATTATTATTATTATTGTCAAAATAAGAAATTAAAATAGAAGTAAAATAAAAATAAATAAGTTTGGGGCAGTCAGTGCTACTGATATTCACATTAAATGAAAAAAATGGCACATAAGCAGTCACACTCTTGTTATGGTCATAACACATCAATGACGTGATACGAAATGAGGATGAGGACAAGAAAATGGAAGACTCTCAACCATCCAGTCTAAGAAAACTGCCACAAAAAATCTCTACATGATTTGGTCAGCTTCAGCTTGTATAACTTAAGATATCAAATCAAAGCTTCAATGGTGTCCAAAGGAGAGTCAAACATTTCACATCTGATGAACTAAGCTAGTGTCACTATATGTGCCCAGCAATACGCTGAAGATATATTGTCTTAGAAGTTGGCCTACCTGGAGAGAAGCCCTCCTGGTCCAGGATCAATACTGACATAATGGAGAATGGTAATGATGGTATGAATATATACTGGAAGTCGTTTGCTGTTATACTCTAAAGCAGCCCCAATTGTAATTAGTGCAGTAAGACTTCTAAATATACAGTCACCATATTTCTCACCTAGTCATTTAAATAACAAGGATAGTTCATTTTTTGCCTAAACAAAGAGTGCCACCCAGTTTTTGTCCGATTTGCAACTCTCTAGATACAAATTAATCACACTCTCAATTTACACCCATTCTCAGTGAAACTTTTTTCTATTATCTAAAAGGAATGTTCCTTTGAATTAATGGCACCTTATACCTAAAATCATTTATAGTTAATATTAAAATAAATCATGAATTTAAAAATTTAAAATACAATTAATGAAAATCCACATTTTGAGGCAAATATGTAGTTCTAAAATCAGTATGAGACACTAACTTGTGGTATATCTTGTAGCAGAGATTCTTGACTGGCGTTTTTGTTAAAATTATGTTATTTGGAGTGATAATATGTCTTAAAAATCAAAATATTTGCTGCAGGTTCAGCATCATGAGGCGGGGGCATGTTTCGGTCCAGGTAACTCGAGGAAAGGGTGAGGAGGCTGGAATGGTTAATTTCTATCACGGGTAACTTCACAGAAGAATGGAAATGTGTGATATTGTTAATACCAATATTACCATGGAAATCTTTGTTACTTTCCTAATTATCCCTAACCTCGGCAACTGGCGGTGTTCCACTTACAAAATCTTTTTCAGAATCACTCTCGTAGACTATAACCTCACTAGAAGTGTTTTCAACACTATTATGAAGTCCAGTTCGCTTTCTGACATGACATAATGATCGTTATTCCCTAAACTATGTATGTAATCAGCTAGACCATTATTGTTTGCAAATACGTCGTCCCGTAAGTCCGGCATCACTGTTGACATGTGCACAAGATGAGCGGACATGGCCTTCAAATTTTTTAATGTTTGTCACACGAGAAAAAAAAAATGTGGCTCCTCGTGGTAAATTTGGAGACTACACACCTTCCTTGATAAGAATACTATATGTGCTACCATCTAATGGAAAAGGACTGTTTCTAAAAGAGTCTGCATGAGGGATGAAATATCATTCTTGGCACTATCGGCGGGTTCACAGAGGAATGAAAATCATCCCTTGGCGCTCAAGGAGATAAACAAGTTGAACAAACACTATTCTGCCATTTATCCTCCCAGTCACCAATGCACCACTGCAGCCTGGCATCTCTGCACTGGCACAGTCACTTTTGGAGAGGACAATGAATATACAACCCAAACTGTAAAAAATGCTAATAATTTCAGAAGACATTAGATAACAGAGTTCTGTTTACCAGTGCTGAACCTGCAATGATAGATGATGAAAAATAGTAAACAAACAACACAATCACAGGAAAACAATTCTCTCTAGAATCTGTCCGTACTGCATGCTTAAAATGCTTCCTCTGTGTTCCATGTCTTCTTCAAACCATTCTGTTCACACTTGTAACACACTAAAACAGCTGTACCTGACCACACCCCATTGCGATGTCCTTTAAGCCTCGGCAGTTTGCCAGATCTTACAGGGGGTAACGAATTAGAGTTGTTCTGTTTCTTGCTGCTATGAGCTCTGATCACCGTGTTCTTCTGGAAGCGTGTGCCGATGCATTACAATGAGGTTTACTGTGATGCACTTTTGTTCACGAAACCGAACTGTCGATATTTGAGAGTTTCTTCAATTTAAAATCTATGTTTCCCTGTACTTTTGAAGATAGGCTAAATAATTACTGTTATTTTTTCAATAAAAATGTTCTAAATTATTGTTTATACTGAATTTTTCAGACAGTTATCTGGATGTACAGTGGATACCGTACATTATAACTGTTGCACTTAAGCATACAATTTCATTCTTTTCAGATGGTGTACTGTTGCATTCCATTCTGTAAAAATGAAAAGGCCAAAACTAATGGCACTGGTATAAAGGGCTCCATAGGCTGTCCGTGTTAGTGTCCGTTATGCCCATGAAGTTCTAAGATGATAGGCAAAACAGAACACGGAAGATGACACGGACGTTCCGTTTTACTGTCAGACTTGGAGTCAATTTTTGCGAGTCATCCAGAGAGAAACATGTTAGAGGAACTTTAATTTACACCGCTGCAGCATTAGCTTTGAGATCAAATGCTAAAACGAAAAGGACTAGATCAACGTGGGCAAAAGCTTCGTTACTTAAACAAGATAAACTGTCGCACATAAATTTGATGATGATGCTTGTTGTTTAAAGGGGCCTAACAGAGGTCATCGGCCCCTAATGGTACGAAATGAAATGAAATGGAATGACATATTAAAAGTACAAAATCCTCCACTGACCAGAATTGAAAACGTGAGGACGAAGATTGAATGGATGGATGGATATGAATTTACAACGATCAGTGGAACCGACCCACAGTGACCCACATGCAGAGAAGCTGGCATAAAACAATAGTATCACTGACGAAGGGACTGCTTCTATAGCACATTACTGAATCAATGATGCTTGTAGTCGGAAGGAGTCCAAAATCCAAGTCAGCGGCCCCTCATAATGGTACTTATTGCTAGAAAAGTAGAACCATGGTATTTGTCATGTTGCAGTACTAATCAAAATTAGCGTAGACTCGCGGTATTCCACACGTTATGGTACTACTCACAGGTAATGAAATTTGCACATGAATTACAGATCTACGATTTTGCACAATGCGGCGCCATTTACAGGCAACTCAAACCTATGGTGTACATCACATAAGTGTACTAACAATAGGGACTCGTACTATCCCGTGGCGTTCCTCATATAGTGGGTACTAATCGTAGGCAAGCCAGAACTATGGGTTCCATCATCCCACAGTGTCGCTCATACAGTGCTACTAATCACAGGTAATGTAAAAGCCGTCACACTCTCGTTTGCTACTAATCACGTACCTATTTGGTACCTAACATAGTGGTACTACGCGCAAGTAAAAGCAACCCATGGTGTTCCCTGCGTGGTGGTACTAATCACAAGTAGTTTCATGGTTCTAATACAATCATCCCTTGGTCGCCCCTTTTAATCACCTCTTACGACAGGCAGGGGATACCGTGGGTGTATTCTTCGTCTGCGACCCCCACCCACAGGGGTTGTGTGTTTGGTCCGCGAGAGGTATTTTATTTCCCTCCAGTCCGGCGGCCCCTATCTGCCACCTGGGACGCGCCACGTGGGAGTACCACCTCTCCCCCTGCTATGCCAGCGTAGCAGGTTCGTGGGCATATAAATTTAACGGAAAATTTAACTCTTCAACCAGATGACTAGTACAGTTATTTTGAGGATAGGCAGTGAAACGTACAGTACATAACTACACATTCTTCCATTGGTTGCGCCCCATATCAAAAAGAGTGACAGTACAGTAACACGCCAATACCACACAAACAAATCAGGGTCACTCTTCGTTTCCTAGTACCCTGAAGAAGTTAAAATTTTGAAAATGTCTGCTGCAATTTCAGCTCGGTATTTGTGAGTAATTATTCCCGAGACCTACGCTGCAATATATTGTATTAAGTACTCAAGAAATATTATCTAATAGTAAGTAGAATTTATTAATAAGCTATTTGTCTGAAGTTTAAAAAATGAATTTCATGTTCCTTTAAATTATAAAACTGCAGTATATATAACATAAGAGTAAAATATAAAATAATGGAATATGGCGGGTCTTTTTACCGCTGCTTTGTTTGTTGTTTCAGGATCAATTTCCAGAAATTTTTCTGCATACATGAACTCCTCATAAGCAACGTTTTTGTTTTGCTTTATCCCTGCACTCTTTCCACAAGTGCGGATTAGAACAGTATAGCTGGATTAATTTGATCGATTAAAAATGCTCGAGGTATGATTCTCGAATCCGACTATGTCCTATGAGAAAAGTACATAGTTAGAGCAGTTGGTTAAAATTGATGCTAAAACTGAAGACCCCACACATACCCCAACTTGCTTGCCAACTTACCTGTACACGCATAGAAAACAAAGCCGCCGACAGATTTACTTCGAGCCAAGCCTAAGATTGTACAAGGACAAAAATCCTACTGCACATGGTGCATCTTGCCTGTCATTTTAGAACTGATGATGATGATGATGATGATGATGATGATGATGATGATGATGCTTGTTGTTTAAAGGGGCCTAACATCTAGGTCATCGGCCCCTATTTTAGAACTACGCAGGCTACACTGACCATCTATAGGGCCTTTCAGTTACCACAAATTTCTTGTGGAGCT
This sequence comes from Anabrus simplex, assembly GCF_040414725.1. Classification (NCBI taxonomy): domain Eukaryota; kingdom Metazoa; phylum Arthropoda; class Insecta; order Orthoptera; family Tettigoniidae; genus Anabrus; species Anabrus simplex. The sequence continues at coordinate 1,196,303,923 of NC_090266.1, read as the reverse complement.
GGAACTGGAAAGGAAATAGCTAAAAGTGATTGCAAGGGATACGTCTAACTCATCTTTAGATTGTAACAAACATTTTTCAGAGTACAATTACAAGCCAAATCTTAAATTTTGAGTTTTAAAAACAGGTGATATGCTAAGTATATTCCCAAACTATCCACCTCATAAAGTAACTACCGTAGCAAAACCAAGACGGGAATCAATTAAACAGAATGTGCCGATGAGAAACGGAGAACAAAAGCTAGTCCTGCCCAGAAACAACATAATTATAGGTCTACTTCTTGTACAATAAATGATGCTGCAATGCTACAAGGGAATGACCAGCCTAACTTCAATTCAGTTGCTGTACAGAACTTTTATTTCTAGTTTGCAGAATTAGAAAAGGAAAATAATGCCCCATGGGGTAATCTGTGGCAGGCCAATAACAAACTCAGAGATGTTTTAAGAAATCATGATGATTCGGTTAAGAAGTTGAAGTATTACGAAGAAAATGAGTATTACACAACTGTCAAGTTCTTATTTTTGGACAAATGTAAAGAAAATTCCTAATGTTTTATTTTATTGGATGTAATACGGAATTTGAGAACAATGACTGCAAGATGGTTAGAAACTTCCATAAAACAACGCAAGTTATGGTATTACTGCTCACCGAAAGGATATAAATTGGTATAGAGACCATTTCGTTAAACTGTCAAGTAAATGAACTGTTTCGTTTCATACGAGATACTGTCTTGAAACTGACGTTACGCCTCAAATTAAAGTTAAGCACACAGAAGGAGCCAAAAATCTCAACAGGGCCACATTATTATGCAGTCTTGTCATGTCACCCGGGATATGAACACAGGACAGCAATTCCCTCAGAGGATCGAACCGTATGGGAAGTAGGAGGAATTGCTGTGATCTGACATATTAGGGTTAACCGGCATTAAAAGCTGGAACTCAGTAGTTATATACAAGTACGGTTTTTAAATGGGTAAAAAAGAAATTGTAATATATAATTCATCATTATCATCATCATCATCATTTTACAGTTCCAGTTTCCCGGGTGCTGTTGGCAAGTCTCTTCCATTCTGTCTTATTGAGATACGTTCTGTTGTTAATGACCTCCTCCAGTGTCCTTTCCCGATCTGCAATGTCCATCTTTATGATGTCCATCAAGTGGGTTCTTGGTCTTCCCACCATCCGCTTCCCTGCCACATGCCTCTCCAAGTTAACATATGCTGTCCTTGTTGGCTCCATCCTCATTGCATGCCCAAACCACCTCAGTCTGGACATACTGACTCGATCTAACAATGATGTAACAATCCCAGCTTCCTTCTTAACCACATCATTTCTTAACTTGTCCCGTTTGGTTTTTTGAATTGTGGACCTAAGGAACTTCATCTCGGATGCCTGCAACCTTGATGAGTCTTTCTTAGCGAGGGTGCAGGTTTTAATACCATAGGTTAAGACTGGTATGAAGTACTGATTGAACATCACCAGCTTGGATTTTGTTGGTGCTTTGGGATCTCAGAGTGTGTTCGTACTTGGTGGTAAAACTGAGAGCTTTTCTGCACTCTATTTGCCACCTCCTTTGTGGCCAGTGTATCTCGAGATATTACACTGCCGAGGTATGTAAAGCTTTCCACATTTTCTAGTGGATGGTTTCCTAGCATGATGTTCACTGTTTGTCCCTCTCCGTTTATTGCCAGCACTACTGTTTTGAGTTTGCTTATCTTGAGATAGAACTTCTGGAACTTAACCTTCCATTCATTGAGTCTCGACTGTACTTGTTCCTCAGTTTCTCCCCAGATCATGTCATCAGCGAAGGCTATTGCATTTAGTTCACCAGAGGTTTTCTTGATGTTCTTCATTATGTCATCCATGATGGTGATAAACAATAATGGGGATAGTGCACTGCCTTGTTGGACTCCACTTTCAGTCTTGAACCAGGATGAATGTCACCCAATCGCACACAGCAGGTACAGTTCTCATACAGCATCTGAACTTTCCTCACCAGTCCCTCTGCCACATTTCTTTTTCTCTTCTCTCTTGCAATGCTGTCATATGCCTTCTCAATGTCAAGGAAAACCATAAACAGATCTTTGCCTTTTTTCCAATATTTTTCCATGAACATATGGACACTGAAGATTAGGTCTGTTGTGGACCTGTTAGGCCTGAAGCCATACTGTTCCTCTTCAAACTGTGGCTCTAAGATGACTCCCAACCTACTCTCTAAGATTTTCTCCAAAATCTTCCCCGGTAGTTGGAGCATTTTTGGCCATTTCCTTTCTTAAACAGGAGGATAATGACACCCTTGCTCCAATCAATACGTATCTTGCCATCTTTCCAAACTGCATTGAGCACTCTGTGTAGCCATTGTAAACCCTGGACTCCTGCTGCTTTAATCATGTCCCTGCTGATTTCGATTCCTGGGGATTTCCCTTGTGACACCTTCTTAAGGGCTGCTTCTGTTTCTGCCCATGTAATGGGAGGTTCCTCTGTACAGGTTTCTTGTTTGCTTGTTGTTTAAAGGGGCCTAGCATCTGAGGTCATCGGCCCTGTGCAGGTTTCAACAGCTCGTTCTTTTGTTCTCTGATCTGCTTCCATCCTGTTCAATAGGTGATCAAAATGATTCCTCAGAACCTCTCTGATGTCCTCTTCTTTCCTGGCCAGGTTTCCATTAGGATTCTTAATTGCTTTGATAGTTTCAACTGAATTCCTTTTGTTTTTGATCACTCTGAACAATAGTTTCATATTTCCTCTGCTGTCTTCCTTCAGTTTTTGAGTAAATTTCTCCCAGCACTTTATTTTCTCCTCATCTACTACTCTTCTAAGCCTCAATTTCTTGTCCCGGTAAACTTGCTCGAGGTCTCTGATCTTCCCCTCATCCCTTACCTGTTCTAGCTTGAATTTCTCTCTATCTCGTTCTTTTCGGGCTATGTACCTTTCCTTTATTGAGGATCTTATTCTTTTGTTCCACCGGGGTGTCTCATTTTCCCTTGCTCTCGCACTTGTCTTCCCGCAAACCTCTATTGCTTCTTTTATCCAGGTGTTTTTAAATCTAGTCCACTCTACCTTACCACTCTCCACTTCTTCTGTAGGCAGTTGTCCTCTTATATGGTCATGTTATTCAGTCCCTTTTTTCCAATCTGTTGTAGTTCCCACATCTTAATCTTAGACAATTTCCTGGTTGTTATCTTTGGTACATTAATGTCTTTCATATCTGCAACTAATAACCAGTGGTCGCTATTGAGGTTCTCACTCGGAATCACCTTGACATCAGTCACAAGTCTACTTCTTACTTCATCTGTAATGACATAGTCAATGACCGTCCTGCTCTTTCCATCCCAGCTGTAACGGATAATCTTGTGACTGACTCTTTGTTGAACTAACTGTTTTTTTACTACCAACCAGTTTCTTATACAGAAGTCTAGGAGATGTTCCCCTTCTGAATTCCTTCTCCCATAGCCATGTGGTCCCATCACCTTCTCATAGCCATTCCTGTCTGTCCCGAGTTGTGCGTTGAGGTCCTCGATGATGATTGCCCTCTCTTCACTGATAGTCTCTTCTAGGTCTTCGAGAAACTTATTCTTTTCATCTTGACTGCAACCCGTCTGAGGGGCATACACTTGCACCAGTGTCAGCTTCTCTTTCCCAAGGTGAACTGTTGCCTTTATAATTCTCTCACTGATGTACTGGATCTCTGCAACTCTAACTCTTTAGACAATATCATTCCTACTCCATTTCTCATCTCTCTGTTGCTACCATTCCAGTAGAGGGTATAGTTTTCCCTCAACTCTTTCTTCCCTTTACCTTTCCATTTAGTTTCACTCAGTCCTAGGATTGATATTTTCCTTCTCTACATGATGTCCACTAACTCTTCACATTTCCCAGTCAAACTCAGTACACTGATTGTTCCTATTCGAGTGTGGTTTCTTCTCTGGGGTTGTTGCACAATTGCAAGGCTTGGCCTATCATCAGGCTGTAAGCCATCATACCTGGCGTGGGTCTGCAGGTGCTACTGTCTACTCCAAGATCTTTGTTTGCATTCGAGGCTCGTATAAATGTTGAAAGCGATTGCAGTTACTCTCCAACTGACTTGCTAGGCCTAACGTTAGAGAAGATTTTCTGTCAGGGTCATCTCCCTTAGCCTTTAGCAGTCCCCTGCCACATCTGCAAGGCAGCAGCATCCAGTTGAATTTGTGTGACATTTCCTACACAATGGCTTCAACAAGCCCCCTAAGGGTGAACTCCTCTGCAATATATAATTCATATAAGTGTGATTTGTAGTTGAAAGAGTGATGTTAGAGAAATCTGAGCAACCCTTGAGTCAGAAGTCTGTCACAAGGCTTGGAGTACTAATCACGAGAATATGAGTCATGTTGACCCAGTACATAGGTCAGAACACTGACAACGTAGAGACACACAGGAAATATACAGGCAATACAGGCCCCTGATTGGCTGGAACCATAGAAGGTTCTAAGATGACGCCTCATCGAATATTCCACGGGCTTCAAGAACGTCAGGTGGGGCCGGAGAGCCTATATAAACCTGGGGAGTTCAGTCTCGAGCCTTTCTGTTAGAAATTCATGGAGCAGTTGTAGCTCAAATCCTTGCCGGAGGGCAAGATGATTACGCAATCAATAATATTAACTCTTACAGTGCCAAGATGCCGATGCATCGGCACTTACAGTCTGTACGAAAAATACCAGGATGCCGATTCCATCGGCACCCTCTTACAAGTGGTGTAGTTATGTAGTAAAGCGCTAGATTGCGTCACAAATCAAGTAGAAAGAAGGTAGAATGTTTGTAATTCCTTCTTATATCATTAGTTGGCACTGACATAGCTTCATTTTTGCTAGTTTACTCGTCGATTGCGAGTGTATTATCTGTGAGCGCTTGACATCTATGATCCAATATGGCAGCCTCCTTGTTTGTTTATGTCCGCTTGTTGTGACTTGTTTTCAATAATTTTACGTTCTAATTGACGCATTTGAGTTATTTATCGTAATATATTAAGTTTATTATTATTTCTACTGCAGTTATAATTACCTAGCAATTTATTTAGGTCGCAGTAAAGTAGTAAATACTACAATTATTACAACAAGGCATGTTGTCACGTAGGCCTAATTCGGGAGAAGAAATTGAGGAACTTTTGGGTTGCTTTAAAGATGTAAGCGACTAATTTTATCGAAAATGATGATTATGATATTTTTGGGGTCTTCAGGTAGCGCACCAGAGAATGATGGAGCCGTGCCATTGGCTAATGGGCTTACAACATTTCGTGCAATGTCAAAGAGTTATAGTGACAGTGCTAATGAAAATGACAGTGACAGTGAATTAGATGATTCTTGGACTGAATGCATATTTCCTGAAAGTAATGTTGTCCATCCCCACCATTTTTATCAAATCCCAGGGCCTAAACACGTAGGCCTACCTCAATCTGATGCTCCGCCTATAGAATATTTCAATCTGTTCTTAACACTTTCATTTCTGACACTATTAGTTGATTTTGTATGTTGTTCTGATATTCTGAAGTTTTCTGTGGTAACAAATACTGCTACTAGACACAGTTCTCTCAAATGATAACTATTACTCTCTCAAAATTCATAAAATATTCAATCGTTGACAGGTTACACTGTTCGTGTCTTTCTCTCCACATGTTCAATGTTTTTGGAAATTAGTTTACAAATTGTAAAGTAGACCTACATTAACAACATAAATTGGTATATATGATCCCAGATATGAGTTAAGATTAAATATCTTCACTTAGTCACTTTGAATTTAGTGTAAAATGTGCTAATTAATTTCAAATTATGTTTTTCCTTTTTTAAATAAAAAAATAATATTTTTGTGCACATTATTCCACGAAATTATGTTTCTTGAAATGCAAGTCACATGTTTATATTCCTTGGAGTATATCAAGCTCACATATCAAATTTCACCTCCATATCTTTTAAACTGAGATGTAAATATATTTTATACAGTGATGCAAAATCCATTGAGTAAGTACCGCATTAGCCATCTTTGACGTACGGGAAGTCTCTTGTACAGTACGGTATTATTAACAAACTTTCTTCTACATTTTGTTTCAGAAAATCCTGAACATTTCTTCCAACAAATGTTTCAAACGGAATTATATATCAACTTGACTATCTTTTAGATCCATTCGACTACCATAATTTCCGAACTCCGCTAGCTTTGACATACGTTTTATCACAAGCAACGCCTCTACAGAAGTTCCATTTTCTTCTCGACTTTCAGATCTCCCAATCATATACATTTTAAACTTGTTTATTACATTCACACTTCCGTTTTAAATAACTGAAAGTGATTTTACCACCTTGGATTCAACTTGGGAATTGAAGAAACATCCCCCTTTGATGATTGTATTTATACTCAAAGCCTTCAGTCTTTATGATATTATAAAAATATGGATCCATTTTAGTTTTAGACTCAAAATTTCATGTTTAATCACGTTTTAATCTTCAAAACTGTTAATTTCACTCTCTTTTAACACACTTTGGTGCATTATCGTTGTTTTAGATGTTATTGTATAATGTTTTACGAAACCATTTTTCAACATTTTAACCTATAATTTATAAGTATATGTATTATTTTAAGATTGATATAGGCTGATGATGCCCGTAAGGAGGGTGAAACATGTACCTTCGACTTTTATGTATTATGTATAAAAAATATTTGACCATATGAAATAGTGGATCATATTGTATTGTATTGAACAGGTGGACTTATAATATTGTAATAATACTTGAGACATACAACAATCCAATCTATCAACCAACCAACCTATTAACCTCCTACGAAGTCCAAATCCTGTCTATCACGACAGAAGACAAAAAATTTTGGTGTGCAGCTGCGAGGTCTGAAAGTACCCAACATCAGCGGAGAAGAAGACGAATATTTTAAAAGCACCACAGAAGAAGCTTAGTGAAGAAAGAAGATACCAGTCCAGAGTTCCTGTTCCAGTGAGAGGCCCAGCAGCACGCGAGCAGCCTACTAAGCCAATCCAGCGCGAGGTAGCAGGTAGCAGAACCGGTGCGGACCAGACATCCGACCGAGGACCAAGGAACCAGCCCAGCATCAATGAGCAGACCAGCAACTAAGGGTGAATGCCTGTAACTTTTCCACTACCATGGCAGAATCTAGTAATATGGGTAATCTGGTAGATAATGTGAGGATCTGATACTGGTAGTGCGCATGCAGAGGAATGTTTATATGTATCAGCAGCAGAAGGTCATAAATTAATATGTCACGAGTTTGACGACATTAAGCCGGAACGCCTCCGCGAATTTATAGCAAATGTATAAGCTACGCATTATATGATAAGGCCCAATGAAAATACATTATTCTTTAAGTAAATTTTAACAAAGATAAAAGGCCCAGCTCGCGAAAAGTTGCTCTCACAGGGTGATATTGTTGACTGGAGGCATGCAATAGGTGCTTATTGGGAATATTATCAAGCAGGGCACATTTGAGTTGTACTTGTGTCAATTATTCCAGTCCAAGCAAGGGACTAGGGATTCTGGAAATCACAGCCATGTTTAGAAAGGCGATATTAGAGGAGGAACCTATAAAAGGCCGCAAATATCGGCGCCGGCTGATGGTGAAAATAGCAATAGCTGGTTTCACCCAAGGCCTCTGAAATATGAGAATTCAAAATAAGGTGCAGGACAGGAACCCAAAAACTTTTTTTTTTTTTTTTTTTTTTGCAAGTTGCTTTACATCGCACCGACACAGATAGGTCTTATGGCGACGATGGGACAGGGAAGGGCTAGGAGTGGGAAGGAAGCGGCCGTGGCCTTAATTAAGGTACAGCCACAGCATTTGCCTGGTGTGAAAAAGGGAAACCATGGTAAACCATTTTCAGGGAACCCAAAAACTTCTGAAGAGGCCGTAAACACAGCTAGGCAGGAGGAGGCACTATTACTCTCCCAGGAAGAACGCAAAGCATTGTATATACTGCACTCGCCTAGAACTCCTTGTAAGGAAGGTTGGCACGTAGTACCGACCAAGGGAAAAGGAAGGCGATGAACGGCCTCAGGCAATAAGCAGTATAAGAGTCGAAACATCTTAGTGACCTGTTTCAATTGCAAACAGGAAGGGCATATCGCAAGGGAATATGATCAGCCAAGGACCAACGATAATTCATCTGTACTCAAATGTACGTATTGTAAAAAGTTAGGTCATAAAGAACGGGAGTGCAGGAGAAAGTCGAAAGACAAAGAGAAACCTGTAGACAAGGAAATAATAGTTAAGTCCACGAAGGCACTGTCAAAAGCACAATCTCAGCACGCGCAGGAAACTGAGTACCGTAAAGGGCGGTCTCAGGCCGTGATACGGTGCTACGAGTGTAACAAAGTGGGTCACAAGAGACTCGAATGTCTACAAAGAAATGGTCAGAATATTAGGGACCGTGGACATACACGTAAGCACTGTTAGGCCTGTGGGAGGCAGGGCCATTTACGATGGCAATGTACAGCTAATTCTAGCCAGGACACACAGCTAGCCCTCAAGGAGAGGACCAGATGGTAGAAAAGGCTCATACAGTACGAATTAGCAAAGACGTCCAGGCTGGTCCAAAGTGAAGAGACCGGCGCGTGGAGAAAACTGTTATCCACAACCACAGCCGCAAATCACAGTGTGGCATATGTGAACGATGGTCTCACAAGAGCAAAGGCTGTTAGTACAAATTACGGGACGCGTTAAACTAACAAGGGGTCACGAGTGAGGGACGGCTATGAAGACCCCGATAATATCTTCTAGTCACAATACATCAGATGTATCTAAGATTGAAGGTACGGTACTGATTGATTTAGCCGGAAAGAAAGATCCTGTTAGATTTCTAATCGATACAGGTACTGACGTATCCTTTCTTAAGGAGAGGTGTGCACCAAAGGACATTTTTGTGAATTGAAAAGAGACTCTGCAGTTGAAAGGAATCGGTGGAGACGCAGTACTCATGAAAGGAGAGGTCCGAATCCCGATAGGAGGGAAAATCTTAGATTTCCATCTAGTGGGTAATGACTTTAATTTAAGACAGGATGGAATCATTGGGAAGGATGTTTTGCGCAACAGCATATTAAATTATCAGGAAGGCTATGTGCTAATAGCAGGGAAAAGATACCCTTTTGGTGCAAGGAAACCTCTGTGGGTCACACGTGAACCCCAAATATAAAAGATAGTGGTTACTGAAGTAGATAAGAAAAATGCTGAAAGCTTGACTGAGAGGCAGGAAATGAGACCAGGTGTTTATTTAGCTGAGTGCCTGACCAAGTCGAAAGATTACATGGCTATTGTCAGTATGTTGAATACTACTGATAAGACTTGAAGATAACTAAGTCCAGTAGTAGAGCTTCACGTTGTAATGAACGAGACAGCTGAACCAGTAAACAAGGTCAAGGGGCTGCCTTATCTAAGGAATGTAATGGGATACGGGAGCATCCTGACTGTAGTAATAATAATAATAATAATAATAATAATAATAATAATAATAATAATAATAATAATAATAATAATAATAATAATAATAATAATAATAATAATGGGCAGACGGAAGCTGGTTCTCCCGTTACTAAGTCTAGAGCTCAAAAAGACTGCGAGAACAATTACGTTTAAGTCACTTAGCAGCTAAGGACCACGAAGAAATATATGCAGTCTGTACCGCCTACCAAGATATATTTTACTTGCAAGGTGATGCATTAACACACACGGATGTGCTACAACACGCCATTCCAACACCGGCTGATCAGCCGCCTATTCATTTAAGGCAGTATAGGCTACTCAAAGCCCAGAAAGAGGAGATAGGCATACAGATTGACAAAATGCTAGATGATGGAATTATACCATCTTTGACCTTCGCATGGCCATCGCCAATTCTCCTCACCCCAAAGAAAATGGACATCTACTGGGCGAGTTGGCCATGCGCGTAGAGGCGCGTGGCTGTGAGCTTGCATCCAGGAGACAGTAGGTTCGAATCCCACTATCGGCAGCCCTGAAGATGGTTTTCCATTTTCACACCAGGCAAATGCTGGGGCTGTACCTTAATTAAGGCCACGGCTGCTTCCTTCCAACTCCTAGGCCTTTCCTATCCCATCATCGCCATAAGACCTATCTGTGTCGGTGCGACATAGCCCCTAGCAAAAAAAAAAATGGACATCCCTGGGAAGCAGAAATACCGGATTGTTGTTGATTTTCATGAGTTAAACTGCATTACTATTGGTACAGCGTATCCACTTCCGTTAATTACGGAATTATTGGATGCCTTAGGGAAGGCAGGGTATTTCTCTACCATGGATTTGGCCCATCGTGATCATCAGGTCATGCTGAAGTCAGAAAACAGAGGAAAGACCACATTCTCTGCATTGGGTAGACATTACGAGTATATACGAATGCCGATGGGGTTAAAGAACGCCCCAGCAACATTCACACTGTTAGTGAAAACAGTATTGACAGGGCTAGAGGGCATAAAATGTCTCTGTTGTTTGGATTACATCATAATTTATGGCAGCTCAATAGAGGACCATAATCAGAAGCTTCGAGATGTATTTCAAAGGCTAAGAGAAGCCAACTTGAAACTAGGGCCAGATAAGTGCGAATTCTTGCGAACCGAGGTCAGCTTTTTAGGACACGTCGTTACGAAGGATGGTGTCCCGCCTGACGACCCCCACAAAATAGTTAAAGGAAATTTTAGGACTGTCAGGCTATTATCGCAGATTCAAACCTAACTATAGTAAAATAGCGAAAACACTGTATGAACCCTATGTATGGACAGAACAGCAGGAACATGCGTTCCGAGTCAGCTCATTAAGAAACAGGTCTTACAGTACCTGGACTTTAAGAAACCATTTATTTTGACTACAGATGCAAGTTGAGAAGCACTAGGTGCTATCTTGTTACAATGTCCGTTAGGCAAGGACCTGCCAGTGGCCTATGCCAGTAGAATGTTAAATAAGGCCGAAAGAAATTATAGTACCTCTGAATGGGAAGCATTGGCCATAGTATTCGGTGTGAAATATTTCCGTCCATACCTGTTTGGAAGCCATTTCACTGTGGTAACTGACCATAAGCCATGAAAATGGGCTTTAATGTACGGGACCTATCCTCTAGACTGCTGAAATTTAGGCTCAAATTAGCTGAGTACGATTTCAATATCGTATACAAGGAGAGCAAGCGTAGTTGTAACGCGGACATCCTGTAGTACGTGAACAGGAGGTAAATATGGTTAATTCAGAAGGCCAAGAAGCAGAGACAGCAGGTGACGGGAGATGAAGTAATGATAGGACGTGGACCTCTAACACAGTTGAACGGGGAATGTAAACAGACAGACGGACTCAGCACTGAATCCGAGGATGCTTCGGTAGGTGACAGAGCCTGAGGATGAAGCAGGAACACCTGCTATATGTAGTCCGAAGACCGAGCTAACAGAGCAGGAAAAATTAGACATAATTGAAGAAACACACGCTTCGCTGGTCGGAGGTCACCAGGGCATTGCTAGAACATACGCTAGAGTAGGCTCCAGGGATTTAACGGAGGCCAGGAATCGATATATACTTACCTGCCAAGACCGGTTATCGAAGTACCTGGTTGTAAGTGGAATGCCAGATCAGAGCACAGAGACTGTAGCTAGAACTCTGATCAATAATGTGATCAGCATTTTTGGTATACCCAGAACGATCTTAACAGATCAAGGTGTGAATTACATGGCGAATGTGTTTAAGAAACTATGTCAAACATTACCTATTAAGAAAGTGAAAACAGCCGCCTTCCGACCACAGTCAAACGGAAGCCTAGAAAGGTCACACAGAGTTGTTGTTGAATTTCTGAGACATTATGTGTGTAGTTCTCAGAACGATTGGGACAAGCACCTCCCAATGGCTGTGTTTGCACTAGTACAGGATACACACCATTTGAGTTAATTTTCGGAAGAAAGGCCAATATTCCAGGAGTGCTTCAGAAAAAGCCAGAACAGAATTACAATGAGTATCAGAAGGTGGTAGAAGAATTAACATGACAACTCCAAGAGAGTCACGAGATAGCTAGGAAGACCCTAGTAAAAGTAAAGAGAAAGAGAAGGAACGGTATGATACCATACAGCTTGATGTTTCCTTCAATGTAGGCGACTCAGTATTACTCTGAATGATGCCCTAAGACGAAGGCATAGCAAATCGAAGTTATCTCCTCTGTATCAAGGTCCCTACAGAATTATAAAGGTAGATGGTATGAACTGCACACTTCAACTAAACAAGCGAGGAAAGCAAACCAGAGTCCATAAGAGTAGGTTAAAATTGTATATTAACTAGATTGTAGATAGTAATGACTGGCTCTAATTTCGGCCGTGGTAAGCCACTCTCCCGTTACCTCAACGGCAATGTGAATTTTCGATGGCCACTGATAGGGTTAGTGTAAATACCCAAGCAGGCCATGTGCTAAATTAGGGACAACAATGTTAGAAATTTTAACTTAGAAATTTCAGAGCCAGGATTGTCGGTATGGGACGTCAAGCATTGCACGATCCTTAGTACTTGTCAGAAAGACCACAGTGGCGAGGCAGTGAGTCTGGACGTCAACCCTTGCCGAACTTTGACCCACGAGGTCTAGAGCTGAGCACGAGGCTTACTCACGTAGTGAAAACAGAGGCCGAGGATTAGTTGAGATTTAACAGGAACACTACCAACCCATAGCTTATTGCCCTAATAAGTGAATATTGTGAGTAATTATTGTAGTCACATCCAACTTAGTCAATATGAAGGGCAAGAAACTACGATTAAATTACAGACACAGCTGAATTCTTAAGAAACTAAACAATACGGTCAGTTTTATAGTAACTCCCTTATTACAATAGGGAACAGTTGAGTTCTGGTAACAGACATGAGAAAAACCCCATGTGGTGTCTGGGGATTGCACAAACAACACAAAACACACACAGTAAGTGAAGGGAGGAAAAACACAAGGGCACAAGCAGAATAGCACCATGGTCCGTCCAACCAATCGTAGCAGGCGATTAATGGACTCCCTGTATAAGGGACAAGGCGCGGATAGGGCCATGATACCCTGACCGAACAATCCACAACGTTAAGCAGATTGTAATAGAGGTGATCTTCACAAGCTACATGAACAAAGGAATGGCGATTGCCAGTTATTTTTATTTTGAGTTGCCAGCTTCCCTTCCTTTGCTTGAAGGTAGTTGAGAAGAACAAAATATCTGAAATTCCAAAATTCTGGAATGCATATTCATGGTGAATAAGAAACTGTGCAATGATAAAAATCACTCAATACGTGTTTTCTGTGCCACTCTGCATATCCCATGCAAAGTGTGTAGGTGACCTGAAGTCAGCATCACAGAGCGCCATTCTCAAGGTTAAATTCTTGCTTTCAAATTACGAAGATATCACCACTGAGCTGGAACACATAGTCTTCCTTCAAAGGATGTTGAGTACCAGAAGGTGAGCTACCCTTGGGGGGGTCACCACCTTGGAAAGACTCGCTACTTATACAGTAGCTCAGGTAGCTAACTAATCGCTTGAAGGTAAACCAGATGATTCAGAGCCATATCCTGAATCCAACAATGTATTAGAAGGACTTTCGTGAACCCAGGACTCACAGTATCGAAGGCCACCATGTAGTTAGTAAAGGCAATTATGGCCAGTAGTGTAATACAAGGGCAGTAATGAACCAGAAATCACTGAACCGTGGACCACTGTGCGAACGGGTAATGTGATAATACATTAAGAGGGTTTGAAAGTCGCTCAGGAATGAACAATGACACCTCGTCATGGTAGCACCCAAGTGCTACAATTATTTAAATTAGGCATAAGACCATGTTATGCCAGCACTGCCAATGGCGACGCAAGTGTGATGAACAGATATACTTGAAAACAATATTGTCTCGCCCATGTGTAAATAATGCAAGTGTTGAGCTTGAATTATTATTATTATTATTATTATTATTATTTTACGATTATGATGATTATTATTATTATTATTACTACTACTACTTGTAATGTATAGCTATGAAGTGTTTGTATCTATTTATTATTATTATTATTATTATTATTATATATATATATATATATATATATATACACCGGGCGGTACAGCTGCCCCTATTCACGCAGTTTTATGCAACCCGCAGATTATAGTCGAACCTAAAAATATTGACCTTGACTACTCACTACAATGTCTGCTCTTACAACGCTTTCCATAATTCGTTTATTCGTGTCAAGCAAATCAGCATTAATGATAAAATACCGATTGATGGTAAAGAATCGTGAAAATTATGTGTTGCAGAAACGTCCTGTACAGAGAATATTATTGGTGAATGACTACAAGTAGCAGCAACACAACAGCGCTAAACAGCAACCCGTGATAACCGAGCTTGCTAAAAGTTAGAGGAGAGTACCGGTGTTCGTTAGTAGGCGGTTCGAGTCCTGTGTACGACGAATATTTTTATTGCGTTGTTGATGTTCGTGAGAGTCGTGTTGTTGACGACAAATCTAAATCATGATCAGTTCTCATATTGCAGGTACTCAGCTATGTTTGTTTTTTAAGGAGCTCTTAAAAGAGCTATTTGCAATAAAGTGAGATTGTACCGACAGCGGTGCGATGGGCTTATGCATGGCCATTCGATTAATGAAGCAAATGTTCAAAATGACCACCTGCTTCGTTAATGCACATCTGAACACGGTGGAGGAGAGACATTCTTGCTTGCTGCAACATATGTGGTGGAATCTGCCTGCAGGCTTCCGTGATGCTAGTTAGTTGCTTTACGTCGCACCGACACAGATAGGTCTTATGGCGACGATGGGACAGGAAAGGGCTAGGAGTGGGAAGGAAGCGGCTGTGGCCTTAATTAAGGTACAACCCCAGCATTTGCCTGGTGTGAAAATGGGAAACCACGGAAAACCATTCTCAGGGCTGCCGACAGTGGGGTTCGAACCTACTATCTCCCGAATACTGGATACTGGCCGCACTTAAGCGACTGCAGCTATCGAGCTCGGTGCTTCCGTGATGAGCCGCCGTAAATGATTCGGGCTCTCAGGCTCCTGCTCATAGACTCTTTCCTTTAAATAACCCCAGAGGAAAAAGTCGAGTGGAGTAAGGTCAGGTGATCTAGCCGGCCATGTGATCGGACCCTCTCGTCCAATCCATCGTCCAGGATATGTCCTATGCAAGTGGTTCCGTACTGCCAACGACCAGTGTGGGGGAGCTCCATCCTGCTGGAACCACATCCGTAACCGTGTCATAAGGGGCACATCCTCCAATAAGAGTGGGAGGTACTCACGAAGAAACTCTAGATAGCGTCGTCCCGTGAGGTTTCCTTCGAAGAAATATGGTCCAATTATCTTGTCACCTAGTATCCCGCACCACACGTTGACGCCCCACTGTACCTGAAATCGAGCTCCCCTGATCCAGTGAGGATTTTCAACGCTCCAGTAATGGAAGTTGTGACGATTAACAGTTCCGTTGTTGTGAAATCTGGATTCATCACTAAAGAGAATGTCCATTAAGAAATTCGCATCAGCTTCAACTCTTTGCAATATCCATTGCGAAAATTCTATCCGTTTTGGAAAGTCATCTCCGTGAAGTTCCTGGTGCAGCTGTTGATGGAAAGGGTGGAATTTATGGCGGTGCAATATTCGCAGTACAGATACATGACTGATGTTCAGTTCATTTCCTATGGCCCGTGAGCTTGTGTGCGGGTTGTATGCTATTGCATTTTGAACAGCTTCGTCGTTATTTCCAGACGTCACTGGAGCATCCCGAACGGGGGGTAATGTATGAAATGACCCCGTTGCACGCAACCGTCTTTCAACACGTCGAAATGTATCTGCAGTTGGCAGCCTTCGTCCAGGAAATCGTTCTTGATACAAGAGTCTGGCTTCCCGTGCATTTTGCCTTGCTTCTCCATAAAGTAGTACCATATTCACATAATCATCCCGTGAATACATAATGTTTGCTTTCGTGCTAACCGTACAGTACGTGCTCACACGTTGCTGCTAGGATTACGATATGCTGTTTCATGTGCCCTACCTATGAAGTGTAGACCGCTGTTAGTCGGTCTTCGAGTCGAACGTGCGCAGTTGCTTGGTTGAATGGGTGGGTCAGAATGTTGACAACACGTGCACTGCGCTTCATTCCCTGTAGTCGTTTGCCATATGGAAGTCGCATGTTATTATTCCTTTCGTATGTATGCTTTCTTTGTAAAGGTGGCAAATTACTTTTGAGACTTAAGAACGTTAAATATTTATTACGAATGGCCTTACAAGTATAATATAAAAATAAAATTGAAAAGCTCGTAACTAGATTCGAACTCTAAATGCCTGCTAACATATCGTATGCTCGCTGCGATTGGTGCCATGTAGCCACTGCAGGCGACAAAGAATTGGTCTCGTAGCTCTGTATTAATGGAATTACCTAGGCTATCGCTTCGATACTGATCGTTGATGTTAAAAGTTCTGAACTCGAATGTGCAAACACCACAGTGAACTAAAGAATCGCGTCTCTCTTACGCCCAGATAGTTGCAACCATTTTCTACGCGTTACTTGGTTGAATGAGTCCAGCGTTATGTTTCAGGTGGTATTCACAATCGGTGCGTATGTGGCGATATTTATGATACCTGTTTATTATAACTTCTGTAGAAGAATATCGGAGACTTCAGAAAGGTCTTCGTAAACGATGCCTAGGCGAATACGAAATGACATTAAAAAATGCATGACTCAAGTATGGTTGGAACCCTTCCTGCTTCAAGTAACCTATCAAGGTACGTCTTCCATACGTAATTCCGCACAGCTATTTGCAACGTACAAGCGCCATCCTTGTAACTCCGTATTCACGAGGAGAGCGGAAGTTCCCGCTTCGACAAGTTACTGATGAGTTACAGCCTTATGGTCCCGTTTTATGCCTTTTTTGATCGCTATAACGGTAGTAATTACATGGCGTAAGCTATCACATCTACTGTACAGAATTTGCGTGCCACAGATTATCAACTACAGTGCAAAACACGTTTCTATCAATTTCGATGTGATGAGACTGTACAAAATGGTTGTGTCTGTAATTGGTCTTACGCTATCACGTTTTCTATGATACCACGACCGCCCTTTCTATCAAAAGAAAATGGCCTCTTGGACCAATCAGGTGCGCAATTCTCTACCGACAGCTATAGGTGTGTTTATGGTTTGTACAGTATAGTAACATTTCGTAAAAATTAGTAGAGTATTGGACACCGCTCTACATAAAATGGTACAGTGTTTTTGAGATGGACCTCACTTACTGCCTCTTGTACCATTTTTCCATTGTGCGGAGAAGTCTACATCGGGTTAACTGCACATAACATTGCTGTAAGGTGTTGCGCAAGATGGGACTAAGAGGCATTTACGTCCTAGCTGGTTGCATATATTCGGGAAAAAATAGGGGCAGCTGTACCACCCGGTATAATTCGCTGGGGCCATCAAGGACCACGTTAAGTCTTATTGCATTTGACACTGAACTTGGCCTTCTTTAGAGCCCAAATATCCCTCATTCTTTGTGAGTGGGTGTGCTTACGCTCCTCTGTCCAAGGGGCACCGTGTCTTCTCTTCGGTTGCTCGTCTCGGTTTAGCCCGTTCGTCAATATTTTCTTGCGGAAGAGATCTCTGTTAAGGGCGTCTTTGGCTGAGATATGTAGCATTTGCAGGTCTTCTTTGGTATTTCTAAACCAGGGAATTGTGGTTTTGGGGTTTGAATCAAAAAAGTGAAAGATTTCCTTAGTTAACTTTGTTCCTTCCATTCTTTTCAGATGACCGTAAAATCGTGCCCGTCTTTTTCTGATTGTATCGGTAATTTTCTCTATTTTGCTGTAGACTTCCTTGTTGGATCTCTTTTGATGGATTCCATTTCTGTACTTTGATCCCAAGATTCCTCTCACAATTTTGCGTTCTCTTTTCTCCAGTTCAAGGAGTCTTTTGTTGGCATTTAGAGACAGGGTTTCGGCTGCAAATAGAACTACTGGCTTCAGAACTATTTCATAGTGACGTATCTTGGTGTTTTGGGAAAGGCATTTTTTGTTGTAGATTGTGCGGGATGTTTGGTAGGCTATTTCCAGTTTGCGTACTCGCTCCTGAAGTGCTTCTTTGTCCAGTCCATTTTTCGTGATGATCTCACCCAGGTATTTGAATTTGTTTACTCGGGTGATGTCCCCGTATTTTGTATGGAGTTTTGGTGGAGCCTCTTTGATGTTAGTCATTACTTCTGTTTTCTCAAACGATATCTGCAAACCAGTTTGTTCGGCAATTTCCTTTAAAATTTCAACTTGAGCTCTAGCGGTTTCTATGTCGGTTGAGAGAACAGCAATATCATCGGCAAATGCTAAGCAGTCTGTTGCGATCCCCTTGGATTTGGTTTCTATTCTCAATGGACTGTAGTTGGTTTCCTGTAATCTCACCCGCCAGGTTCTGATGATCTTTTCAAGAACACAGTTGAAGAGTATCGGGGATAGCCCATCACCTTGTCGGACTCCTGTTTTGATGTCAAAGGAATGCGAGAAACATCCGTGGAACTTCCCCTTGGATTTTGTATCGGTCAGGGTGGCTCTAATTAATGCCAGCTGTTTCAAATCAACTCCAAATTCATTTAAGATGTTTAGCAGGACTTCCCGGTCAATGGAGTCGTACGCTTTCTTAAAGTCCACAAAGACAGACACATACCGCTTGGACCTTAGTGTACAATATCTGATGATCGTTTTGAGATTTTGGATCGGTTCAGCTGTTGAGCGACCTTTTCTGAACCCTCCTTGGTATTCCCCTATTTGATGTTCGAATTGTGCTTCCAAACGCTCCAGGATGGCAAGTGATAGAATTTTGTAAGTCACGGGTAGCAAAGATATTCCTCTGTAGTTGTTGATGTTCTTCATGCTGCCTTTTTTGTGTAATGGATGGATCAAAGCTATTTTCCAATCTTCGGGTAGGGTCTCCTTGTTCCAAATTTCTTCTATTTGCTTTTGCAAGATATCAAGTGATTCCTCTGGGGCATATTTCCATAGTTCTGCTACTACTGAGTCTTCCCCCGGCGCTTTGTTATTTTTGAGACGGGCAATGTGGCGCTTGATTTCATCTCTGTCGGGTGGTCTGGAATCTGGGTACCTGAGTAAGGGTTCCTTGGTCTCAATGGCGCTTTGCGGTTTAGAGCAATTAAGTAAATTCTTGAAGTAATCTGCCAGAATGCTGCAATTTTCTTCATTTGACGTCGCCAGTGTGCCGTCCTTTCGCTCAAAGCATAGAGATGGTGGTTTATAGCCAGTGAGTTTGCGTTTGAAGGCTCTGTAGTACTCTCTGCTTTCATTCTTCCTAAAGTTTTGTTCTATCTTTTCAATGAGAGTTTTTTCGTATTTACGTTTCTCAGTTCTGAACACCCTAGCTGCTTGGGCACGTTGAGTTTTGTAGGTTTCCCAATCATTTTCTGATTTCGTAGAGTAGTACTGTTTCCACGCATTGAGTCTTTCTTGGAGGACCGATTCGCAAGAACCATTCCACCAGGCATGCTTTTTGCTTCTCTTGATTTCTGCAATGTCTTTGGCGGCCTCAACAAGGAGACTTTTGGCGTTGCTAAAGTCACAGTCATTTGGTCTAGCCTTCTCCTGGAACTCCTCGACCCTTTGCCGAAGTTTATCATTGTCGAAGCGTGTGATCTGTTTGGTTGTCTTCCTTGTGTTTGCGGGAATTGGTTTGAATTTGATAAGAGACATATAATGATCTGAGGCCACATTGATGCCTTTCTTTACCTTAACATTCATAATCTCAGGGCTGTTTCTCCTGGAAATTGCAACATGGTCAATTTGGATTATTATTATTATTATTATTATTATTATTATTATTATTACTACATCATATGTACATACGATACAATCGCATTGTTTGTGAGGTTATGTCATGAAACATGCACTGTATATAGATATTTATATCAGTTCAATTAATGTAAGAACCTGTACATAATTTATTCTTACCTGTATATATAATTCGTAATCCACTACAAAATTGTGAAACACGCTGTAACTTCCAGAATGGCACTAGATCATGGTAGAATATTTTATACATATTTTATACATTATAACCATGTTGTTAAGCACTCGAGAATTTACAAGAAGGTATTTTTTTGCAATGTATCTTTCTAGAAGACTGGCCAGGCACGTATATATGGAGGTGGTCTTGATGGTAACGACGAATTATTGTTCAGTAGAGTTATGAGTTAACAGGTTATACTTGTAACCACGTGTTGCGACATGCTTTTAGCAGTCATCTGTTTCAACTGTGTTTTAAGGTGATGTGAGTGTTCTGTTTGACAGCAGTGATTAAGGTTTTGTGTGTGTTTAATTTGTAAATAGATGAGAATAAATAACTGTACCAACTGGCGGCATTTCGTGTGCATCTTTGTGGATACGTAAGTGGATAAGAGAGACCGTATTTGAATTGCAGGACAACACAGCCAAGCAGACACGATGTCAAGGGCAACGACCTTGCTTCTGTTGATAACACTGGTAGCTGCATATGGAATACAGTTAGACTTGCAGATAACGCAATATAACAACACGCCGGGCGTATACTCTGAATATAACGCTGAGGTGCGATAGTATACAACAGAATGGACACTGATCACATACGTCCAGTTAGGTAAATTGTCTGAATTCTATATTTTAGCCCATAAGAATCTGCAAAAGACACAAGCCTTATGTGTTAATATTGAGAAGGAAATGCACTTACCTTGCCAACATGATGTGAGACTAGTAGAGTTACAGTTGTTACGCATACAGGGCATAAGGGATACAATAAGGAAAGTCTCAAAAAGAAAAGTATCGGAACCTGAAGGCAGATAAAACAGAAGAGGGCTAATAAAAGTAGTAGGTACCGTATCTAAGACACTGTTTGGTACACTTGATCATGAGGACGCAGATTTCTATCAGAGTAAAATTAATGAATTAGAATTAGAGGAGCAGGAACAGTAGAGTTACAGTTGTTACGCATACAGGGCATAAGAGACACAATAAGGAAAATCTTAAAAGGAAAATTATCGGAACCTTCAGGCAGACGAAACAGAAGATGGCTAATAAACATAGTAGGTACCGTAGCTAAGACACACACGGTTTGGTACATGTGATCAGGACGACGCAGATTTCTATCAGAGTAAAATTAATGAATTAGTGCAGGAAGAGCTATCCTTAATTAAGCTGACAAAGGAGCAGATGATAGTGGTAAAATCCACCCCTTCAGTCTATTAATAACACTCTGTACAATATTACCCCAAACGAGATAAAATTAAGTGAAAATTTTGAACGACTTAAGCAGTACATGCAGAATGAAACTTTGCAATTTTTGGAGGCATTCCAACAGTCAGAACTGCAGATAACATTAAATATGCACCTGATTGAATTACAAGGTACGTTGCTTCAGCTGCATGAACATTATCAGGTAGTCTTAGATAGCATAATGAATGCGCGATTAGGAGTAATTCAAGTACAGATCCTTAGTCCTGATGATATAGTTAAGGCTTATAAAAAGTCACAAGGAAATTTTCCTAAAGGTTATGATCTGCCACTGGAAGTACGGGAAAGTTTTGGGTACCTCACATATCAAATCTCGTCGGTAAGTGTTTACCTGACAAAAGATACATTGGTGTATATATGAAGACTCCCACTGACAAGTGGAAGTAAATGTTCATTGTATAAATGTGTTTTTTCCCTACCATAATAAAGGGCAATCCTAACCACTTTGTGTACCTACAGAAAAAGAAGGAGTAATACTAGATACGGAGAAACAGACATATGCACAGTTATGTGAAGGACAGTTACAGCAGCATAAGTTAAGAGACAATCAGAGGCTATGTAAATTTAATTTTCCATTAAGAAATGTAGCAGCACAAAGAAATTGTTTAGTTAGTCTATTAACACGTTCAGTACCTGCTTCTGAGTGGGACACCTGAATGCCTGGACCAGCCATTTTCATGCCCGGCCCTCTTGACGTGCGTCACTTAATACGATTTACATTTACTCCTAAACTATAAATGTTAGAAAAAGGAAACTTTGTGCATACCTCTAGTAAATATTTAGGGTGTGATATCTGGTGTCACAGGTTTCAAAATACGTCTAATTTTATACAGCCTATCTGTATTTTCGGCATAATGATTACTGTCACCGAAGTGAAGAAATGAAAGAATATGAAAGAAGCGTGTTTGGAACATTGTTTTAGAAAATATCGGAGTGAAAAACAGGGTCTTCGGTCCAGTACATTTTTATATCAGGATTTTGGACTAATCGGCTTCCACGATTGCATGATCGAATTCTCTGTGAAAGGCCGGGGCACCGCACTTATCACTTGACTCGCGTATAGATTGGTCTGCTCACACTCATACTGATAAAATTCGTCATTCATGAAAATACTCAACTAACTCAAAATATCCTGCTTATTTTCTATTTGAACGTTTATAGCTGAATTCTCTGTAAATGGTGGAACGGGTGGACAATAACTAGGATTATATGTATCAGGCACTTCAGTTTTCTCTATAGGCCTATCCGATCTGGGAATCGGATCCTCGTCACACTCACTTTCACTATCTGAGTCTATTTCAGGAATAAGTTCATCACCAGAATAATCATTATGAACAATATCTAATAATTAATCTTCCGTAACAAACTTTGTTTTATAAGCCATTATACTACACTCGGTAAGAACGACACGCACTGCACTGGAATCTCAAGTACCGTCTTGACGCGCGAGGAAGTGTTGAGATATTCCCGCTAAAACAGCTAAGATAAACATGAGCCCACTCAACGCGAGGGTTATCTCAAAAAGGTCAACCAACTTCCTGCTACAACAAGTAACGCTGACTAAGGTGTAAGAATACATAGATGATGAATATAAACAGCACTGCTTCGCGCGGAACATTAAACGTCTTACGCCGTCCACGGTCCGCAATGAGTTAACAGGTATAAGTCATTTACCAGAAAATTGTGAAAAGAGAGTAGTATTAATTTTTGACCTTACCTGGATACCTGTAAATGATAAATATATTTATTTAGCACCTAAAGAAACAAAGGTGATTTTGTGTGTGTGTGTGTGTGTGCGTGTGTGTGTGTGCGCGCGTGTGTGCGCGCGCCAAAATACCATTAGTGATGTGAACTTGCAAGGTATAGGCATAGTAAGTTTTATGGACTTACGTACTATATATTCTGTATAGTAAAATACAAGGCTTATGATCAGTGAACTCTACACTGAAAAGAGACACAATTCCTGAAATTATTTTAGAATATGATTGCTGTGAAACCAGTTATAGTGATGTGAAAGTAAGTCAAATTCCTGAGTTAAATAGAGTGACTGCAGGAAATTTATTAAATCATATTAATGATCTTAAGTGGGCCAGTCACAAGGCCGAAGAAGTAGAACAATTAGTGCTGCTTGTTGATGATGCTTGTTGTTTTAAGGGGCCTAACATCAAAGGTCATCGGCCCAACAGAACACTGTTCAAATCTGTATATATCAGAATGTAATTACTGCCAACAGTAAGGCAAGAGTATCAGATGAGGACGTTACTGTCCATTTTCGGCAACTCAGACCAGCTGGAAGGGCCCCCAGTGAGTCAGGTTCGCTGCCAGAGTTAGAATTGGCAGAAACGTCCGAGTTAAGGACGATAACAGGTGAGACTTAGGCAAAGTCCTATAAATAGAAGTGCAAATTCTAAGAGACATATTGAAATGGTAGCGAAATGAATGCAAGGGATGTCGTGCATTAATTTCTCTCTAGGGGAGGGAGGTGTCGGGTCCTTCCGGGACATGAACTCAGGACGGCAATTCCCTCCGAAGATTGAACCGTGTGGGAAGGAGGAAGAATTGCTGTGACCTGACATATCAGGGTTAACATGCATAAAAAACTGGAACTCAGTACTTATATACAAGTACGGTTTTTAAATGAGTAAAAAGGTAATTGAAATATATAATTCATATAAGTGAGATTTGGAGTTGAAACAGTGATATTCCAGAAACTCGACCAACCCTTGAGTCAGAAGTCGGTCACACAAGGCTTGGAGTAATAATCACAAGGATATGAGTCATGTTGACCCAGTACATAGGTCAGAACACTGACAATGTAAAGATGTATAGGAAATATACAGGGGATACAGGCCTCTAATTGGTTGGAACCATAGAAGGTTCTAAGATGACGCCTCATAGAATATTCCACGGGCTTTGAGAATGTCAGGTGGGGCCGGAGGCCCTATATAAACCCGGGGAGTTCAGTCTCGAGGCCTTCTGTTAGAAATTTGCGGAGCAGTTGTAGCTCAAATCCTTGCCGGACGGCAAGACAATTATGCAATCAATAATGATAAGCTGCCATTGATGCTTTCACAGCCTGTACTTACAGACATGATATAGGCTCTTGGGCTTATGCCATGTCAAGAAAATCAGGTGAAATTCTTCCTCCTTCCTCCTTCTAAAGAAGCCTTTCTCAAGGACAGTCTTAGGGTAAACCAGCATGGCAAGGTTATTCCATCTAGTGTGTAAGGTGTATGAGACAGGAGAAGTGCCATCAGATTTTTAGCAGAATGTTGTTATACCTATCCCAAGAAAGCCGGTTCTGACAAGTGTGAAAACTACCGCACCATTAGTTTAATATCTAATGCCTTCAAAATTTTAACCCATATTATTTACAGAAGAATGGAAAAACAAGTTGAAACTGAGCTGGGAGAAGACCAGTTTGGATTCAGAAGAAATGGAGGAACACATGAAGCAATCCTGACTTTACATCTGATCTTAGAGGATCGAATAAAGAAGGATAAGCCCATGTACATGGCTTTCATAGATCTAGAAAAGGCATTTGATAATGCTGATTGGACCAAGCTATTTGAGATTCTGAAGGAGATCGGGCTCAGATACAGAGAACAAAGAATTATTTACAATCTGTATAAAAATCAGTCAGCAGTGAAAAGAATCGCGGGCTTTGAAAAAGAAGCAGCAATCCAGAAAGGAGTGAGGCAAGGTTGCAGCTTGTCCCCCCTCCTTTTCAATGTTTATGTAGAACAGGCAGTAAAGGAAAACAAAGACTAATGTGGGAAGGGAATCACGATCCAACGACAGGAAATCAAAACCCTGATATTTGCTTAAGATAATGTTATTTCATCCGAGACTGCAAATGATCTGGAGAAATCGCTGAATGGTATGGACAGAGTCTTGGGTAAGGAGTACAAGATGAAAATTAGTAAGTCCAAAACGAAAGTAATGGAGTGCAGTTGAACAAAGTCAAGTGATGCAGGAAACATTAGATTAGGAAATGAAGTCTTTAAGGAAGTAGATGAGTATCGTTACTTGGGTAGTAAAATAACTAGCGATGGCAGAAGTAAAGAAGGCATAAAATGCAAACTAGCACAAGCAAGGAAGGCCTTCCTTAGGAGAAGAAATCTGCTCACTTCGAACATTGATATAGGAATTATAAAGAGGTTTTGAAGACCCTCACCTGGAATGTGGCATTGTATGGACGTAGAACATGGACGACAACTAGCTCAGAAAGAAAGAAGTTTTTGAAATATGGTGTTACAGAAGAATGCTGAAGGCGAGATGGATAGATCAAATCACGAATGAGGAGATACTGAATTGAATTGGTGAGAGGAGATCGATTTGACTAAAAATTTGACCAGAAAAAGAGATAGAAAGATACGACATCTTAAGACACCCAGGACTTATGTAGTTGGATTTTTTTGAGGGAAGTGTAGGTGGTAAAAACAGTATGGGTAGACTAAGGTATGAATATGACAGGCAGATTAGAAGAGATGTAGGATATAGTAATTACGTAGAAATGAAAAGGTTAGCACAGGATAGGGTGGCATTGAGAGCTGCATCAAACCAGTCTAAGGACTGATGGCTCAAACAATGGCAACAATAGTCAGGGAAAGAGATATATTTTTGAAATATTTCAAGTTAGCATGAAGAGCAACAAAAAGTTTTTTTTTTTTTTTTTTTTTTGCTAGGGGATTTACGTCGCACCGACACAGATAGGTCTTATGGCGACGATGGGATAGGAAAGGCCTAGGAGTTGGAAGGAAGCGACCGTGGCCTTAATTAAGGTACAGCCCCAGCATTTGCCTGGTGTGAAAATGGGAAACCACGGAAAACCATCTTCAGGGCTGCCGATAGTGGGATTCGAACCTACTATCTCCCGGATGCAAGCTCACAGCCGCGCGCCTCTACGCGCACGGCCAACTCGCCCAGTAAAATAACAAAAAGTGAGAGGCAATAACTGGCATTAAAAGTGGCCTCTGTAAATGTTCAATAATAATCCAAGATCTAATGGAAATTTCACCATCTTTACTGCAGTATATAAATATATCAATTTATCGCATACCCTAGGTGTTTCATATGAATAAATAGTCTATGCGTTGTGACTAACAGTTAATTTTAATAAATTGTTAATAAAAAGTAAATTCAGTATTATAATACTTCAGTTGCAACGAATGATGTAACGTAGTCCCTCCTAACTGGTCCTAACTACATTTCAGTACAATTAAAACAAACTAATGCCACAGTGAAAGTTCACAGCTACTACTATATGCACTAAATATAATTTAAATGAACTCCCTTTAATTTCACCCAAATAAATATTCTTCTGGTAGGGTGATTTCAAAGACACATGAGCTTTTATGCACATATCTTACAGTTGAACAAAACATGAAGATGATAACTAATACACCAAGTGAGGGATGAAAATGAGTACAATTTGTGTTTCTAAAATTTTTTTTTTTTTTTTATTGGCTTTACGTCGCACCGACAGATAGGTCTTATGGCGACGATGGGACAGGAAAGTTCTAGGACTGGGAAGGAAGCGTCCATGGCCTTAATTAGGTACAGCCCCAGCATTTGCCTGGTATGAAAATGAATATGTGAGCATAAGAAGATAACAGAGATTATACAGGATGCTAAGTTAGTACATAAGCTTGATAACTCCCTTATTTAATAGCTATTTTGTTAAATATTTAAAGCATGCATGTCAAGGTCATGAGATGACTGACAGCTCTGCGTGCACAAAAAAGAGATATTAGGAGCGCTAGCCCAGGACGTTATCAGATAGCGCAAGCCTGGAGGGGTGTACATTACAGCTTCATAACTACAGTACTCCGAAGGATGTATATACCTAATTAAAAGTGTTCAACACAGTGTTTGTATAAAATGCACGGAACAGCATGTTTTGTAATAACCATGTACCAGGAAAATACACAATTACTTTTTTTTTTTGGCTAGTTGTTTTAAGTCGCACCGACACAGATAGGTCTTACGGCGACGATGGGACAGGAAAGGGCTAGGAGTGGGGAGGAAGCGGCCGTGGCCTTAATTAAGGTTCAGCCCCAGCATTTGCCTGGTGTGAAAATGGGAAACCATGGAAAACCATTTTCAGGGCTGCCGACAGTGGGGTTCGAACCACAATTTCTTTAAAAGTTGCCATAAGCAATGAAGTACAAAATAAAAGGCATTTGATTTTTAGGGGCATAACATACTCAATTCTGCTATGAACAATTCTGAAGCAGAATAATACTGAATACTATGCTGCTGCTATACAGCTTCTGTAGCAAAAAATATGAAGCTTTTATAAACTTAAACAAAAGAAAATTCCATGATTAAAAAAATTTTTAAAACATCCCATCCCCTACCCTTATGCCACAGCGTACGCAGTTGAAAGTTTCAACCATTCATTGTATACCAAAACAGATTAACTGGAGCATATCACTCCTAGGCATGCACAGCCCTGAGTTAGCAACGTGGGGGAGTACAAGCCAAATGAGGGGAAGCGACTTGTGCTTTAGTGCACAGGTATTTCTAGCACGGGCACTATGCTTATGGCGGGCAAGCTTTGACACCCAGGATTTAAAGTGAATTACATTATATAATTTTGTATGTGGCTCTGTACTTTGGTATAAACAAGCATAAGCATACAGTAATACTTCAATGTGCATCAAAATAATGCTTTATGTTCCTGAATTGTTCACATTGGTTGGAGGGTTATGACTAAATGTAACTTTACAAGTTCTACCTCAGAACCTCCACTTGTATTAAGACCCTCTACAAAAACATAGAATTTTAAGTTTATTATTCAAAAGATCTTTAGTTAAGACCAATTAATTTTATAAAACTGGTAACAGAATCAAAGCGTAGTAGTAGTAGTAGTAGTAGTAGTAGTAGTAGTAGTAGCAGCAGCAAATGGACTTCCAAAATATCAGGTGTCACAATATTGTTCACAAGCAGTTATTTTAACAAAGGGTGATTCTACAAACACAATTTTCACCACTGCAGGTATGCCACCTTTCAAAAGTAATCAGGAGAAATTTTTACAGCATATCACAATCTGTTACAACGCATCACTAATGACGCAATTCAAGAACATTTAACACATTATATCCCCATCATTTTTTGTGTGATTTATTTGTACATACTAAAACATTGCACATATCAG
Organism: Anabrus simplex; assembly: GCF_040414725.1. Lineage (NCBI taxonomy): Eukaryota > Metazoa > Arthropoda > Insecta > Orthoptera > Tettigoniidae > Anabrus > Anabrus simplex. The sequence continues at coordinate 1,196,275,468 of NC_090266.1, read as the reverse complement.
AACTTCAGAACATGTGGTTCCTCATCCTTTAACTTCCTGAACACTATGTGCCTAGTGCAGATCATCCTTCAATCAATACCTCAGCTGACTTGGCTTTCTTCAGAAACTCCAAACTAAATATTTTGCACAAAACACTTGAGTTACTAAAAGATTTTAAGTGAGTCAGTTTTTCCAAAGTTTTCTCAGAAAGCACAGATCTAAACTGTAATTTTGTTTTTGTAAGTGTACTAAAAATCATATCATACTTAGTAAATCTTATGTGGAATTGATAAAGTGGCATGCATACCCTTAGAAAGTCTGTTGTATTTAAGAACACCCTATTAATTGCCCACTGAACATTAATTTTTCTTCAGCTATTGATAACAGGACGGAAAACAAGGAATTGCTTAAAAAATACAAGAGAACTGAATTTGCTCTCAAAATAGCAAGATCAATCTCAACAATCAGGAGAGTGGGAGGAAGTATAAAAAATTGGGTGTCTCCCACTTAAATTGGGGGAACTGACATGTCTGCCACAGAATACCATCCACTCAAGTTGGAATGAAGCCTGAAGAAGGGCTTTCAAAGCAGCTCACTGCCAACTATGCCATGCAAAACAAAGTTCATGTTAGAATTTCTCTCAGGCTTCAATTCAATTTAAGTCAGTAAACATAGCAGTGATGCACAAATGAGCCTATTTTCAGAATTGATCTTGAGTTGACCAACATATATTTATGAAGCAGTATCAACAGTGACACTATATAAAAAATGGAAGAATTCAAAAGAGGATTATTTTACGAGTTGCTATATGTTTGGTGTGCATAAGGGAAAAAATTACAACACTTTGATCTTCATGAAAATACTTAAATGTGATAGCCTCTTACCCATTACACTGCTGACAGACACAGTAACTAAAGTGGGCAGCCCATCTCGTGCCAGTGTCTCCTGAATGTATAGGAACTGCACCAATGGATATTCTCCAACAAGGAACTCCTCCTGACCACACACCTTCAGAACAAATTCAGATGGATGCTCCCCACGCGAGTTGAGAGTGATGGCTTTCTTGTTGAGAATTGTGACCAGCAGTTGATAAGGTGTCATTGTATATGGGATGTTGAAAGTGAAGGAAGTCTGCAAATTCACAATAATTCAATGATCAACTCAAGAAATTCCATTCATTATAATGAAATCATAAAGGAGAATTATTCAACTATGATAATTCCTTTAAAAGAAGGAATTTTATTACATTTTACAGAGAAAGGTAAATGAACAATTAGAATGAGTATAAGGTAAGCATTATAAAAGATGTGATTTCATGACAAACTATAAATACTTCATGCATAGTAAAAGTGATTTTTAAATTCTACACGAAAAAAGAAAAGTAAGTCTGAGACATAACAAAAACTAGATAGTTTTAAAACCACAACAACAAACAAATATATTACCAATACAGCCAAAAGGTAAAGTGGAACAGTGCCCAAAAAGTAATAGCCAACGGGGAATCCAAGATTTTAATGTTCACATCGTGGTAGCAGAGAAATTTATTTTAAATTATTCTTCACTACATATGATAACTGTTCATAAACAGCCTATGCCATTCACTGTGAGGACACAATAGGTTGATTACACCACCTAAACCACAGTCAAGTGGTAGTTCATACCAGAATTCATCGGCTAATATGGCTTTCCCTTTAGTATTGTAATAACTACTTCAAAATGTGTTACTGCATCATTTAAGTTAAAGAATCATGTAACTAATGTAAATCACCAAAGTAGGATTTATGAACAACTTATAAGGCATTACTTAACATAAAGCAGAGCAATGTTTCCAAACATTGAGTTTTCAAGAATATATGTTTATTTTCCACAATGTTTCATTCATGAGCTCTGCATAGTGCACAGATTTTATACTAGTGTCTGCAATAACGCACTTATGCCAAAGAAAAAGGAGGTATTTTGCTACCACTGTGAATACAAAGAAAAGGCTAACAACCTGCTTACTTCAGAGGTAGCAAGCAAAGAAAGGGCTTCATCAGTGTGTTAAAAAAGTTGTTAGAGAAGAGTTCAAAATTGGGGCCAAAGCCATGGGGAGAGTTCTGAAAATCCATACCAAATCTTACAAAGATGCTCCAATAAGCTTAACATATAAAGATGGAACCATTAGGAGGGCGAGAATGAGTTACTATAAGATGGTCAAAGCAAAGCTATCAGTCATTGAAGATAAACTGTAAGCCACTCCAAGTAAGATGGAATTCTTGGTGCTGAAACCTGATCACATAGTATAAGCAACAAGAGAATTTATAAACGTCAAAGTATATATATAAATAAATATTGGAAATCTTCACTATTAGCTTAGTATATTGGTGTGAGCAGAGACTATACAACAGGTGTTGAGGGAGTTTGAAGTAATGAAACATCTTAAACCACAGAAATGAAGTAGAGTGTAAAAATATATATATATAAGAAAAAAGAGAAAGCTATGAAAGTGAAGTTGCAGTTATTATGAATTACAGGTTGCAGGCATTATACTACAATACAATCTGATGACCTTTAATACCAAAAATGAAAGATATATTCGTGTGTTTCAAAGTAAAAATTCTAGAGATAAGAACTTGAATAAAAATAGGATTTATATAATCACTTTAGAAAGAACAAATTTGCTTTTTCTTTTCTCTGTAAAAAAACAGAAAAGAAATGACACAGAAAAAATATTCCCAAAACAGTGACTATTGATGAATTATACATACAAGTTACTTTATGTCGCACCGACACAGGCAGGTCTTATGACGGCAATGGGATAGGAGTGGGAAGGAAGCGGCTGTGGCCTTAATTAAGGTACAGCCTGGTCTGAAAAATGGAAACCACAGAAAACCATTTTCAGGGCTGCCGACAGTGGAGTTCAAACCCACCATCTCCCAAATGCAAGCTGACAGCTACGTGACCCAAACCACGTGGCCACTTGCTTGGTACGATGATGAATAATACATGAAAACTTAAGTATAATAAAATTTCAGCAGTAATTTTTAACTTCTTGCAATGTGCACAAAGTATTAAACAACATGAAGTGAACAATACATATAAATGATTCCTATTTAACATCCTTTAAACCTGATGGTCCAGATTCCTCATGAAGAGGACATTTCTCTTCTGAAAACTTCATATATTTGTATTGACTGCTATCCACATGGCATAAACTAGATAGGTTTTATAATTCTTCCTACTTTTTAATTCACATCACTAAGTTTATTTTGTATACTGTACATGTGTATGTATGTATGTTTAGTCCTCAGCCCGAAGGCTGGTTGGATCCTCAACAGTTCCGCCATCAGCTGTCATAGATGGCCTAGGCATCACTGAATTGTGTATATTATACATGGTTATAAACCTATGCTGCTTGCCTTAATTATTTTCAGATCGATTAGAGATATAAATATTTTTGTTTAATTCTACATGAATTGCATAAAACTATTTAAAATATTTGTCCAGGGCATTATTAATTACTTCTTCTTCTTCTTTTATAACCACATAGGATCACTTTACATAAAATCAGCTTCATGGTCCGTATCGCACTTCAATAGATTCACAATAGGACAATCTGGCCGCAATTTTAAAGTTAGATATTTGGAACATGTGAATGCTGAAAAACATAGAAGATTCTCAGCAATGGGATCACACATGACTGCCACAGGTCATAAATTTACCAACATAGAACAAGACCTGACCATCATAAAAAAGTTAAAAAAGGGCAGCTTAATGAACACATATGAAGACCTGTACATTCATCTAGACCAACTTGTAAAGAAAAATGATAACCTTAATGAGGCTGTAGAATATAAGAATCCATTATATTATCAAATTCTAGTATATTTAAAAATGCTTGAGAAGGATCAAGAAAAAAGAATTGGAATTTCTCCACCTACATATAGCCCTACAACTTATTCCTCCTCAGTTGAAGCTATAGGTGACAGCAAGGAAATTCTTGACACACCTATATCCCCCGCTCCTCCACCTCCTCAGGTGCAAGAGCAAGGAAGAACGCATCATCAATATTACACCCGGCGCAAAACTGTGAAAGAATGACAGGAGTTACTGTTCCAAAGGAAAGCAGGCTTAATAAGATTTGACAACTAGGAATTAGTAGTTATATTTTCATCTATGTTAATAATAAGAGCCGCACTGTGATATCAGGATTTCTTCATTTCGATAATTACTTATAAATTGTATAATTATTAATTTATCAATTGATCTTTTTTCATGAATTATTAAGAAAAGAATATTTATTAGGACAATTTCTCTATGGAATATTGTACAAGTGTTTCCTTGACGACTGCTTTCTATTGTAGAAATAATTTATATATTTTCTCTTGAGTTATTTGTTTGTTTTAATCTTGTCAATCTTATGTTAATTTTAAGGTCACTTCCTTTAAAGCATTACTTTGTCAATTTTATATATTTTTCATCTAAACAGTGTTATGTGGCTGAAGATGTTGATAATATATGAAACATGTACCACTTTTGACCATTAAAAATTGCCTTAAGCAATCATTGTATCGACTAGGTGGAAAATAAATAAATACTTAATTGTGAATCTAGGATCACTTTAGTCAGTCCATCGTTCAGGTCTCTTTGAAGGGATTGTTCGGGCTTTGCGGTCCTCCCAGTACTTCTTCAGATGCTCCGATCTTCATGCCCTTTCCTCGGTTGAAAATGTGCATGCTGTTGGTTTGTTTTGTGTAAGGGTAAAGCGGAGGTTTGTATTCTTCAGTTTTGTATTCAATTTTATCTTATTTTTGGTGTCTTCTGTTGTAAGGCCTATTTCCTTCAGATCCTCTCTTACTTCTCTGATCCATTTACATCCTGTTGTGGTATTTTTTGAGACGAGATTGTGTTGTACTACTTGTTTCAGAAGTCTCGAGTCCTGCATCCTCATGATATGTCCAAAGAATCCCAGTCTCCTCTTACGCATAGTATCTGTAATGGGTTCTAGCTCTTTGTACACGACTTTGTAAGGTATTAACCGCCAATGTCCATCTTTCTGATATTTTTTGTTGATACAGGTTCTTCCAATCCTCCTTTCAATTTTCTGAAGTCTGTCAGTCTTTGATTGTTTATTCAGGTAAAAGAGTGTTTCTGCTGCATATGTAGTTTCCGGTTTTATAACTGTGTTGTAGTGTTTTATTTGTGTATTTATTGATAGACATTTCTTTTTGTAGATATCCCATGTTAATTTTTGTGCTTTAGCTAATCTATTTGTTCTTACTTGGATTGAGATTTTTTCATTTAAGTTATGTGTTATTACTTCTCCAAGATATTTAAACTGAGTTACTATGTTGATTTTATTACCATTTATGGTGACTTCTTTTAGCTGTGTTGGTTTTTGGGGCATAATTTCTGTTTTTTCAAATGATATTTTGAGGCCAATTTTATTTGCAATGTTTTGAAGTTCTGATATCTGGGTTTTTGCTTCTTTTATGTTCACTGCTAGTAATGCTAAATCGTCAGCAAAACCCAGGCAATTTGTTTTGATTTTTTGGCCAATCTTTATTTTGGGGGGACATTTTCTAAACCATTCCCTCATTACCATTTCTAGATCACAGTAATAGTGGTGAGAGCCCATCTCCCTGCCGTAGTCCAGTTTTAATTTCAAATGTCTCTGATGTTTCACCCCTAAACTTCACTTTTGACTTGGTACTGGTGAGAGTCAATTTTATCATGTTTATTAATTTGGGGTGTAGTCCAAGGTGTCTTAAAATTTTAAACAGAGATTCTCTATGGATGCAATCATAAGCTTTCTTGAAATCTACAAATGTTATCACCATATCTCTGTTTCTTCTCCTGTTATAGTCCATTATCAACTTAAGACTCATGATCTGATCACGACAGCTCCTCCAGGGTCTGAAACCTCCTTGATATTCTCCTAGTTCTCTCTCAAGTTGTAAACTTATCCTATTAAGGATGATTATTGAAAGTATTTTGTATGTTATGTCTAGGAGCGAGATTCCCCTGTAGTTATTAGGGTCGGTTTTGTCCCCTTTTTTGTGCAGAGGATGAATGAGGGCTGTTGTCCAGTGTTCTGGTAGTTCTTCTTTAATCCAGATAGAGACAAGTTGTTGATGGAGGACAACTTTTGCTGAGGTTCCTGCATATTTCCAGATTTCCGCAAAGGTCTGATCTTCTCCTGGCGCTTTGTAGTTTTTTAATTTATTCAGAGCTTGGTAGACTTCCTTTATTGTGGGGGGATTGATGTTTTCTGATGATGTTTTTATCAGGGTGTTGGTGTCCAAATGAAGGAGTTCTGTAGGTTCCTCACAATTTAAAAGCTTGTTGAAATGTTTAGCCAGAATTTCTGCATTGTCTTTATTGTTATGGGCCAGCTTACCATCTTCATCCTTCATCAGTAGGGTCGGGGGTTCATATTTTTGGAGCTGCTTTCTGAAGGTTTTGTAGTAGTCCCTTGATTTAGTTTTACTGAACTGTTCTTCAATTAACTGCAGGGTGTCCTTATGATGTTGTCTTTTTATTCTTCTTAAGACTTGGGTAGTTTCTTTTCTCTGTTTTACTACCTTTTGATATGATATTTCTGTCTTTTGGGACTGATGTAATAGCCATGGCTGATGTCTTTTCTCCACTGTTTCATCACATTCACTGTTCCACCATTGGTGTTTTTTACGTGGTTTAATTGGAGCTAGGTCTTCTGCAATTTGTTTAAGGTTGTGTACTAAGTCTTCAAGTTTGTCTGTGATTTTTATTTTTTCAGTTGCTTTCTGGTAATTTTTGTTGTTGATTAGCTGGGTAGGATCTATTTTTCTTTTAGTTTTAAGGGCTTGCTTTTGTTGTCTCCTCTGGGGAGTGAGTTTAATTTTAATTTTAACTATGTAGTGATCTGAACCTGTGTCTATTCCTCGGAGGACTTTGACGTTATAGATCTCTTTGTGGTGGTATTTGTCCATGCAGACGTGATCCAGTTGCCATTCTCCTTTAGTGTAGTCAGGGTGTTTCCATGTTTTGAGTTTTTGAGGTTTCCTCTTAAAACATGTACATTTTGAGATTAAATTATGGTTTCTACACAGGTCAACTAGTCTCTCTCCATTTTTATTTGTTTTCTTGTGTGCTGGCCATTTTCCGATGATGTCACGGTATTTTCTTTCTCTGCCTAGTTGAGCGTTGAAGTCGCCTATTAATAATTTTATATGGTGTTTGGGGATGTTATCTATGGTCTGGTCCAATAGGTCCCAAAATTCTCCTGTTTCCTCCTGGTCTTTTGAGGAGTTGTTTTTATCATTAGTGGAAGCATGGGCATTTATTATAGTATAGATTTTATTAGATGCCTTTAAGGTGAGCGTTGAGAGTCGTGGAGACTGTGATCTGAATTCTTGAACTGAGTTTATTATTTTAAGGCTGACCAAAAATCCTGTTCCAAATTGTGGGACATTCTTCATCACTCTCTTCCCGGGTATACCTTTATAAAGTCTGTACCCTTGAGATTCCAAGGCATCCTGGTCAGTGTTTCTAATTTCCTGTAATCCCATGATAAGAATTTTGTGTTGGTCCATTATGTCGGTGATCACTTTTAGTTTACCGGTTTACTATAATAATGAAGAAACATTTTACAACTGAGCGACACTGATTACTACCATCACGACCGGAATTTTCAAGCGGCCAAGTTAAATAGCAAAATATTTTTAAATAAGACTAAGATATCTGAAGAAAATAAGCATTCAAACTTGTAATTTTTGAAGGCTTTTCTCCCCTACTTGGGAGATCAAGAAAACGATACATAAGAATGAGTCATCTCTAGTTAACACAAGTTCTGTTCTTATTCTTATAGGATATTCGCAGCCAAGTAGATTTTATATTTCGTGCAAATACAGCACACCTCAGTGCAAAAGCTGCTCCATCGTCAGTAGCAAACAAAGAGGTAATAATGGCGTGTGGCCTCTGAAGAGGCCTGGTGCAGGTTTTTTGAGCTGATGTATAGGTAACCTGCACATCTATGGGAATGAGGCCCTACCTACAATGAATTCTAATGATGAAGACGGAACACACACGCCCAGCCCCCGAGCCATCGGAATTAACAAAGGAAGGTTAAAATTCTCGTCCCGGCTGGAAATTGAACCCAGGACCTTCTGGACCAAACACCAGCATGCTAACCATATAGCCATGGAGGCAGGCAGGAGATAGGTAGTTAGAAAGTATTTTTAAGTATAGGAAAGAAACGACAAGTATCAAAGCAAGTCGTGTAGAGAGAGAAACCAGAAAGGAACACACAATAGAACGAACACAATGGCAGGACAGTCTGGGAAGAGAAATAGGAGATGAGTACAAACATGGAAATACAAAAGGACAAGGACAATCTTCATACACTGCTGTCTTCAAATAGATAGGCTCTCCCCTCATCAATATCAGAAGCTTCCGTGGCTTCAGAGTGCAACAGCATTATGAACTTCACAAAATATTTTCCAATAATACTCCCAACTATCTTTCTTCACCTCTTTCTTACCTCTCGTTCTATCATAACCACAACACAAGACCTGGCTCCTCTCATGCCATACCCATAAACCACGCTGCTGTATTTACAATCATTCCTTCCTAAACTCTGCACCCAGGTCATGGAATTCTCTGCCTGCAAACACTAGGAACATTTACACTCACAGTGAGTTTAAAGTGGCTTGCCATGAGCACTTGCTGTGAAGATCCTGCTGACTTGCTGGATAATTGTTGAAGGAATGAATGAGATGAAAGAATGGACTAGTGTAGTTACTTATTTAATCGTACATAGCTAATGGTCAGATATATGCTCGTAAATGTTACTACTACCTTTTTTCTCAATATTATCACTAAATATTTAGATATATGGTGCTAAACAAGAATTTGTGTACTTTTAACATCCCAGAAACTGTAATCAGTCTCTATCAATTAGGATCTATTTACAGTTTACAGAAATAACTGCTCTGTGTTCCTTACAAAAAGCTTGGTTACACTGCTTGCAGTATAAAGTGGTTATTTTCTCTTTTTTGCAGGACAAATGTAGCAAACTTATCTTTTCCAGATTGGCTGGTCTGTTGGTACAACTCACGCTTAACAATGTTTAAATTTTCTTCAATCTTTCTTTGGAGTGATGGACATAAGCCAGGAAGTGTCAGATATGGTTGCAGCAATGGTTTGACAAGCTGACTGCTAAGTTGAAACTGGAACAATTTACTGGAGAGGAGATTCAGACTTTTTCTTACAGAAGTTTCTGTCAAAATTAGCCAAGACTGTATACCTGCAATGTTCAGAATGTTGCAGAACACCGCAAGGGGCCAGAGCTTCATTTTCCTAGTGCAAGACAGATTACTGTGTCGATTCCTTCCTTAAATCCCATTATAAAGTCTTTCATTTCAGGCTTTTCGGTGTTCTAGTTCACTACAGGCTATTCGTGAGTTGCTGAAAGAAGGATGACAGTTTTCTTGACTTTAGGCTTGTACAAAACAAGCGTAATATCCTTGCTGAAGCAGAAGATTGAAGTCCCAACCTTCCTCCTTTTATCATCTGGTTTAGTGCGACAGACTGTGTCCATAATTGTTAACTGATATCATTTCTAAACATTTCTATTTCTCTGTGACTTCACAAGTGAACATGACAGGAGTTTTACAAATATCTGGCGAGGGGCAGTCCATTAATAATAATAATAATAATAATAATAATAATAATAATAATAATAATAATAATAATGCCATTAACTACTTTTACAGTTTTCAAAGGTGCCGAGGTGCCAGAATGAGTTCCTTCACATTCCAGTAAATCTATTAACATGGGCCTGACATATTTGAGCACCTTCAAATACCACCAGACTGAGCCAGGATCGAACCTGCCAAATAGTATTAGTGGATTTTCTGAGATTCAGAGATGCATCACACATGTATCTACTTTGTTTTGACATCAGACATTATTTACAATCTTGATAATGTATTCTGAGGGCTTTGGTGGAATGTATGTTCTAGTGCCACAAAATCCTTAACAGTTGCTCACTAACTGCAAGATATGACCTGGTTTGTAATTTGACTGACAACTGCAAATGAATTTGTACCATACTACTCGAATAGCAGCAAAGTTGTCACCTTTCTTTCACTGGTCTCTTGTTTCTTATCCTCAAATCTCAAACACTGAATCAAGAAACAAAACAGTCTTTCACTCATAACTGATACAAATTTATTTCCAAAGAGTTTGGTATCGAAAAGCACTTCCATACTTAAGTAATTGTTTTTCAGTCCACCTGCCAATAACAACAGACCAAAGCTCTCATTTCATTTGGAGGCACCAACATTGGTGCTACAGTAACAGTCAATGCGTTGTAATTAACTGAAGTTTTCTTCATTTCATCATTTGTGTGAATGACAACTTTATCTATCATGGAGTCATTCATAAAAACGACAAAGAATTCCACATGAGCTTCTGCCTTCCTAACAATAAGGGCTGAGCCAGGAATAAATGGATTATATTCCATGAAGCAGCACGAGGAGTTGGTGGCTTAGAAGGTACTGATGACAAAATATACCCATTTTTGTCCTTTTAGAATCCTGGCAGTTGAAATTATGTTTTCCACTTTCACTCTGTGAAGATTTTTGGATTCAGCTGATGCACTTCCTCCAGCATCTTGAAGGTCTTCATCAAAGCCGACATCATCTATCCCTAAATTATCTCCTGTTTTGGAGCAAGTGTTTCCATAGTCAGTAAGAGAACTATCTACTGTTGACCAAAATATTATGTGTTCTTAAGTTTGAAGGTTGTTTATTTATTTTTTGCTAGGGGCTTTACGTCGCACCGACACAGTTAGGTCTTATGGCGACGATGGGATAGGAAAGGCCTAGGAGTTGGAAGGAAGCGGCCGTGGCCTTAATTAAGGTACAGCCCCAGCATTTGCCTGGTGTGAAAATGGGAAACCACGGAAAACCATCTTCAGGGCTGCCGATAGTGGGATTCAAACCTACTATCTCCCGGATGCAAGCTCACAGCTGCACGCCTCTACGCACACGGCCAACTTGCCAGGTAGGTTGTTTATAAAAGAACCAATAGGCTTACAGAAAAGCCAATATGACCATCATTTTCCAAGTTTCATTTCACGTTAGGTCATGTAGGTTTCATATTTTTAATTTACATTTTAATACTTTTATCACAGGTGGAACGGAAAATGTGTCTGTTTATAAACTCGTTTCAACCATGTCTCAGAAACCCATCACCTGAATTAATTCAAATTTGAACGCAATGTACACTGGGGTGTTTTACGCATAGTTTATAAATTTCAGAATTTTTTATCCATGAAATAAATGTTATAAATATTGTAAGGTAATATTTTCTTGGCTCGGTTGGAAAATTGTGTTCTTGGTCAGAATGTGATCTTTATATATCCAATGGTTATGCTGTATGACTATGAAATACAAAACTGAATTTCTTTTTGAAAAATATCAGTTTGTATTTGTATTGGGTAGAATGATATGGACAGTAACTGACCGGTGCAGGGGAGGTCATGCAATGTTGCCGTGATAGCGAGGAACACCGTATCATGCCACACCTTGCTCGGATTTACATGTACAGTAACATTTGCTTCACTGTTTGCTTAAAAGTTTCCTCCAGTATTTAATAATTACCTGTGATTAGCACTGAAACAAATTTTTATAAGAAGTCATAAAAAAACATTTCCCATCAGCTCTTCTCATGAATGCTTTGGACTTCCAATGTTAAAATTTGGATTCTATCAGATGGCAAGTTTCTGAGAAACCTAGTATTAAAATTGATTCATGGTTGAAACACATTTAGAAAAAGGCACTTTTGCATTCCATCTGCAATAAAAAATAATCACTTTCTTAGCTTTTGTCCTGCAATAGAGCAAGATCCACGGTTTTACAAACCAATTCTTCACTTGGTTGTATTAAAAGCATCGTCTGGAACAAGATGAACATGGTGGACATCTTCGTAAAGGTGATCAAGCCAGTGTTTCTAGGGCCGACCACGTAGTTGATTTCCAGACTGCGTGATGCAGAGTGCCATCTGTACAATACCTTCTCTACACATTATGTGGCCATACCACAGAAGTCGGGTCTTATGCATCTTGTCTACAATCGGGGCAACTCCCATAATAAAGAACATTAAGATAAAAGTAAAAAATTCAAAACCTGCAAGACTTACTGTAACATGAAATGAAATGAGGAAAATAATGGTGTTATTGGATTTCCTGTAGGCCTATTGGTTATTTCATAAACCACCTCCGAACTCAAGTACACATAAGATTTTGGTTGACAGTCAATCTTCGTTCCCAAGTTCAAATAAAATATTTCCTATCTTATCAGCAAGAAATGGATCATCCACACGCAAAGACATCTAAAAGAGAATGAAATAACTAAGATCATATTTCATCGTAATTTACGAGTATCGGCAATCAGATTACTACAAAATACTTTCAGATTCACCCCTGATATCTTTAAGACAAACATCAATCCACAAAATCCTCTAAGGAAGAGTATATTAACAGAAATGAAATAAAAGAAAACAACTGCCTATTTTATGGAGCTGCAAAAAACCACATCCACTAAAGGTAATTGATTGTAATTTTTACAATGAATCAGTAATGTAATAAGATGTGGGAAAATTACATGCAGAACAAGCATACTGAATTATTGCTTGTCCTCATTTTTGAAGGCACCGAGGCAATCAGAATGGAGATTGGACATGAACACCACCTATAATGAGAACTGTATCCCAGTGTTGTAAATTTTCCAAGCCTTACCTATCCAGAGTGCGTTATCAAGATGGCCATGAGCAACGAACATGCAAAACTTAATAGCTCAGCTGAAAAAGACATTAAAAACATATTTGAAGTTCTAAATAGTGACAAATGACTGGATAAGAAGTGGAAAGAAAATGTTACTAACTCCGTGAGTATAGTTAAATCAGTATTAGCAATCTTTTATGAGGAATTGATCAAACTGGAGAATACCTTAACCTCCACACCGGATCAACACGAACAACAGATCAACGAACACGAACAGCCGCTTTATTCTGACACAGTATCTCGCACTAATATAAATAAACAAAACATTAAGAAGACTAGAAATGTGGTATTCATCTCACCAAAGAACAAAGACACGATAAAGAACTCCGAACAGATTTTACACCTATTGCAAGCTACAACTAAATCCAGTTCTCTAAATGTAAATCTGGACAAGATGGCGGCTGGAGGAGACACGCGCAAGCTTAGTGCTGCTGCAGTTTGTGTTGTTTGTGTGGTATTAATCAGAGTTGTTGCGCTTTATGGTTCTCTGCACGGGTCTATTCGAGTTAAGGAATCGGTGTGTGCAAGTGAAAAAGTGAGTTCTCCTTTTGCATGGCTACTAGCAGAGAGAAACTACTACATTCCGGCGTTCTCTCTGACTGGATGCGCCATTTTCCAGACTTATAGGCGTCTCCCTACTAGCTCGGAGCCGAATAAGCCTAGGCCTGGTCGCTCAGCGATTAGGGGCTTGCTTTGCCTCCTACTACTGGCTGGAGATGTCCACTTAAACCCCGGTCCCACCAATTGTGAAATGAAAACATACATAAACATATATTGTCAGAATGTGCAAAGCCTAAACAATAAGTTGTCTGATTGTGAACTTTTCCTGCCAGACTTAAGAGAAGTTGACGTGATTGGACTTACTGAAACATGGCTCTCTTGGGCTAGTGACAGTGAATTACCACTCAGTGCTAATTACAGCATATTCCGTCGTGATCGCGCTACTCTAGGTGGTGGAGTGTTGCTAGCAGTGAACGAAGGACAGATCTCGAACGGAACTGTGAGTTAGTGTGGGTGGAGCTACTCTTTCCTCGACACCCTGTACTTGTGGGATGTTACTACAGACCACCAAACAGCCCATTCAGTGACCTTGAACAGTGCCTGGACTCAGTCATTGCAGCTCTCCCTCATGGTGAAGTAATTTTAATGGGTGACTTTAACCTGTCTATAAAGTGGTCTTCTCCAACTACCGGACTGTCAGCTAACAACTGTGACACATACTTTATAGACAGTTTTATTAATGGCCTCGGACTTAAACAGTTTAATATGTACCCAACCCGTGGACCCAACACCCTGGACTTCATACTCTCCTCATTAGAACTTTAAACAATAACCCCAGGCAGAAACCTTTTCCTGTGCGACCACCAGTCCCTCGATGCTACATTCCTCCTTCCTCACCCCTCCTCAAAGCCTCACAGCAGGACATCCTACCGCCCTACCTACATCTGGCGCCGTGCCGACTGGCCTGCAATGTGTCGTGCCCTGGAATGCCTTCCTTGGAGTCTGCTCGAAATAGCTGATATCGAATCGGCTCTTGACCTGCTGTACGACTGGCTGCAAGCTGCAATTAAAGACTTCGTACCTGCACAACGGTATACTACTAGCAAACATCAACACTGGATATCACAAGAGACCAGACTGATACTATTTAATAAGAAGAGAGCTTGGCGCCTGTGGAAAGACTTCCCTAACCCACACACTCACAATACCTTCGTTAAAATCCGCCGCCACGGGAGGTTTATGGTCAGAAGAGACTACAAAACACACGTAGACACTGTCACTGAAAACGTCCGCAGCAATCCCAAGCGCTACTGGAGTCTCATCAACACACGGAGATGGACGGAGCGGATTCCTGTCAGCGTGAACCACAACGATGCAACAGCAGATGGCGCCGATCGCAATGAACTGTTCAACAGGTATTTCTTCTCAAACTTCTCCCCTCCCTTACAAAACCAACCGCTCCCTCCCGTTGGTACAGCTTCAAACAGAACCCTATCAAGCATAACTACCACACCAAGTGAAGTTCATAACCTTCTTCAAACTCTTCGTACCAACAAAGCTACCGGTGCCGACACTATAGGTCCTCTTTTCCTAAAAAATACTGCCAGCACTCTTTGCGTCCCTCTCTCTAAATTATTTAACAGATGTTTTGCCGCGGGCTATTTTCCTATTACCTGGAAACAGGCAAATATTGTTCCACTTCTCAAATCAGGCAACAAATTTAATGTTTCATCTTACCGACCAATCTCTATTCTCCCCACACTATCCTTTATCTTTGAAAAAATTATACACCAGTGTCTCCTCGCATTCACTTTGCCGTATATCTCAACCAAGCAGCATAGTTTTCTACCAGGTGGCTCTTGTCTAACAAACCTGGCCACTCTGCATAGCTTTGCATCACACGCCATTGCAACTAAGTCACAGCTGGATATCTGCTACGTAGACATTTCGAAAGCTTTCGATTCGGCTGACCATACTCTGTTGCTCCATAAACTCTCCGAACGATTTAATATACATGGCAGTCTTCTGACCCTTCTTGCTGGCTTCCTACATAACCGTTGGCAGAGAGTGGTAATATCAGGCACTTCATCCTCATGGTTACCAGTCACCTCCGGTGTCCCACAAGGCAGTACTCTTGGCCCCTTGCTGTTTTCTTTGTTTATGGACGATCTGCCGCCCGAACTCAACGAAACAGCGAATACCCTACTCTTTGCTGATGACTGCAAGATATTTAGGGAGATCAGGAATCCAGCAGATGCAGCTCTGCTACAGTCCTCACTTAATGCCCTCACGAACTGGTGCCGTACTTGGAAACTTATCCCCAATCCACAAAAATGCAGCCACATGACCATAACACTACGTAAATCTCCTCTACCGACATCATATTACCTACTCGACAAGCCCATCACCGTGGTTACGCAACAGCGTGACCTAGGTGTAATATTCGATACAAAATTACAATTTAAGACCCATATAGAAACATATACAACCAAGGCTATGAAATTACTAGGCATTCTCTATCGCTTCACAGAAATTTCTGACCCCATTGCTCTTCGTCACTTCTTCCTCACGATCGTTCAACCTCTCTTAAACTACTGCTCTCCGATTTGGACAACAGCCGCCCCCTCCAATACTAAGCAGTTAGAGAGAGCAGTGTCCTTCTTTGCTGCAATTGTAAGGAACAGAAACCCCAAGCTCAGAAATCTGTCTACGCAGCAGGTATTAATGGCAATTAATGTGTCACCGCTGCACATCAGGCGACAGGTAGCTGACCTGAGTTTCCTCCACGAGATCTTAAATGGACATTACCGCTCAGAACATCTCGTTTCTCTCTTCTCTCTCCGTGTTCCTTCACGCTCCACCAGAACCAAAGAACTTCTCCACATTCCCCACACTCAGCACTCAATACTTCAACGATCTTTCCTAATCCGCCTCCCAACACTCTTTAACAATATTAATAGGAGACAAGAGCTTGATATAGCATCAAATAAAAGTGTATTCGAGAGGGGTGTATCTTAAAGATAAGTTGATGTGAAGGGATTATACCGCCATCTTGACCCACGACGACTTGGCTATGAAGATGGACATTCTCATGGTTTTCGATTTGGACAGTTATTAGTAGGATGTGTACCTGATCTTGTTATATTTTGTTATGTTTGTTATATTTTATTATGAAAGTTTATGTTTGTTAAATAGTCTGTTGACAGTGCAAGTGAAATTTGCTCAGTGTAGCTGTATCTTGTGCTTCGTGAATAAATAAATAAATAAATAAAATGTAGGAGTAAATAAAGTGAAGAAAACTAGAAATGGAGTGTTATTCGAATTAAGGAATCATGATGAATGCACAAACCTAGTCGGTCACATTCAAGACACTTCCCTGTAGCTGACGGCTATAATACCAAAACACAAAAATCCTAGACTCATCATTCATGGTACTGAACCGGACTTTCTGGAGGAGGACCTTGAGGACGCCATTAAAAACCAGAACCCGTGCATAAAGCAGTGCCTACTAGATCGTACGCAAGTCTTGGAGAAAAGAGTTGTGAAGAAAGATCGGAGCGGCGACAACCAGTATGCAGTGATAGAAGTGACGCCTAAGATCTACCATGCCGTGATGAAAGAAGAGAAGCTATATATTGTCTACCAAAGGTGCAATGTTAAAGACTATTTCCCTGTCATACGTTGTCACTCATGTTGCGGTTATGGCCACTTTGCAGCAGACTGTAATTCGCTAAGATGCCCAATCTGTTCAGAGGAACATACTGTAGATGTATGCCCCCAAACAAGAACTGAATGTGCCAATCGCAAATCATATAACAAAAAAATGGGAACTGGACATATTTTCAAGCCATAGATACAAATCACACAGCAACATCCTCACAATGTCCAGCCTATATTAGAATCTTAAACATAATTAAATCCATGATTAACTATGGCTAAAATAACAGTATATCAATATAACTTACACAGATCTCTTATTCCTACACAAGAATTACTTACTGACGCCAGAAATCTATCAGATACACAGCACATCAAACTTTTGTGCAGTCAAGAACCATACACTTGAAATAATGCTGTTAAGGAACTAGGCACAAATTTGGACATTCATTCTGCTGACCCATCAGAGCACAGAGTAAGAGCTGCAATAGCTACAAATTATCCCTATGTTTTGAAGTTGGTCCAGTTCTGTTGCCATTACTGTGTTGTAGTGTGTGTGAGTTGGCGGAGCACAACCCTGTATGTGTGTAATGTTTACCTCGATCCAGATTGTGACTTAGACAATGCTTTGTGTTAATTGGATCTTATCTGTAAGTCACTAAACGGAAGTCAGATACTGTTACTAGGGGATATAAATGCAAAACACCAAGCATGGGGGAGCCCCATTTCAGATGAAAAGGGAAAGAAGTTCTATGATTTTTGTTGTACACATAGTCTTCATATACTAAATGACGGTACTAGGCCAACCTATCGCCGTGGTAACTCGAAGAGCTTCATTGATATCGCCACCTGCAGTCCTAGGCTCTTTCCATTTGTTTCTGATTGGATTAACAAAGACCCAACGACTGATCATGGGATAATTAAAACCGAAATTAGCAATACAAGATGTCCTCCGTTTATTCCTGCAAATGTTTATCATACACGTAAATTCAAAACTCAAAATGTGAAGTGGCTCCATTTCGAATTATCTACCAAACGAGTTCTCCAAAATTCAATTGAGAAATTGGAGGCCATCTCAACTGCACAAGAGTTAAACAACTTTACGCAAGATATCACACAACATATTGTAAATCTGTGCAACTCCCACCTTCTTAAACAGTCACACAACCACCCAAAGAACTACTGGTAGACACCTCAACTTACAGCACTCCGAAATCGCTTCTTAGCAGCTCAGGGAAGATACAAAAGATGCACATGTGACACTCTCAAGCTTGCATATGAAGCCTCGCATAAAAGTATCAGAGAACTATATAGAAAGACAATTATGCAAACTAAATTAAATAGCTGGAAACAGTTCTGCTCCTCGGAATCAACTAGAAATGCCTGGGGGAAAATGGATTCACAACAACACCATTAGAAACTGCAAATGCCCTAGTAGAGACATTTTTTCCTAGAGACGATGCTCATAATGAAAGGCAGGCTGCACTTCAAAAGGAAACCATTCTTGCACCAGAAACAGAAGATGAAAAGCCTTTTAGCATGAAAGAAGTTAATCATGTGATCTCAAAGTTAGATGATAAGAGAGCCCCAGGAATTGATGCCATATCTGCATATATTGTGAAACATATTCATAGTGCCTGTCCTGACTTTCTCCTGAAACTGTTCAATAAATGTTTAGAACTTTGTGTTTTTCCAGACTGTTGGAAGGAGGCCACGATAAAAGTGATCCCTAAACACGGAAAGCAAAATAAATATACAGCCAATTGTCTACGCCCAATAAGCTAACTCCCTGTGTTAGGAAAAGTCTTAGAGAAACTCATAATTAATAAAGTGATGTTTAACTTCGCGATAAAGAACAGTTTACATGAAAACCAATTTGGGTTTATGCCATCAAAATCTACGGAAGATGCAGTACATAAGGTGATACAATGGATGAAATCTATCTACGATTGCAAAGAATTCGGACTACTAGTATCATCAGATATCTCTGGTGCTTTCAACTTTGTTTGGTGGCCCAAAGTGTTGCATCAGCTGAAAGTGAAGGGTTGTCCAAAAGACATTAGTAGGCTAATGCAAAATTACTTCACAAATAGAAAAGTGCACCTGACCATGTGTGACACAACTGTGACAAGAAACGTAGATCGAGGATGCCCACAAGGCTCTGCTTGTAGCCCGGGTCTCTGGAACATACCCTATGATGATATTCTTCAACAGAAGCTTCCCGATAATTGTTCGCTAACTGCTTATGCAGATGATGCATTACTACTAGTTAGGGGTAGAACAACAAATACATTAACATCTGTAGCAAATGAAGCACTCTACATACTTCTAAGGTGGGGACAGAACAACAAATTTAAATTCAACGCATCTAAGACTGTTGCTATGCTAGTCACCAAGAAAAGGAAATTTGAGACACCGGTGGTTAAACTAGATGGCCCAAAATGAGATATTGTATATAGCATGACATATCTAGTAATAATTTTAGACAGCAAACTTTTCTTTAGATCGCACTTTCAACATTTGGAAACCAGAGCAATGGTAGCACGACCCACCTGGGGACTAAACTTGGAAATTTTGAAGATTATATATCGTGGAGCTGTTGAACCAATGGTGCTTTATTGTGTCACTGCTTTCGAACATGTTCTGCATAAAAAATGGGCGCAACAGAAATTGTCTCAAATTCAAAGAGGTTTCGTGTTACCCATCACGCGCTTACCATACAATATCGACAGATGCTGCCCTTATTATTTCTGGTATAGAACCTCTGCATCTCACAGGACTCAGCATGTCAACTTCTGTCAACTGTAAGAAGAAAAGAATACATCCGCAGGATTTGGAAGGAGTGGAACTTGAACTTCCTGCATATCATACTGCCGCCGGACATCCAGCAGAATATATGAGCTCTATATTTGACCAACCATGTACCAGAGATCACAGCCATTCAATATACACAGATGGTTCTCGCATTTCCAGCAGCGGGACACTAGTGGGCTGCGCCTTCGTGGCATATGAGGGTGAAGACGAAGTTCATTCTGAGAAAATAAAACTAAAGGAATACTGTTCCGTGTTTCAAGCCGAGCTGCTTCCAATACTGAAAGCAGTTTAGTGGTGCATAAACAAAAATACGTGCGCGACTATACTCAGTGACTCACAAGCGGCGCTGAACTCCATAAAAGATAAATATAACTTGCACAATTTGGCAGTACATGTAAGAGAGAATATATCAAGGTCATTCTGCCATAAAAGGGAACGAAAGAGCTGACCAATTGGCCAAAGAACCTTGTAATTCTAACTTGTCAGAGAGTTATACTAAATGCCCAATTTCTTTTGTCAAAAGAACTATAAAGGATGAAATGCTCTCTCGCTGGAATGAACTGTGGTTAGCAAGTAAAAATGGCTCAGTAACCAAAGACTTGCTTTTTCCAAATGTATATAGTAGGCTGGGATGTAAACATATAGTGTGCAACTTTCATTTAACTCAAGTGCTATCAGGTCATGGTAAATTCAATGCTTACTTCGAGCGATTCAAAATTCCAACACAAAATGGCTCACTGTGCTTCTGCACTGAAGACATTCAAACTGTAGAACACATTCTGTTCAACCGTCCTGCTTTTGAGAGAGCACGTTTTGAACTTAAGATGCATTTGTTAACTTGCAGTTGCTATTTTGAAAAACCACTAAATTTCATATTTTATAACAAATGCTGCACTTCTCAATTTTCAGAATTTATTGACTATGTGTTTAAACATATATAATATATATAACATATATAACATATAACATATATATATGTAGAGATATATATATATATATATATGTACATATATAAGGAAGCCGACGAAAATGTACTAATTACCGTGGTATCACACTACTGTCTCATGTCCTGAAAATATTGGAAAAAATAATAGAGACCAGAATCAGAGATATTGTTGAACCAATTTTGGAAGAAGAGCAGTATGGTTTCAGACCAGGAAGGTCAACTACAGACCTTATATTTGCAATTAGGATGCTAATGGAAAAATACTGGGAGAAGAACAAGCCTTTATTTTTAATATTTTTGGACATTGAGAAAGCATACGATAGTGTACCAAGGGAAAGAATTTGGCAGTGCATGAAAGAACTTCAAGTGCGAGACAGCCTTATAGACAAAGTGAAAATGTTGTATAGTGGAAACAGAAGCTGTATTCAAGTAGGATGTGGTTTGTCGGACTGGTTTGAAGCAAAGAGAGGCGTGCAGCAGGGCAGCGCATTGTCACCACTTCTATTTATTATTGTAATGGATGTAGTAATGAAATCTATTAAAAGGAAAGAACATGGAGATATCAAAGCCTTCACATTTGCAGATGATGTTGCGATCTGGAGTGACTCAGAAGAGGAATTGGGAGAGAGAATACAAAGCTGGAATGAGGAGTTTAAGAAATATGGTTTAAACATCAGCAAGACTAAGACGGTGGTGATGAAAGTGTATGGGGAAGGAGCAGAACCAATAGTCATGTTAAATGAAGCTCAACTGGACAGTGTTCCAGTTTTCAAATACTTCGGTAGCGTTATATCAAATGACAACCTAGCCAAACATGAGGTGAACAATCGAATCAATAAGGCAACACAATTTTACCACCAGGTAAGACACCTGCTGTGGGATGAGCAAATACCCATGAAAACAAAAATGACATTGTACAAGTCCTATTATACATTAATTCTTACATACAGTCTCGAAACCACAACACTGACCAATAGAGATAATTCCAAACTTCAGGCAGCTGAAATGAAATTCCTACGCACTATGATCCAGAAAACCAGGAAAGACAAGATTAGGAATGAGAAAATTAGAGAAGAAGTAGGAATAGATGATTCTCTCCTCAATAAGATTCAGATATCAAGACTGAAGTGGTTTGGTCACATGAAGAGGATGCCAGTAAACAGAACTGCAAGGAAGGAATTTGACAGAAAGGTAGAAGGAAGACGACCCGTGGGAAGGCCACGAAGGAAATGGATAGATTTAGCTAAGAGCGATGTACTGCTGAGAGGTCATGATTGGGACAAGTTGGTGGAGGAAGAATGGTATAAGGACAGGATGAGATGGAGGAGGCTCATATACCACACCCGGGAAACTGGAGATGGTTTAGGATGATGATGATGATAATTTGATACTGTCTGCTTATTAGCTGCTTAACATATGTATTGTATATATTATGATCTGGTATTGTTAAATATTAGTACTCTAGTATTAAGGATTGTATATATCATACTTTTATCATTCCATTTCTGTTCATGTCTATTTCGCTGTTTATGTGTTTTTAATTTTATCAGAGAAATTGTATATTTTGTATGAACTACAACCCTAACATACCTTATGGTGAAATAGGGTTCACAGCACTTTGGAGATTGAATGAATGAATGAATGAATGAATGAATGAATGAATGAATGAATGAATGAATGAATAAATAAATAAATAAATAAATAAATAAATAAATAAATAAATAAATACCTATCCAGAGTTCAGTGTACTTAAGTTAATTTTAAAATTAAGGATTTTACATTATCACTATTAATATTAATTATTTGTGTTCTTTGTATTTGTAATTTTATATGTATATACTGTTTTGGTGTAAGAGAGGGGCTTGAGGAAATTGAACTTAGCAAAGAAGTCAGCTAAGGATAACATGACGGCAAGCAAATCGGCAGTCATAAGTTTTAGAGAAAAATGCACGGTTATGTACAGTATATAAATACTCTTAAGTCAGAAGCATGTTCCAGGAAGGACATTCCAGAAATAATTAATGAGCTATAGGAGTGTATATGTGGGAATTTACAGAAAGCAGGAATATTTAGTCAGCAGTATGTAAAGATAAGTACAGTAGAATCTTGAGCAACATTCCCAGGACTCGTTTCCCGCATTCTTTTTTACTTACTTAATCCGGTCCTCCTATACCGCTACACCGTGCAATGTCGAGGATACGAGACATCTCCATCTACACCTATCTCCGGTAATGGCAATGGCCTCTCATACGGAGAGTCCCCTCTCCTGCAGTGCTTCTCTAATCCCCTCCTCCCATGTCTTCCATGGTCTTCCTCGAGCCTTCCTTCCTTCCGTTCTCACCTCCCTCATTAACCTCGGCAAGCGGTCTGTCGACATTTGGTGGACATGGCCAAACCATCACAATTGATATTCTTGGATGGTATTCTCTAGTGGCTTCATATTCAATACTTCCCGGATGGCTGTATTCCAGATCCTGTCTCTCCTGGTTTTGTCCTCTACTTTCTGGAGGTATCTCATCTCTACCGCCTGGATTCTGCTCTTGGTTCTTTCTGTTAGTGCCCAGGATTCGCAGCCATAGGTCAATGTGGGTACAAAGGTGGATTTGTAAATGGCTAACTTTGTGCCCTCTGAGATCTCCTTCCTGTTGAGGAAGTTTGTTCGGATGGCATTAAACAAGCGCCCTGCTGTTCCTATTCTTTCTGTTATTTCCCCCTCCATCTTCCCATCTGAGCTGATGATTGAGCCAAGATACTTGGTGACTTGCTCTAATGGTTTACTATCGAACATGATACAGTGTCTCTCCTCATTCCTGCTGATAACCATAGTCTTTGTCTTGTCCACATTCACCTCCATACCTTATTTCTTAAGCTCTTCCACCCATACATTGATATTCGCATACCTGCCAACTTTACAAAACCAAAAATCAGGAGATTTCGATATGAAAATCAGGAATAATCAGGAGATACAATTGGTCAAAACTGCTTATTCTACATGTCTTGCGCAATACAATACTATGATATATTTATAACACTTATTGTCTCAAAGCCCGACTGTTGCTATAATGAGGCTACAAGGCTGAAAATGACACACCTCTATTGCCTCTCAGGAAGAATGCGAGCGAGATGATCGGTATCTGATAAGCCTTTCGAAAATAGAATGAACTCATGCTCCATACGTATGCATCGGTCATGCACTTAAATGGCATTAGTTAGCAAATACAAAGATTAATATATTGCATCAAGCACCCGCGCAATTATGCGAAGCGCAATGCTATTTGTATCAAATAACTAGCTGTTGTACCCGTGCTTCGCTACGGAATTCTGAGAAAGACTGTCCTTATAGTTTTACAAACTGAAGTCAACATAGGTCGTTACAATGATGTCGGTACGAATGTCACGATTAAAAGTAATGCTGTCATATGAAATATTCGATAAAATGAAAAACAGCACATTTTCTCACTTTTAAAGAAAAGTACTACAGTGTCAATCTAACAGTTCAAAGTTCCACAGCTAGAATGACCAGGCCACAGACACCCACTAACACTCCTGTGTCATTATTCCATTTAAGATGATGCTTGTTGTTCAAAGGGACCTAACATCTAGGTCATCGGCCCCTAATGGTAAAAATGCGACGAAATGTAATGACAATTTAAAAGTCCGAAATCATCCACTGACCAGAATTCAAAACGTGCTGTTCCTCATAGTGGCTACTAACCATAGGCAAGGCAGACCCATGGTGTCGCTCATAGTGGTACTAATCACAGGTACTCATCCTGATTCATACACTGTTGCTACTAATTACAAATCTATTGTGCACCTAACATAGTGGTACTACGCGCATGTAAAAGCGACCCAGCGTGGTGGTACTAATAAGTAGTCTCATGGTTCCAATTCAAACATCCCTAGGTCGCCCCTCTTAGTTGCCTCTTATGACAGGCAGGCGATACCGTGGGTATATTCTTCGCCTGCGTACCCCACACACGGGGATGTGTGTTTGGTCCACGAGAGCTATTTTATTTTGCTCAAGTCCGCCAGCCTGCCAGTTAGGACCCCCCTATCCGCTACCTGGAACGTGGCACGTGGTAGTATTACCTCTCCCCCTGCTTTGCCAATGTAGTAGGTTCGTGGTTATTCCATTTAAGTGTGCACATTGCTCATTCCAATCACCGCTTCAGAGTAGGGATTGAATAGCTGGAGTACTATGATGATTCAGTAGTATCAGAAAATTTATGAACCCGAGGAATGGCATGCTAAAGAAGAGGGAGATTTAACTCCCCAGCTACTTCCTGCAAATATTCAAGCAGGCTGTTTTACTAGGTACGCAGCAGTAATAAAATCTAATGGAGATAAATGGCAGCAGAATACACAAAGCACGTCACAACAATGGTCAATGTAATGTTATTGTTGATCAATTTTATGAGCTGTCTATATTGCAGGCTTTCACATTTAGTTTTCTTCCGACTCTGTGATATTCGAGCATCTGATGTAAAGCGAGTCCTCCTTTCTTTTATGACTCCCTTTTGTGTTATTATTCAAGCGATCATTCATAATTAACAAGTGTAACCATAACGTTCGTAGGGAAATTTCACTTATGATATTTGAACCAAGGTTCCACTTAATAATGCGATCAAACCGTGACTGTCCAACTGCACAAGTTCGATACGTTGAATACACTGTGTTCCCGACTGTAAGTTTGAATACAGTTTGTGAATTCTAAACAGAGTCTGCACATGCTATCTCACACACTATAATGTCGTAATGTTCAGTTACAGTCTATGTTCTCTCACAAGAAATAATGGTTTCAGCCGTGTAGCAGTATCAACACAGCTAAGCCATGTTGAGTATTGTTACAAGGCCATATCAGTCAATCATCTAGACTCCTGCCCTTGCAACTTCCGATAGCCTGCTACTCCCCTTTTGATGAACCATTCGTAAGTCTGGTCTCTCGACAGTTACTCATGCGATATGGTTGCACCTGCAGCTCGGCTATCTGCTTCGTTGGGACTCGCAAGCCTCCCCACCGGGGCAAGGTCACTTGGTTCACAGGGGAGGATCACAATACATATTCAATGTCATATTCTTGGATGTAGAATGACAAACATTAAAATATATGTAGTAAGTTATATCCACAAGTACATTGATCATTGTATGTACTAATAAAAGCGTATAGATTCCATTTACCTATAAACTAGTCGGCTTAATCTGGCACCTTGCTTCTTCATTGTCAGGCTATTTGTGACTGCATTGTTGCTCTTGTGGGTGGAGGGCATTTGATATTTGTTAGAAATGGACAAGGTATGGTGTTCTTGAATATTCAACTCAACTCAGTTAAACAATACTGTGAAACTGGAGATTGCATTTGACTTTTGGGAACTGAACATTCGAACCAACTATCTCCCGAATGCACGCTCACAGCTGCGCGACCCGAACCGCACGACCGCTTGCTCGGTGAGGAACATCTTGGTGGAATGAAAAAGTGAGAGCAGTTTGTAAATGTAAAAAGAAGGCTTATCAGAAATGGCTCCAAACAAGGGCCGAGGCAGACAGGGATTTGTACGCAGATGAAAGAAACAGAGCGATATAAATAGTTGTTGAATACAAAAAGAAGTCGCGGGAAAGAAGGCTAGGTCAAGCAGCAGGGAAACCTTTCTGGACAGTAATAAAGAATCTTAGGAAGGGAGGATAAAAGGAAATGAACAGTGTTTTGAGTAATTCAGGTGAACTCATATATCCCAGGGAATCACCGGAGAGGTGGAGGGAATATTTTGAACATCTTCTCAACGTAAAAGGAAATCTTCCTGGTGGTGTTGCGAACAGCCAAGTTTATGGGGAGGAGGAAAAGGCTGTTGGTGAAATTACGCGTAAGTGAAAGGATGGTAAATAAACTCCATTGTCATAAAGCAGTAGGAATAGATGAAATCAGACCTGAAATGGTGAAGTATAGTGGTAAGGAAGGGATGAAATGGCTTCATAGAGTAGTAAGATTAGCATGGAGTGCTGGTAAGGTATCTTCAGATTGGACAAAAGCAGTAATTGCACCTATCTATAGGCAAGGGAACAGGAAGGATTGCAACAACTATCGAGGTATCTCATTGATTAGTATACCAGGCAAAGTATTCACTTACATCAAAGAAAGGACAATAAGTTCCACCTTTTCAATACTATATATTGTGTGAAAGTTTTACATTACAGTTAAAACATCACAACTTTTGTACATGTAAAACTTTCACACAATATATAGTATTGAAAAGGTGGAACTTATTGTCCTTTCTTTGATGTAAATCTTGTTTCAATACGGAACCTAAATATGAAATTCTTAACGTTAAAAGTATTCACTGGCATCTCAGAAGGGAGGGTGCGATCAGTAGTTGAGAGGATGTTGGATGAAATCCAGTGTGGTTTCAGACCACAGAGAGGCTGTCAGGATCAGATTTTCAGTATGCATCAGGTAACAGAAAAATACTACGAGAGGAATAGGCAGTTGTGTTTATGTTTCATAGATCTAGAGAAAGCATATGACAGGGTACCGAGGGAAAAGATGTTCGCCATACTGGGGGACTATGGAATTAAAGGTAGATTATTAAAATCAATCAAAAGCATTTTATGTTGACAGTTGGGCTGTAGTGAGAATTGATGGTAGAATGAGTTCTTGGTTCAGGGTACTTACAGGGGTTAGACAAGGCTGTAATATTTCACCTTTGTTGTTCATAGTTTACATGGACCATCTGCTGAAAGGTGTAAAATGGCAGGGAGGGATTCAATTAGGTGGAAATGTAGTAAGCAGTCTGGCCTATGCTGACGACTTGGTGTTAATGGAAGATTGTGCTGAAGGCCTGTAGTCTAATATCTTGGAAGTTGGAAATAGGTGCAATGAGTATGGTATGAAAATTAGCCTTTCGAAGACTAAATTGATATCAGTAGGTAAGAAATTCAACAGAATTGAATGTCAGATTGGTGCAAAGCTCGAACAGATCGATAATTCCAAGTATTTAGGTTATGTGTTCTCCCAGGATGGTAATATAGTAAGTGAGATTGAATCAAGGTGTAGTAAAGCTAATGCAGTGAGCTAACAGTTGTGATCAACTGTATTCTGTAAGAAGGAAGTCAGCTCCCAAACGAAACTATCTTTACATTGGTCTGTTTTCAGACCAACTTTGCTTTACAGGAGAGAAAGCTGGGTGGAGTCAGGATATCTTATTCATAAGTTAGAAGTAACAGACATGAAAGTAGCGAGAATGATTGCTGGTACAAACAGGTGGGAACAATGGCAGGAGGGTACTCGGAATGAGGAGATAAAGGCTCATTTAGGAATGAACTTTATGGATGAAGCTGTACGCATAAACCGGCTTCGGTGGCGGGATCATGTGAGGCGAATGGAGGAGAATCGTTACCTATGAGAATAATGGACTCTGTTATGGAGGGTAAGAGAAGTAGAGGGAGACCAAGACGATGATTGTTAGACTCAGTTTCTAACAATTTAAAGATAAGAGGTATGGAACTAAATGAGGCCACAGCACTAGTTGCAAACAGAGGGTTGTGGCGACGTTTAGTAAATTCACAGAGGCTTGCAGACTGAATGCTGAAAGGCATAACGGTCTTTAATGATAATGTATGTATGTATGTATGCATGTATGTATGTATGTATGTATGTATGTTGCCAACAGTAATAAAAGTTAGTGTGGCTTACTATGCAATACTTATTCAACTGCAATTCCCTCTCCTGCTCTAAGACCGCACACACCCTGCGTACCTCTCATGCTCGATCATGCGCATGATTAAATGCGTCTGTTACTGGTACAATAAATATATATATCAAATTTAGACTGGGACAAGATCGTGGAAGAGGAACGTTTGAGGGAAAGAGGAAGACTGAGGAAGTGCCATAAATACCCTGACCCGGCAGGAGCTGGATAAGAGGAAATGACGATGCCACTATTATAAAAGAGTACAATGTAGATTTACCTCGGTGTTCTCAAACTTGGTAGCAAGCACAAAGTTGCCATCACGTAATCGGCTGATTACTGTCTGAGGAATCTGAGCTGTAGGAGCAAGTCTTGGCGGATATTGATAAAGAACTTTCTCTAGCCATGACTTGTTCTGACGGCTCTGGGCAATTTCATCACAGAGCAACTTCATTTTCCATCGGAAGTCATTTACCTCAGAATTTTTTAGGGAGTCAAATTCATGTAACCCTGTAAACAGTAAGGAAGTTATGCTATATGCACAGAAATGGAATCCAAAACATTACTCAAGAATAATAATTCCATTCAAGTAGGAATAAAATTAAATATCTTAACATATAGAGCTTTCAAAAACTATTTTTCACCATCTACCTTAAATACAATTATTAATATTTTATACAGGTATATATAGGCTATACATTGGTTTATTAAAAAGCAAGTATATTTAAAACATTCCAGATTTTTAGATTGTGATGAGGAAATAATTATCTTTTACAAGTAACAGGATGAAAATGTGTTAAGGAAAGCAGCTCAGACATATTGCACTAAAGTATCACTTTACTTGCATTATTAAGTTATAATTGGGTCACTTAATAAGTCATGGCAACTATTTTATTTTAGGCAAATGCATTATTATACAAACATTTCATTATACACAAATGAAAATAAATAATGAACTGTACTGTTTCTTAGAAAGTATTGCAGACAAGACAGAAGAGTAAAATTAAGAAAATGTTATTGTCTGTCATGATGTTGAGAACATAACTTCCACACACATTAACACATTTTGAACACATTAAGATACTTCAAAATAATCTTCAAGGCAAACAAATGTTCGCTGCCAATGATGTGAAAGATGACCAATACCATCAGCTGTTCCATTGTCCAACCAGGCAGTCTCGCGTCGCACTACCTCGAGTATGTGTTCTCGTATATGGAATCATCTCCCACGCAATAGAGCCTTCAATTTCAGTAGCATCTGAACAATGTTTGCCGTATGGGCTGTTGCATTATTGTGAAGGATGATCGCATTGCCCAACAACTCGGGACGTTTTATTGTTCTGTGACTGCATGTGACACCAATTTTGCAGCAATTTGCGCATATACAGATCATGCCTTAAAATTTTATATATAGTTGCCTGGTCAATACAGGTTTCTGTTGCCAACTCCTGTAGAGATCGCCTGTCGTTCTCTAAGCAATGTTCTATCACGGCACGAGAAACATCGGTACGAACAGTCCTAGGGCGTCCCACACGAGGTATGTTGGCACTTCTTACTCTCCACTTTGAAAAGCTGCTACCTATCTTGCAACAGTTCTGTATGGCACAGCACAACCTCCAACAGCTTCTACGAGTTGTGCCTGACATTCTTTCGTGTTCTGACCAAGAAGCACTGCTATTTCTACATACGCAAGTTGTTCTAGTCAACTCACATCAATACTGGACATATTACAAACATAAAAAATGCACCGACTGACTTGCACGCACGTCCCTCTTTTTTCTACTTTGAACATATACACCATCTAGTGGCATCTATAAGTACTATATATCCTAATGGAAATGTTGTATAACAAAAAATGTGGGTTTTGGTCAAGATTCTGCTGAAAAAAAAATTGCCATGACTTAGTAAGTGACCCATGTACATTAATAATAATATCAAAGAGCTTCCAACACTGAAATGATAACCTGCATACACCATGTTGAGACATAAATGCACACGTGTGTTCAGTTGGCGCATAGGTCATTGCTATTCTGAAAGTTCTAGGCAGCATTCTCTTCTGCCATTAAGCTGATGAGACCATGCATCACCGAGCCTCGATAGCTGCAGTCGCTTAAGTGTGGCCAGTATCCAGTATTCGGGAGATAGTGGGTTCGAACCCCACTGTCGCCAGCCCTGAAGATGGTTTTCCATGGGTTCCCATTTTCACACCAGGCAAACGCTGGGGCTGTACCTTAATTAAAACCACAGCCGCTTCCTGACCACTCCTAGCCCTTTCCTGTCCCATCGTCGCCATAAGACCTATCTGTGTCTGTGCGACGTAAAGCAACTTGCAAAAAAAGACCACATATCTGAATGAGATTTTTCACCCACTCAGATGATGTATTAGCCACTGACATTTTGTATGGAAATAGAGCAGGTTTCAATACATTCATGGCAGGAAAAAAGAAAAAACTGTAGTTGGTGCACATGTCACTGCTATTCTATGCGCTTCAATTCAACCATCCATAATACTGAATGGGAAAAAATATGTTTTCCTCTAGAGAAAAATGTGAAGGGGCTCCTTCATTACGTCTACTTTGCCACATGCAACCAGGAAATGAATTATTTCAGCCATTGTAAAGCGATGCAGGTTATGTCAAGGTCAACATTACGAATTAAATAGGCCAAACAGAAATAATTTCCAAAGTTGGAAAGCATGTGTACGAAAGTGATCAAATGACCACACAATAATTCAGAGCTTAAATTTGGGAGATGGAGGGTTCAAGTTCCATCCTGGTATTCGTAACGTGGAGTGCCATAATTGACAAGCGATCAATTTTCCATTTCATACTCTGTTCCAAAAGTTGCTGGTTATGTTTCAAATCATTCTGTATACAGTACATAAGGAAATTGGAATTATTTTGACATCTTTCTTACCTTTCCCTATCAGATGACTGATCTGAATGTTAAGAGACTTTTCCGCCTTGTTGCCTTTGCGTTCAATGAGACGGAGCAAGGAACAAAAGGGTCGAACATCACATAATCTCTTATTCTCATCCTCCAGTTCCTCATTTTCTGCCATAGAATTGATGCAGGCAAATACATATGAAGAGGAGTCGTGCAAGGTCCCATGGAGGGGATACTTGCTCGCCTCCTCCCATAAATCCTAAAAGAAATCGAAGTAAACATTTAAGGATTGACAGTGAGAGAATGAAACATTTCATTAATGGCTTGTTTTAGTCTTTGACATCATTTTTATTCATAAATCATGTTTGACCAAAAAGTTTTGACATTCTCACTTATGGAGGTCTATATGGTAAAGCATGGCTTTTATCCATTCACATTCAGAGGACTGTTAATAAAGGGATCGTAGTATCTAATCACAATATCCACTTACCAGATACAGTAAACTCCCAGTTACTTGGGCTAATGAGGGGGAGATGATTATGATGATGATGATGATGATTGTTAGGGACCTTGGCCCCTGATGATATGAGATGAAAAAAAATTAAATAAGATCAAAGTATAAAATTTACCAAAAGACTAGGGTTTTTAAGAAAATGATAATGATGAGGAAAATGATTATGAATTTAAAATAACCGGTGGGTCTAATTCGCACTGCCTTATTTTCCTATAAAATTATTAGAAACTGAGTAAAATGTAATAAATGTAAGCACAATCATGTATTTTATTCAAATTAAAAGCTAAAAAAACATATTTGAAATACACAAAGATAGATGAAAGCATAGTCGATAGAATAACAGCGTGCTTAACAATAAAAAATTTAAAAACAAATAGAAACTTCACTTTAAAACTGGATAAAAAAGGCTACTATTCCTCATAAAATGGATGACAAGATCTACCAACTGCTTGCTATCTCGTAGAATGGGACAGATATTACACAGAAGTTTTAGACTACGGCTCAGATTGGCTATGTCCACACACAAGTCCACACAGGGGGATCTTAACCCTTCAGTACGTAGGAGTGCATTGCTATACCGTGGCCAATCTGAAGACGACACAATACCACGGCTTCTTTCCAAGAGACCCAAAGGGAAGTCTTCAATACCTTTGTAGTTCGTTTAATTGTTCTCAGCTTATTTTGAAAGAGGAGTGGCCTGCCACTCCAGCTCCCAATGAGGCATTACCAAATATCTCAGATGAGAACTAATACCACTGACTGGAACCTTGTAAGGCAACACGCAATGTGACCACCTCCTTGGCAGCCCTATCAGCTAACTTGTTTCCCACTAGAGCAACAGCTCAAGATGTGCTGACGTTCACCAGACAGCGTGTATCGCAGAGCTTCAAAGATAGCATAGAACTCTGCTATGTATACTCTACATGTTACAGGTAGAGGAAAAAGAAACCTCTTATTATCAACAATGAATGCACAGCCTACTTTCACTTCTGCTCTTGAACCATCCATGTCAATAATTACTGATCCTGGATACTAGCTAACAACGGACAGGAAGAGCCTCTGATAAATGGAGGGGTCCATGCTCACTTTCAGGCCGGTGTGAAGATCCAGAATGTTTTCAGGTCATCGCATTAACCACGAAGGTTCCTTACTTGGTCATCTAACAAGAAAAGGAACTGAAAGTACATCAAACAATCTGCTATCCATGCATATACCAACCGCTTGCATTGCTCGTAGATAAGCAGCATACAGTAGACAGTTTTCATTGTGGAATACGCAAGCATAGCTTAGGTGAAATGGTATCCACTGCAAATTCGCAGCATAGCACTATAGTATTTGCTAGCGCGTCAGGTGTAAAGGCCGCATATATGATTCTTTTTTTTTTTTTTTTTTTTTTTGCTAGGGGCTTTACGTCGCACCGACACAGATAGGTCTTATGGCGACGATGGGACAGGGAAGGGCTAGGAGTGGGAAGGAAGCGGCCGTGGCCTTAATTAAGGTACAGCCCCAGCATTTGCCTGGTGTGAAAATGAGAAACCACGGAAAACCATTTTCAGGGCTGCCGATAGTGGGATTCGAACCTACTATCTCCCGGATGCAAGCTCACAGCCGCGCACCTCTACACGCACGGCCAACTCGCCCGGTCATATATGATTCAGCGAGCAGGCTAGTAATGGGACTTGTTGGGAATACCCCTGATGGATGCTATTCAGTTTAACAAGAACACTTTTCCTTTCTGATCCACACGTTGCACTTCCATAGCGTAATCTAGATAAATGATGTGCCCTGTAAAAGTGTAGGAGCCACATGCAGGCAGCCCCCCATGTAGTGCCACTAAGAAACTTTAAAATATTCAACTTCTTAGGGCATTTGACTTTTGATCGATGCATGTGCGGCTCCCGTGAAAATAAGTGTCTACTAAAGGAAGAGCAACCTCCAATAAATAAAGCTCAGGATGGGGATGAAAAATGAGCTTCCTGCAGAAATGAACAACAGAGGGTCTTATCAGTTGAAAATCAGAAGGTATGTTCTAAGGTAGACTGTTCCACTCTCCTAACAGCTTGCTGTAATTCTCGCTCTGAAACCGACATATTTTGAGAGTTATAATGCAGAGCAAAATGGGCCACACATAATGACGGCACAACTGTTGAACCCGCAAAAGCGATAATACAGTGTATTACAAACTATCCACTTCATAGTCGTATCGATGATATAATCTAATGGTTTCGTAAGAAAATATTTTCCACCCAATCGATACTCTTTATTTCGCCTTTGGCAATTTATAATATCATTAAAAATAACAGTACATGTTTTGATTGCTTTGCGATCATCAGCTGTATACACAAAAGCTTAGATAAAAGGCATTAGAGTAAGCACATAATAAAATCCTTGTTGACTTTAAAACTATTGTTAGTAAAAGACGTAACGGGCTGGAGGGGGGTTGCGGCGGGAAGGGGACGGATGTTACAAGGAAGTTAATCTAAAATAAGTTAAAGGCTTCTATCTTATTGAGCTAAAAAGTCTTTAGTATCTATTAAAGTCCCAAAGGCGTAATTAAAATCACTTATTGTTTAATACTAGAAGTGAGTGTTGTAATCTTGAAGAAATTTTTTTAACTAGAATGTGCTTCTTCTTTCATTGAATTCTAGTCTTCTTCCTAGTCGCATTGTATTGTGCTGGAAAATGTATAGAAAAGATTGATCCACTTGTTTTTCCTTTTTCAAGTTCAAAAGGTGGATTCACTGTTGGTTTGAGTTAAGAGTTGTGTTCACAGACATTTCAGGTTGGATAGCTTGTTGCACAATCTGTAACCGGCAGAAAAATATGCGCCAGTTAGTTGAAATCATCTCCGGAGGTGGTGTCTAAGGAATTGTTTTGTATTAAAATAATGGAAAATGATTGAGAAATTTTTAACTTACCCCTGTCCGATTCACTTTCTTTACTGCCCGTGGTTACGGGTGTGGGTCTGTTTCTACTGTTCTCGACCTGGTGTAATAGCGGTGTAATGTAGTCTAATTGCTAGCGTGAATCGGAGGGGAGAGGGGAAGCAAGATTGTGTCGTTATCTGTTGTTTATCGCGAGGAGGGGGTTTCTGGCTGTGACATAGAGCCCTCATGCCTGCTTATTACACTTGTTGGGCATGTGTTTCCTCCCTAATAAATCCATATATCTCAGTATATGTTCGTATAAGGGATTTCTCTTTTCATTCGTCTCATTTAAGTTCTTGTCCTGATTTGTTAGCGTATCAATAAATAAAGGAAGACTGATGAAAAGTTTTTTTTTGCCATTTTGCTTTACGTCGCACCGACACAGATAGGTCTTATGGTGACGATGGGATACGAAAGGCCTAGGAATGGGAAGGAAGCGGCCGTAGCCTTAATTAATTGGGGTTCGAACCCACTATCTCCTGATCACTGGATACTGTATATAAAATTCATTCAAGAATAAAGAATGGATATGGCCGCACTTACGCGACTGCAGCTATCAAGCTCGGTGATGAACAGTTTAGAAAATATCCATATTTTTCTTGATAATGCTTTTTTATCTAAGCTTTTGTGTATACAGCTGATGATCACAAAGCGATCAAAACACGAACTGTTATTTTTAATGATATTATATAAATTGCCGTGCCTTTGCTGGCAGGACCTAGTGTTTACAGTGCACTATGTCTTCTGGTATGGGCTAGAGCAATTTTGTTACTTTCATTGATCTGTCTCAGTCTTATCCTTGGCTTTGACAAAATGAAAGTGACTGAGGTATGAGTGATGCTAGTAATGCCATTCCTTCTGCAGCCAGTCCCTGCTATGAATGGTGTGAAAATATTGCTCATAGGGTCAGTTGGTGCATGCATTTCAGTGGGCTTGGCAGACTGATGTGTAATAGCAACTTCCGGCTCGGTGAGGAAAGCAACGGGAAACTACCTCGCTCCTCATTTCCCTCGTACGCATCTTCAGTGATGCCTAGGCCATCTATGACAGCTGATGGCGGAACTGTTGAGGATCCAACCAGCCTTCGGGCTGAGGACTAAACATACATACATATAAATTGCCAAAGGAAAAGTAAAAAAGTATTGATTGGGTGAAAAATATTTTCTTACAAAACCATTAGAATACAGTGTATGGCAATTGTGAACAGAATGATACTGAGAACCGATCCCTGGGGACTCCATTTTTTAATGTGATATTGCGAATATTCCTGTTCGGACATGGGATAGATGGAGGGACAAAAAATTTGCAATAAAAAAACCTGCAAGTTACGCAGGATTTTCCACTGATGCAGGACTGGAAGGATGCCTTATTGACATGTGGTGTCACAGGCCTTCTCCAAATCAAAGAAAACGGCCACCAAATGCTGTTTGATGAGAAAAGCATCCTGGATAGAAATCTTCAGAGTACGAAGTCATCAGTGGTGGAGCGAGCAGCTCAAAAACCACACTGGTACTCCGACAAAAGTCCTCATTTCTCCGAACACCACACAAGTCATCGATTCACCACCCTCTCAAGACAGTTTACACGGACAGTTGGTGGGACAAACAGGTCTGCAACTTCAAGGTCTTTGTAAGGCTTGAGGATAGGGATTACTATCCAATCTCGCCACTGTGACAGAAACTCTCCCTCTAACTAGATTTATGAAGGGGGGGAACATGCACGAAAAGGGGAAAAACACTGATAAACCAATTCAATGAAAATTTGTGGAATAACTTGACATTTTCTGTACACATTGTACCTGCGATGAAAACTTTTGTCTGTAACCCACTTTTTCTTTTTTCTTAACTGCCGTCGTAGAAGTGTGACATTTAACTCTTCACATGAAGACTTTTTAAAACTTTTATGCTTTAAAGGTACATTACTATCACCGTTCCACAGAAAATCTTCTAGCTTCATTTTTCTTAAAAGTGAAGTACTCCTATTTAATAATCTGCTGCCAATTGAGCAGTCAACACTCCCTTTTCAAATTTTTATTTTTCGTTCTACAACAATGTTAGCTTTATTGTTAAAACAGTATTATAATGTTTTCTGCCATGACAAAACAAAACTGAAGACCATACAGACTGATCAAAAACAGAAATTTTCACACAGACACTGTCCGATAACAATGGATATGGTGCTCTATTGTCACCTGTTGTGGAATTTATTGCTGTTGAGGAATTTATTGCTGTCACAAAAGCTAAATTTCTTAACAACTCCACTTAGACAAATAGTTCAAAAGCAGAAAAAATAATGTACACTATAGTTTATTTATAGGTTCTTTATTTTTAATAACTTTTTAAGGATACACAAATAACCTGCAAACCAGTTAATCCACATACAATTAATTTGGAGTTTACTATACTTTGGCAGACCTCGATCACACTGAATGAAATGTTTAATTCTCTAGAAACGGAAAATTGTCTGAAGACAAACCTTATACTGAAAATTCCGAGACTACACATAAAATCACAAGTCATGGAGCTGAACATGGTTCAATAATGTTTGGCAGTAAGCAGACTAGTACACCACAACTATAACTGATAAGGGAAAATGTCTCTACAGGACCTACTCTTCTACATGACTGCCCCAAAAATGACACATTTTACTTGGAACAACAACACTGATGCAATTTTTTAAAGCCTAGAAGACAACCATTCTTTTTCCTTAACAGTAACTTCTAATTTTAGAATGAAATGCATAATCCAAACATTATCAAGGCAGCGGTGGCGATCATATGTGCGATCGAGGGCGAGTTTTTCAGTAATTATTTAGCGTGTTCCCTCCTTTATTGAAGTTGGGCAATTGGTGTTTTTTGAAAGTGTTGATTTCCATTTGATTTATCTATAGAAGTGAACAGAGTGTTAAGAAAGTTTATGTAAGTTTATATAAGAGTAAATTAATCTTTGACAAGCCATTTCGTGGTTCGCCATTTCATTTCTTGGAGATTTTCCTTTGCCAAATTACAGGCACAATGTATCAAGGAATAAATAGTTAATTACTGTTTTTCTTGTCTGAGGAATCCAAAGAATTTAAGCAAAGTAGAATTTTTTTGCTACTTGCTTTACATAGCACCGACACAGATAGGTCTTATGGCGACGATGGGAAAGGAAAGGCCTAGGAGTGGGAAGGAAGCGGCCGTGACCTTAATTAAGGTACAGCCCCAGCATTTGCCTGGTGTGAAAATGGGAAACCACGGAAAACCATTTTCAGGGCTGCCGACAGTGGGGTTACAAAGTAGAATAATAGCAATTTGAAATTGAGCATCATCATCAACATGCAAGCTATAACTACAGATGCAAATTCGCAGACCAACTGTGGAAAATGTACGAAGATAGTAACCGTTGAAGATGAGGTAGGCTGTGAAGGTGAATGTCAGAAATGGTTCAATAGGGACTGTGCGGGAATTACCAAAGGAAAATTTGACATTCTGACACATTCAGCTTCATGCAAAGAAACTCAAGGAGGAAGATGAAATCTCTGTGCTCGGGAAAGAAATGAAGGTCTTCAAATTACAAATGACCACGCAATTAGAGAAAATGCAAGATATTCTGTTAAAGAAGGTGGAAGAGTTTATAGTTAACAAATTAGACAGTAATAATACCTCCTGCAGACAAACAGTCAATCGACAGCCGAGGCAAAGAAGAAAACTGGAGCAGCCACAACCAACTACATGAACACAAAACAATGATTCAGAACCTTGCGACATAGGTTCAAAATTGCAAGCCGTCCACTTCATGTCGGTATTGATGAGGTGGTTTTTAAATTAATTTGTTCATTGTTTGTTGATAGGTTCAAAATACAGAAAATTTGCAGGAAAATGAAGAACGAGATGTACCAGAAGGATGGTATACTGAGACTTGTAGGTGAAGAACAAAATGAAAACAATGTTCGGCAAATGAGCGACGCAAAGCATGGCTCTACATGGGTAGACTCCATGAATCTGCAACAAAGGACAGCGTCATAAACATTCTCCAGGAAATTGAATAATGAAATGGCGTATGGCTTTTAGTGCCAGGAATGTCTGAGGACAAGTTCGGCTTGTCAAGTGCAGGCCTTTTGAATTGACGCCCGTAGGCGACCTGCGCGTCATGATGAGGACGAAATGATGATCAAGATGACATATATACCCAGCCCCCATGCCAGCGGAATTAACCAATTATGGTTAAAATTCCCGATCCTGCCAGGAATCGAACCCAGGACTCCTGAGATCAAATGCCAGCAAGCTAACCATTTAGCCACGGAGCCGGTCATTCTCCAGCAAAATTGAATAGACAAAGATATTGAATGTGAACCACTTCAAGTGAAAGGAAGAAATAAAGCCTTTAAGATAGGAATACCGTTTGAATATTATATGATACAGGAGAGGATTTCTGGCTGAAAAGTACAGTATATTTTTCGGAGAAATTAGACGGAACCACAGGGAGTCGACCTCCGAAACTTCTAAGCAAGACGGGGAAAACGACATCACTAACCACTTAAAGATGCTCTTATGGAACACAGAAGGCCTCAAAAACACAGTTACCTAGCTCCAGATATGTTCATCTTTATTCTTTTGCAGAGCAAGGCCCACTGGGAAGACCTAAAGGAGGGATCTCATGCTTAAGGAGAATATATCCCCTTTCGAGGATATACATAAAATGAATATGTTGCTAGTGCGAACAGCGCAATGCACTTTTGCATGTGCATATTTCCAACCCTAGCAGGAGATGTGAACTGCCGCACTGATTCTTCAAACCAGAAGTCACAAACAGTTTTGAATTACTAACCAAGCGAGGGTCTAAAATTCTTAAATGATAAGCACATGAAAACCTATAAGTCATAATAGATCAAGCTCCATAGATCTTGCGTTCACAAACATGAGAAATGCCAAGCCAATCTCTCAAAGAGCAATAAGGGATGTTGCCAGGAAGCCCTTGCCTATCGAGACAACCTTTGCCTTCAATAAAAAGCAATACACAAAGCTACAGCTACGACAAGGATATCAAGAAAAATAGACAGGAATTGACTAAAGGCTGAAAGTAAGAGGGAAATTATATCAGCGCTCCATGACGGAAATAAAAACAAGGTGACGTCATTACCGGAAGAAATAGTGAAGGACACCACAAACATAGTACATATTTACCTGGAAAAAACAAAATCATGGTTCAGCAGAGTACGTTATGCAGCCGGAAAAGAAGCACTACACTAACTATAACACCAATAGATGAAAACAGACAGCAGTACGTAGGGAAAAGAATAATTTACAAAGAGGCAGTGAAGAATGCTAAGGAAGCTTTCCAGGAGGAGGAAGAAAGGAAACTAGTAACAGAAGCTCAGCGGAATCGTTATAAAGCACTAACTCATGCACACCCAAGATTCCTCAGACACATCTCAATGGATGTTTGGGAACATTATCTTACATCTGTGTTGCAGATAAAATACACGTGCCCATCAATAGTAATGGATAAAATTGTCACTCCTCTAGATGTGGGGTCTGATGAGATGCATAATGAACACATTAAGGGACTAATTCAAGACTTGGGAGATGAAATCACAACTCTCTTAAACAAATTGCTAAGGCAAGGGGAAATTCCTACACACTGGAGGAAATCAAGAGTAAAAATGCTTTATAAAGGAAAAGGCTACATAGAAAACCCCAACAACTAAAGGGGAACAGAGCTGGTAGATGCTCACCCTCCTGAAGAAAAATTTGGATTCCAGAAGGGAAAAGGAATACTACAAGCAATACAATGTCTGCAACAGAATATAGATGCGGTGCTAACAAAACCAAAAGGGAAACTGCATGCTCTTATTGTGGATTTCTCCAAAGCCTTTGATACCATTTACAGGAATAACATCATAAGAAAAATTAGAGCATCATGCAGGACATCAACAACATCTATGCAATTTCAAAAGGAGCATTCTAAACGAAAATCACATCGAGACAGATGTTGTAATTTCTAGATCTGGACCCATAACGCAGATGACAGAAGTACTACAGGGATATCCCCTTAGTCCCCGTTTATACATAATAGCCATAATAATCTCAGAAAGGTTCAAGGCTTACATGAACGCAGATGATATAGTGATAACTTCAACATCGTCAGAAAATCTCCAGGAGCAGAATGGGCAGACAGGAATGAGTTGCAAATAAATGGAGAAAAGACTGTATCCATTACATTCAGAAGGGGCAGAAAACAAACAGTATTTACACACAAGAACAAACTTCTAGCCTCTGTGACACACAAAATATTTAGGTGCGATTCTGCAACCAAGTGGAAATAAATTCTCCTATTGTCTGCCTTATGGATCCTGACCTAGAAATTCCATCATCTGTCTCGATGTAATTTTCATTTAGAATGCTATCATAGCTATAAACTATATAAAACAACTGAGGAAATTATTTCTAAATACCGCGATGCAGATTTTCTAGGTTAAAGTGTCCCCAGTCGCCACTTATGGACTAGAAAATATCTGGCAGCATCTCACAAAATTTTCCCTAAGTGTCCAAGTTCACCCTCTCTCGCCTGGTATATGTCCTTGCAAGTAATCAACTTCATGATTCGTATTGATGTGTAGCGTAACTTAACAAATTGACAGTAATTATTGTTCCACCTTATCGAAACAATATGTTGTGTGCCTTAAGCAAGTTCACAAATTAGTAGTAACTTGTAGTAATAAAGCAATTACAACTAATTAGTATAGTATATACTAGTATATATAAGTAAATACTAGTTTGTGAACTTGCTTAAGGCACACAACATATTCTATCGATAGGGTGGAAAAATAATTACTGTCAATTTGTTAAATTATGGTATATGTCTTGGTGAGAGAACAATTTTGTGGTGAGGAGCTGAGATTAAATTTACTACTCCCAGCGATCTCAAGCAATGTGGAGATTGGAGATAATGAAAGAAATGAACAATAAAAGAAGGTAGAACCGACAGTCAAAACTTTTCAAAGATAATACTATAATTTTTGTTGTTAATGGACCCAGCAGCTCCACTGTATGGTTTTACTGTTCCTGTCTTCATGTGGAAAAATAGCAGTGTATATCACACTGCTGTTTCCGATTACATTAACACTGGCAGGTCTGAAAGGAAAATGATCTGACCTTCCATTAGATGAATGAATATCAGAAAATAAAGTAAAAAAAGAAAGAAAATTAGCCAAAATTCTTAACGGCTGCAAAGCACAAATTCAAGGAATGCTCATTAGCCAAGATCTTTTTATCCAAGAGTGGGAAGAATACTGCAATACAGAGACAAAGAAGAGCCACATGTATTTCACTACAGACTGCAACACAAAAAACTTGAATGCAAGTCATGAGTAACTAGACAGATTTTTTGTTCAACAAAAAATGGACAAGATATGGGAAAAGTGCTGACATGAATCAGAATTTTGTTGCTAACTACAAAACAAGAGTATACTTGATTAACCTTAGAAATGGTAGTTGAACGACTAATTGAGATGTGCAGACCTATCTCATTCTCATCATATCTTACTCAACTCCCTGAAGTTGCCAGTGTCAGAGTCAAATTCTTTGAAGTGAATGAAAGAGCTACCAATAGGCGAATGATGACCACATATTTTTTTAAAAATTTTGTGTTGCAGAGTTGGGATATAAAGCCTCCATGGTTCAGGCGGCAGCGCGCCGGCCTCTCACCGCTGGGTTCCGTGGTTCAAATCCCGGTCCCTCCATGTGAGATTTGTGCTGGACAAAGCAGAGGCGGGGCAGGTTTTTCTCCGGGTACTCCGGTTTTCCCGGTCATCTTTCATTCCAGCAACACTCTCCAGTATCATTTCATTTCATTAATCATTGCCCCAGAGGAGTGCAACAGGCTTCGGCAGCCAGCACAGTTCATATCCTCGCCGCTAGAACAGGGCTTCATTCATTCCATTCCTGACCCGGTCAAATGACTGAAACAGGTTGTGGATTTTCATTTCAGAGTTGGGGTATAGGTATTACTTTTGCCAAGGTCAATACAGTGCTCTTGACACACAGAAATCTGGAAGCTGGTTATTTTTCAGCCCATTCTGTAGGCAAATCTGTTCTCATTAAAAGCAAGATGCACGTCATGTGTATTCCATCATCTGTGTGGCGTCACTTTAAGTAGTATCACAAATTTAGGATGGCTGGTGTGAGTTCTCATTATAGGACGCTCATAACTAGAGAAAAGCTCCACATTATTGAAGAGGCAAAGTAAATTAGTAATCATGCTGCGGGAAGAAAGTGTAATGTGGAGGACAGTTCCATGCGTGATTGGAAGAAAAATAAAGCTCACCTTGAACATATATATAGTAAGTGCCAGGCATGTCAAGTATGAAAAGCGAAGTTTCCAAACACTGAAAACAAGTAATGGGAATATGTGACTAAAAAGAGAGAGTTTGGATATGTGGTCACGAATGAAATGTCAGTTGAAAGCTAGACTAAAAGCAAGAGAGGAGGCTAGCAGTAGGTGGCTCTTATGTGTTTTTGAACAAAATAACTTCACTTTTCGTAAGAAAACTGGCATTCTGCAATGTCTTCTAATTATGAAAAAAATATTGTGAATTACCACAGATTTGTTATCAGTTTGCACCAGAGAAATTCATATTTACTCTCGCAAACTGCTAATGCAGACCAGACATTTTTTGTACTGCAGTATGTGTTGGTTTTCAATTTCAGGCCTAATATTTAATAAGCCTACAAAAAAAAGTACTAAAAATTTCTCTTCCAAAAATTAGGGTGCAGGGATTGTTTGCATATATTCGATAAATGATTCAATGATGATAAAAGTCTGAACAGGATCAATGGCGAATTGACAGCGAAGAAAGGAAAAAAATAAAAATCCCAACTGATTGTCCTAAGTAATGAATCTCTGGTATTGCTAAACATAGAACTTAGGTTGGTGAACTTGGAAACAAGAATTAGTGGATTAACTTGGTGGAAATAGAAAAACTGAAAACGTGACCATAAACTAAAGCTTGGTAAGTTGGTAAAGAAGACCATATCAAACAGCCAACACTTTAAAAAAGATGCAAATACATGTGAAATAAGATTTCAAATACTATGGTTTAAAGGTTTCATTACTCCTCCATAGTGT
The DNA here is from genome assembly GCF_040414725.1 of Anabrus simplex. Lineage (NCBI taxonomy): Eukaryota > Metazoa > Arthropoda > Insecta > Orthoptera > Tettigoniidae > Anabrus > Anabrus simplex. Next base: position 1,196,231,647 of record NC_090266.1, on the reverse strand, counting down.
AACACCTTTAGCTGCCACCCTCGGGGGCCTGGGATCAATTACCAGCCATGTCAGAAACTTAAGGGGACGTGGTTGAAAAGTTCCAAGCAGCTCACCTCCATTGGAGGAGTACCTGAAGAGATCAGCACAAGCTCTACAAATGCTGGGACATAAATGAACTTTTTTTTTTACAAGAAACACAAATACTGTAAAATGTGAAGCAACAGAAAAAACAGTGGTAGAACAAACAAAACAAAATAAATAGAACAGAAAAAATTCAGGCAGAAGTGACATTCTTACTTCTCTCAAATCAAGGACAATATCTAAATCTCTTGTGGAACAAATTGATGAAGAGGATTAGTACATTATCACACAATAGATAAATTTGTCTAAGAATGCTCTGACACAATAATTTCTGTAAGAAAATATTCACCAAGCCTTAAATGACAGGATGCTGAAGTTCAAAAAGTTCACACAAAACATTATACAATTCTATATTTTAAAATAAGTTATTTGTGTTTCTCATCGAGAAGAGATCAAATCTTAACCCAATGAGTTTACGTAAATTCTGAAAAAAAACTGTACCCGTACTAAATTAAGAAAAAGGGAAATTGTTAATTGCTTAAATTAGTGTACCTAAAAAATGGGTGTTTTGTAATCAAAGGGAAAAGATCCATGACTTGATGAAAAATGAGCTGAATTTAACAATCTGTAACAAATAAGAAACAACATCCACAATAATTTTCTCTCCATTTGGATTTAATTTCTGGGAAAAGAAGAAAAATGAACATGAATTTCCAATCCAATCCTTTTATTCCAAAGTATGTACACATTCCATTGTATCCCTATTGATATATCACATATATGTGAATACTCCGAGTACATATATTCTGGAATTTAGCGAAGCATGCATTATTTAAAATAAGGTTGGTACAACTTCGCCTAAAACAATTGACTCCGTTATATATATATTTATTGAACGAATCAACGACTTCCCACAATGGACAAAGTAAAGCATATCAGGATAGAGAAAGTTTTTATCACATAGAAATATAGTGATAATACGGATTTCTTAGATTATGGAGGTCCGAACAGGTGAGATTTCAGGATTTGTACAGATCCACGTATGGTGGTGGTAACTATTCTTTCAATGCTGTTCATAGGCAGGTCGAACTTTTTCCAGAATTCTACGAACAAGGCATGTATTGTGCCACGAGCACCAATCATTAGGCTGATAATCTCTACTTCATTCAGCTGGTATTTATTTTTGTAGAACGGAATGGTGGGTGCGTAGATGTTCTGCTTTTCAAGATGAACTTCAGTAGACTGGCCTACATGGTGCTCGAATCGGATGGTCGGATCGATAATAAAGCCTTTCGTGTCGTTATCTTTAAAGGCAATTATGTCAATTCGTCTTGTGCTCCCTGTCGTAGACAAACCGTGGACTTCTTCATATACACGGAAGTTTTTGCTACGGAGTTCTTCTGCAATCAGTGATCTTATCTTGTGGTGACGTGAGTTTCTCAGTATTTCACCGTAGGGGCAAGAACCCAGAACGTGAGCCAGTGTTACTTTCTCTCTGACGCATCTGCGACAGAGGTTTCCGTCCTGAGTTCTGCCCGGGATAGTTCGTACTGCAGAAACATTGGATGTCATTTTGATTGCCTCTCGCCATTTGCTACAAGAGAGTCCCTGGTGATGCCTAATCCAATTATTGGCCGGTGTGTACTCTTTATACAACTCTACACCGATCCCCTTCTGAGGCAAAGAGCACCAAGTTGCCATTTCACGACTTCTTAGTTCTTGACGGATTTTTCTTGGATTTGGAAGGTCACTGCCTTTATTGGAGAATCGGTTAATATCTGTGATGTTGAGGGCCTGTAGACAATGCGTCGTTTCGGATGTCAGATCACGCATCTTTAAAACGTAGCTATTGCTGGCTCGGCGAAGAGCGTTGCATGCGCTTATTTGTTGCAAGTGTACTTCCCAGGTTGCTTTGAAAAGTCCGAGGCCTTTGAATCTTAAATCAGAATACAGAGAACTATCGGGTGTATCCGTGGGTAATTGCAAAATTTCCTTTAGGGAGCTCTTTACCATTTTGTCGGCGGTTTTCAGGAAGCTAAGCGGTACTTGTCTAATTTCAGTGGTCTGAAAAGCATACACGAGAGTGGGACTGACTGCTTTGTTCAAAACAGTGAACTTTTGATCTGCCTTTAACAAAGGTGAGGCTGTAAGAGCATCAAACTTCTTGTGCAAGGTTTTTAAAGAAGTGTTCGCATCAAAGGCGAGTGTTTCGTTAAAAGTGACACCAAGATATCGAATTTCTTCTCTTTCTTTAACAGTACTGACCTTAAAATTGTCGTGAATATCCAGCACTCCGTCCACGAGTTTCCCCTTTTCAATACATATGCCCACACATTTGTTGGCATTTATCTGTAGACCGATCTCCTGGAACAACGTGATAGCGATGCGTGTCAACTCAAGAGCCGCTTCCTTATTTTTGCCAACAATAACTGTGTCATCGGCGAAACCTATAATACTAAGAGGGGGCAATTCTGCAGAAACTGATTTGCCATATGCTTGTAGTAGGTTTTCTTCTGTTATCTCATCAAAAATGAAATCTGTGGCTAAGTTATACAATGCTGGCGATAATGGTGATCCGTGCATAAGTCCTCTCAACAAGCGAATTGGCTTCGTTTTACCCTTAGTGGTTTCGATCTGTGTTGTATTGTCAGTCTGTAGATTGATGATTAGTTCCTTCAGTTCAGATGGAAGTGGCTCGGCAGCTAGTGTTAGATTTAGGTGCTGATGTCCGATGTTGTCAAAGGCTTTTGATATGTCTAAAAAGATCACGGTAACATCTTGCTTATCTGTCTTTGCTGTCTTGAGGAGTCCTCTGAGAATGGAAGAATTTATAAGGCATCCTGGCTGGTCGTTAAAGCCTCTTTGGTGTTCGCTGAAAGTTACAAAGGAGCGCAAATGCTGATCTAATACCCTTTCAATAACACGTCTAATTACCGAACAGATCGTTACCGGTCTCCAGTTTGACAGACATTCGACATCGCCTTTCTTATGTATCAACACGGTTCTAGCACTCTTTAGACACTGGGGTATTTTGTCTGTTGAAAGCATTCTAGTCGCAAAACCAGACTTCAAAAAACTAATAGTAATCCCTGGGCATTTCGCATAACACAGTCCTATACGGTGCCAGATAACACACTCGCTAAGACAGCACACGGGCAACAAACTAGCCAATTACAAATATCAGGGGAAGGTAAGCAAACCGCACAACAATTCTGATCCGTGTTGCTTACCCAACACCATGTGAAGATCATGAGTTTCTTGAAACAAATATTGGAGAGCATCATTATGTAGGATTAATTCTTTGTAAATAAAACAAAAAATGAAGCAGTTTTTCTTTTTTGCAACTTCTGTCCTAAAATTAGGATGCACGGATTAGTCACACATATATGGTAATTACATCCCAGGTCCCCCTACACTTCTTTATAATGCTTTAAAATGCTGCTGTTAAATTTTCAAAATACTAGGAGTTGTGACTTGCAACTGGCAGGCTACAGTCGCTCACCAAAGACTAACAGAAGCATGTGCCATGTGGACAGGTTTCAAGTTGCTCATCCAATACAATGACAGAATACATAATCAGATTAAATATAGTACTGTATATTATTATTGGAATTCATTACCTCTTTGATCTCCTGAAGTGTGGCATCGCGATTAACATCAAGGGGGATGAAGACTCCATTTGGCATAAGGCAACTGAGCTCAACAATAGGATCGGCAGTGCTTAACAACCAGAAGTCATATCTATAAGTACTTGGGATGTGGACCATGTCGGCCAACAAGTAAACTCGCCACAAACTAAGCGACGAATTTCACCCACGGCATCACATCCTGGATGCCTGTACAAAGAAAATCCAAGTCAGTACGTTTACTACTGAAACAGCATTAATCATAACAAAGACTAGTTATTTTAATGTAGCATAATTTAAGAGTTGAATAAATAAAATATGTTCCTCTCACCCCATTTTACAAAAACAGATTACCACTACATGCCATAAAATTATCTCAACATGGATCAGCCTTCAAAACTGTCATTCTTTTATCAGCCTCAACACATTAAAACTTTTATACACTACTGTTCAAAAGCTTTTGAATATCCTTGGGTTTGTTAGATAATAGATAATATCAATCAAACAAAACCAATTTAAGATTATTCAAGATGGAAATTATAGAAACACTTATACATGATATTCTAGTGTTGATGAAAGATTTATATTTTTATGAAGCAGCATTGATGACTCTTACAGAACACTTACCTCAAAGTTGTTTTAGAACATAGAATGTGTCTGTACTGCACCAGGTGTTCTAACATATGCTGGCTAAACAGGTATTGGCAATTAAAAGCACTCTGGTGCTTCACAAACATGTAACATGTATAGATGTTTAATGGGCAAAAAAAATGGGAACTTTTAGCAGAAAAATCTGCTGCAATTGTTAGCTTATACGAAGGTTGGAACTTTAACAGTGACAACAATGCTGCAGATGCCATGCAATGGAACCTAATAATGTTGCTGATAGCACACGTTAGTTATCTCAGAGCTCATGGACTCCCCCTTCCCACATCACGCGCATGCAAACTGGTGAGAGGGACAGAGCCTTGTGTTAGCTGGTAGTCTAAGGTAGTGTTGTCACAATGTTTTCAAAACAGGAACAACGGAGTTGGATTAAGATTGAATGTGCCAGAGGTAGTACAGCACAACAGAAGCATTAAGGTCTTCAAGAGGCTTGCGGAGAATCTGAACAGTGGCATGGTGGGTAAAAGCCTTCAACAAGGGACGCCAAAATGTGGCAGACATGCGTTGGCCAGGTCATCCCAGTGTCAGTGAAGAAGTGCATGCTCTTGCCATGATACTGGACACTGATCGACACCATATGATTCATGAGCTGGCCTGAGACACTGGATCAGCACATGTCTGTGCTTCACATTCTGAAGGAACGCCCGGGCATGAGAAGAATTGCATCACTATGGGTTCCGCATGATTTGACGGAAATGCAGAATTGGTTACGATACGATGCTGCTCATAACCACTTGGAACGCTATGAGCGTGAAAGAGAGGCTATCCTACGCCGTATCATTTTGCAGGATGAGACATGGGCCAAATCATATGAGTCACAACTGAAATGCCAATCAAATGAATGGCGCCATTACGGATCACCACAAAGATCGAAAGTTCATCAGAACCGCAGCAATGTGAAAGTTGTGGTTATTCTCATGTATGACTGAGATGGTGTTATCCTAATGCATTACGCTTCTCCACAGCAGACCGTCAATGCACAGTATTACCGTTCATTTTTTAAACACAACCTGTGACCAGCTTTGAGAAAAGAGCGGTGACACTTTCTGCAGAACCCACCCATCATTTTGCATGACGACGCTCGCCCGCATACAGAGTAAGCTGTAGCTGATTTAGTTAAAAGATATAAATTTCTTTATGATTGATCCGTATTAAACTGTGATTACAATAGTGTTTAAATATTTTAACATTAAGTTCCACCTTTTTAATACAAAATGTACTATGTTCCACATTACATTTACGTTCAGGGACTAGTTTTGACCTAACTGAAGGTCATCATCAGCCTTAAAGCAAATCACACAAATATATTGAAGAAAATAAACAATGTATAGACACAAAGGTCTTAAAAAACTGTATGCACTACTCATAGAATTGAAGTTAACACTGGTTACATAATATACATTTTCGCTGAAAGTTCATGCAGTTTAAGACACAGTGCAGTGTCAATGACATAAAAATGAGCTTCTTTAGAATAATTTGGACCGAGGTCAGGAAGAGACCCTTGACTAACGTAAATGCACTATGAAGTCATTTGCAAAAGGAGAGGGAGATTTCTGAAGAAACTAAAGCACACTTTATAGAAAGGGTGTCTAGAGAGTGCAAAGCAGTGATCAAAGCAAGGAGAGGCAATCCTTACTGAGGACTGCCAATAAGACAAAAAGACTAATTAAGGTAATGTTCAAGAGATGTGCTGCACTACGTTAATAAGTTGCTACTTGATAGAAATTCATAAAAAGCTGGTGCACCGCATTACATTAAAAAGTTGCTACAGATAAAGACCCTTAAAATGCTGGTCAAGGATGATGCATAGAAGTTCAATCAAGGCTGGCTTCTAAAATATGCTGCTTTCTATTCAAAGTTCAACTGAACTGTAGTCAAGCTGTCCTCTTACGATATTCATATATTCAGTGTACATGAATGTGATGCATGATGTTAGAAAGGCTCTTCTATAAATGTGATTGCTTAAAAACAGCATCCAGGCTGACTGCAGAAATTAATCAGCTAAGGGATGAACCTATAAGTGTTTCCACAGTAGAGAGACGACTGCAGGATGCAAATCTTAAAGGATGTACTGCAGCAAAGAAATCCTTACTGAGGACTGCCAATAAGACAAAAAGACTATATTGGGCCACAACACAAAAAGTGGACTGTTAATTAGTGGAAAAACATGTTATCTACAGATGAAATGAGATTCAAGCTGTGTGACACAAAACACTGCAAGTTTGTTCACAGTGTACAAGAAGAAGGCATGGCACCTCAGTGCATATCCACTACAGTCAAACGTGGAGAGGGCTCAGTGATGGTGTGAGGTTGCATTGGCAGCAATAAGACAGGTGATATTGTCAAAATTGATGGAGTTATGAATAAGAAACAATATCATAACATTCTCCAACACCATGCAAAACCATCTGGGATATGTTTAATTGGGAAGGGTTTCATACTGCATAAAGGTAATGATCTAAACAACCATCATTATGCAGGAAGTATGTTGAACTATTAGAAGCGATGAAAGAACTGAAAAATACGGTACGGCCCCTCCCCAAAGCCTCGCATGAGCTTCTTTAGGATAATTTGGACCGAGGTCAGGAAGAGACCCTTGACTAACGTAAATGCACTATGAAGTCATTTGCAAAAGGAGAGGGAGATTTCTGAAGAAACTTAAGCATACTTTATAGAAAGGGTGTCTAGAGAGTGCAAAGCAGTGATCAAAGCAAGGAGAGGCAACTCTGAAGAAAGCTAAATCTAGACAGTAATTTAGTTCCATTAACAAAATTCTTTATGAATAAATGCTAGCCTTTGTTAACCTTATTTTTCCAATAAGTTTTGAGAATGAGAGATTTTCAAAGACTTTTTTTTAATAATTTGCTTTACATTAAAATGGCCTTAAGGTACAGCCCCAGCATTTGCCTGGTGTGAAAATAGGAAACCATGGAAAACCATCTTCAGGGTTGCCGACAGTAGGATTCGACTGCAAGCTCACAGCTGCGTGCCCCTAAACATATGGCCAACTTGCCCAGTCAATAACTTTCGATGATGCTTGTTTAAAGGAGCCTAACATCTAAGGTCATCGGAACCTAAAAACTTTTGAGAGGTAATGTGCATGTGATTATATTAATCAAAACATGGAGTAAAATATGAATTTTTAAATCTCTATTTACTACTATAAACACTGAAATAAACAGGCACACTAAATTAGGTTTAATAACCTTAAAGGCTCAAGTCTAATGATATCTCTTTCCTCATTTCAAAATAATTTTTAAATGTTATGTTCAATGTTGTCTATTTTATTTACATAGTTTACGCCCACATTGGAGCACTGAAATCAAACCCAAATACATTTATGTTACCAAAGAATTAACTGAAGATTAATTGTTTACTAATGTTAAATTTTACCCATTAAAAAATTGTTTAAAATATCCACGGTAACAAGGAAACTTCACTTGCTGTTACTGATGCAATGAGTAACAAATTTCTCTCTTAAATGATGGAACATGAAATAAATCGCATTGTGTCTCATTTCTGAAACAAGCAAAAACTAACAAAGATTCTTTTTTTAAATTTGGATCACAAATCGCCTAATTGCCTCTCAAAATATCTTTATGCAAGCTGTTTTAACACCACACTGACACACACCAGTCTTCAGTCTGCCACTGGGAAGGTGGTCTTGAATGAAGGTATAGACCAGGCCTTTGCCTGGTGTGAAAACAGGAAAACAAGGAAAACATCTTCAAGACCATTGAAAGAAGAGTTCAAACCCGCTATCTCGCTACTGCAAGCATGCAAGTACACTACCCATACCACAAAGACAATTTGTGCAGTAAATTTAAGTTTTACTTCATCTACAATATTTAAAGGTATGGCTTGGGATGCATATCAACTAGTGCTACGACCGGATGTAAAACAAACAATACACTTATTACGACAGAGAACTAGGGCTAGGATATCTGCAGTGCTGTTGACACACACTTGTTCCATTTGCTCTACATGTCAACAATTCCATATGACATGACCCAAAATGAACCAGCTTGTTAAAAGAAACAGAAACAAGGCAGACCATAGCATTATACACATATAGCAACAATATCTGAGACCCAACTCACATTCTGTGAAGTAATCAAGAATAACCACATGCGAAATGACGCAGTAACATGTAGATAGAATTATGTAAAAGGAAAAAAAGAAAAAAATCTTCATAACCTTTTGTCTAATACATCTTAATTAAAGACCGCTATGTCTGTCAGCATTCGGTCAACAAGCTTCTGTGAATTAATTAAACGCCTCTAAAATCCTCTATTGGTTAACTCTCCTCTGTGGCCTCGTCTAGTTCCATACCTCTCATCTTTAAATCATTACATCACCTTGGTCTCCACCTACTTCTCTTGCACTCCATGATGGAGTCCATTATTCTCCTAGACAACCTATCCTACTCCACTCGCATAACATGACCCCACCACTGAAGCCGATTTATATGTACAGCTTCATCCATCGAGCATATTCCTAACTTAAATTATGTACCAAATTCTTTTTTGCTAGGGGCTTTACGTCGCACCGACACAGATAGGTCTTATGGCGACGATGGGATAGGAAAGGCCTAGGAGTTGGAAGGAAGCGGCCGTGGCCTTAATTAAGGTACAGCCCCAGCATTTGCCTGGTGTGAAAATGGGAAACCACGGAAAACCATTTTCAGGGCTGCCGATAGTGGGATTCGAACCTACTATCTCCCGGATGCAAGCTCACAGCGTACCAAATTCTAAAGTCTAGAAACACATGAAATTATTTTTCTTTCTGCATGTGTTCTGATTCATAAAGATAATGTAACGTGTTGGCGGGGTAAATAAGTAAACAAATTAGTACAGAACCTGGTAGCGTCCTATTTCTAAGATTTATTAACTAAGCACTACAATTACAGATTTACACACACACAGACGATAGCCGAGCTTACAACTTACACAAGTACACGCTTACACACTTACACGGTTCGCGCTCTCTCTCTTAGTTTCTCATGTTCTCACGCTACACAGTTCTACATTCATACACAAGGTTCCACGTCGCACGGCTACACGTTCTCTCCTTCGCCGTCAGTCCGCACTGTAACACGCTAGTTCGATAATCACGGCAATTCACACAGGTCGGGATAGTATCCGCTGCACTCAGTCCGTAGAACTCTGTTCGCAGTCTGCACACGTCGTCACCCAGTGCTCCCTTTGCGCTGCTCCAGAACACCCAAGGTTCTTCTCCAGCAGCCGGATACAAGAGACTCACACACATGATGTCAGGGAAACAGGAACAAGTCCTCGGCTCCAACAGGCAGATACTCCATCACGCTGACATTCCCAGCCCCGGCTACCAGCGAACTCAATCTCGCTCTCACTCCTCACTAACTCACTAACCCAGTCTAACTCTCACCGACTGCAGGCAAGTAATTGCTCTTATATACCTGCGCCAGCCCTTCTAGAATAGTCCGGATGCTCGATGAATCCAGGAACCTCGCGAGATGGAAGACTCCACATTAATAGTCTAGTAATTTCCGCCGTCCCATGCGGCGCGACCACGGACAGAAGAGAGAAGGGCCTGCCCAACACTTAAGTGTTGCTCGTGATATGCGTGGTCGAGCGTAAGGGGGGTGGGGCCGATACGGTACGAGCTCGGCCGATAGCAAGTTGGCATGGCGGACGCTATAACCATTACAATAATATTAAATTTGGATGATTACTGACTTCTATCCAAAAGAGTGCAACAGGCTTCAACAGCCGGTACAATTCCTATCCTTGCCACTATAACAGATGGGGCTTCATTCATTCCATTCCTGACCCAGTCGAATGACTGGAAACAGATGAATTTTAATTTTCACTGGCTTCTATAAAAATATGCATTCCTTGGTCATGATCAATGTTGAGAGAAGATGAATGAGTTAATACAAATGTTGTATTTGGAAAGGAAACTAATTTTATTCAAGGTTACATTAAGGAATCTGAAAATCCTTAAGTACACAACAGAAAATGACAAAAAGGCATCATGGAGCCCGTCCCAATAGATGCAAATATGACTTATAAAATCTATAGGCGATGCACCTTATACAAACATCTGCACACAGTCAGACTTGAGTGTTAAAAGACCATTTCAGACCTCCATAAATTATTCCCTAATGGCCACATCGGCTGAAGGTTTAGGTGATAAATATTATCCTGAAAATTGGAGTTTCACACACATTCCTCCTGGTGACACAGTTGAGCAAGGGTTGTAATCACTGTCAAAGAATGGGCCCTACAATGTCCAAGCCTGTCCCACATAAGTAAAATGAGGAATGAGTCTCATGACTGTTCTTGCCGGAGGCCATGTTGGGTTGCACAAAAGGTACACAGGCAGGCACTGTCTTACTGAAAATAGAATGTCACCATACTGTTGTGCAAATGACTGGAGAAAAAGCTGAACTATTCTGGATATACAGTATCTTGTTCAACAGAGGTGAGCAGATAAGCTCCTCACATGACAATTCCAAGTGCTGATCCTGTTGTCACTGCCACATGCATTATGGAAGATCCTGGTCCAAACTGGACAAGCAAACTATCATTAGCACTGAAAGAATCTGCTCTAATCAATGAACAGAACACTTTGCCAATCGTCCCTCTACACAAGCAGTTTGATAATAATTTTCGGCTCACAGCAGAATGTTTTCTTAACAGAACTGCCCCCAAACCATTTCAGCAGCAACTAGTCAATCTCAAGGTCCTGTGCCCGCTCAACTTATCTTCAAATTGTACATAGCAGACATGCCAGAGTCAAAATCCTGAAAACTTCATTATGCAGATATTGAACATTAGCAACAAGCTTAGAAGTTACGGAAGATGTTCTCAGTGAAGATCTCATAGAACTTCAAAATTATTTCCATGAATGGCATCTTTAGCCAAGTATGACTAAAACTGAAGTCTGCATGTTCTATCTAACAAACCACCTGGTAAGTGAGATCTTGAAGTACACAATTTTTTTTTTTACTATTTACTTCACTAATCTCCCACGATCTACCCTATTAAAGGCCTTCGATACGTCAATGAGGGCTATTGGACTAGACAGAAGAGAGGTTGAATGGGTGGCTAAATTTCTAGAAAACAGAACTCAGAGAATTAGAGTAGGTGAAATGTTATCTGATACTGTACTCATTAAGAGGGGAATCCCTCAAGGCTGTATTACTGGACTATTATATATATAAATTATTCAACTATAGAGCACGAATTACAGATAAGGCTACTTGCGGATGTTGTTATACTGTATACAGCAGTAAACGAGTTGCAGGATTGTGAACGACTGCAGGAGGACGTAGACAATGTTGTGAGATGGACATCGGATAATGGTATGTGTGACCACAATTGGGATGGCTGTGGGGAAGTCATCAAAATCGCTTCATTGTATTTTGAAAAACTCATCTATTGTTCTAAAAGAAATTGATTAGGTTGTATAAAATAACTAATTATTTGGACAGTTGAGAATTGGACTTATTGGTTTGAAAAATTGATTTATTTTTCTGGAAAAATTATGAACACAGTAAAAAAATTCTATAAGATATGTGTTTTGGAAGAATTAGGTTTTTGGATTTACGAAGAGTAACTATTTTAAAAAGGAAGGTGGTTGTACAAAAATTATTATTATTATTAATGTGTGAAATATTTGTTGTATCTGGTATTGGCAAGCTTTAATATTTTACTTGTGAAACAGACTATAATGCTACATGCCATTAGTGGCAAAATTGGTGTTGCATCAAGCAATTTTCTTGAACTTGCATCAGCTAGAATGTAGAGACATTATTGGTCAAAATAACGAATGTTATTATTGGTGAATGTGAAAGTCGGGATTAAATTAGATTGCCTGATTGGTCACCCCGGGAGTTGCACCATTTCCGGGCTCTCGCTCCTCTGTGGGAGCGAAGCTTGCTTGAGTGTCTTTTGCTACTGACCAGCCTAGAGGGCGGACGCACTTCGGCTTCCGCCCCGTCACGGGATACCTACCTCAAGGTAAGCACTACTTCTTCTGGTTTCTTGGAATTAATTGAATTTAAATGTAAATTTTTCTTTCACGTACGAGTTTACCCTTGAAATTCACATTCACCATTTAATCATTGAAATGACTTAGCTATTCAGCTAAGCATCCCCATTTTTTTTAAATTTTGGAGGCAATTCCCTTTTCCTTTTATTGAAAGAAAAATTGCAATTAAGATGTCATAACCTTTGCTCGGATTTGCCTCTGGTAGTTCAGAGTCAGTTAATTCACGCACCAAAAACTGATGTTTCTTGCTGGAAGTGTCATAGGTGAGAATGCTAGGTTTTGGCGCCTCTGTGATAAGCTTTTATTAAATCTCCCCACTTTCTTTTCTGTGTCAATATCTTTTCATGTCCCTTTCTTTAATTTCATTTAGTCATAAGGGATTAGCCCTTTACATTCATGTAATGTTACATCTACTTTCCTTTCTGAAAAGTGCTTTGAAATTGCCATCGCTTGTAACATAAATCTGCAAATTTACCTTCATTTGTAAATGAGTTTGTTAATTTCATTATTCTTATTTGTTTTGTTCATCCCATTTAATCGCTGTTTTGTTAGTTCATTTAATTTAAAAATTTTTAAGGGTGATTACAGTCTACATTTCTTTCCCCACAATGCACACGTAACCATCCACCTTTTAGGGTTCCATGCCGCATCCCACGTCATTTATAGTTGTCACGTTTGCCAACCTGTTTATTTGCACGTAATGCACTTTTCAACTAAGGTTAAGTTATGAGTAGGTTCCCACCTTCCAATACTTATCAATTTCTACATAATAGGTTTATTAATTACATAACATAAACCATATAATATCTAGTACATGTTTCGTTCCGATTATGGAACATCTTCAGCTAAAATTTGACAAAATGGCAAGACAATTAAAATACATTGATGTTATGATGATACAAAAGCTAAAAGATATGATAAAATGGCACGAAGATTAAAACATATAATTATGATGATGAAATAAAGTTCATTCATGTTGGTTAAAAATTCAACAAGTCAGTGTTCAAATGACGAATTAAAAACGGCGATAAAGTTCTTCTTCATGTTGGAGACGTGTACATTTTGTAAATCTTGAAGATAAATTGGAGAAATACAAGATTTTCTTAATGTATATTTATCGGGGGAACTCTTGATAAAATAACCGTAGTTGAAGTTGAGTTGTGGTTAGATTATTGAAATGAGTCTTATAGACAGTCGTGTCGTATTTAACGTCCTCCCTTATGTTGTGTTCTCAACTGACATGTACTAGAGATTATATGGTTTATGTTATGTAATTAATAAACCTATTATATAGAAATTGATAAGTATTGGAAGGTGGGAACCTACTCATAACTTAACCTTAGTTGTGCTGAGCCAATACGGAATAAATATGAGATTTATAAGATGCACTTTTCATTCGGTGAACTTTGTGAGCGTTGTAACTTTTTTATTTTTTTTAAATTCTTAAGTTCCATTATTATTATTATTATTATTATTATTATTATTATTATTGTGTTTTTAAATTTTTTAAATGTAACCTGTAATGGGGTAAGAGTATGGTTGTGAATGGATTGAAAAGTCAAGTTGTAAGTTTCATCTAGAGGAAATGTCCTCTCAGTTTTAATTACTGTGTTGATGGGGTGCTAGTACCTCATGGGGAATAGTGATATGTAATTAGGTGTTAATATAACAAGTGATCTTTTTTGCTAGTTGCTTTACGTGGCACTGACACAGATAGGTCTTATGGCGACGATGGGACAGGAAAGGGCTAGGAGTGGGAAGGAAGCGGCCGTGGCCTTAATTAAGGTACAGCCCCACCATTTGCCTTGTGTGAAAATGGGAAACCACGGAAAACCATTTTCAGGGTAAAATAATAATAATAATAATAATAATAATAATAATAATAATAATAATAATAATAATCTCTGCAAATAACCTCAGCCTCTGTGGGTGAGGTTAACTTCCAAAAGTAACCAGGGGAACCCAACCCCTACAGAGCGCGTCCCCAGGTGGCGGATAGGGGGCCCCTACAGTCTGTAGGGCTGGTTGAAATACCCAATACAACCCGCGGACCAACGGATAGCCCAATTCCTGGGGGCTTTAAAATACTGGGACACCCTCTCTCCAGGGGTCATAAATATGGAGGGCCCTTAGCCTGGGTTATAGGTGAAGTGCTCAACGGCATCTACGGCGGAGAAAATGACCTTCAGCACGGTGGAGATGGCGGAAGGGGCAAACCTTGCCTAGGGTTAGTAGGTGAAAACTGGTCAATGGTCTCGATGGCGGATGAAGAGAAGAATCTCCCAACGGCAGAGAGGGCGGATGAGCTACCTCCAAGAATCGAATCTTGGTTGAAGAACATAAAATTCCCCAGGCGTTTGTTCCCAGATTGGGCGGCCTGAGGTCAGCGTCTGTACCCCAGGTTAGGGGTGGCTGGAAGAAACCTCCAGGGCTCACAACCTTGGTTGTAAACTGGTGACTCAAGTAGTTAACCCCAAACTCATGTTTATCATTCATGGGAAAGTGTAATGTGAAACAAATTACCTCAGGTGCACCGTTGTGCACAAGCAGACATTCGGATTCTGGGGAGTCTGCAGCGTTACACAAAGACGAGTCGGAGCGTCTTGAAACCTCAAACAAAATCAAATGCAAATACCCAAATTTCATAGCCACCTTCAATGCTAATTCTCTTCTTAAAACTGGAAAGTTAAAACACCTTACGGACACTCTCAGAAATCATCGAATTATCATAACGGCACTTCAGGAGACCAGATATATAGATGAAAACAACTTCGACTCTGAAGGATTCAGGTTATACAAGGGAAAAGTTGGTCAAAGAGTCATGAAAAACATGCCACACCTAGGAACTGGCTTCATGATAAACAAGAATGTCCTGGATTCCATAGTCCAGTTTGAGTCCCAATCTGAAAGACTATCAACTTTGGTTTTCAAATCTACCAATAGAATATACACTATTGTGAAAGCCCATGCCCCCATAAATGAGGACAACAGAAAGAACAAGGAGAAAGTGGAACTCTTTTGGGATCAGTTGGACAATGTCATCCAAAGGGTACCTGAAAAACACAACATCATACTAATGGGAGACTTCAACGCCCAGATAGGGAAGGAGAGAAAGTATCGACATGTAGTCGGGAAATACCCAGCGCATAACAGGACGAATCAAAATGGTGTCAGACTTATAGAGTTGTGCCAAGCCCACGGTATGATACTGAAATCCACAGCTTTTAAAAAGCTTCCTAGAAAACAAAAAACGTGGATCTCACCAAATCCTAACTTGGGTGAATTTCAACTGGACCATGTGGCTGTTAGACGGAAGTTCAATAGGGAAATACAAAATGTCAAAGTCCTCAGGAGAGCTAATTTAGACTCGGACCATTACATGTCGAAGATAAAGATCAAAATCATCCCCAGAAGGAGAGACAAGGTCCTTAAACACACAAGCAAACGATATGACCCAGAGAAAATTTTAAATTCAAAAGAATATCATCTTGCGACAAAGGATATACACAAACAAAATTGGGATCAAATAAAACAGAACTTATTATCAAAAGCCGAAAAATTTGCCCCTATAACAAAAGTCAAAAAACATGCTTGGTGGTCGGAAGAATGTGACGATCTATTGAAACAAAGGAAGGAAGCATGGCACAAATGGCAGTCGCAACGAACGGAAAGCAATAGACAAAATTTCTTGAATATCAGAAAGATGCTCAATAAAAAATTCAAAACAATTAAAAAGGCTTACGAAAACCAGACGCTTCTTCAAATAGATGACGACTTCACCAAAAACAAGACAAGAAGTTTCTACAAAATCTTTAAACAGAGAACAACGAAGTACAAGCCACCGACTACACAGTTACGGGACAAGAATGGAAATATAGCACATAACAACACTGATAACTGCAGGATACTAACTGACTACTTTGAAAATCTCCTCAACTGTGAAAAGCCAGTAGAACAAATGACATTTAATGTCCCAACAAATACCAATCCTGACTCACAGCCGCCAACTTTCTAGGAACTAGAAAAGATCATTTCGAGCCTTAAAAACAACAAAGCATCGGGAGAAAACCAGATCACAGCTGAACTTTGGAAGAATGCCAACAAGGAAGCAATAGAATCCCTACAAAAAGTTTTTGAAGAAATCTGGGTCAAAGAAAGAATTCCAGAAGAATGGAAGATGGCCCTCATCCACCCAATCCACAAGAAGGGGGATAAAATGAACCCCAACAACTATAGAGGCATATCACTTTTGGATATTTCATATAAGATATTCTTAAAGGCCTTACTTAATAGGACAGAACCACAGTTAGATCATCAGTTGGGTGAATATCAAGCGGGATTCAGAAAGGGGAGATCCTGTCCGGAACAAATCCTGAACCTTAAAAATCTCATGGCATACCAGAAATCTAGGGCAAAAACATACGTCATCACCTTTATTGACTTCCAAAAGGCGTATGACTCACTAGACCAGGAAAGTCTCCTTTCTGTACTCAAAGAATTCAGTCTAGACAACAAAACAACAAACCTCATCAGGGAAACTCTCACCAATACATTTTCCAAAGTCAAATTCATGGGAGAATTGTCGGCTCCTTTTGAGATCAAAACTGGTGTCCGACAGGGTGACGGACTGTCCCCCATACTGTTCAATTGTGCCTTGGAGAAGGTAGTCAGAGAATGGGATAAGACAACTAGTGGTGGAATTCGATTGGGATCGGTAAACAAGGGTATCAAGATCAAATGTTTAGCTTTCGCAGACGACATGGCCTTACTAGCTGAGACGTGGGAGGAAGCCAAGGAGCAGTCCTTCGAACTGCTGAAGCAAGCAGAGAAGATAGGTCTCAAAATCGCCTTTGGAAAGACCAAAATAATAACCAACTTTAAGAATCCTCCAAAATATTTGAAAGTGGGGGAACAAAAAATAGAGATCGTCACAGATTTCAAATACCTTGGTGAATGGATCAGTTGGAATGGTCTTGAGAAGAAAGCAATGGAATCTCGGCGAACCAAAATAGAAACAGCCTTTCAGCTTACAAAAGACACCTATAACAAAAAATCCCTCTCCTGGAATTCCAAGATCAGACATTGTAACACAGTAGTCAAGCCTGAAGCCCTGTATGCTGCAGAAACTCTATCTATAACTATGCATGGTCCAATGGAAAAGTTAGAGATAAAGGAAAGGAAAATTCTACGAAAAATTCTAGGCCCCAAATTTCATAATAACAAACTTTCACACATCCGCAATGAAACTCTGTATAGGAAATCAGAAAGGATTTCCGACACAATAAGGAAAAGGAGAATTGACTTCTATGGCCACATCCTAAGAATGGATCCGAAAAGGATAACTAAAAGAATCTTCGACTATTTCCGTAATAAGAAAACCAAGCCGAACTGGTTTAAGGAAACTGAGAAGGACGTACGAGAATTCCAAATTACAGAAGAGATGCTTGTAGATGGATCTGCAAAGAAAATAACCAAAGATAAAATGAGGTTTCAGGACAGGGTGAAGCCCAAGCGACTATACAGAATTTCTGAAGAAGAGAGGAAGGCAAGATCTGAAAGAATGAAAAAGTACTGGGAGGACAGGAAAACACGACTCACTAACCATTGATTGATCTATCGTACCCCAAAGAGGGTGAAATGGAAAATAATAATAATAATAATAATAATAATAATAATAATAATAATAATAATAATAATAATAACAAAGTTGTTAAGAAAGGATACAGATATCTGCACGTTGTTATGAGAGTATTTAGTGGTTGTAGTAAGGATGTAAACCGGGCGAGTTGGCCGTGCGGCTGTGAGCTCGCATCCGGGAGATAGTGGGTTCAAATCCCACTGTTGGCAGCCCTGAAGATGGTTTTCTATGGTTTCCCAGTTTCACACCAGGCAAATGCTGGGGCTGTACCTTAATTAAGTCCATGGCTGCTTCCTTCCAACTCTTAGGCCTTTCCTATCCCATCATCGTCATAAGACCTACCTGTGTTGGAGCAACATAAAGCCACTAGAAAAAAAAAAGAAAAAAAAAGGATGTAAAGGAGAGGGTGCATAAACCTCTGGTAAGACCCCAATTAGAGTTTGGTTCCAGTGTATGGGACCCACACCAGAACTGCTTGATACGAGAACAGGAAAAATCCAAATGAGAGCAGCACGATTTGATCTGGGTGATTTCCGACAAAGTAGTAGTGTTATAAAAATGTTGAAAACTTTGGGCTGGGAAGACCTGGAAATAAGGAGATGAGATATTCAACTATGTGGTATGTTCTGAGCTGTCAGTGGAGAAATGACATGGAATGACATTAGTAGAGGAATAAGCTTGAGCAAGGCTTTAAAAACTATGAAAGATTGTAACATGAAGATAAAGCTGGAATTCAAGAGGACAAGTTGGTGCAAATATTAATTTATAGCATGAAGAGTAAGGGATTGGAATGCATTATCAAGGAAAATATTTAATAAATTTCCAAGTTCTTTGAAAATTTAAGAAAAAACTAGGTAAACAATTGATAGGGAATCTGCCACCTGGGCAATAGCCCTGAATGCAGATTATTGACGACTGATTGATCATCATTACATGTTACAAATTGCATGTTTGGTCCGTATTGAAATGTACATCAGTTTAAGATATTACCAAAATTTATTAGGATCAACCTATTCAATACAATTGAGTTTGCAAAGTTAGGATTTACATCTTATTACACTAAAATTTGAAGGGAGATGTTTTGCCCTTTATAAGCCTTTTTACACTCATACCTCAAAGATAAAAATCAGGATCCTGATTGTCATGGTAAAAAATATAAAAATGAGAATATAAGATTGGAAATGAGTATTATACAGGTAGACCTCGTTATACGTGATAGTTATGTTCCACGGAATTGCCGCACATACCGAATTCACGTAAATCGAGTATCATTTTATATGTAAAATGTAGGGTTAGGTTTCCGATTACTCACATATTAAGTTTAAATAGCAGATATTCTTAGTATTTTTACAAAAAAATAACCATTATAATGATTCTGAAACGCATTTTAATACAACTTTTATACACTTAAAAACTGAATACTGAAACTAAACTCTGCATACAAGATCTTGACATTAGCTTGAATGGCTGCTCAAGAGGGAGACGTGTTGTTGCTGTTGTTGTTGTTTGTGATGCTCAATCCAATCCATTCTTTCCATCGCTTCCGAGCGAGAACTGGTCACTCTAGTCACACTTCAGTTAGTAGAATATTGAGCAGGTCTTCCAATTGATTCCGCATTGTCACGAATAGTTCTCACAGTGGATTCGCTAAGTCCCAAAGCACGCTGAATGTCAACAATACACTCACCTTCCTCATAGCGATCCAAAACCTCTGTATTTCTAACGAATACAGCTTTGGTACATACTTCTCTCCTTCGACAGCCACACTTTCTTTCCTTCTATCCAGAGTTTTCAATACGAAACCTGTCAAGTGCAACTTGATAGCTCTACTGCCAGGAAATGATGATTCACGTCTTAACATGACAGAAGATGCGCGTAGAGATGCGTTTTCCCCGTTTAACCTTGGCGCGCCACGTAGCGTACGTTAAAGAGTTCGACATGCTTACCCGCCTTAAGGCATTACAGCTTCCATGTACTGTTAACAGATGGCAGCAGTACACTCAAAAACCAAAATCGCGTATATGCGAAATCACAGATAGCGAATCAGCGTATAACGGGGTTTACCTGTACAATGTGAGAAATTGTTACGAGTTCTTAAATAATAATTTACAATTGAAACTTCATTTAAAATGTTTACGAAGAAAAGGTTGAAGTTGGTATGATATTACACTAGTAATTTAAAATATTTTATAAAATAGACAAACTAGTCCTTATCCACATAATAACGAGAAGGTCTATGACTAAAGTTGCCGTATCAAAGCTCCAGTGAAATTCGACTAAAAAGCAACTTCATTTACATGTTGAAGAGAAGGTTAACTGGACCTTAGTAACTACTTAAGAAGACATTGAAACTTTCTTGTTGAAAATTTGTGATATTAAACTGTAGTATGGCGCTGTGTAGATGATAAAGTTGTTGGATCCATTAATCTCGTTATTTACGAAATGGGTCCGCGGTCTCCATAATTTTGTTGAAAGAGTGATAAAAAGTTCACAACTGAATGTTGCCGTGTAGGTCTTTGCTAGCTGGAGTGGTTATTAACTCTTATACTGATAGTTAAATGGGAACATTCTTACTTGTTGTTGGCTGTAGCTTTAAATATAGATTGACTATTGAAGGATATATGGTGAAGAATCTGTAATGAAAAGAGAATAAAAAGATATGAAGTTTAGAGGGGAAAAAAAAACCCGGTTGAATTATGCAAAATGATATGTATTCAATTACTTACGTTCTCGATTTTTGTGGTATGAACTGGTTGTCTGTATGGTCTCGGAACGAGTAAGATTTGAATGTCGTGTGTTGTATCTGTGTGGAACTGAGGGAGGGGGGTGTGAAGGAGGAAAGGAAATGGGCGGAGCGTTGAGCTTACGCGCTCTTGGCTGTTGAAGATGTGGAATTGAGGGAGAGGGGTGTAATGGAGAAGAGGAGATGGGCGGAGCATTGAGCTTACATGTTTTGGCTGTGGAAGATTAGCAGGGGCGGGGATGGAGGGAGTTACCTTTAAGGGGAAGGTGGGATCTTTATTGGAAGTTAGTTTAAGATTTTTAAGGATTTTGTTTAAATTGGGATTTAAAGATTGTAATAAAATGGGTAAAGTCTCATATAAGGGATTTTTTATTTCAACAGGATCATTGAGATTTAGGTCTTTGTTGTAATGTTGATCCAGATATATGTAAATGTTTTCTAATTCGTTCATTAATTTTCCTTTGCCTACTATTTTGATGATTGTGAGGTCCTGTTCGATAGTTGCGAAATGATGACCTGTATCTTTCATATGAGAACTCATGGCTGAAAACTTGTTGCGTCATAATCATTTCCCTTGTCCAGCTCCTGCCGGGTTGGGATGTTTATGGCACCCTTCCATCTTCCTCTATCCTAACACCATGGTTCGACCTCAACTGATTATACTATTTTTGATCATTTTCAACCACTTCAGTATGGGTCTCCCTCTTGCCGTCCCTCCTCCTATCTGGGTCTCTATCTTCCACTTCGGCATCCTCTTCACATGTTCAAACCATCTAAGTTTATCCCTCTCCATTTTGTTGTAAAGCTTTTGCACTCCAATTTCCTTCCTGACATCCTCATTTATCACTCTGTCCTTTCTTGTTTTTCTTATCATATTTCTTAAAAATCTCATTTCACTGGCCTGGACTTTGTTCTTCTGTCTTTTATGTCAGTGTCCTAGTCATGGTTGTGTATGTCAGTATTGGGCAGTTGTACACCTTATACATCACCTCTTTACACTGCAGTGGTACTTTCTTCCTCCCTCCACACCTGGTTTCTCACACTCTGGTAAAATGCATTTCCTTGCTGAATCCTCTTACTGACCTCCATGTCAATCCCTGCATCTGGCATTAGTTCGCTTCCCAACTGCTTGAAGCTCTCCACAATTTTATGGTTTTGTCCCTTTATTTTCATAATTTCTTTCCCTTCCCTTTCTCCTCCAGCGAATACAACTGCCTTACTCTTTTCCATGCTAGTTTTCATTCCATAATTGTCAATAATCTCAGTCAACATATCGAGTTGGCCTTGTACTTCCTCTATGTTTGCTCCCCACACTACAATATCATCTGCAAACAGCATTATCTACAGCTGCCTGTCCCCATATTGTACCTTTATCTCCTTCACAATTTCATCCATAACCAATATGAATAGCCGTGGTGACCAACAGGTCCAGCTGCTTTTATCATTTCCACATACAATTCATCCAATGCTGCTGCTTTCCCCACTTCTATTCACTTGAGAGCAGCTTCCACCTCTTTCATTGCGATTTCACTCTTGGATTCTCTCTCCTCACACTCTACCTCTATCATCTCGTCTACACCCTTCTGACATTCAGGAGTTCATCAAAGTAATCATTCCTCTCTCTCTCTCTCTCTTTTCTACTTTTTTTTTTTCCTCTTTCTCAAAAGTTGCTCTATGCTGCACCGACACAGATAGGTCTTATGGCGATGATGGGATAGGAACAGGCTAGGAGGGGGAAGGAAGCGGTTATGGCCTTACTTAAGGTTCAACCCCAGCATTTGCCTTGTGTGAAAATGGGAAACCACGGAAAAACCATCTTCAGGGCTGCTAACAGTGGGATTTGAGCCCACTATTTCCCAAATGCAAGATCACAGCTGTGCCCCCCTAACTGCACGGCCAACTTACTCGGTAAACTAATCCTTCCATCTTTTCCTTATCTCCTCTGGCTGTGTTATTATCTGTCCCTTTTTTCCATTTCCCCTGCTTTGTGTAGACTCACACTTTCCTCTTCCTTCTTGCACGTCCATATAGCATCCTCTTACCGCCATACACATCCTCTTCCAACTCTTGTGTAAATCCTACCTTTTTTTCAGTTACCACTTTCTTGCACCTTCTTTTCATTTCCTGATACTTTCTCGACTTTCTTTCGTTTTATCCCATTCCGTAATTGCCATTCTTTCTTATCTTTCACTGCTTCTATTAAACACTTATTCCACCATCGTTGGGGGGGGATGTCATCTTTCACTTTTTAAGCTTTTCTGCTATTCTGCGATAAGCACCCTCTGCACAGCTTACAAATGCCTATGTGCACTATATGTTATTTCTCACGTTAAATATAAGTCCCTAAAATACTAACAAATCAAGATGTTAGACATGTAAAGTACATTGCATATTATGAGGCAACTTCAGCTACATACTGGATTCAATGTTTACGAAAATGAAGTGTTTATACCAACATAGCAATCTCATACTCCACTATGCTATATACCTTAAATTTTTTAAAACAAGCATGCTGCTTGTACCCCTTCTGAATATCTAAGATGTTGAAATGTATTTGATTAACTAGTAATAGAAAATAAGGGAAATAATCAAGCACTGATCAAACATTATCACAAGTGATTACTGCCACAACACATTGCACTAGCACAGCAAACAAGTAAAACCACGGCACGCCGGAGCGGTCAAAGAACACTCCACATTTCAAAGTTGCTAGCTCGCTCCGCATACAAAGGTGACAGCAACCTACAAAGTGAGGACTAGGGAGACGAGCACTGAAAAAGTTGAGCATATAGTACAAAGTACTTAAGAGTAACCTTGGATAAGACATTGTCTTTTCAACATTATCTTACAAATATTGCTGGAAAATTAAACACTTAGAATAATATCCTTCATAAACTATGTGGTTCAACATAGGGTGTAAATGCAGCTAACCTTCGATACTCAACTGCTGGTCTTGTTTTCTCTGCTACTGACTACTGTGCCCCTGTTTGGCTCAACAGTCCTCATTCCAAGAAAATCTACATTTAGCTGAACCAACAACTTAAGGCTGATTCTGGGAATGATAAAATACAGGGTTATTCTAAATTAGTTATCTGAAAGTATCAATGAATAATTTCAAAACAACTGATCAAATTTTATTCGGATGCTTGTGAAACCTCAATGCCATATATCATCAAGTTTTCGCCCTAGATGACAGACTTCGCTCCATGCACAGGGTTCCAAGCCAGAAAGTCAAACTAATTTCCCTGATATTTCCTTGACTTTCCCTGACAAAAATTTGGCATATGCCAACTTTTAACAGCCTCCTCTACCCCCATTAGCTGCCCAACACACACCTGTACACAATATTTATTACTCAAATAGGAAATACAACATTTTGCACAATAAAGTACACACAATTTAATAATGATCTGCCACATAATAACAAATGTTAATACATTTTATTTATACATGAATAATAAAAGTATTACTATTAAAATTACTAATGAACACACAATGTTGATAATGTAAAAAAATGCAGAACAGCAAGAAAATTACACACATTTTTCTTCTGGTTTCAAATAGGTGTATTTTATCTTCAATTCTGGTTTCACATTCTTGTGAATGCATTCTTTTAAATTTTTTTTTCATCTTCCAACTTTCTTATTTCATTACTTAGTCTGTATCTCAGTTTTTTTTTTTCTGTCCACTACTTTTGTCCTTCAGGAGCCTTCTCCAAGTAATCCTGGTATTTCTTATGAGCACATCTCACCAATAACAACATTCTATGATTAATTGGTACGCATCTAACACCTCCATTGTACAAAATGGAATCATACTGTGCAACAATTGAATCCTCATGCAAGTTTTCTACCAATATTGATTTATTTATAGAAAAGCCACTCTCCACTGAAGCATTTCCATGAGACAGTGTAAGACAAAGCTTTATTACTTACCAAAGTTCACTATACAGTTTGTTTTCTGCTAAAATGTCAGCAAAGAAAAGGTGTAAACCCATACTATCATCAGATATTGAGATATATCCTTTGAATTTAGTTTCCAAAGCTTCCTTTGATTCACAACCCAGAGAAATGGGCTTTAGCCTTATCGGCCACATTTTCAGTTATTCTGTTAGCTTCATACAACACTTCCAAGACATATTTAATTCGGGTCTGACCATGACTTGGTTGCTGATATATTATATCTGGGTTCGAACTCTTAAGACCTTTCACTAATCTATACTTTAAAGGACTTATCCAACGGTTTTGTCACAACTGCCACTAATATTTTCTGACATTCGTATTTAAAACCAAGAATTTCTTTCTCTGACAATTTTGGTTCTTTAAGTACCTTTTTCATACTAAAAAGGTACTTGCCTACCTCAAATTTGTTGGGTCCTGTAGATCAAACAAAATCACACTCCTAATATCAATGGCATTTGCCATTTTACTATCCTTGACAAAGCAATTCATCAAACTTCTTAATAGTTCATTCAGATATGAGTACAAAAATGGTTGATTGATGCTTGTTTCATGGGGCCTAACATCGAAGGTCATTGGCCCCAGTACAAAAATAGAGCAAGCAGCTTGCTACTTTGAAATTGCCTGAGCAAAGGCTCACATTCCAAAGAAATTGTTTTGAAAAATGCTAGTTAGCATTTTATTAAAGGGTCTTGGATTTGTTCTTTAATATTTTTACAGGACTTTCTTTCTGGCAACTTAGCATTTGCAACATATGCCTTGATCTGGTAAAATACTTCTAAGGCTCGTTCAAGACAATGAATATTTTCAAGCCATCATACTGTAAAATACTTCAGTGGGAACACTGTACTACCAGTCACTGCAGTGAACTGGGCCTGGTGAGCTGGTGAGTCTTTGAATAAATAATACATGTTATGCAGAAATGAGTTAAGCTCCCATGCAAACCACACACTCAGAGGTTATGTAACTTTTTCCCACCAGGATTTTCTGTCTCCATTTCCACTTCAAGCTCCCTGAGGAAGATCAAGTTCACATTATGCCCTTCCATTGACACCTGCAACAAGTTTTTTCTTTGAAGATATTGCAGTCCATGATTAAATTTCTGCAGTAGATCTTGGGCAGTAGCACGACTCAAAAAAACACTGTTCCAATGTCTAGAAACCACATTATGAGTGTTAATATCAAAATACAGTGAAACCTCATTAGTACGTTCCTCATTAACACGTTTTCTTGCTTAGCATGTCATAAAATTGAAGTCCCAACGCCCATCTTATTAAATCTGTATAAAAAATACCTCACTTTACACGTCACAATTTTTTGCCTTTACCACTTAGTACGATCATATATTCCCCAGACCTGAAAATGTTTTCTGTCATCCCTTGTGTACGGAATGTGATTTCCAACAGAGATAAGAGCCCTCGCCACGGGTCAGTCCGAGGAAGTTGCGCAATAAGAGGAAATGACCTTGATTGCGCCTTCGAGGGGCAAGCTGTTAGCTTAGGTAAAGTTGAGTTTTGCGTCATTGATTTGGCAGCAAAGACTTTACATTAGAACAAGACAGGACAGTGCTAAGTTAAAGCACAGTAATAGATTTCACTGCGGCTAAGAGCGCTGAATTTAGTTTCCACGCATTTTTTAAAAAAGCTGTCCTGTTGACATACATGGCTTATGGCTGGCAGTCATCCGAAATTATGCGTCATGGAAGTTACTGCCGAAGTGCAACTCTAGCAACCGTTGGTGTACGGTGATGACCGAGAGACATATCTATGATCATTTGATTTTCTCAAAGGGAAAAGTGGTTTATTTTTGTTCTATGTTCTTCGTTCTATGGAAAGGTCTTGAGATTGTTGAATAACCCAGTACGCTTGTAGCCTATTTTGCATTTCAATCAGAAGTTAGAAATTTATTTATTCAAAATCATTCTTTCCAACTTTGGAAACTTTCCTTCGCATACTCGTTCCCCCCCCCGTTTCTATTTAGCTTATAGGCATTTTCAATTTTGTCTTGGTTGCCCACAATAGTGTTCAAAGTAGAAGGTGCTAGTTTAACGTTCGCGCCAACTCTACGTGCTTAAGATGTGGATTCCTTACTTCTTGAAGCCTTTTAATTTTTTCTTCATTAGCGAGTGGTTTCACGACCCCTTTCTTATCGATAGCTAGGCTATCACAAGACAGATACCGTATGTACTGCGCTACTGAACTTCTCACGATTACCCTATTAGTCCGTAAGTAGGCTGCCACATGGCAAATAATCACTTCACTTCTTTTTAACCACTCAACACAATAAATTGATGGTAATGCCAATAACTGTTCTTGTGATAAGATGATTTAAATCCGTGTGGTATGACTGAAGTTAAAATAAGTCTACAGTGCAGCAATAGCAGATCTTCGACAGGTCATTTGTGGGTGCCGTTAAGTAATAAGGCTGCCATATACTGGAGGCCTATCCCATTAAAAAGTTTTGTAAAGATGCAGGCAACAGTAAAGCAGTGTACCATTCATACAAAAATACAAACTGCTAGTTTGACAGTTGGCACGTTTTTATTATACACCGGTGAGTCTCTCCGAACCAATGGCGAATACTGCCAAAGTTTCATGTTCAAAATGGCAGCCGAAGGTGCATAATCGCCTGTGGCAAGTATAACCTTGCGAGAAATTCCTGCTCGAACAAAGTGACCAGAAAACAGTGTTTAATTACCCACTGGTCAGAACCTAGGCTTCAATTAACAATTCAGTATACAATTGTTTTAAGAAGAAAGTGATCTGCTATAATATGTAGGTACTGTAGCTACATACTGTAGCGAAAGAATGTCATATCTGTTAGTCCATGTTTTTCACATCTCTTAATAGTCTCTTGTTACTTTAACAGGCTCCTGTAGAGAATTATTGATATTTGTTCTTTCGACTTTTTCACACTTTTTAGTGATCTCCTTTATCTCCTGAAATACTACACACACAATGTAAAATGTACTAACGTGTAAAGATGGATAATTTTTAATGGGATATTCGATAGTACGTTTTCCCGCTTAACACAATTTTTTTTCGTCGCCCCCTGCAGAAACGTACTAATGAGGTTTCCATGTATCTGACAATCAGATCCATTTGTCTTTGTGTTACCTTACAAAGTGACTCATCAAAAGAAACTACATAGTCCTCACAAGTTTTCAAACTGTGTGTTAGTAACTCATTGAAATGTGGTGCAATACCATGATTAATTATGTAGGAACACTTACTTTCACCAAAGGTGAATTTCGATGCAACTGCACTATCTGGGAACATAAGTTTAAATGTATCACATATATCTACACATGAACTCCTCTTGTATTTACTAGCAAAACGCCCATAAAATTTCTGCTCTGGCTACTTCATCTTTATTAAAATAAGAAGTAGCACAGTGTAACGACTTCCCACTTTCTATCCCCGCCACAGTCTTTACTGTTTCTGTTGAACTAACACACAGTTTTACAGCAGCATTATCAAGAGATCCACGTCCAATGTCTACACTTCTTGTTTCTGTCGAACTAGTTGCTACACTTCTTAATTCTGTCGAACTAGCGCTAGGTATGACAAAAAATGACGGCAATGGCGGCTGTCTTGATTTAATATTATGAAGCTGAGTGTGTTTTGGTCCAGTTCTATGCGAACGATTTGCCTGGTGCCTCATATTTCCGAGTTTGAACTTTTTCTGCACACATTACAGTAGGCTTCAAATTTATTGTCTGATACATCAGTGAGTCAATCTACAAACTCTAGATTAACGGTTGGAACCAGCCACTGATAGTTGAAAGTTCTTTTTCCAGCCATCTTACCTAATGCACAGGCCTAATCTGAAACAAAAGAAAAGCATGTTAATTGTAAAACTATATCAAAGCACAAATACATTTATCTCAGCAATGTAAAGATACCTTGCTGGGATAAATATATACTTGTACAGCTTGGTAGGGCCAGAGCTGCCTCACACTGTTCAGCATTTCAACAAACTCATCTTATTTTAACACTGCCATTCCCTGAAACATATACAATTTTAATTTTTTTTAAATAAAATTCAACTTACCTCATCAATAGATCACTTTTCCTTGCTTCAACGGATTCACAGGTTGCAGTTAGTCATCGGTATGAACTACCTGACATAACAAATTTGAGTCAACTTCCCCTGACAAACACCAATTTTTAAAAAACTTTCCTGACTTTGCCTGACAATTTTGTAATTCCCTGACAATCCCTGACTTCCCCTGACTTTCCAGGTCGCTGGGAACCCTAATGCAGTCTCCTCACTTGTCTGGCAGGAAACGCAGTTGCCATGGAGGTGTACAATGGTGCGTCTCTGCTTGCCAGAAGCATTCAATGCCTGACTCAGTTGCAAACTGTACCGTAACACTGCAGTCGTCGTCGTCGTAAAATTCTCCAGCTTCAAACTTGCACTAGGTGTAGACTTCTTTGGACTTCGTGCATACGTTCCTATCACAGCTTCCACAACGTGATCTGCTACAAGAGGGCAACCCGGTCCTTTCTCTAGAAGTACTACACAACCTGTTTCCACGAATCTGTCATACCATGCTTTGATAGTTTTCACCTATTGTGGAGCTTTCAGATACTCCGCTCTGAAACGTCTTTGTATGGTAAATTGCGATTTCGATAAAAGAAACCACAGACAACACTGTGCGCGCTGTGCACTGTTGTTCTCCTCCAAGGTGATTGCATCATGTTTCCCACCAGACAAGGGAGGACAGTGCATGAAGCAAAGTCTGTTAGTTAGGCCTAAACGGAATGAGGTTTCACTAACATATGAATAAGTTTCGATCAGTAGTTTCAAAGTTATGCAATAATACTTTCAGGTAACTAATTTAGAATAACCCCGTACATTGGTTAGAAAAGATCACAAGACCCATAGAAATAAGTATCTAATTTGGTCCAAGATGAACATAATTCAGACCAGTTATAGTGTGTGCCGACACTGCACAAGTGGAATAAGCAGCCCTCTCTTCACTGTAACTGTGGTACCAAGAACCAGACAATAATGTGTCTGTCTCATAATAATAATAATAATAATAATAATAATAATAATAATAATAATAATAATAATAATAATAATAATGTAACGGGAGGTACACCTCAACGCCGCGCATTCAAAATTAGCGCCTAAATGAACTCCTCTATTGGTCATACAGTGAAACTTATGACACAACAAGTTGGAACTTTAATCAGAAGATGTCTCCACTGAAATATTAAGTAATTTTGTTATTGTGAAGTTTCCTAAACTGACTGAATTTCTCCTTGTTTTGTTTTGCTAGACATCAAGAAGTTTGAACATTTTTCTACAGATGACACTACTAAAATTATGATCATGCACTCTCGTGCAAAGTGAAAGAACTTATAATTTAAAGAAGTTTTGTACAGCAGAGTCTCGCTCAACCGACTTTTGCTTCTCCGACATTCCGTGTTATCCGACACTGGTAGACTTAATTTTGAACTTTTGGTGGAGACTAAAGGACCTGCCAATATCTAGCCCCATTCTGCAAGAAAAGGCGATGTATTTCCAGAAGGAGTTTAATGAAGGGGACCCTAAATTTACTGCCAGTGCTGGGTGGCTTCATCGGTGGAAAAAACGGTACGGTTTAGGCAGCTTAATATCTGTTGAAACATTACTAACTCTCTTACTGAATTTACAAACATTATAATCTGATATTTAACTTGAAAATCTGAATATCTGCATTTACCATGAAAATTATGAAAATTAATATTCATTAAATAAAATACACACTCGTTGGACCTTGTACTCACACTTACTTGTTACCTGCTTACTTACACATACGTTATTTGAAGGGCGCCAGCTGCCACTCAGTGCAGCAATAATAGAATGAGAATCTTGACTATCTCTAGGGTGTGGGGTAATAAGCTTACTTTTGACAACATACCATATAAGTTCTGGGAAAAGGAGATTTGCGTTCGGTTTCCCCATTAATTTTGAGGTTAAGATATTTTACTGTCATTGAAATAAAACTATGAATTCGTTTGATAGAACAAAATATATTCTTTAAATAATATATAAAAAAAATAGTGAGTCTGGTTGCGATAAAACAGATGAGAATATGAAATTATGACATTGCAACTGAAAGAAACTAGGCATGAATTTGAATTCTTCTTGACCGGACATTTAACAATTTATACGAAATATTTCCATCACTGATTCACTTGACTGTACCTTCAACACTTTAAGTGTAATTACGACGTAATCCTTTGATCTGGTGTTTACTGTAGATGTGTCACGCCTAACTTGGTGATACATCCTTGTGACTGCTTCTTCTCCATATCATCTGACTTCTTTGTAAGTCAATATGGTATTCCTCTCTGACTCCATGGTAAGCCCTTGCGTCCGTGTCTTCAACTAAGTGAGCGACCAGCTTTGTCCTCACTCTCTCAATGACCAATGATTAATGGCTCACTGAGCCTTCTCCATCTCTCGTTCACACTCGTTGACTGACCGACTGAGGCCTCTTCATCTAGTAGACTTCTTCACTGTTCAGCTTCCGTTTAAATAATGACTGACGCTACAATATGCAGCCACCTTTTATAGACGTTGGTTGACACAGCTACGTAATCTCCAGAAATAACAATGACATACTCCCACAACGCCTCAAACTGTTGCATGTAATGGTGAAATGCCCTGGGGCTCCCTAAGAAAATCAAAGGAACAGAGCTCAGTGCTAAGTGAGCACGATGACGTAGCCATGACGTAGCAATGACTTGGCAGAAATGTCAGCAATATAGCAATATAACAATGTCGCATCCACATCTGATACATGGAAACTCTCACTGTACAGGTATTTAAAATGTTAATCTACATATACGTATATATGCACATACTCAATTACAAATACGCATGCGACAAGCATGGCATAATGGAATTGAATAATAATTATAACAAAATAATAGTAATCTCACAGATAAAATAATAATAATAATAATAATAATAATAATAATAATAATACGGACATAATAATAATAAAAATAATACAATAATAATAATATTAATAATAATACAGATATCTTGTAACAGGATTTGAACCGTTACACTGTGGAGAAAAACTGTCACTAAATCCGATGAGGTTGTGAAATTCAAAAAGGAATGTCAAGTAATAATACTTGTTGAAGGATTAACCGGTTATCAGATTTTTAATTGTGATGAGACTGGGCGAAATTTCAAGATGCTGCCATCAAAAACTCTCGCAGCCCAAGCCAAGACATCTGCACCTGGCTAAAAGCATAGTAAGGCAAGATTTACTGTTCTTGCCTGTAGTAATGTTACTGGGTACTTAAAAGGAAAATTGCTTATGATTGGTAAAGCAAAGAAGCCTACGGCATTTAAAAATATTTCTGTTAATGCTCTTCCAGTCCATTACACGAATCAGAAGGCTGCCTGGATGTCTGCTGACATCTTTAAAGACTGTTTTGTTACACAGTTTGTTCCAGATGTAGAAAAAATTCTAGCTTCAAACATTCCCTAGAAAACCTCTTCTTCAACTAGACAACGCTCCATCACACCCAAATGAACAACAACTTAGAAGTGGTGACATCAAATTCATGTTCCTCCCTCCTAACGTGACGTCATTATGCCAGCCAGTGGACCAAGGTGTGCTGGAAACACTGAAGAGAAAATATCGGCCGAAACTCCTTTCATCCTTGATTGTTGGCAAGTTTCTTTTCGTAAGATACTTGGAATGTTTTCGTTCAATACTGCATGTACTGTACAACTGAACTGATAGTTCAATAAATAGTGTGTTGTAAAACATGTTATTGTTTTAGTAATAGATCCTGTTTGTTTTAGTTCGTTTTCAAAGTAACTCTGTATTATCTGACATTTTCGCTGATCCGACATACTCCAGATCCCGTTTAGGTCGGATAATCGAGACTCTACTGTATTTCTAGGTTTTTGTAACTGATCGATGTTCATTTATTTTTTGGTTGGCAATATTTCCTTTTTCTTTCCGCCAGTTTTGAATCTGGCCAATGAAACATTTCTGTAATTAATTTTCAACCTATCACAGGCTTCTTGTTCAATTTTGAGTGTTACTTTTGAACTTAACCAATAAAATTTAAGAGGGTGTGTCCTGATTAATCTTGAATGATCTCCAACATTCCCTGAGGGTTTATAAACTGCGGCTTTTCACGTTTCTTGGCCAATTTATAGTCGTCTTTCAGAGAGTGTGTGTTTAAGCAGGAGTCAGGCAGCCTCTTTTGTTGGCAACTAGAACATCTATAAGGTAATGGCCACATAAATTATATCTTTTTGCTGTCTCAGCAACTTTACCTTAGGGGAAGGTCCGAATCCTAACTATGTAATCTACTTTTCTAAAATATAACTTTTCTTCGGCAAATGTAAAGATTTCATAAATCTTTAATTGTAAATCGGGGATAGAGAGTGAGCCACCCTCTCGAGATCCCCTTCATCTTGGTTTGATGATGATGATGATGCTTGTTGTTTAAAGGGGCCTAACATCGAGGTCATCGGCCCCTAATGGTACGAAATGAAACGACAAAGTAAAAGTTCAAAATTATCCACTGACCAAAATAAAAAATGTCATGAAGAATGAATGAACGAATGAATGAATGAATGAACATGAATTTAAAACAATCAGGGGATCCGACTCAGAAAACTATCATAGTTAATAGTATTACTGACCAAGGGACCACTTCCAAAGCAAATCGAGGATGCTTGATGTCTAAATGGGTCCAAAATACAAGTCAAAGGCCCCTCAGAATGATACTTATCGCTAGTAATGTAGAACCATGGTATCTGTCCTGTTGCGATACTAATCAATGGTAGCAGAGACTTGCGGTATTCCACACATTATTGTACTACTCAAAGCTTATGACATTCGACATTAATACAGACCTATGAGTTTCTCACTCTGCGGCGCCATTCACAGGCAACGCAAACCTATGATGTTCATCACAGAAGAGTACTAACCACAGGGACCTCTCCCTATCCCGTGGTGTTCCTCATATAGTGGGTACTAATCATAGGCAAGGCAGAACCATGGTAGCTATCATCCCATGGTCCCGCTCATATGGTGATACTAATCACAGGTACTGCAAAAGCCGACCGCGCGGTGCTCCTGTTTGCTACTAATCACAAACCTATTTCGTACGTAATATAGTGGTACTACGCACAAGTAAAAGCGACCCTTGGTGTTCTCCGCGTGGTGGTACTAATCACATGTAGTTGCATGGTTCGAATACAATCATCCCTTGGTCGCCCCTTTTAGTCGGCTCTCACGACAGGCAGGGGATACCGTGGGTGTATTATTCGTCTGCCTCCCCCACCCACAGGGGGTGTGTGTTTGGTCCGCGAGAGGTATTTTATTTCCCTCAAGTCCGCCGGCAAGCCGGTTAGGACCCCCCTATCCGCCACCTGGGACGCGCCACGTGGGAGTATCACCTCTCCCCCTGCTACGCCTGCGTAGCAGGTTCGTGGCATCTTGGTTTGAGGTGACTACGTTTTATAACTGTTTTCTTCCTTTCCATAATGCATTAATTCTATCTTTATTTGTGTCACCTCAGTAGCTTGGGATTAGCCCCTGTATCTCTGGGCCAAGAGCCCCGTTAGGATTTTATTCTTTATTATCTAGGAGTGCAAGTGTAAGCCTCCATTCATTTTGTGTCTGGGCCAGTTATCTAACCTGTTCTTTCTCCATGAAGGCCCAGTAGGTTGGGTTATGAATACCCCTGTAAAAGTATTGTCAATTGTAAATTGTGCCTATAGAGGCCAGAGTGTAAGAATTGTGTATAACGTTGCCTTGAGTGGGCAGTAAGAAACTGAGGGCCTGTTTGCTCTTTTTCAAGTTTTGTAATAGTAACGAGTGCCTCTGGAAGGCTAGATACTGTATTTTGGGAGCAAGCGCTCTTGAATTAGGGGATTTCTGCCCTTAACTAAGTAACACCAATTCCATGTGTAAAATTGTAAAACTAGGGGCTTAAAGCCCAAAGTTGTTAAGGTTCTGAATCTTGGATTTTTCCTAATCTGGTTTCAAGATTGGCATTGTACCTGATTGTTATTTTTCCTTGTGGAAATTTATTTGTTGATATTGAAAGAAATATAACCTTTGTTAAAATTCTAATTCAATTCTTAATGTTGTAGTTAGACCCATTCAAGCCCGCACCTTCTTTCACCTCTTTCTGCTCCACGGGTAACCCCGTAACAGTAATAATAATAAAAATGTCATGCTGCTATTGCTAGCCTATAGCAGCCCTTGTAAGAGAGACACCCCCCACAGGTTGCTTTATGTCGCACCGACAATATAGGTCTTACGGCGACGATGGGATAGGAAAGTGCTAGGAGTGGGAAGGAAATGGCCATGGCCTTAATTAAGGTACAGCCCCAATATCTGCCTGGTTCAAAAATGGGAAACCTCAGAAAACCCCCTCAGGGCTGCTGACAGTGGGGTTCGAATCCACTATCACCCGAATACAAGCTCACAGCTGCACGCCCCTAACCACATGGCCAGCTCGCTTAGTCAAGAGACACCGTTCGAAAAGGGTGGACAGCATCTGATGTGTATGAGAAATTACGTGTTAGTGTGGTGGAGGATTATATTGTGAGAATTGCAGAAAAGTTGAGAATGGTACAAACACCCAGATCTCAAGCCAAGGGAATTAATTAGGTAAGATTAAAAATTCCTCAACCCAGCTGGGAATCAAACCAGGGGCACCGAGAAGACAAGACCAAGAAGCTGATCGCTCGGCCATGGAAGCGGTGAGTGCCCAATGAGGACTTATCATAGAAGAATTGAGCAATTTTGTCCATGCAACATTTGATGCAATGGTCTATATACAGAATTTGGAGATTAAACCGTAAATTATATTCAAATACCTGGGCAAAATCCTCGAACCAACCGGACAAGAGAAAATAGCCCAAAACAACCGTGTCCAAAAACTCAGAAGAGCTTATGAGAGAACAAGAGAAATCTACAACAAAAAATGTATGTCTCTCCACGTTAAGATTAAACATTATAATACTGTAATCAAACCGGAGGCTTTATATGCAGGGAAAACTCTAACGCTTCATAGAAAGAGCGAACTGGAAAATATCCTAAAAGAAGAGTGAAAAATCATGAGGAAAACTTTAGGACCAAGACACACGGGAGAAGGGTACCGCCTCCAAACCGGGAAATCCACAGAAAAATTATCTAATACTGCGGCAGACCTCAGGAAAAAAAGGCTAAAATTTTATGGACATGTTAAGAGGCTTCCAGAAACTAGACTAACCCACCAAGTTCTTGAAAGAGTTGACAAACTGAAGAATTTTCCTTGGATACAACAAACAAAAGCGAACATGAAGAACGCACAAATTCTCTGTGAAGACATTTTGAATCAAAATACACTGACTGACAGAGCAAATGCAACACCAAGAAGGAGTGGTTCGAAAGGGATGAAAGTTGGGGAAAAAACAGAGATGGCACGGACGAATAATTGATGTTTATTTCAAACCGATATGCAGGTTACACAATGCGCACGGCATCGACTCAGTAGGATGTAGGACCACCGCGAGCGGGGATGCACGCAGAAACACGTCGAGGTACAGAGTCAATAAGAGTGCGGATGGTGTCCTGAGGGATGGTTCTCCATTCTCTGTCAACCATTTGCCACAGTTGGTCGTCCGTACGAGGCTGGGGCAGAGTTTGCAAACGGCGTCCAATGAGATCCCACACGTATTCGATTGGTGAGAGATCCGGAGAGTACGCTGGCCACGGAAGCATCTGTACACCTCGTAGAGCCTGTTGGGAGATGCGAGCAGTGTGTGGGCGGGCATTATCCTGCTGAAACAGAGCATTGGGCAGCCCCTGAAGGTACGGGAGTGCCACCGGCCGCAGCACATGCTGCACGTAGCGGTGGGCATTTAACGTACCTTGAATACGCACTAGAGGTGACGTGGAATCATACGCAATAGCGCCCCAAACCATGATGCCGCGTTGTCTAGCGGTAAGGCGCTCCACAGTTACTGCCGGATTTGACCTTTCTCCACGCCGACGCCACACTCGTCTGCGGTGACTATCACTGACAGAACAGAAGCGTGACTCATCGGAGAACACGACGTTCCGCCATTCCCTCATCCAAGTCGCTCTAGCCCGGCACCATGCCAGGCGTGCACGTCTATGCTGTGGAGTCAATGGTAGTCTTCTGAGCGGACGCCGGGAGTGCAGGCCTCCTTCAACCAATCGACGGGAAATTGTTCTGGTCGATATTGGAACAGCCAGGGTGTCTTGCACATGCTGAAGAATGGCGGTTGACGTGGCATGCGGGGCTGCCACCGCTTGGTGGCGGATGCGCCGATCCTCGCGTGCTGACGTCACTCGGGCTGCGCCTGGACCCCTCGCACGTGCCACATGTCCCTGCGCCAACCATCTTCGCCACAGGCGCTGCACCGTGGACACATCCCTATGGGTATCGGCTGCGATTTGACGAAGCGACCAACCTGCCCTTCTCAGCCCGATCACCATACCCCTCGTAAAGTCGTCTATCTGCTGGAAATGCCTCCGTTGACGGCGGCCTGGCATTCTTAGCTATACACGTGTCCTGTGGCACATGACAACACGTTCTACAATGACTGTCGGCTGAGAAATCACGGTACGAAGTGGGCCATTCGCCAACGCCGTGTCCCATTTATCGTTCGCTACGTGCGCAGCACAGCGGCGCATTTCACATCATGAGCATACCTCAGTGACGTCAGTCTACCCTGCAATTGGCATAAAGTTCTGACCACTCCTTCTTGGTGTTGCATTTGCTCTGTCAGTCAGTGTATATATAGAAAGAAAATTGACAATTGGGAAGTTACTCCAGAGAATGAAGTACCAAAAAGAGCAGGTACCAAGTGGACGGAAGAAAGGAAAAGGATCTTGAGTCAACAGATGAAAGCATCCTGGATCCTCCGCAAACGAAATCATAAATAAAGCTTTGTGTGTTCCGGAAAGGACCATTCACACATAATAATAATAATAATATATGTATACATTCTTTGTATACTGATGGGATGTTTTGTTGCATACACTTAATAATAACAATAATAATATAGGGAGTCAGTGATGACAGAATGGGAAAGGGCTAGGCTGCAAAGGAAGCAGGCATGGCCTTAATTAGGTACAGTGCCTAATAAAAAATGGGAAACCAGGTAAAACCATCTCCACTAAATCTCGAATGCATGCTTAGAGCAACACAACCTGTCCTGCATAGCCAACTACCTTGGTCAATGTGGTAGGTGATGAAAAGCTGTTTATGCTCAAATTGCCTTTTGGAAACATCAGTAAAAGCAGGCATGTCAAAATATTTGAAAGTGATGAACGAACTACCTAGTGTTCCGGTGACCAGTATCATGCAGGAAAAGAAAAAAAAAAAAAAAAAAAAAAAAATCTTTATCTCTAGTTGAATTTTGACCAGTAATAACAAAACCACAATGCGTAATTTAACGTAAGTATTGCTAACAGTAGTAATAGACCACCACTACTGAGTCTGTTCCAGAGTTTTTTCTTCTCTGTACGCAGTGACCACCCACATAAGCGATGCTAAGATTTTCACATAAATAGATGAACTTTCTCAGAATTTTCCTATGTGCTGACTGTAAAATATTACAGAAAGTTCAAAGATTATGACTAGAAAAATGTCTGCTGTTTTCTCATGAATAAAACAAAATGTCAAAAAGATCGCTGGAAATAATGTGTCCTCCAGTGCCACGTTCTTCCTTTGGTATAAAAGAAGTCAACTGCATTCCTTAAAAAAGTGAACATTTTGCACATGTAAAAAACTAGGTGAAGGATGGAATCATGCCAAACATGGACAATGTTATAATGTTATTAGTTTTATGTCTCACTGACTACTGTTACGTTTTTGGAAATGCCCAGGTGCCAGAATTTTATCTCTGCAGGAACTCTGTTACGTGCCGGTCAATCTACCGACATGAGGTGATGATGATGATTGTTTAAAGGGGCCTAACATCTAGGTCATCGGCCCCTAATGGTACAAAATGTAATGACAATTTAAAGTTAGATCATCCGATCACCAGAATAAAAAACGTGATGATGAAGAATGAATGGATGGATATGAATTTAAAACAATCAGTGTATCCGACCCAGAAACTATCACAAACAATAGTATTACTGACCACGGGACTGCTTCTAAAGCACAATCCTGAATTGAGGCTTGTGGTCTAAAGGGATCCTAAATCCAGGTCAACAGACTATCATAATGGTACTTATCGCTAGTAAAGTAGAACCATGGAATTGTCATGTAGCGGTTCTAATCAAAAGTAGCGTAGACTCACGGTGTTAGACGCATTATGGTGCTACTGACAAGTATTGTACGTCGCACAGGTAACACAGACCTATGGTGTTTCTCACATAATGGCGCTACTCATAGGCAATGCAAACCCACGGTGTTCCTCACCTAGGTGTACTAATCACGGGCGCTGGTATTCCCATGGTGTTCCCCATATAGTGGGTACTAATCACAGGTAACGCAGACCCACGGTGTTGCTCATATAGTGGTACTAATTATCACAGGCAGTGCCCAGACCCGTGGTATTTCTCACAATGGTACTAATCACAAGTACTGGAAACCCACAGTGAACCACTTTCTGCTGCTACTAATCACAAACCTATTGTGTACCTAACAAAGTGGTACTACTCGCAAGTAAAGGTGACCCATGGTGTTCCCCATGTGATGGTACTAATCACAAATAGACAAATAGTTTCATGGTTCTAATACAATCATCCCTTGGTCGCTCCTTTTAGTCGCATCTTATGACAGGGGGAATACCCTGGGTGTATTCATCTACGTCCCCCACCCACAGGGGGTAGACAGAGAGAAAATAATTCCCACTGACATGAGGTTAGTGTATCTGAGCACCTTCAAATACAACCAGACTGAACCACAATCAAACCCACCAACTTGAGCTCAGAAGGCCGGCATTCCCTACCACCTAAGTTGCTCAGCCCAGCATTGACAATGCAGTCATTTCTTTGAAGCATGAGAGTGAACACTAAACTGATAATGAAGCAGCATCTACAGTTTAAGAAAAAGTCTATTCAGCAGGAAAACACAACAGTAACGAACAGCCCGGTACACTTAAATAATTATGGACAATAAATAAAAATTTTGAAAATATCTGATATCCAAAGACTTTCCAGGAACTGGCTGAACAAGAATGGAAATATTCAATCACATACATACATGAACATTTATATGAAAACTAGCAATTACCCGCGGCTTCACTCACGTGGATTCCGTAATTTGATCAAAGTAATCGTTCCTCGGCATTGTACTAAGACATTATCTGAAAATTCCTAAAGTATAAAAACTCACCCAAAAATTGAGTTTCATTTACCACAGAAATTATTTCTAAATCATGTTTGTGGAATTACCTTTTGGGACTAAGACGACCATGCGACATAGAACTGTAATGTGAGAAACAGTCTTCTCTCAAGTCGAAAAAATAAATATATGTTTTTTATTTGTAAAGGAGATTCGAAATACCTATTCCCACATCTGTAACATCTTCCGTTTTTGAGATATACATAAGTATCCCCATAAAAAGAATACAACCCCTTGATCAGTCCTTCCCCCACCCTCACCCCATATAAGTGTAATTTCCGAAAATGCAATTACATGCTTCTTTATTTTTAAAGGAGATTACAAATACCAATTTTCACGTCTGTAATATCTTCAGTTTCTAAGATATAAGTAACCTCATAAAAATAATTCAACTATTTTTAATTTCTTTTCACCCCCTGTTAAGCGAGTTCTCCGAAAACAAAAATGTACAGATTCCTGTAAATTTTTTTTTTTGCTATGTGGTTTACATCGCACCAACACAGATAGGTCTTA
Source organism: Anabrus simplex (assembly GCF_040414725.1). Classification (NCBI taxonomy): domain Eukaryota; kingdom Metazoa; phylum Arthropoda; class Insecta; order Orthoptera; family Tettigoniidae; genus Anabrus; species Anabrus simplex. The sequence goes on along the minus strand of NC_090266.1, from coordinate 1,196,191,043 downwards.
TGGCGACGATGGGATAGGAAAGGCCACGGAAAACTATCTTCAGGGCTGTCGATGGTGGGGTTCGAACCCACTATCTCCTCGATGCAAGCTCACAGCTGCGCGCCCCTAACCGCACGGCCAACTCGCCCGGTGCCTGTATTTTTAAAGGACTTCCCAAATTCCAAGTTTCTTGTTTCTAACAAGTTTTTGACATATAATATAGAAATACCAGTACTCATTTTAAAAATTCATCCGCTTTTCCAATTCTTTTCAGCCCCTTAACTGGATTTTCCAAAAAGAAAAAAAACGTGTTTATTTTGAAAGAAAATTCAAAATACTAACTATCATGTCTGTAACAGCTTCAGTTTTTAAGATAAAGTATCCGGATAAACATATCTCAACTCCTTGTTTACTTATTATCAAAGAAATGCATGTTTCTTCATTTTTAAAGGAGATTCCAAATGCTAATTTACACCTCTTCAACATCTTCAGTTTTTGAGATATAAGTATCCTCATAAAAATAATTCAACTCCTTTTTTAACTCCAGCCCATTAAGTTGATTCCCCCCCAAAAGGTGTGCATTTCTTTATTTGTTTATAGAGGATTCCAAATACAAATTTCCACGTGTGTAACCTTAAGTTTTTGAGATATGTTTCTCCATACAAAGAATGACATTTTTTCACTTTCGTTCACCCTCCCCACTTAAGTGAATTTTCCAAAAACCAGAATAACTTTTTTCTTTATTTATAAAGGAGCTGAGTGTTGGGCGGCGGGAAATAACCTGACTCCCTAAGGGGGCCAACGGCTTCGGGCGAATGAGCCCCTTTGGGTGGGGTGATGGTCCCCACAGTGGAGGAAATGCCACTGGAATCCATTATGCAGCGTCTGTTTTCCAGGTTAGGGCGGCTGCACAAGGCGTCTGTACTCCAGAGGAGCAGCCTCATTATCACCTCACTGGATCACATCCAGAGTTATAATTCGGGACCTAGTCCCACACAGGTGACACCTTGACAGTCAACCATGGAAGGTCTTTTAAGGAATACTCCACCGGCTGAACCAAGAGTTCAGAGAAGGCAGCATTCGGATACGGTGGGCTGCCACCTGAAAGATACCGTGAAGTTGGAGGCACGGAAATACCCCAGTACTACATACACGAATGAGACAAAATCAAGAATCAAACCAAAGCAGATAACATACTTCTCTACACACAACATAAACTCACTCATGCAAACCGGTAAACTAAAAGTGATCACCGTCATAATGGACCAACACAAAATTCTTATCATTGGATTACAGGAAATTAGAAACAATGACCAGGATGCCTTGGAATCTCAAGGGTACAGACTTATAAAGGTATACCCGGGAAGAGAGTGATGAAGAATGTCCCACAATTTGGAACAGGATTTTTGGTCAGCCTTAAAATAATAAACTTAGTTCAAGAATTCAGATCACAGTCTCCACGACTCTCAATGCTCACCTTAAAGGCATCTAATAAAATCTATACTATAATAAATGCCCATGCTCCCACTAATGATAAAAACAACTCCTCAAAAGACCAGGAGGAAACAGGAGAATTTTGGGACCTATTGGACCAGACCATAGATAACATCCCCAAACACCATATAAAATTATTAATAGGCAACTTCAATGCTCAACTAGGCAGAGAAAGAAAATACCGTGACATCATCGGAAAATGGCCAGCACACAAGAAAACAAATAAAAATGGAGAGAGACTAGTTGACCTGTGTAGAAACCATAATTTAATCTCAAAATCTACATGTTTTAAGAGGAAACCTCAAAAACTCAAAACATGGAAACACCCTGACTACACTAAAGGAGAATGGCAACTGGATCACGTCTGCATGGACAAATACCACCATAAAGAGATCTATAACGTCAAAGTCCTCCGAGGAATAGACACAGGTTCAGATCACTACGTAGTTAAAATTAAAATTAAACTCACTCCCCAGAGGAGACAACAAAAGCAAGCCCTTAAAACTAAAAGAAAAATAGATCCTACCCAGCTAATCAACAACAAAAATTACCAGAAAGCAACTGAAAAAATAAAAATCACAGACAAACTTGAAGACTTAGTACACAACCTTAAACAAATTGCAGAAGACCTAGCTCCAATTAAACCACGTAAAAAACACCAATGGTGGAACAGTGAATGTGATGAAACAGTGGAGAAAAGACATCAGCCATAGCTATTACATCAGTCCCAAAAGACAGAAATATCGTATCAAAAGCTAGTAAAACAGAGAAAAGAAACTACCCAAGTCTTAAGAAGAATAAAAAGACAACATCATAAGGACACCCTGCAGTTAACTGAAGAACAGTTCAGTAAAACTAAATCAAGGGACTACTACAAAACCTTCAGAAAGCAGCTCCAAAAATATGAACCCCCGACCCTACTGATGAAGGATGAAGATGGTAAGCTGGCCCATAACAATAAAGACAATACAGAAATTCTGGCTAAACATTTCAACAAGCTTTTAAATTGTGAGGAACCTACAGAACTCCTTCATTTGGACACCAACACCCCGATAAAAACATCACCAGAAAACATCAATCCCCCCACAATAAAGGAAGTCTACCAAGCTCTGAATAAATTAAAAAACTACAAAGCGCCAGGAGAAGATCAGACCTTTGCGGAAATCTGGAAATATGCAGGAACCTCAGCAAACGTTGCCCTCCATCAGCAACTTGTCTCTATCTGGATTAAAGAAGAACTACCAGAACACTGGACAACAGCCCTCATTCATCCTCTGCACAAAAAAGGGGACAAAACCGACCCTAATAACTACAGGGGAATCTCGCTCCTAGACATAACATACAAAATATTTTCAATAATCATCCTTAATAGGATAAGTTTACAACTTGAGAAAGAACTAGGAGAATATCAAGGAGGTTTCAGACCCTGGAGGAGCTGTCCTGATCAGATCATGAGTCTTAAGTTGATAATGGACTATAACAGGAGAAGAAACAGAGATATGGTGATAACATTTGTAGATTTCAAGAAAGCTTATGATTGCATCCATAGAGAATCTCTGTTTAAAATTTTAAGACACCTTGGACTACACCCCAAATTAATAAACATGATAAAATTGACTCTCACCAATACCAAGTCAAAAGTGAAGTTTAGGGGTGAAACATCAGACATTTGAAATTAAAACTGGACTATGGCAGGGAGATGGGCTCTCACCACTATTATTTAACTGTGCTCTAGAAATGGTAATGAGGGAATGGTTTAGAAAATGTCCCCCCAAAATAAAGATTGGCCGAAAAATCAAAACAAATTGCCTGGGTTTTGCTGACGATTTAGCATTACTAGCAGTGCACATAAAAGAAGCAAAAACCCAGATATCAGAACTTCAAAACATTGCAAATAAAATTGGCCTCAAAATATCATTTGAAAAAACAGAAATTATGCCCCAAAAACCAACACAGCTAAAAGACGTCACCATAAATGGTAATAAAATCAAAATAGTAACTCAGTTTAAATATCTTGGAGAAGTAATAACACATAACTTAAATGAAAAAATCTCAATCCAAGTAAGAACAAATAGATTAGCTAAAGCACAAAAATTAACATGGGATATCTACAAAAAGAAATGTCTATCAATAAATACAAAAATAAAACACTACAACACAGTTATAAAACCGGAAGCTACATATGCAGCAGAAACACTCTTTTACCTGAATAAACAATCAAAGACTGACAGACTTCAGAAAATTGAAAGGAGGATTGGAAGAACCTGTATCAACAAAAAATATCAGAAAGATGGACAGTGGTGGTTAATACCTAACAAAGTCGTGTACAAAGAGCTAGAACCCATTACAGATACTATGCGTAAGAGGAGACTGGGATTCTTTGGACATATCATGAGGATGCAGGACTCGAGACTTCTGAAACAACTAGTACAACACAATCTCGTCTCAAAAAATACCACAACAGGATGTAAATGGATCAGAGAAGTAAGAGAGGATCTGAAGGAAATAGGCCTTACAACAGAAGACACCAAAAATGAGATAAAATTGAATACAAAACTGAAGAATACAAACCCCCGCTTTACCCTTACACAAAACAAACCAACAACACGCACATTTTCAACTGAGGAAAGGGCACGAAGATCGGAGCGTCTGAAGAAGTACTGGGAGGACCGCAAAGCCCGAACAATCCCTTCAAAGAGACCTGAACGACGGACTGACTAAAGTGATCCTATGTGGGCATAAAAGAAGAAGAAGAAGAAGAAGAAAGGAGCTTCCAAATGCCAATTATCACGACTCTAACATCTTCAGTTTTGAGATGTATGTATCCTCAAAAAAAGAAATTAAACACCTTTTACACCCCCACCCCCCAATTTGATCCCTCCCCCGAAATGCGTGTTTATTTATTTTTAAAGGCGATTCCGAAACTAATTTTCACGCCGGTAGCATTTTTAGTTTTTCAGATATAAATATCCTCATACTAAGTAATCAACTAATTTTTCAATTAATTCACCCCTCTTAAGTTGATTTTCCAAAGACAAAAGGTTACGTGTTTCTTTACTTTGAAAGAAAATTCCAAACACAAATTTTCATGACTGTAACATCTTCAGTTTTTGTGATATAAGTATCTTCGGAAAAAAATTAAACTTCTTTTTCACTCCATGCGCACCCGTTAAGTTGGTTTTCCCCCCACCCAAAAAATGCATGTTTCTTTATTTTTAAAGGAGATTCCAAATACCAATTTCCATGTCTGTAACCTTCAGTTCTGAGATATAAGTTTCTCCAGAAAAAGAATTTTTTTTTTTAACTTGCTTTCACACTCCCCACTCAAGTGAATTGTCCAAAAACAAGCAGTACCTGTTTCTTTAAAAGAGCTTCCAAATACCAATTATCATGGCCATAAAATCTTCAGTTTTTGAGATATATGTATCCTAGTAAAAGGAATTCATCTCCGTTTTCATCCCCCCACCCCACCCCTTACAAGTTGATTCCCCCACCAAATGTGTGTTTCTTTATTTTAATGGAGATTCCATGGAGATTCCAAATACCAGTTTTCACGTTTGTAACATCTTCAGATTTTTTGGTATACATATATATACATTCTCATACAAATAATTCAACTAATTTTTCAACTTTCATCTCCCCCCCCCGTTAAGGGTTTTTTTCCGATAATCAAAGAATACGTGCTTCCTTATTTAAAAGGAGATTCCAATTACCAATTTCCACGTCTACAACATGTTAAGTTTTTTAGATATACTGTAGGTACGCTAATTTTAAAAACTCGCCCCCTTTTTCAGTTCCTCTTAAGTGGATTTTCCAAAAAGAAATATTTATGTTTCTTTACTTTTACAGGAAATTCCAAATACCAGTTTTCAAATCTGCAATATGTTATGTCTGAGATAATTTGCAGATATAGCCTTTTAAAAATTCACCCAGTTTTTCACTCCTGTTCACCCCCTACTCATCGGATTATCCAAAAACACAAAAATATGTGTTTATTTTCAAGGAGATTCAAAATTTCAATTTTCATGTCTGTAACATCTTCAGTTTTTGAGATATGTCTCCTCATAAAAGGTTTTCAACCCCTTTTCCTCCTTTTTTCACCCCCTTTAATGGGATTTTCCTCAAAGAAAAAAAAATGTGTTTATTTATTTTTAAAGGAGATTCCAAATACCAATTTTTACGTCTGTAAACTTTTAAGTTTTTGAGATACAGATATCCTCATTTTAAAAATTCACCCCCTTAGCGACGGAATATCCAAAAATCCTCCCTTAGCGAGCACCTACATGTTAATATGAATGTATCCCCAAAATTTCATTTCTTTATGTCTATGCGATGATGAATCAGTCAGTCAGTCAGTCAGTCAGTCAGTCAGTCAGTCAGTCAGTCAGGACAAGTTATTTTATATAAATAGATGATCCGACTGTTAACCTTCATGCAATTCTGTGCCTTATTTTTATTGGACCAATTGATATTTCTCACTGATAAATTTTACAATAATTATGCCGGAGCAGAATATATCACTACATGCCAAAGGAGGGTGGAAGGGTAAGTACCATATGGCAATGCTTGGGGTTTGTGAAAGAGATTAAAAGAACTACAAGAAATGTTCATAATAAATTTATCTGAAGCAACTGGAAGTACCTATAAATGCAACATATATAACAATGTCTGATAAGGGACAAATATACTTGAGTAGATGTAAGCAATTTTTGTTTCATCATCCCACTGAAATGTTCTGAACACTTAACTAGAATGAATCGTCTATGATCAAAAGTATCAGTTATAACTATCATAAATACTGATAGGTGAGATTCATGATGCATAAGAGCTTCACAAAATTAGTCCTAACTTCCCAGTAAATAGGGAACTAAAGCAAGAAAGAGATTGAAGTTCATATCCACAGCCTACCTAAGAGGCTTCTATGTTGTCCTAGTGATGACAGGTATGTAAGTAACAGCACGCATAATGGCATGTCAGCTAGAATAATATGTCATGAGAAAATGCACAACTGAAGCGACGGTGGAACATTTCAAACATATCAATATTCACAGTGAAATAATTCATAAAAAGAAAAACCACTGTAACTGGCTTGAAACTGAACAGGAGATATATTTACAGGTAGTGCTCATTTCATTATCCTCTTGACTATTACAAATTGCATTCAAGATGGATTTCTCAATCATTTACATCACAGCAAGAAGATGAAAGACTTTCTGTCCCTTCTTCACTTCCTTCATCAACATTCTGTGATCAAAGATTTTACAGTCACTAGATGACAAAACATGGGTTCATTACTTCACTCTACAAACAACAAGCATATCTATGGAATTGACAGGGAACCCTACAATTTTTACCGTTTTTGAAAGGCAAAACAATATCTGATCTGGGGCCAGTTGAAAAATGCACCATCAGCAAGAATGGTCACTGTAAGGTTTATTACAAAATTAGTTTTCAATTGGTCTTGAATAATTATTGTTCATAAGTATGTCATATACCGGTATATCACAAGAATGAAAAGAAATTCAGTAAAACACTACAAGCATGGAGGGTGATTACTGATGAACGTTTTTACAAAGCTTTTGCCCTGTTTGTCTATAAATGGTATTGTGTCAAAGCTTACACAAGATTTATGGATGAATCCTACCATCATATTTTAAGGGCTTACATGATGTTGAGAAGAAATTTATAGTGTTTTTCTCACTAATGACAATGCAATATCATACCAGATGTCACAACAATGATTACCATCAAACTGGATGAGAGGTAAGTACACTGTCATGCTAAATTTGTGACTCAGGTTTCAGTCACAACTAGTATATTAATTAGCCAGTTGGAGGGATCTTCCTACCCTTTTGCACATCAATTGTGGGATGAGTTGTTAACTTTATGCACTCTGCTGGAAGATGGTTACCCAGAGATGTACTGCAATTAATGGACTCTTTTCAAATGCAACAAATTGTATTTTGCAAGAGGCTGGCAAGTTTTTTTTTTTTTTTTTTTTTTTTTACGTCGCACCAACACAGATAGGTCTTATGGCGACGATGGGACAGGAAAGGGCTAGGATTGGGAAGGAAGCGGCCGTGGCCTTAATTAAGGTACAGCCCCAGCATTTGCCTGGTGTGAAAATGGGAAACCATTTTCAGGGGTGCCGACAGTGGGGTTCGAACCTACTTTCTCCCGAATACTGGATACTGGCCGCACTTAAGCGACTGCAGCTATCGAGCTCAGTGGCAAGCTTTTTAATACTGTCACTACTGGATGAGTATTGTTAATAAATTTGAAATATTTAACAGAAAGTAAAAGAAGGATCCCATTTTTTTTGGGATGTTAATATGGGAAGTTTTGTTGAGGGATATGAATATTTTAGTTCCCATCGGCACAAATTATGCAGAAAAATAAAGATATAGACTGCCTGCAAATGCTCTCCGCAGTAAGCTCAAATACCCCAAGTTTGCCCAAGCAGCTCTGCAGTGTACCTGGGCTCCTGGCAACAGTGAAGATGCTGAAAGATATTTCAGAAAATATAATTTCATTGTAAGTGACAGGAGAACATGAATGACAGAACAAAATATTGAGATATGTTCTACAATTTCATTCAACAGTGTTACTGATTCATGAACTTGCAGGACTTAAGTTTGGTTATTTTCTCTTTATTATTCTGGTTTTGCATAAATATAAATTTCTCCTTTTTGTGTGTGTGTTTTATTCTTTAGCCTGTGTCAATTGTTCTATCTTTCACTACGTTCCTTTTTTTTTTTTTTCCCCCTCCAAGTTGCTTTATGTTGCACAGACACAGATTGGTCCTATGGCGATGATGGGATAGGAAAAGGCTAGGGGTGTGAAAGAAGCGACCGTGGCCTTAATTAAGGAACAGCTCCAGCAATTTGCCTGGTGTGGACATGGGAAACCTTGGAAAAAAAAACATCTTCAGGGCTGCCAACAGTGAGGGCTGAACCCACTGTTTCCCGAAGGCAAGCTCACAGCTGCGCGACCCTAACCGCACGGCCAACTCGCCCGGTGGGCCACATTCTACATCAGACATATCTTCAGGAATGCCATACAATAGACTCAGCAACAGATAGTTTACGAGACACGTTTACTGTCCTGTAACAAGCTGACGAATGATAACACTACCGGAGACGCAGTGGAAATATAACTCCTACAATTCGTAATATATCCCAGTTCCATTGTTGTGTTTTTGAACATTACCGTTGTTGATAGGATAATTATAAGTAGATGATTATATCTCAACGAGAGGTATGTGTTATTATACATTTTATTATGATAATTAATACAGCGGTCAAAATGACCGCTCCGGCGGTAGTAGGTATACCCGTTACTAACAACCCATCCATTGATGCAAAATTAATTATATTTAATATGGATTTTCCTGACCACTAATCAGGAAAAGTCACTGCAGCTAAATATCGTAAAATAAAAACTGTAGTCAAAATTCAGTTTGGAAAATGTGTAGCGGTCATTTTGACCGCTCCGGCGGTTCTAGTGTTAAATCATATTAAAGAGTCCTTTGTAATAAAGAGAGGATGGATAGTAAATTCCTCTCTTCCATGCCACTTACATTTTTAATGTGGCAGAAAGGTTAACCTGCCCCGATATTTGAATGTCTGTCCCACAGTGGGCTGTGGACAACTGGAAGTTGCACACTTTAGGGGTTACCCGTCTGTCTGAATACTGGCAAGGAGGAACAGGGGTGTTAGATAACTTTCTTTTTTATCTTGTCATTCTTCAAGATCATACATATTCTGGTAACTACTAGTACTTGACACAATGGTTCATATCAGTATTTGAGCTATGACGGTCAAAATTCTCATAGATTCTGACCAAATGGAAATGTCCGTGGTTTTTTTTTTTTTAAAGAAAACAGAATAACTCAGGTTATAAGATAATGCAACTTGATTGTTTTGGAAGAGAGCACCATGGGAAACAAAAATGCAGAAGCATTAAATTGGAGGCAGAAGGACATAATGAATATGGACATGGTTATCGGGGTCACTACGATGTCGTTCACAGCAGACTTCCATCGGACACTGCCAGTTGTAACAGATGGCATGAGAGCAGAGAAAGTGTACATTTCACTGAAAAAAAAAATCATACTTATGGCTGATGACCGAGAGGCATGAGCTTTTGTCCATTTTTTCTTTTCTTTTTTTTTTTGCTTTACGTCGCACCGACACAGATAGGTCTTATGGTGACCGGGGGACAGGATAGGGCTAGGAGTGGGAAGGAAGTGGCCGTGGCCTTAATTAATTTGCCTGGTGTGAAAATGGGAAACCACGGAAAACCATTTTCAGGGCTGCCGACAGTGGGGTTCGAACCTACTATCTCCCGAATACTGGATACTGGCCACACTTAAGCAACTGCAGCTATCGAGCTTGGTTTTTTGTCCATTTACCTGAACCATCTACATGGGCACCTGTCAAAGGCAGGTACGATAATTAGTATGGTGCACAAACATTATCCTAGTATTACTTCAACTGGACCCTTAAAACTCTGATTCAACAATGCACTGTCCAAATAATGAGTGTAGTTTGCATGAAGAATGTACTTTTTTTTTAAGGTATAATGACAGAGCTAGCTCGGCAAACATTCAGAAGTAGCTATTATCTTAAATATTCCCAAGCCTCTATGTGGCCTGTATTAACCAGGGAGCTCCCAACAGCTGATACAACAAAGAAAGTTCAAGGTACTAGCCAACTCAAATATTTTATAGACAAATTACATATGGCAGTCAGTATAACAGAGACTCCTACACACACTCACATTACACGAGTTGCTTGAGATAAACTGGGATTATGCCTGAGATAAACTAGGAGTAAAGTATATTAGATTCAGAAAAATTCTCAACAGGTAGATGACCTCAAACAGTTTCAGTTTCAAGACAGTAGCAACAGTATTGTCTACATTTGGAAGATTAGATTACTTTCACAAAGCTTATAGGATTCAAACTTACACACAATATATCATACAATGAAAAGACTGGAACATGATTAGGAATACATAATAGGATAAACTCGATTTGTCAGTTGTTTGTTCTCTTTCATCACTTACAATGACCTGTTGGATTCCCTTTCTCCTTTTGTGTTTGTCCCGTGTTTACATTATTTTACTATGGTACCTTTAAAAAGTCTTATCTTCTTGCCTCTTCCCGTTTCCAGCAATTATCCAACTTTCTTCTTATCCTACACTTCCCATATCAAGACTGAAGATCTGTTGAGGTAGCCCTTCAATGGGTGTTGAAGCCTGCCTTCCTGATGAAGCTGGGAAGTAGAAACAAGCTCATCCAGGGCTCAGAAGAAATGGGATTGGTGAGAAAAGAGCCTACCTATCTGAAGAAGGCAGTGCGTGAAGATGTAGAGGCTGTCCTAGTACTTTTATGTTTGCATGTCTGTCCTTGTCTCATTTTCTGTTGCTCTCCCTCACTCACTTCTGAAGCCGACTTCTCATTTTGTTTATCCTATTATGTGTTCATACTGATGTTCCTATCTTCGTGTGTAGACGACTCTATTTGTGAGTTTTTTTTGTTTTTTTTTTTTTGATCACATATCCTGGAATAAGGAAACAAATTAGGAATACAAAGTTACTTTTGGGCTCTGGGTTAATGATATTAAGTGAACTACAATTTAAGTATAGGAGTCTACGAATAAACAAGTCAAAAGTGCTTCAAAAAATGAGCAATGGAAATGTTATGTTTGCTTTAATCGTTTTTTTTTAAACGACACGTCAAGATTTTGCCACAATTGAGTTAAGGCAAGTAATACAGTCTTTAAGTATAGATCTATCGTTTTCTGCAGAAACTACACACGTCACTGCATTGCTTTATCTGGTAGCTCTGCCTGGTAATAATAGTTTGTTGGAGAAACAGCACTTGTCACTGACATGTGCACTTTATCCGTAAAATGAACTGGCTTGCTGTATCCGATCGGCAGTTCCACGCACCCAGCTGGCGGACATTGCACCTATTATTAAAATGAGAGGGAATGTGCAATATACAGACATGGAGTGCAGTGCAGAAGCGGAAATCGTTGAAATGAATGTGAAAAGAAAGAGGAAGATATATAAACGAGAAGTAATTAAAAAGGCTAGGATTTCTGGAGAAGAATATGTTAGTTATCGAGGCAACATTGTACCTGAAAGAAAACCAGGAGGATATTGCAGGTAAGACTTTTAAGGAAATATTCTTTGTACAACATAAATAACGTGTTAAATGCCTTTATAGCCATCTAATACATTATATTACTGTTCTCAAAAAGTGCCGTGGGATGTGTTTCCAGCGTACAACTCCTGAAGACAGGGAACAGATCCATACCCAGTTGCGGCAGTTCCAAACAAAGGATGAACAAGATGCATTTCTGCTGGGGCTTGTTGCAAGAATGGACGTTAAAAGTAAACGTCCAAGACATGGGGAGAGGGAGAAACTGAAAGGACACACATTTGTATATAATGTAACTACTTCTCATGGTAGAATTCAGGTATGCAAAAAGGCACTTATGCATATTTTAGCTGTCACCGCTGGATGACTACGTAGGATTTGTAGCTATGTTACTCTCTCAACTCCAGCCATTGATCAAAGAGGAAAGTCTACTCCAGCCAATGCTAAACCAGGTGATGTTATACAAGCAATAATTGACCATATGACGAGTGTTCCTACAAAAATAGCGCATTATACAAGCAAAGAAGTGAAATATCTTAATCCTAAACTGAACTTAGTATTGATGCACAAACTTTTTGAAGAAAAACATCCTAGCATGAAAGTATCTTATAGCTTTACACAAATGTTTTTAAGGAAAGATTCACCATGTCCTTTGGTCGTCCCCAGGTGGATACATGTTCTCGTTGTGAAGAACTCTCAGTAAAAATTAACAACCCATCTTTAAATGACAAAGCAAAGAAAGTTGCAGTACCGGAATTACTTATACACAAAAGGAGGGCAAAGAAATTTTACTCCAAAATGAAATTTGTCAAAGAGAAATGCTTGGAAGACCATTCAATTGCTGCTATTACATTCAATTATATGCAAAATTTGCCCCTGCCATATATCCCTGTGCAAGATATTTTTTACTTCCGTCAGTTAACAGTGAATATATTTAGCGTCACATCACTGCGTCCTAATAAGACGAAGTTTTACACATATCATGAGGGGCAAGGACATAAAGGTCCGAATGAGGTTGTCTCTTTTCTTTTGGACTTCATTAACAATGAAATGCCTAATTCAGTACAACACCTCCATGTATTTTCAGACTCTTGCCTTGGACAAAATCGTAACCACGCGGTCATACGATTTTTCTTAGCTTTGGTGACTATGGGCAGATTTCAGACAATTAATCAGTATTTTCCTCAAAGAGGACACACTTATTTACCCAATGACAGGCATTTTGCTGCAGTAAAAAGAGTGGTAAGGAAAAATGACAGAATTTACGTTCCCAAAGATTATACAGAGATGATTGTACTGTCCACAAGTCAAAGAAAGTTTACAGTTAAAATGGTTGAATCCAAAGATATTATTGACTTCAAATATTGGTGGCCTTCATTCTTTAAAAAAAATTGCCTATCTGTGGAATCAATGAATCGCAGACTTCCACGAGACCAAAAACAATCGTTCTAGATATCGTTCTTCAGTCACTTCACACACTCAAGTGAAATGCCGAATACTGTTCAAGCTTGAAATTTCATTGACGGTCTAGTGGTACATACGTTCAATCTAGGTATCAGCAATTCAATGAGAGTCATAACGTTCCCTACAAAGTTAGTTAGCATATCCAGGAGAAAGACTGCCTATTCAGGAGAAGAAAATACGGGATATAAGGAAAACAGTGCAGTATATTCCAGAAGAGCATCTTGATTTCTACAATGAGATTATTAATTGGCCAGTTACCAAAGATAATGTGTTCGGTTATGACTAGAATGAATACTGACCAAAGAGTTTTGTAAAACAGCACATGTCAAGGGGATATAATTTCCAACAAACCTAAACTACTGCAATATTAATTCCTTTATTTTTCAATAAAAACATAGATTTCAATGTCCTCTACCTATAAAGCATAGTGTTTTTACAACGTGTATATAGTTTACTGTTTCTGTACGTTTTCGAATAACATTTTTAAAATCCCACAAACACTGACAGGGATTCAAATTCCAGCCATCTCACTGACCAACCTACCACACCCCATAAAGTTAAGGATACTTCAACAAATTCCTGGATGTAAAAAATCTACATCCTCTTAAACTTCATGCGTGGCATGAGACGCAATGGAAATGTTAGAATGTGGTTAAGAGGGTTTACAAATACAAACAGTAATTTAAAAAATGTTGAAAATGTGAGTTATATCTTTAGGTTTACTGATTCGCACCAAGAAGAACCTAATGGCCTTTACAGATTTATGACTGGGCTGATGACCTAGATGTTAGGCCTCTTTAAGCAAACAACAAGCATAATCATCATATCAGATTTATAAATATAACACTGAATTCATGCTAGCAACACATCCCTCAAATGGTTCTGCAAGGAGTTAGGCCTACGTAATATGACAATCTATTCATTAAATGGCTGCCTATCGTTTCTATAAGAACAGAAAATGTAATTACCAGAGAGAATACTGCCGACAATAATCATGCTGGCAGCAGCTTTCTGCACCCAAAGATTCGCCGTGAGGGAATCCTTCCAACGGGTTCCTAAACAAAAACGACAGATATCAATACATAATTATTTGCGATCTTCACAGTATACCTCACAATTTGCAGATAGACATGGAGAAAATTCAGAATATGCACTCAGCCTCTCATAAACACAAAAAGCAATTAATAAATATAAGGGTACGATGCAAGTTATTTTAAGAAAGTATTAAAGACTACATCATAATCTTCCAATGCAATAACTTGTAAATAATACCAATCAGAACTAAAAACAAAAAAATGCGAATCAAGGCCTTAACATGAAATCTAGCTAAATAAATCTAAATGAATGATAACTATATTTACTGCAGAACACATTTTCTAAACTAAACAACAAATACTTCCAACAGTACACATGCTAGTACTATAAAACTAATGGATTAATAATGCTTCAGATCGAAATGATTTAACTACAAATTGCACATCAAAAGGAAATTTCTTGACAAAAATCATAGCAAGTGCAGAACTATGTTACCAAGATGTGTAAAGCCATAACATCCGCTCATTTCCTCGAAGATCACTCCAAAACACACGCGTACCAAGGCACACTCGCACTAAAAACTTTTTGTGAAAAAGCTACAGCAGCTTAATAACAGCAGCAGCACACTTGATCTTTAAAAAAAATGTACTTAGACGGAGTCTTGTGATGATTTGAATTTTTATAACTGTCAGAAGCGACGTTAACTATTTCTTAGAAAACTTGGCTCAATTTTACAACAGCACTTCAGAAAAAACTGCATGGCGAGTTATTAATCATCAAATCAATATACTACTTGCCTAAAAACTCAACACAACGGAAACTTCATGCGACACTTCTATCAGACATCAAAAGCAGCTGATACTGATACATAAAGGTCAGTGTCGACAACTTTCTTGTTCATCTCTTTAATGAAATTCATAACAGGAAATATAATAATTACCAACATCAAATAATTATTTTAGGAGCTTAATTTGCCCTCTTTAACAACATCTAACAACAGAACAGTTTTCCATTGATATGAAGGCTTACGAACCCTAACCCCATACAATCATGTTGGCAACACATCTCACTACTTCCTCATTCATTCTAAGAGTGACCAAACTCTTCCCAGTATGTTTGCGTTACCACGTTTAGTTCTCCCTAAAAAATGCCAGCTCGTAAACAATTCTTTGGTGCTACTGCAAGACCAACTACATACTCAGATGCTAGTCTCGATTGTCCCAAGATAACAAATCGAGTGGCCGAAAATGTTCGAAACGTCAGGTAGGCCAAAGTTCACTTGTTTCCGTATGCAGACGGTGTAATTTTATGAAAGCTTATGATAAAAATTAAAGTGTGCAAGCATATTTATATGAGTCAGTGGACATTCAGGAACTGTAATTATACGCAGTAATGTGAACTTGTGTGTCTTGAGATTGCTGTGTACTCTTATACAGAGTGTATCATAACTTTACCGACAAAAACAAAATCAGGTTAGCTCTTCGAGTTATGTTAAGAACGATGGTGTAATCGGATTGGCGGAGACAATTTTCTTTTCGAGAAAATGAGGTTACTTTGTTACTTCCGGGCGCGTGATTCAAATTGACGAATTTGCATTTTCCATGTTAGAGAGCCAGCCGCTGTCTGTTGATGTGCATCGTAGGGGGAAGTGGGAGGCAAAAGTAATGAGCGACCAGTGGCGTATCCTAACCCTGATAATGAGGTGTGCTGCTTGCGGTCTTCAGAAAATTTGTTTTCAGTGATTTAACTATAATTCCATAATTAATGAATTAATTCGCATAATGACTTCTTCTGGAGTATTGAATATAACAAGAAGAAAAGCTGAAAGATAATATTATTAAAACGGCGTCATACATTACAGCAGTTATTTATATTGACATACTATAATTCTTATTTTTACAATTTGCTTTACGTCGCACTGACACAGGTAGCGCTTATGGCGACGACAGGATAGGAAAGGGCTAATAGGGGGAAGGAAACGGCCCTGCCCTTGATGAAGGTACAGCCCCAGTCTGTGCGTGGCGTGAAAATGGGAAACCAAGGAAAACCATCTTAAGGGCTGTTGATAGTTGGGTTCGAACCCGCTGTCTTCCGAATGCATCTGATAGCTACATACTACATTTATGTCAGTTAAAATATAAATTAAATATTAAGTGTATGTCATTGAAGGTTACAAATTCATTTGTAAATTAATTCAAGTCTTTTCTCTTTGAATAACAAATCTATGACTTTTTCATAGAAGAAACTTTTGAGCCGTAGATCTGAAGCACTTCTTTTGCAATTACTATGGTAATCAAATTACTAAGTCCATTCTGACCTTGTGTACACCTTCAATATGTGTATATTCGTTTCATGGCTGAAACGAGCGCTCAGCAGAACTAGTTGTATTCGATATGGTCAGAATCAGCTCAGGCAACTTGTACACTAATTCTTTAAATCGTGAAATTATGTCATTGTTCAGCAGCTTCGGGCTTATTTACTTGAATATTACATTACTGTTAGTTCACATTTTAATCGTATAAAGTTAAATAATGTCCCAAATATACGTTTTATGGAGTCTAGAAGTTAATTTGGAAATATTACTCTGTAGTTATAAAACTTTTGATGGTGAAAAAGTATCAGAAGACGAAATCTCGAAACTGGGCCACATCTTGAGCATCCAGAATAGGGTCATATGCTCGCAGTGCCTCCAGAATTTCCATACACTTTCCCTTGTTCAAAGAGGCGTCTGATTCATCATAGCCCTCAGATTATGTACTTGTTTAGCCAAGACGCAGACAGCATCAACCAACCTTCTTAGCACCTCCCTGTTCTTCTACACTTCTGCTACTCATTATGTTTATTTACATTAGCTCTGTGGAGGAAACAAAAAGAACGTCGATTCCTGGTTTTCCAAAATGTTCACACATGCGGGCAAGGAACGCATGGGTTCCATCTCTGTTTCCATCATACACCCCCACTTCTCCTCCCTCACCTTATCTTCCCTGAAGCACGGCAGCGGCTTGTGCTCTGAAATAGCAAATACGCCGAGTTCGTCAATTTGAATAGCATGCACGGAAGTACCGGTAACAAAGTAACCTCATTTTCTCGAAAAAATGTGTCTCCGACAATCCGATCGCACCATTGTTCTTAATATAACATGAAGAGAATTCCTGATTTCTTGTCGGTATAGTTATGATACATCTGTATAAATATTCCAAGTTTCCTTTTCTTTCTTTCTTTCTTTCTTTCCTTCTTTCTTTCTTTCTTTCTTTCTTTCTTTCTTAATTAGTTTACCGTTCAGGATTGGTCTTTCCCTCGGACTCAGCGAGGGATCCCACCTCTACCTATGCAACATAGATTCAGGTAATCAAGATGGCGTCAGCGAAGGATGTAAGTGAAGATAGCTCCCGGTTCTCTTGCGAAATAATCGGGAATACGTGTGGTGTAAACAAGAAGCGAGTGAAGAATGGTATCCAGTGTGAAAAGTGTTGAATTTGGTACCATTTTGAGTGTATGTGTAGTGCTGGTTTTGCTAAAAATGAAGATACTTGGACCTGTGTGAGCTGTGGCGAGAGCAATTTGAATAGCGGTAACAAACCTAGGCCTACAACGGTCAACGAATCGCTGGCGTCTCATTCCTTGGAGGATAATAATAATAATAATAATAATAATAATAATAATAATAATAATAATAATAATAATAATAATAATAATGTTATTGGCTTAACGTCCCACTAATTACTTTTGCGGTCTTCGGAGACGCCGAGGTGCCGGAATTTAGTCCCGCAGGCGTTCTTTTACGTGTCAGTAAATCTACCGACTCGAGGCTGTCGTATTTGAGCACCTTCAAATACCACCGGATTGAGCCAGGATCGAACCTGCCAAGTTGGGGTTAGAAGGCCAGCGCTTCAACCGTCTGAGCCACACAGCCCGGCCCTTCGAGGATGGAGGTAATGGTAATGTACTTGTAATTCTCTCTTTTTAGCAACAGGATTTACGAACATTAAAAGCGCAGAATGAGATTTTAAAGGAGAAGGTACGTTTACTGGAATCGAAAGTACCGGTACCAGTAAACACTCAGAACACAGGTGGCTCCGTGAATTCTAGCGCGTGGTGTCAAGTTGTTTCAGATTCTAGGAGGAAAAGTGTTCAGTTAAACAAGGACAACTTTGTAATTGACACCAAAAATAGATTTTCAGCCCTGAGGGAAGTAAGCGATATGCAAGGACTTATTCGTATGGGAAGCAGTCAAACGTATAGCGCAAAATCCGTTACGAGAAGCGGCAAAGTTAGGCCTAAAATCCCAAACAGTGCACCGGCGAAAGTGTCGAACATTCTTATATTCGGTGATAGCCAGGCGAGGGGAATTGCGAAGAAAATGAACAATGAAGATATTGCAGCATCGGTCGTCATCTATCCTGGGGCCCCAATCAAGAAGGAATTGGAAAACACGGAACAGGCAGCAAGAAATCTCGGAAGTCGTGATGCAGTAGTGATCATCGGCGGGACGAACGACGTAGCTCACAACGACGCTAAGAATGTCATTGCTAAACTTAAATGTACACTAGGTAAGCTGACTCACACTAACATCTTTGTAGTGAACGTGCCCCAGAGGCATGATTTGATTAGAGACTCGTGTGTGAACATTGAAGTGGACAAAGTTAATACAGATATGGTTAAAATTTGTACAAAAATTCCGCAATACATAGGTAATTGATAGCAGCAGTTTCGAGAGACACTGTTACACAAAGCATGGCCTTCATCTAAACAATTCAGGTAAACAAAAGATAGCAAATATTGTTCTAGATTTTATTAATCTTAAGACATATATACTGTAAAAAAGGCAACTCCCTTGAGAGTTATAATACTGACCAGGAAAACTAGTAGAAAGAGCCAGCTGTACTTCAAGCTGGCTCATTCAACTAGTAAATGAAACTCAGGAAAGTAAGGAAGTTCAAGTTACCCAATTGCAACAGTCAAGTTTTAGGGAAGAGGGGGGTCTGAGATTGCTCTTGGTTAACTGTCAGAGTGTAGTAAATAAACAATTAAAATTCGGTACATTGATGGAATCTTATGAGACTGATGTGGTGATAGGAGTGGAATCGTGGTTGAGAGAAGGGGTAGGTAATAGAGAAGTATTTCCAGAAGGGTACACAGTCTATCGTAGAGACCGAGGAGATAAAAAGGGAGGGGGTGTTTATTCTGGTGAAGGAAACTTATTGTTCACATGAATGGTTTACCAATGAAAGGATTGAAATATTAGGGATAAAATTATTTTGTGATAATATGAAGGAGGTGGGAATTATAGGAACACACAGGCCTGGAAGTGAGGAAAGATACATGGAAATATTTGAGAAAATAATAGATTATACTCATAAAAACAATAATAATGATATGGTAATAATTGGGGGAGATCTAAACTTGCCTGAAGTTGAATCGAATGGAGCTGCAAGTGAAGCCCATGAACAGAAACTGGCAAATAAGTTGATTTTGGTGGGAGGATATACACAAGTAGTACAAGGACCATCTCGTCTCAATAACTTATTAGATGTATTCTTGGTTAAACCACGGGAAATTTTTGATAAAACTGAGGTAATTGAAGGAAAAGGTGACCATAAGGCTGTAATAATGGATGTAGGACTGGTACCATATTTAAGTAACTTTTTTCTTTTGATTCTTTGTTGCATCATTTAAGTAGCCTCATTATGACATGTAACGATCTGTATGCTTTCCCAACAATGTCATAAGAGGGTCACACAAGACAATAAATTGTACAGAAAAACTTAAGTTGATGAATTTGGGACTTACCTTAAATCACAATTCAGTTGTTGGATAAGTGAAGGGAGTAATGTGGATACACTTTGTGCTAAATTTAAAGGAATCATTTGGGAAGGAGAGAAGAGATTTGTATCTGTTAAGAAGGGTAAAATGACCTCAGAACCTGTTTATTATACAAGGGAAATAAGAAAATTAAAAAGAAAATGTAGAATAGTGAAGAGGAAAATCAAAGAGGGTAGGGAGAGTAGAGAAGCTAGAAAA
Source organism: Anabrus simplex (assembly GCF_040414725.1). Lineage (NCBI taxonomy): Eukaryota > Metazoa > Arthropoda > Insecta > Orthoptera > Tettigoniidae > Anabrus > Anabrus simplex. The sequence goes on along the minus strand of NC_090266.1, from coordinate 1,196,170,879 downwards.
CAGCTAATGAGGGAATTGGATAGAGTTAAAAAGGAAGCAGAGGATAATTATATGAATGGCATACTTCAAGAGTATAATGACCATAAAGGGAAATGGAAAAAGATATATTCATATATTAGGAATCAAAAAGGAAAAGGAATCCAAATTCCTACAATGGTGGGAGAAGGGGGTGAACACTGTTTAACAGATACTGAGAATGCAAACCTATTTAGTAGGGATTTCAGAGATTTAGTAGATGATTGTCAAGAGTTGGAAACCAAAACAGAAGATAGAGAGGGAGCGGCACAGAGGGAAACAAGAAGCTTCTCATTCATAAATGAAGATATTTTCAGAGAAATCCAACTGCTTCAGCAAGGAAAAGCAGCAGGAAGTGATCAAATAACTGGGGAGGTGTTAAAGACAATGGGGTGGTACATAGTGCCTTATTTAAAATTTCTCTTTGACTATGTCATAAATAATAGTGGAATACCAAAGGAATGGAAGGAATCTATAATAACACCAATTTATAAAGGAAGGGGTGATAAAAGGAAACCAGAGAACTACAGAGCAATCAGCCTGACCACTATAGTTCGTAAAATACTGGAGAGTTTAATATCAAAGTATATCAGAGGGATATGTGATGATAACAATTGGTTCATGATGAGCCAGTATGGATTTAGAAAGAAATTTTCTTGTGAGGCACAACTGGTGGGATTTCAGCAGGACATATCAGATCAATTGGATTCAGGAGGCCAGTTAGATTGCATAGACATAGATCTTTTCAAAGCCTTTGATAGAGTGGGACATGGAATTTTATTAAAGGAATTGGAGGGAATAGGATTGGACGTACGGGTTACACGTTGGATAAAAACATTTTCAAATTCAAGGGTTCAGAAAGTCAAAGTAGAAAATAATGTATCATAGGAAGAGAAAGTTTGGAAGGGAATTGCACAGGTTAGTATAATCGGTCCGTTACTTTTCTCAATATACGTAAATGATTTACGGAACAATATAACATCAAAAATCAGATTGTATGCGGATGACATAATTGCTTATAGGAAAATAAATAACATTGAGGATTGTTCAGAATTACAAAGGGATCTTGAGAGTATCCAGCAATGGGTTGAAGAGAATAATATGAAGGTTAATGGAGGCAAATCCACTGTTACAACATTTACAAACAGGAGTTTTAAAACTGAATTTGAATATACTTTGGATGTGGTAGTTATCCCAAAAGATGGCAAGTGCAAATACTTAGGTGTGAGATTTGAAAGTAATTTGCACTGGAAGGGTCATGTGGATGACATTGTTGGGAAAGCATACAGATCGTTACATGACATAATGAGGCTACTTAAAGGATGCAACAAAGAATCAAAAGAAAAAAAGTTACTTAAGTATGGTTCGTCCATTATTGGAATATGCAAACAGTGTTTGGGATCCTCACCAAAAATACCTAATAAAAGAAATAGATAGTGTGGAGCGGAAAGCAGCAAGATTTGTAACAGGGGAATTCAGGAGAATGGGTAGTGTATCAAAAATGTTAAAAGAACTTGGGTGGGAAACTTTAAGTAAGAGAAGGGAGAAAACCAGACTTATAGGATTATATAGAGCATATACAGGAGAAGAAGCATGGGGAGATAGATATCCGTGAGAGGCTTCAGTTGGAAAATTATTATATCGGCAGGACTGACCACAAATATAAAATTAGAAGGAATTTTAGCAGAAGCGATTGGAGTAAATTTTCATTCATTGGGAAGGGTGTGAAGGAGTGGAACAGTTTACCAGGGGTAGTGTTTGATCCTTTTCCAAAATCTGTACAGATATTCAAGAAGAGAATAAAAAGCAACAGAGAAAATAAATGAAATGTTAGAGGGCATTCGACCAGTGCAGGTTAATGTAAATAAAAAATGTGTGTGAATAAATTAATTCCATCCCCTGGTCTAAGGAGTTTGGACAGACAAAGTAGGGGACTGCCTGTACGGGTGAAGTACAGTGGGGACTTCGAGGGCCCTGGGACCGCTACGGTAGCTGTGAAGGCCCTTCAGGAACTCTGAAAAGTGGTAGCAAAAGGGGCTCTGGTTAAGACGCAGCAGGTCGTTATGCTACTTAGGTTCCAGAATGGGTAAAAAATGAATAAGTAAATAAATGCAATGTAAATTTTAATCTTATACCAGTTGTGTAGTATCATTTGAAGTAATTCCACATACTGTATATCAGTTGACTATATTTGTAAGTAGTACAGGAGATAGTATAAGTAGAATTTTGTAAACCATATAAATTTATTAAGGATGAGCTGTGTGTTTAATAGAAAAAATCGTTAGCGTAAATTGTATAATATTGTATTTTGGGAAATTTTCTTCTCTTGTTAATTTAATATTTAGTGCTTGACAATAATGTATTTTAGTGTACCATTTGCCACCGAGGTAGACACCTCATGTGCAAATAAAGTGATTTTGATTTGATTTAAGGGCAATGTCCTGGTCGGGGATACAACTTGGAAGAAGGACCCGTACCTCGCCCAGGAGAATAAGTGGGAAAGCACGGAAAACCACTTCGAGAGTGGCTGTGGTGGGAATCGAACCCCACCTCTACTCAGTTAACTCCCGGGGCTGAGTGCACCCCGTTCCATTCCTCATACGACTTTTAAAATTTTGTGGCAGAGCCGGGAATCGGAACCGGGCCTCGAGGAGGGGGTTTGGCAGATAATCACACTAACTACACCACAGACGAGGACTCAAGGTTTTATAAGGAATAAAACATTAAGACAAATTAGGAACATTTAGAAGCGGAATATGCATCGTGACTATTTTGAATTCGGCGACAAAACAGTACCGTAATTATACATTTTTTGAGAATAAGTCTGAGGTTAGGGAAGATTTTTGTTTAATACTAAATGGTGAACCTATTCGTGTTCCTAAAAATGATTTCATTTAGATAGCTGATAATGGACATGGTAATGTCAATTCAGTGCCTGTGTGCTTCAAGGCGTCGGGGAATTCAGATGCAAGTGTATTGTACAAGAATCTGTGCTTGCCTGCGTAAAAGGTTGGGTGGATCTTGAATTGTAACAAAACCAATAAGTGAGACAGATGGAGCAAACTGATGAATTTGGGGATTTGTCTTTCCAGAAATCAAACTGCATCTCTCGGGAAGAATAACTTCACTGATAAATATACATTATTAACAGAAGAAATACTGACTTGGAGAGATTAGCTGGGTTTTTAATGCAGGGTTTTAGAGTACCAATATGCTGTGGTTATCTGATATCAGGCAAACTACTGTCCCCTACTGAATAAGCGATGACTTCAATTTAATCAGAGGGTGTAAAATATCTACCGCTCGGAGTGATTTGAACAACCTGACGGCTGAGCGAGGTTACTAACACCGGTTATCTGTTGACCTTATTTAATTCGCTAGTGAGCAAGAAGAAGTGAACTTAAAAGAGATTCGAGAACTTTCTTATACGGAGGTTGCTCTTACGAGCTCGGTGTATCGAGTGTGTCTGTGTGTGTGTGTGATCGTTGTTGGGCGAGAATTCGGAGTGTGTGAGGTTTGATTGATTGGTGTGAATGCTGCTGCTTCCGTTGACTACTAGCGCTTCAATACCACTGCTACGTCTGTTCCCCGCCTACAGGGGGACCCTCCGAGGCAACAGGCCCCCAAACCAACGATCACAACCAAGGCCAAGACTACGGAATATAATTCGGTAAAGTTGACGGAGGCAGCTGGTAAAATAGCCAGCTCCTCTTCTATTACTTTATTGCCCGAGGACACGTTAATTGAGGAACAATCCAAAATGCTAACTTCTTTAGCGACTATGACTAAGCCCTGTGAAAACTAAACACCCTGGTCTATTGCGAAGACAGTAAAAGGAAAATCCAAACCTAGATACGTTCATGAAAAGAGATGACCCATTTCTGGCTTTACTCACGTATACAACAAAGATCAAAATTCATTTGCTCCTCTTTCTGCACTGCCCACCAGTGGCAGCAACGGGCCAGATAAATCTCCTACTCCTAGGACAGAGACTGAAGCCTTCCATTCGACAAGTGCCTCCCGGTCCTCGCCAGCACCGTTTTTGACTGACGGGAACGGGACTGCCGAGCCAACCGCCTCTAGTGGGAAGGTTGAGCACTTGAACACGAGCCTCATCCCCAAGAAAATGTCGATGCCGCCAGTAGCTGTTTGTGATAAGGCCAACTACCAGCAGCATTTCCGTTATCTGAAATGGCGATGCACTGGTGACGTCAGGGTACTCAGCACTAGGGATACCCGCAAATACCACGTCGATAATGAAGAGGACTACCAGCTGTTGACTCAGATTTTTGATGAAGCACCCACCAGCTGCCTAGCAAGGATGTCTACCAGTATACCAGGAGAGATGCCACCACCAAAAATGTTATCCCTCTCAGTGTAATTAGTGTCATCCTTTCGAGTGAGGAATTTAGTAAGGCCATTTAATCCGTGAACTACCTGTGAGGATCCAGAGGGAAAATCTGAGGCTTACCGAGGCAGGGAGAGGGACCTTCTTAATGTTTCAAATGTCAGAGGCTGGAATATACTGCCAACTATTGTAAACTGCCACTGAAGTGCGTAAAGTACGGAGAGGACCAATTGGCCGCTGCCTGTCCGCTCAATCCGCAGGTACCCGCCAAGTGCCTCAACTGTCAAGGGGAACATGCAGCTTCGTGGAGGGCCTGTAATCCCTTCAGAGAGATCTTTTCTGAGGAGAAAACTGTCGAGCAACTTACGGCTCTGAAAAAGAGTGCTCTGCCATCCTCTCGACCTGTGATGGCAGGGATCTGGTTCGCGAGCCTTGTTGGTGGCGCTGCTGCCCCTTCTATAGATCCCACCACAACCCGCCTACTGAGGCTGGGAACTTCTTCCCCGAGTTCGGTGATATAGCTGAAAACGTTGATTTGGTACGGCAAATCAACTTGTCCATATGCTGAGGGAAACATTGACTGAATTGAGTACGTGCACTAGCACTTTTGACAAGATCATGGCGACGATTGATGCCACTTTGCGGTATTTCTCAGCCCCCTTGACGATGCGATAGACGCCACGGACAATGGCCTTAAAAGTTGGTGCTTGGAATTGTCAAAGTTGTTATCGATGAGAGGTAAGAGCTTGAGGCTTTTATTTCTGCCCATAATCTAGACACCATGCTGTTGGGCGAGACATTATTTTAAGGATCAAAAAAAGGTATTCGTCTACCGGAAAGACAGCCGGGATGAAGGGTGGGGGCGTCGCCGTGCTGGTCAAGCCTAGCCTTACCAATCACGTACTGGACCCTCTACCCTACTCCGTACTAGAATTCCTCGGGATAGAATTCCGGCATCGGGACTACGTTACAGAATTTTTTCGGCCTACTTACCGCCTTCTGCGCCTATAAATCTAGTTGAACTAGATGCTCTTTAGGATAACTCTGGCCATGTACCGACCATAATAGCTGGTGGCCTCAATTGAAAGCAACAAGACTGGAACTCCAGGGTTACCAACCCTAAATGAAGAATTTTAAGCGCATATAAGACAGACAGTGACGTTAAAGTGCGTGCTCCCACAGAGCTCACAATGTACCCGGCCAATGGGTTGCCTAACGTCATAGATGTGACAATTTCAAGGTAATATGAAAACCTACAACCTGTTTTCCAGTCAGTGACCGGGTCAGGGATGGAATGAATGAAGCCCCATCTAGCGGCGAGGATAGGAATCGTGCCGGCTGATGAAGCCTGTCGCACTCCTCTGGGGCAATGATTAATGACTGACAAATAAAATGGAATGATAGCGGAGAGTGTTGATGGAGTGAAATATGCCAGAAGAAACCGGAATGCCCGGAGAAAAACCTGTCCCGCATGCGCTTTGTCCAGCACAAATCTCACATGGAGTGACCGGGATTTGAACCACGGAACTCAGCGGTGTGAGGCCGACGCGCTACCGCCTGAGTCACGGAGGCTTCTTTCAAGGTAATATGTTGTTGTTTGAGTCATCAGTCCATAGACTGGTTTGATGCAGCTCTCCATGCCACCCTATCCTGTGCTAACCTTTTCATTTCTACGTAACTGTTGCATCCTACATCTGCTCTAATCTGTTTGTCATATTCATACCTTGGTCTACCCCTACCGTTCTTGCCACCTACACTTCCTTCAAAAACCAACTGAACAAGTCCTGGGTGTCTTAAGATGTGTCCTATCATTCTATCTCTTCTTCTCGTCAAATTTAGCCAAATCGATCTCCTCTCACCAATTCGATTCAGTATCTCTTCATTCGTGATTCGATCTATCCATCTCACCTTCAGCATTCTTCTATAACACCACATTTCAAAAGCTTCTATTCTCTTTCTTTCTGAACTAGTTATCGTCCATGTTTCACTTCCATACAATGCCACGCTCCACACAAAAGTCTTCAAAAACATCTTTCTAATTCCGATATCAATGTTTGAAGTGAGCAAATTTCTTTTCTTAAGAAAGCTCTTCCTTGCTTGTGCTAGTCTGCATTTTATGTCCTCCTTACTTCTGCCATCGTTGGTTATTTTACTACCCAAGTAACAATATTCATCTACTTCCTTTAAGACTTCGTTTCCTAATCTAATATTTCCTATATCACCTGCCTTCGTTCGACTGCACTCCATTACTTTTGTTTTGGACTTATTTATTTTCATCTTGTACTCCTTACCTAAGACTTCATCCATACCATTCAGCAACTTCTCGAGATCTTCTGCAGTCTCAGATAAAATAACAATATCATCGGCAAATCTCAAGGTTTTGATTTCCTCTCCTTGGACTGTGATTCCCTTTCCAAATTTCTCTTTGATTTCCTTTACTGCCTGTTCTATGTAAACATTGAAAAGGAGAGGGGACAAACTGCAGCCTTGCCTCACTCCTTTCTGGATTGCTGCTTCTTTTTCAAAGCCCTCGATTCTTATCACTGCAGACTGATTTTTATACAGGTTGTAGATAATTCTTCGTTCTCGGTATCTGATCCCTATCATCTTCAGAATCATAAATAGCCTGGTCCAAACAGGTCAATTTTTGTTGTTGTCCCAAGTGAATTGAATTCCGATCACAGTCCTGTTGTTTTCAATCTTACATGGGAGCGTCCTGGGGGACCATCTTGTTCGATCCCTCATGTCAACTTGGACTACCACAAGTTTAGGAAACATGTGTACAACATTTTAAATCCTTTTTGATATTCGCACACGTGATGATGTTGACAGGGCGGTTGATCACCTTACTCGTAGGATTCTCAAAGTCAGGAAACACATTCAGGTTGTCGCTCAAAATGCTAATTCAACCTCTAGTCCTCAAGTTGAGAAGGGTATTGGAGATCTCTTCAAGGATTTGTTCAAGATTAAAAGTCGCTATCGGAAGGGATGGCAAATTTATCGTGACTCAGCTGATCGGCCAGAATACAAGGAACTTGCAAAAGTCATCCACCAACGTTTACTGGAACATAAGATTAAACCATAATAATTATAATTTCGTGTGGCTACTTCTAGCCGAGTGCAGGCCTTGTAAGGCAGACCCTCCGATGAGAGTGGGCGGCATCTGCCATGTGTAGGTAACTGCGTGTTATTGTGGTGGAGGGTAGTGTTATGTGTGGTGTGTGAGTTGCAGGGATGTTGGGGACAGTACAAATACCCAGCCCCCGAGCCATTGGAATTAACCAACGAAGGTTAAAATCCCCGACCCGTCCGGGAATCGAACCCGGGACCTTCTGAACCGAAGGCCAGTACGCTGACCGTTCAGCCAACGAGTCGGACAGATTAAACCATGAGAAGAACTCTGTCGCACTCTCACAGAAAACGAATCAGATCGCGATTTTTAGAGGGTTACTCGTAATCTGACTCTACCCCGTGGCAGACGTGGTCTTGTATTCTCCCCTCTGGAGAAAGCTGAGGATTTTGCTGACTCGATTGAGAGCCAGTGTGTAGTACAATACACCCTCCACAATGACAACCGTATTGAGAGACGTAAAAAAAGGAAATCCGCAGCGTTCAGACAAAGTAGTACGTCACGCAACACAGTGACCGACATCACAACTGCGGAGGTCCGCAGGCGCATTAAAGGACTTAGTGACAAAACTACCGCCCTATCAGCCTTCTGTCACACTTGTGTATACTGGGTATTCAGCCCGAAGGCTGGTTTGATCCTCCGCATCTCCGCCAAAAGCTGTCATAAATAGCCTATATGTATACTAGGGAAATGAGGATTGAGATTTCTCTGTCGCGCCAGAGTGAGAGCGCGTTCACTTGCAGGCGGAAGTATGACTCGTTTACGGTAAGTAGGCGTAACTAGAGCTAAGTCCACCGGACTGGTGGAGCGCGACTCATATCCCGGGAAGGGTAAACGTGTGCTAGCTTGGGCGTTAATTAACATAGAACAGCGCGGAAAAGGCATATTCTATCTACAGGATACCATAATATACTCTTGGTGACGTGATGAACGGTCACACACGTGACTGCCACATGTTATCGATCGAAGGGACGGCAGAAAAATCAATACCTCACCCTCTCTGATAACTTGTCAAACTACTTGTTGAATGTTAACACGGCTCGATAGTAATAAAACTTAGCCGTTCTCACACAATTAAATAAATTATGCTGCTTATTGCGGGCCTGTATATAAATGTCTATTATACGCCAAAATTAACGGGGACAATACTATGGGAAGAGCAGGCCCCACGGTGTACGTGTAGCATGCTTGTCTCTTACCCAGGTTTGATTCCTGGCCAGGTCAGGGACTTTTACTTGACCTCAGGGGTGCTTCAAGATTCATTCAACCTACATGATTACAATTGAGAAGCTATCAGATGGTCAGATGGAGGCCCCTCTCTAGAAAGCCAACAATAATGGCTGAGAGGATTTGTCATGCTGACCAAATGATACCTCATAATCTGCAAGTCTTCGGGCTGATCAGTGGTCGTTTGTTGGGCCATGTTGCTGCATGTGGTTTGGTTTCTATATTATGGGAAGAGGTAGCGAAAAGTTACTGGCACTTTAGCCAGTGCTGTAACGCAGGTGGACTAGGGAAATGTGGCAGAGATGAAGTGCGCAGTTAGCCAGTGCAGCAACCATGGTTAGCGGTAAGAATTCGGAATGAATTATTAGTTTCTCTTTGAGCGCACGTTATATTGTTGTCTTCCAACATATGTTAAATGTTATTTGTATTAGGTATCAAAATGGTGACATACAGTATTTGACAACAGATATTTCCTCTCCACGATTAGAAAGTTGGTGTTCAGTGTGGCATTACTGCACGCAGAATAATTCACCCCATTTCCTTTTTATGACAGTTAACTTGGAACGATATGCACAAAACATACTAGAGCCATTTTTTGAAATGTTGATTGAGAAAGAAAAGGAGTATGTCTGCTTCCAGCAGGATAACGTCACTGTCAGTGTAGCTCATCAGTCATGCATGTATTAGAACAGGTGTTCAATGGGCAAACAATTGGTTGTGGAATTTGGCTCCCCTCTTTACCCCCAGTTTAGTGCCTGTGATTTTTGTTTGTGGGGAACTGTAAAACGGAAAGTACACAATAACAATTCTTGTACACTTGAAACCCCGGAAAATGAAATCAAATGACTGATATGCGAAATTTCAAAGGCTGAGATATGATTGTTTTGGAATTTTTATGCTGATCCAAGAGCAATGCACATAATTTTCAACAGCTGCTCTGAGAAAATGTAATATCTGTGTTCATTTATACTTCATTCAATATTACGTCTTAACTAATAATTTAGGCATACTCTAATGAAACAGGACGCCCACACACACTGCTACATTTTAGTGGCGAGTCTAGCAATGGATTGCGGGCAGTCTTTTTCCCTGACTTCGCTGTGATTTTTATTTGTGGGGAATTTTTAACAGATAATATACAAGTCCAATCTTTGTAATATTGAAATCGTAGGGAATGAAATCAGATGACTGATGTGCGAAATTTCAGACGCGGAGTTGCGAGTGTTTCGAATTTTTGTATGCTGATGCAACGTTTGTACCGAAAATGATAGACAAATTTCAACAGCTGCTATTTCTATCTGGTTACTTTTCACTGCCTCTCCCTGTACTATCCTAGGAGAATAAACTTACTAGATATTTAAAATGATTCACCTGTTCCAGTTTCATATTACCTACCTGACATTCAGTCCTCTTTGTTTTCTACCTCACTATCACAACTTTAGTCTTGGAAATATTAATTTTCATATCATACTTGCTGCACTGCTTTTCAAGCTCCAAGATAACATATTGCAAGCTTTCAGCAATTTCTGCCATTCAGACCAAATCATCAGCAAAGGAGAGGAGGAGAAGAAGAGCGGTAATAGCTACAGCCCATACAAATAAAGGTGTTTGGTCTAGTGATATTCCAGGAGCTCGTATATTAATAGTTGTGGTAATAAAATTAATTACTTCATTTCTACTTTACTGAATCGCTTTCTCCCATTTATACTTTCCAGTTGTAGGTGCCGAGTCTCATAAATTCCATCGGGTTCACTATTATCATGAATGTATATGGTATATAAAATACTTGAGCACTATAAGAAGCAGAGCAGCAATTGATGGGGGGGGGGGGACAAGGGTCGAGAGTGGATAGTTGCCCCCTCGACTTTGTGGAAAAAATAAAATATTTGCCGATTTCAAATTTTTGTTCCAATTTAGTTCCAATTTCCAATTTAAGAAATTATAAACAAAATATAAGCCTCCGTGGCTCAGGAGACAGCAGGCTGGCCTCTCACCTCTGGGTTCCGAGCTTCAAATCCCAGCCACTCCATGCGAGATTTGTGCTGAACAAAGCGGAGGTGGTGCAGGATTTTCTCCGGGTACTCCGGTTTTCCCTGTCGTCTTTCATTCCAGCAACATTCTCCAATATCATTTCATTTCAAGTGTCAGTCATTAATCATTGCCCTAGAGGAGTGCGACAGGCTTCGGCAGCCGACACAGTTCTAACCGTCGCCGCTAGGTCGGGGCTTCATTCATTCCATTCCTGACCCGGTCGAATGACTGGAAAAATACTGCGGATTTTCATTTTCATAAACAAAATATACCAACCCTGTTGTCTTATCACATAATTCACTCTTTGAATGAACTGTTAAAAATAATCTTAGCTGTAATACGCACAAAGTATTCTGTGTCGCAGTTAATTGAATCGTACAGTGCCACAGCAAGTAGTGGGGACTCGTGCATCAGCGAGAAGCATGTCCTGTGAAGAAGGGTAACAGGGTTATATTTTTACTGCTTTCCACGAGCATTCCTTGGTCTGGCAGTCTCTCTCAGTCAATGTGTCTGTGTAGTTCTATCTAATGTCTGATACTCTGTTAGTGTGTAATCAAATAAAAAATGATTTTTTAATGTTTAATCACATCGTACTTCTCTTTAATTGTAATATATGTGTATTTGTTCCTTTTTATGAAAGTTTTACTGTTTAATATTGAATCAAACTCTCAAAAAATATTAATACCACAATTAAGTTGGTAAACTGGCAACCTTTACTTCTGTCAAAATTTGCTCATAGAGCATAACAATCTTACTATTTTGTAGCAGTTTATTTAATATTTTTGTCTATACATTTTTGTGCCAACCAACTTCCAGATCCCAATCACTGCTGCTGATGTGACATGAATGAGAAAGAATGATGAAACAATATTTTATGTCATACAGAAATAAAAATTATTTCGGTTATTCTAAAATTCATATAATTTGTGATCTTATACTATACTATTTATTATTCTACCGCTTCTCCCCACACCTGTGAGGTTGCGAGTGCTAACTGCATCGCAAATGAGGACTTGGCCCACTTTTTACGGCCGGATGACCTTCCTGACGCCGACCCGGTATCCACTGAACCAAAGGGCAGTATCCTGACCATTCAGCCCTGGTGTCGGTCCATATTACACTACTCAAAAAGGGAATTTGTTCACTTCTTTTTATATGTTCATAACTAGGGTTGCCAGAATTCTGGACCCAAAAATATGGACATTTTTATTTTTCCAAAATTTAGGCAAATTATTTTTAAGAAACTCATAAAATTGTATTATTGATATCTAATTAATTTTGTAACAAAACTGTACATGAAAAGACAACCAGTGAATTTAAAATAATTTCATAACAGGAACAGTATATTTAGATTGATTTATATTTGATTTATATTTCAAATTGGTAGACTAATCTGATAAACATATTTTAAGCACACGTAGTATCAATTAGGGTTCAAGTTTTACTTTTACATGTATGCATGTTGGGTGCTCACCCAGAGGCTGGTTTGGACCTCAACAGCTCAGCCTTCAGCCATTATGTGGCCCAGGCCTCACTGAATTGGCATCCGCAGGAAATGAGGATTGAAGTAGATTCCCGTTGCTTTCCACACTAAGCCAGAAGTTGCTATTTCATCTCAGTATGCCAAGCCCACTGAAATGCCTGCATCAATCATCCCTATGAGCAACATTTTCACATAATTCATAACAGAGAGTGGATGCATAAAGAATTGCATTACTAGCATCACTCGTACTTTGGTAACTTCAATTTTGTCGGAACCAAGGATGGACTGAGACAAGTCAATCAAAGTAACAAAATTGTTCTCGCCTACACTAGAAGACATGGTGCACTGAAAAAATTAGGTCTTGCCAGCAAAGGTATTACTTTTACATAATCAACATATTCCTCTGATGAATGTATTTGTTTAAAAAGTGTTTATTTTGATAAAATCATAGAAATATGCACATGAGTATTCTGAATTCACCTGAATTTGTAGAACAACATTTATCTTATTCACCTGAAGCCTCGTTCCCTCATATGTCCAACTATTTTGCATCAGAGGAAACAACCTTTCTACAGGAGCAGAAGTGCCTGGAAGACAGTACATACATTCCGAAATTCTCTCAAAATTAATTGAATTGGTCAGTGGAGAAAAGAACTAAGTTGTTTTCTAAGTTTCCAGGAGAAACAAAAACTGAATTTTAAATAAAATATTCTGCTGAAGAAATTCATTTCATTTTCATTTTCATATGGCCTACTGTGATTATTATAGTCTTAAGAGAATCAATACTATTTATTGAATGATTAGAGAAATAATTGTAATAAAACGTAACTTAATTCTATTTTCCCATCACTGTAGGAATTTAACATAGTTCATGTAACTTACTCTACTTGCCTGTTTTAGGCAAAACAATTTAAAAAGATAATTGACAATTTGTTATCACACATAAACTGAAATGTATAACACAAACGCCATAAAATAATTTTCAGCAATTCTTAAAATTAGATACGGTAGACATATACTAGTTAAGTTTTAGTTTGCAACCTCTTTTAAAATTAGAATGATAAACATTTTGTAAGTTAATTATATGACAAATAATGAGATCAAAGTCCAAGAAATGATTGGTAGATTGCAGAACCACTGAAGAAGAGAGCCGTAAATTCTCGAAAAATGTATCGTAATTAGCCAACAATAAATATTATAATAGTATTGATTTGGTGCAAAATAAATAATAAATTATCAGTAACAAACATACCATTTTTCGAGCTGTTTATTTCCTCACTCCAGAATCTTCCCAGCCCAAAGTTTTCTAACATCCTTGTAGCTCTACTCTTTTGTTGGAAATCACCTAAAACAAATCACACTGCTTTCCTTTGGATCTTTTCCAGTACTTGAATCAATTAATCCTGGTAAGAGTCCCATACACTGCAATCATACTCCAAATGGAGTCTTACCGATGACTTACATGCCCTCTCATTTACATCCTTACTACAAGCCCTAAATACCTCTTAACTATATGAAGGGATATCTGCAACATCTGGAAAGAGACCTCAGGTATGGTTTCTAGCCTTTTGTTACATTTTTAAGGATTTCAGAGTGTTTAAAACAGCTTTTTAGAGAAATATTGGAGTTTAGAAACACAACAAAGTCTGATCGGAATTATATTAAAGAGATATTCCTCTACCAATAAAATATGCTTCACTAATGCTTTTACTTTCCCATTGCACCATCTTAAAGAAATAGTTCACTGCCGAGCGAATTAGAACTAGTAGGGCAATTGAAAAACGCTTTCCTCCTGATATCCAATCTCTGTTCACAGCAACATGAAATGCCACTGCAGGCTGAATCTATACTCTGACAAATTGACAGGATCACTGTATATAGGAATACTAGGGCAGCAAGAACAACTGACCTGGCTATCCATGCAATATCAACTGGAGTTGCAGAAAGGAATAGGTAATCATCTATAGGGAAGAAGTTATTGAAATGAACAGAATCCTAATTCGGGATCATGAAATTGGGATGCAAAGCCAAATAGATAAATGTAATGTATATCACAGAAGAAATGCATATCAATATGAAAATAGGCACAATCCCCAAAGGTTTACTCAACCTCACCGATTTACCTGTTTCCATCGAGCATCGCCAACCTTGGAGAAACTGAGATATAGAACAGTAAAATCTGGTGAATAAGGGAAGATTCACAAAAGAAACAATTCAAAGAATAGGCATTATGTGGGGCAATTAAGACAAACGATATAATGAAAGGATCAATCGAAACAAATCACCAGAAATCAGGATAAGAATACAAACTGCATAGGAGTGGAAAGTCCAGAATATCAAGTGTTTCATACACAAGAAGTGGCACGAAGACAAATAAATACAATATCAAAAGGCCAGTGAAGGGCACGATGTAAAAAACCATCAATTTAAGAAGCCTTTCTCGTGGACAGTCGAGATTTCTTCTGAGAACGCAGAGCACAGTTCCGTGCGAAACGTTAAGAATTTCACCTTGTTTTCTTGACACGGCATAAGCCCAAAAGCCTATACAGTATCATGTCTTTATGTGCGGGCCGTGAAAGCATTAATGACAACAATTTGAGATTAATTATGGAAAAAGGTTTTAGAATTACTGACTGTCTTAGGAGAAACCGGCATGGTGAGTGTGCAAGATGTATGATGTATGAGACTACAGAAATGCCAACCAATTTTCGGCAGAATGTTGTAATACCTATTCCCAAGAAAGCCGGTACTGATAAACTACCGTACCATTACAGTAATATTTCATGCCTGCAATATCTTAACGCATGTAATTAAAAGAGAATGAGAACACAAGTTGAAACTGACTTGGGAGATTTTCAGTTTGGCTTCAGACGAATGAAGGAACATGTGAAGCACTCCTGGCTTTACATCTGATCGTAGAGGCCCGGATTAAGAAGGACAAGCCCACTTACATGGCAATCGTAGATCTAGAAAAAGGCATTCAGCAATGTTGCTTGGACCAAGCTATTTGAGATTCTGAAGGTGATTGGAATCAGATATCGAGTAAGAAGAATTATTTACAAACTGTATAAAAATCAGTCTGCAGTGAAAAGAATTGTAGGCTTTGAATAGAAGCAGCAATTCAGAAAGGAGTGAGGCAAAGGCTACAGTTTGTCTCCTTCCTTTTCTTTGTTAATATAGAACATGCAGTAAAGGAAATAAAAGAGGAATTTTGAAAGGGAATCACAATCCAAGGAGAGGAAGTCAAAATCCTGAGATTTTCTGATGGTATTATTTCATCTGAACCTGCAGAAGATCTGCATAAATTGCTGAATGGTATGGACGGATCTTGGTGAAGGAGTGCAAGATGAAAATAAATACATCCAAAACAAAAGTAATGGAGGGCAGTTGAACAAAGTCTGGTGATGCAGGAAATAGTACATTAGGAAACGAAGTTTTGAAGGACGTAAATGAATATTGTTACTTGGGTAGTAAAATCACTAATGATGGCAGAACTAAGGAGGGCATACTAGCACAAGCAAGGGAGGCTTTTATTAAGATAAGTAATTTGTTCACTTCCAACATTGATTTAGGAATTAGAAAGATGTTTCTGAAGACTGGAGCGTGGCCTAGTATGGAAGTGAAACATGGACAATAACCAGCTCAGAAAGAAAAAAATGGAACTTTTGAAGTGTTACAGAAGAATGCTGAAGATAAGATGGGCAGATCGAATCATGAATAAAGAGATACTGAATCAAATTGGTAAGAGGAGATTGATCTGGCCAAATTTGACGAGAAGAAAAGATAGAATAATAGGATAGGTCTTAAGACACCCAGAAATTGTTCAGATGGTTTTCGAGGGAGGTGTAGGTGGCAAGAACAGTAAGTAATAGACCAGGATATGAATATGACAAGCAGATTAAAGCAGATGTAGGATGTAGTAGTTGCTTAGAAATGGAAAGGTTTGCTCAGCGCTGCATCAAACCATTCGATGGACTGATGACACAAACAACAACATGGTTAATTCCTCTGGCTGGGTGAAAGGGTGTTTGTGTTAATCTCAACGCACATCTCTTTATCTATACACAACCCACCGCACCACCAACCATTACAGAAACATGAAATGGTGATTAAATTCCCCCATTATGGGATTGGCATGAAAGCACTTCAAGGTATAAACCTGGGCCAAATTCCCATGAAGTGCCAATTCCAAGAAATTGAGAAAAAGCCAGGAAGAAGAAGACTGAAAGTTGAAACAGGACCCCCTTGACCTCATGAAATCAACCGAGGTGCTGTCTGTAATGAGGTGCTGCAGATCCATTAAAGAAAGTCAAGCATTACAGCTGAGGATGTACCCACGCTGCCATTATCTGGTGCCCATATGCCTTAATAGCAGTCGTTATGGTAGACTAAGGCATTTAATAGAACTTCATATTATCATAAGTGCTACAGTATTTGCCATACAACGCAATCTTAATTATGTGCTTCACATTGACAGTGTAAGCTATGTGGCCATGTGCACAGTAACTCATCACTTTGGAATGAATTATTCACTTTTCTAATCTTGATTACTATGTGCTGTAATAAGACCCAACTGATAGTAGGTAAATTTGATAGCACATTTTTATAACACTAGTTCAAATGTGGTTATGTCCTATTCTGGTAATTTTTATATTATTTATAAGCCATTTGTCTTTATACTTTGAATTTCTATTGTTAGTTTCATTGATTCTACATTATGACTAGATCTCCTTGTGATACAATATTATAAATATGGTTCTAAAAGATCCAGTAGCTTGCTTTGATACTTCTACATTTAAAAGTAATAAATCTATTAGTTGCTTCATGACTACCTCAGCTGATGAAAGTTTTTCAATTTTCCTCAAACCTCAGTCTGTAGCCACCTCCATTTTGGGATAGGAATTTTTTACCATTCCTTGGGGATAACAATATCCTTGAAGTCCTGCTCCTTCTGAGCACTATGTAGATAGTAAGTTATAAATGGTCAGCAATGACAATGTAATCTTTTCTTTGGATATCAAATATAAACATTGATCCTTCAGGTGTAAGAGCTTTGAGACTGCTAAACAGGGAGAAATATGCCACATTTCTGGCTACTCCGTGGCTTCAACTGCTCCTGGCACACCTAATCCTTTACTCCTACCACATTTCCAGCTTGAGACATTCGGGCAGTTAATTGTGTGCGTGTATAATGGCAAGGTATTTCTCTTTCTGTTATATAATGCTTTGAATGCTTTATACTATAGTTGACAATACAAATTCATGGAAGTTAATATTTAAACTTGTCTAATTTTGTAACTGGAAAACAAAATTTCCTGTCAGGAAGCCTGACGATAAAGTTAAGTTGTCTTCATGTGTTTAGTTAAAGTTTTATGTAACCAAAATTTTCGTAATAATAATAATAATAATAATAATAATAATAATAATAATAATAATAATAATAATAATAATAATAAATTTAACTTTGCGATGCAGGTCCTGTTAATGAAACCTTTAATTTGAAAGATGGCGGGTTCGAATCCCACCATCAGCAGCCCTGAGTATGGGTTTCCGATTTTTCTACCAACCATTAATGTCATTAGAAAAAATGAAAACTGGTTTTCTATTAATAAGACGTATCTCCTTTTTTGAGGAATGAGCATAATATTCACAGAGTGCGGTGAATAAGAAGCCATAGAGATTTTCACAATTCATCATGTGTTAAGAGCACTGGTGGAATCTTTAGTTTGTACCTGGTTTTCAGACATTCTATGAGAGGAATAAACTGTTATGCTGATGTTTTATAGACCTAGAAACGTTTTATGACAAGGGTGTCAAAGGGAGATATTGATTATTCTGAGGTATTATGAGTCTCAAAATAAGCAGGCTGCAGTGTGTGTTGATGTAGCAAGATTCTAGCTTTGTGTATTTTATAATTAAGGCCATACCGAGTACGATACCTGCAGTCGCTTAAGTGCGGCCAGTATCCAGTATTCGGGAGATAGTAGGTTCAAACCCCACTGTCGCCATCCCTGAAGATGGTTTTCCGTGGTTCCCCATTTTCACACCAGGAAAATGCTGGGGCTGTACCTTAATAAAGGCCACGGCCGCTTCCTTCCCACTCCTAGCCCTTCCCTGTCGCATCGTCGCCAAAAGACCTATCTGTGTCGGAGCGACGTAAAGCAACTAGCAAAAAAGTAAGGCCATAGCCTCGAGCTCTCTAATTAAGCAGTGGTATTGTTCCTTTCGCCCGCTACTTCCACCTCATTGCCTGTCTAATCCACTATCAGCAGTTTATGCCCGTAATTACACACGTTTATAATTTCACTGCACTAAGTGTCTGAGGCTATCATCACAAACGGAGTTTTAACTCGGCCTAATTCAGCACTAGTTTTTAGGGAATGCAGATTAACTACTGCGCTTTGGGTTATTTAGCCGATAGTGCCCTGGTCAAGTACATCGTCAATAAGCCGCTCTTGCTTCTACCAACTGACTATCCATTATTACACAGTTATTTGAGCTCTTATGCTATTCCCGGGGTATTATTACAATTATAATTATTACAATTATAATCAAGTCAGATCCCCTCAATGTGTTTGTGTGCCAGTGGCATCGCTCTCCGAAGAAAAAGAAGTTCGACGTACAGGAGGCCTGTACATATTCAACACGCCGTAGAACATCGAGATCTTCCCGCACTATCAAGCCATCTTGCCATCGACCCATCTGCAGCCGAACAATAGACTCCATGCCGCTGTTGTAGTCGCAATGTGCGGCTAAACCTCTGAATGTGCCTTCCTGAGTGAGCTGTGGGTGTGATCCAGACCAGATGAGTACCACGTAAAATATTTGCAGTCAAATCTCTTGTAAAAATGTAAATAGGTACCTTATTGCATGCTAATTCTTTAGAAATGTAGTATAGGATTTCACTGTTTTCAAATGGATGGTAATAGCTACTTAATAGGGTTTGTATTGATTTTTCTTCACGGTTGGATAACCGTATTTTATTAATTTCACTATGTGAACTAGTGCGTGATATATTTATGGCCCTAGAATTGATTAATTGTGAAGCATTCTGGGAATTAGAGGGATTTTTAATATTCAGGTAAGATCACTCCATTTATCATCAGTTATAACCAATATGAGTCATTCAGAAATTCTAAAGCTCTTTTTTATGCTTCACGTAAAATATCAGGTAATCTCGCTATATGAGTTAAGGATGATTAAGAAGAAACCATGGAATGACAGTGAGGTGTAACAATGCTTATGTTTTACCTAGATCGCGAATGTTAACGTTTTTGTCCCGAGTGATAGGACATTTTCTTCTATAATATGCAGTGGCGTATACTGAGGGCTACCAAGGCTATCGGTGAAGCCCAAACCTCAATTGAGAACGATGGAAGTCTAAAGCACATTCTAATGTAAGCATCTGACACATTGTTCCATTTACAAAACTTGAAAGCAGTGAGGAAAAACGTCACACGTACTGTATTTCTGAGAGCTAAGCATTGGAGACTGATTCCGCAGTCCAGACTCTCGTCCCTCGCCCCTCTACTCGCTCATACCGACTTGCTGATGTATATAGGATAGGAGCGGGGACCGGGGGGATAGGTGTACTAGGCTTCGGTCTGTCAGATCGGGACTACTATCAACCATGCGTTACTCATCGAATATACTTCCTCATCTCATACTTCTGACTTAATCACATAGATAACAGAGTGCTGGTATTTCACTTCCGTTTCCTTCTATATCCTTGTAGGAATACACTGCAGGGCTGCTGTTGTAGGAGCAATATAGTTTTACTTTTATAGGTACAACTGCTAAAATGAAATGCAATCTTTTAAGTTCCCTTTTGTTGGTTGGAATCGAATCCATGATCATGGGTCAGACACCACCACTGATCTCCCGAGGAAGCTAATAAAGCAGTGAACGATGGGTACGACCGCTGTAATATTCAGCATTTGTATTTAATAATAATAATAATAATAATAATAATAATAATAATAATAATAATAATAATAATAATAATAATAATAATAATAATAATAATAATAATAATAATAATAATAATGGCGATAATAATAATAATAATAATAATAATAATGGTGCATGGCATCTGTGTAGGGTTGGTGGTGTCCTAATGAGGATAAAATGAATGGCGACGACGTCATAAACATCCAGTCCCCAAGCCAGGGGAATTAACAGTATGAGGAGGTTGATTCTGAAAATTAATCCCGGCCATCGGACCAAAGGCAAGCATTGTACCCATTTAGCCACAAAGCCGGACTTTAACTTGCTGAACCTTCACCTACCATATCCACTGATCAAGGGTTGAGCATTGGCAGCAGCAGAGGCCAGGGCAGTAGCTTGTGAAGCAGATTTCACAACACAACAGGCTTCTCCGTTGGCTATTGGCTGCAGCTCAAAACGCTGAAGGCTTGGCATTCACTTAACCTACCATCGAAAAGGGGTAACCTAAGTCTACTGGTAGCCCACATCTTGATCCCAGCATAAGCCACTGATCAATCAATCAATCAATCAATCAATCAATCAATCAATCAATCAATCAATCAATCAATCAATCAATCAATCAATCAATTGATCGATCTCCTAGGGGGGTGCAGTAGAATAATACCCACGATATCTCCTGCCTGTCAATCAATCACCACTGATCTGCATTTAGGGTGGTCGTCCAGACGGCACATCCCCTAGTCTTTTCTTAAATAACTGCAAAGAAATTTTATATTGAACATCTCCTTTGGTAAATTATTCCAATCCCTAACTCCTCCTCCTATAAACGAATATTTGTCCCAAATTCCTCTTGGATTCCAACTTTATCTTCATAACTTCTTTTCTACTTTTAAAAACACCACTCAAGCTTATTCGTCTACTTATATCATTCCACGCGAACTATCAACTGACAGTTCGAAACATACCACATAGTCGAGCATCTCGTCCCCTTACTGCCAAGTCTTCCCAGCCCAAAGTTTGTGACATTTTTGTAATACTACTCTTTTGTCGGAAAGCATCCAGAACAAATCGTGATGCTTTCCTTTGAATAATTTCCAGTTCTCGTATCAAGTAGTCCTGGTGAGGATCCCACACACTGCACTGGGGTATTGCCAGAGACTTCCACGCCCTCTCCTTACATCCTTACTGCACCCCCTAAGTACTCTCATAATCATGTGGAGAGATATGTAACCTTTCTTAACAACCTCCTTAATATGATTTCCGCAATATACCACTCTACCCCCTCACGTGCCGAGTTTAACAATGGTGGAAGCCTTTACCTTCCACTCCTCCAAGGGCCTTCATGGCCTGTACGGGAGTGACTTTGCTTTGCGATGGGTACGACCGCTGTAATATTCAGCATTTGTATTTAATAATAATAATAATAATAATAATAATAATAATAATAATAATAATAATAATAATAATAATAATAATGGTGCATGGCATCTGTGTAGAAAAAGGCAAACCTTGTCGAGCTGGACTGAGCGATGACCGTCCGACCAGGCCTCCAGTGATTTCCATCTCTTCGGATCGTTGATGAAGCACGAGGTTGAACGGCATGACGTGGCTTCAGAAACTGGAAGCAGATTTCTGTCTTAACCAACATCGATGTCTTGATGTGGAGGAACAAGAGCTTGGTTAAGAATAGTGAGTATATTGAATAGCAATGTGTACTACTATGTGTTCTTTTATGTGCCTGTAAAATAAAGTTTATCCGTGCAAGATCTTGTTTCCTTATTTCTTAAAGGTACATTGTACTTGTAACACATGGTGCCCGTCATCCTTGAAGGATCTGCCTTACAAAGGCTGCATCACTCTTAGTAATAAGCCATACAAAATACACCCTGGGGTGTACAAAATTCCCCGTACTTACGGCAAGGTATACATTGGCCAAACATTCCGGTTCCATTGGTACTCGTATCAAGGAACGTCAACGTAATATCTCATCCGTCAAAACCAGCCAGACAAATCAGCAATAACTGAGCACGCCCTATCTATGTCGCTCTCCAAGGTGTTCGACTACCACTAACATGTTTTTATTCCTTCCTTGAAGAACGAGGTGAGCCTCTTAGACGTTTACGCCGTCTCTCAGACCAGGAGATGCTTGGAGAAAGTGAGGGGGTGGGCGTTCGTTGCCTATACTAGGAACTGTCTCGGCATTCACCTTAGTGCAGTAGAATGGAAAACCACGGAAAACAATTTTCAAGACAGCCGAAGCTGGGGACCAGTCCCTCTCCGTCTCCAGAACACAGGGGCGTAGACCTACGGTAGAGACATGGCCATCCCTCCTATGCTTGGTTGGCCGGTCAGAGTGCAGAGCTGTCGGACTACGGACCAGCGGTGGCCACGTGTGGGCCCCGACTCACCCTGCATCTGCCGACCCGATGTTCGAGCTCTTACCCACACTAAACACTACAGGTTTGGGATTATACGGGAAGCTGTGGAAATACGTATTTCAACAGGGACACTCTCTGTCACTTACGTAATACGTGGTTGCCAGCCATTAAGGATTTGTATAGGTGTCCTTTCACTATTATTATTTCTTTCCATTTTTTTTTCAAATTCGTATTCTCCTCATCACGAGATGGTTCACACTGCGCACACTGCGAACGAGAGTACCACTTACTACAGACAACGGTAAAGCATTCTTAAGTTGAAGTGATTCAAACCTTCATTCTTTAGAGAAGCCTTGCTCGTGAAGAGACGAGATTATATTTACGTTTATCATCGTATCTACATACAAACTATTATTATCTATGTAATGTCTTCATCATTCATTGTGCAAAATTTGAATCACCACTATACTGTATTTCGAGGAAAGGGTATGTTTGGTGGTTACTTACACTAATGCGTGTATTTCATGTACATCACCCTTTAATTGGTCAGTTTCATTTATAAATGGTCTGAAGGAATGCATTTTATCAAGTTTTTATTGACTCAAGGAAAAGTATAACTGGGCAACCATCATAACCAAATATGAAAAATTCTAACAATGCTTAGAATGAATGTATTGGCCAAAGAAATACAAACACCATAAAGGGCTTGAAAATGAAACCTAATACCGTCGGGACAGAAAAAGAACAACTATATTGACGAAGGGAGGTCTGATAGGAAATATGAAAGTGAGTAGCCTGACACAAATAACTAGAAGCAATGTCAGGCTCAAAAGTGCTACAAAAACGAAAGCTCTGTGACCCCTTTTAGTCGCCTTTACATCAGGCTAGAGATGCCGTGAATGTATTCTACCGGCCCCACCCACATGGGGAAAGTAACAGTATTATTGCTATTATTATTATTCCTGTTCAATTACTAAATTCATTAGTCAGCCCTAGCGTAGTTAGGTCTAGTTTTACGGCTGAATATTCTTCCTGACGCCAACTCTGTGCGGAGGGACGTCATCAGTATTACGTGTTTCTGTGGTGGATGGTAGTATGATGTGTTTTGTGTATATGAAGTGTATGAAGATGGTGATAATAATAATAATAATAATAATAATAATAATAATAATAATAATAATAATAATAATAATAATAATAATAATAATAATAATACCAAGGGTTCCCGGCTATTTAAACTGCGCGCCTTGTCTACGGTCATCTATGCCAACGGACTTGAACTTGTAAACTCCCCAAAAATTTCGTTTTCTACAGTTAGATGGCTCTAACATCGATTTGCTAGCTCACTCTCACGCACTAAAAATGAGCCTAGAAGTTAGGAAATTTCATTTTTGTTATTGTTCCGAGGTATCTGTGGAACATCAGAGGTGAAAGAAGGTGCTGGGTGGAACAGGTCTCAACTACGAAATTAAAGTTAATTTAAAATTTAACAAAGGTTATATTTTCTTTTCAAGATCAAGAAATAACAAGTATAACAGGTACTCAGTAGTATATCAACCAATTAAGAATGTACAATTGCAATTTGTTAATGGATTTGGGCTTCGAGCCCCCAGACACGCAATCCTTGAGCAATGAGCCCAGCTTTACCTATGTACAAAGTTCAACAAAGGGGCAGAAAACCCCAATCATGCCAAGGAGCACTAGCTCCCAATTACCCAGTTAAGCCTGCTCGAGGCACACAGAAACCAAATTTAAGAAAGAGCAACCCGCTCTCAAAGTTCAAGCCTATTCAAAGGCCACACCAAACTCCACCTTCAAGCTGCCCTCCGGGCACACAAGAACAGGGGTAATGATACCCAACCTCCTGAGGCCTATTCAGTAAAGAAACAGGTCAATTACATGGCACAAAATTCTGATTTGAATGGAGGCGTAACTTGCACTCCTAATACTTTTTTAAAACCTACTTGGCACTAGGCCGCATACACAAGGGCTAATCCCATACTAAAGAGGTGACTTGTATAAGAAGACTTTATTACACTAAGAAAGGAAGAAACGGTTGTGAAAACAAAGTCACCTCAAAACAATAGGAGTGGGAGCTCGAGAGGGTTTAGCACTCTCTATCCCAATTTATAGTTAAGGAGACGAAGTTTTACCAATTGTATATTACATTTTAAGGATAGGTTACATGAGAAAAGTTTCGAATCTGCCCCGAGGGTTAAACTGCTGAGCTAGCAAGAAACAAAGTTATTAAACGGCCATTACCTTGTGGATGAACTGCTGCCCGAAGAAAGAGGAGCTTCCCGCCCCCTGCTACATAATCACACTAGGAGAGATGTTACTGAAGTGGCCAGGAGACCAGAAAATCAGCAGTTTATATACCCTCGTGGAAAATTCGAGACGTTTCATGAATGATTACAACCCGCCCACAAAATTTTATTCGATAATGGCAAAAACTAATACACCAGACGAAGAAGAAACACCTTATTGGTGGAAAATTAATTACAGAAATTCCTTAGTGGTCAAATTCAAAACTGGCGGAAAGAGAAGGGTTATACTGCCAACCCAAACGATGACTGAAAGAAATTTAACAAAGAACAAACTTATGAATAGCAAATTTCTTCAATAAAAAAAAGTTCCTTCACTTCGCACTAGGGTGCACAATAGTAGTTCTTAAGTAGTGCCATCTAGAAGAGAATGTTCACACTTCTTACTACAGAGAAAACAAAAACAAATCGAAACCGACATAGTGCAGAACACTTCAAAATTTACAGTAAAGACATCTTCTGAGAAACATTAGAATTAATGTGGTTGTTAAAGTTCAGGCTTTCTCCAGTAGAGGAGTTTCAACTGGCGCAATGTTTGAATTAGCGGCGTGGAGGTGTACCGCCCGGTACAGTTATAATAAACCTTTTTCTGAAGACTGTTTTATTTTAATGTACCGAAGTTGTCAACACTTCAGCTGGTTCCTCCTCTACTGTAATTTAACTATCAGAAGCTTGTAAATATGTTCTGTAGCCAATCAAAAGCGGGGTTGTGTACAGGAATCCAGACTATCAGCAAAGTGTGGTTCAAAGAATCGGGAAGTTTCCCCTTATGGAACTACATAAGCAGGACACTTTAGTGCCGTCTTGTCTGAATTTCTCCTGAGCCTGGGAGTATGACTGGGGCGCGGCCTACTTGAAAAATATCCTACGATACAAGGTAATGGCAGAATTTTCCTAAACATGTGATAGCGTCTGCGGGTAGTTCGCGGGGGGTGTTTCAGCCGTTTTCTTTTAAATGTAATTTTGTGAACTGGTGGTTTAAATGTAGGATTTTCGGCGAATTCTGAGGACTTTGTTTCTATTCCCTACCGGGAAATATGTAATGTAAGGGAAAGAAGATTGGTGACCCTCTGCCGTCTCCCATTCAACCTTGCAATTGGGTGACTAAAGTTTTCAAACTCTAAAATTTGTAAATCTCGTCTTGTCTTTAAAGGTTCCTCCTTTAGTCACCCTCTTATAGTATGGAATTAACCTCTGTATCTTAGGGCCGTAAGCACACTTAGGTATTTAGTAATTTCTATAAGGAGTGTTGGAGTTTCTCCTCCTTGCCTTTTGTTAATGGTCGGTTATGTGCAACATTTTCTCTTTTACTCTTAAGGCCAAGTAGTATGAGTAAATATGCTCCTCTTTATCCTGTATTACCATAAGGCAACTCTTTGTCGTTGCAGCTCAAAACGCTTAAAAGGCTTATCATTCACTAAACAACCATCGCAAAGGGGTAACTTAAGTCTAGCGGTAGCTCACGTCTTGTACTCAGCATACGTCACTGATAACATGTATGTATTGGATATGCCGTGAGATGCGGCCGAGCTTTTCAAGCGGATGATGGATATAATTAAATGCGGTGTTAATGAATTATGAATCTCTCCCCAAAAGAGTGAATAATGTTCGCGATGCATAGATTCCACGTTGAGGATATAAATAAGGATAGATGAAAGCCGATGTGTGTTATTGATGCAAATGACATCCTAGGGAATTAATGAGATTGAAAGTCAAGCGACGACATAGTTCGCTGACTGAACTGCCTGGGTCCCTTGTGTTGAAAGAGAAAGTGAACGGGAGTACAATTGCAGAAAGCTGGCTTGTGTAATTTATTACCGAGCCAGGCAAGGAAAGAGAGAGAATGCTGTTATCGCATTGAGAAGAACGCATTGCTAGGGGGTCATCTCCCTTTTCCGGCGTCGAAATTAGATACAACCATTCAGAAAATAACACCGTTGAGCAGATCTAAAAGATGAGATAATTCCCTCCATTTCTTTACGTTAATAAAATCGCCTAGGGATTTTCACATTGGAGTTCACACCTCACACTGTCACAGGACCTGAGCCCCAGAGGCAGTTATGCTCACTGTCGCCAACGGCGGACGGATCATACTGTCCATAATTTATCGTGTGAATGCAAAGTGTATTTCTATTTGGCATTTATGACAGGGAGTGATATTTACTTGAATATTGTACTGGTATTTGGTTCGCTAAAAAGTGTCGTTTCAGGGACCACCGTTGTATAAATGTCCAAGTCGTATAATAGTATTTAAGTGACATCCTAATGGAACACGCGATAAGTAATATTTGCTCAGTTATGAGATAGTGAGATAGGGTTTTCTAATACGTGGTACGACACGACTTTCAGATGTTTTGAAATGTGCTCGTAAATAACTGTGTCAACCACCTAGTTCACTCAACGTCAAATATTTAACACTCACCGCTAGGACGACATAATGTGTCATCTTGAATTTATAACGTAATAGTGTAAACATGGCGAGCTATATACAAGATAAGCCTTCATTTAATTATCTTGGTGTGTAACAATATTAGTGTATAAAGTGATAAATATTTCAAGTGTTAAATTGGTCAGAGAAGGATCGGCTTCTCAAGTCTTATATATTTTCAGAGTAAAATGCAAATCTAGATAAAGGACTAGAAAGGACACTGGAACCTCAAGAAAATCGTAGTGTACAAATTTGTGTGTTTAATATGGTGGCATATCCGTGTAAATGATATCCATGTGCTTTCTCATGTATTAAAAATTTTGTGTGAAAAAACAAAGTACAATTCATTCTTCTCATTTCATAGGTAAATAGTATTCCTCTTATAATTAAGGTTCCCCTACTGTATAGATAGTTTCCTGCCCTTTAGGACGTTCCACTTGACCCGTATGCTCTACCGATGCAGCTAGCGTATTATTCTAGTAGGGGAGATGTGACTTCGATGCTGGACCTTGTTCGAAGATCTCATCTGAGTTACCAGTATTCTATTCTGATGTCATGGTCAAGAGCTCCAACAACCGACTCTTGTAGTCAAACCTCGAAAAGGGTACACGTGATTGGCCTGGACTCTTCAAGGTTACGGACCACTGTGTGTGTTTGGTTGCTGGCTGCCAAGCGATGCCAGAATTTAATACAAAGGACACACCCCCGAACCGGAGGATATAAAAATCTTAGCAATTATTAAATCACTCTCTTACTTACTTACTGACTTGACCTTATCGTACTTCTGCGATCGTCGTGTAAGCGTGGGCCCAAAGTTACGTTTTTGTCTTTGACAAATTAGTGAAGTTTGGACTGGCTCGTGCATACTCTAAAATTTTCTCGTTTCAGTTGCAGCTATTTTCAACTTGAACGTGAAGAGGACCACAGCCACGGGATATCTTCGTCATCTACTTCGAGATGTGTTTTCTACCATCAAGAGGAGTTCCTCTTTAACTCCTCGCCCGTGAACGTGGTGCTTGAGGTCCGTTTGATTCTAGATCTTTCCAGATTCATGAGTATCCACCTGAAAACAGTGTATTTTCACGAAATCTCGCCTGTCAACTTGCGGCTTCAAGTTTACCCCACAATATCGAATTAATACTGAAGTATAGGACTAAAGCTATTGACACACTGCTAAGTCAAGCTGTTTCAGTGAATCCATGCAAGATGTATACTATTAAATCTTTTAATTTAACAACTAAACAATCCAAGCAATATAGATCGTTCATTGATCACAATCCATGAGAACTGTTTTTTACACAATTGGTCAATAAAATGATCTTCTAACTATTTACACTGTATAACAATACTCTAGATCAAAATTGGCTGGTGTGTATTCTTGCAAGATCTCTCATGACAGAATGTTTAAAAGGTTTCATATATCACATTAAGGCCATTTGTATATTTTTAAACAGCTATTAAGATATACCGGTAATTAAAAAGAAAATTTTATTTGAAACTTGGTGCTATAATTCATTTTATGCATAGTCACAAACATTTAACACACCAGGAGAGATACATGTACAGAACTGTAAATAAAACTTTTATGTCATTTCTAGAACCCTATTAGAAGGTTTTTAGTCTCTGTTTTTCAACTATTCAAATATCTTATGATATGACGCAATTGTAAATAAGAAGTATATTTTAGGAGTGTTTGTACATACCTAGGCCGATGATGGCAAATAAAATTGCCGAAACCGGTACCAAATGACAAAAAAATGTGATGTTTTAATTATTTCAGATTTTTATAGTATTGAACAGGTGGAAAACCCTACCTTTATCTTTATTTGTAAATCAAGAGGAATAGCGAATTCATTGTGGGACCTGGACTTTGCCGTCACCAAGAATTGCTAATCATGTAGGCAATTCTAGTATCAAGAGGGAGAGCGAGAAGGATGAGCTCCAGCATGGGAGAGTGAATGCGTCTCCTAAGTGTTACGGGGTTACCCGTGGAACGCAGAGGTGAAAGAAGCTGCCGGGATGAATGGGTCTAACTACGAAGTCAAAGTTAATTTAAAATTTTAACAAAGGTTATATTTTCTTGAAACAACAAAATTTAAACAACTTAGTGAAATAACAAGGATACAGCAATTTAGAACCAAGACTTGGGAGGACCCCAGACATCAGAATTTAAACATTCTTGGACTACAAGCCCCTAGTTTACACTTTTGTGCTCCTAGCTCAACTTTATAAAAGATTACTATTTTACACAAAGGGCAGAAATCCCCTAATACATGGAGCACTTGCTCCCAGTTCTCAATATCAAGCCTCCCAGGGGCATTCTTACAATACTCGAAAAGAGCTGACGTGCTCTCAGTGTTCCCAGCCTACTCAAGGCAACACAATGCAAAAATCCAATAATCACTGGCCTGACAAGGCACTATTTACAAATAGCCATCTTATTACACAGAGGTACCTAGTACCCAACCTACTGGGCCTTAGTGAAAAAGAACAGGTTCAATAAACGGCCCGAGCAAAATGGAATGGAGTCAAAGATTCAGCTCCACAAAAAATTTAACAATCTATAGGGCACTTGGCCAACGACACAGGGGTTAATCCCAATCTACTGAGGTAGCGCGGATGGAAATCACTTTAATATATTGCAGAAACAAATGCGGTACCTCAAAAACCAAGACGAAGGGGAGCTCGAGAGGGTATATCACTCTCTATCCCCGAATTACGGTTACAGATTTTATGAAGTTTTTACATAAGCTGGCAGAAAATTACATTTTTAGAAAAGTAGGTTACCTGGTAAAAATTTCGAACCTTTCCCGCGGGTTAAACTGCTGAGCTAGCAAGAAATAAAGATGTTAAACGGCCATTACCTTGCTGAAGGACTGCTGCCTGATGAAAGAGGCACCTCCCGCCTCCTTCTTCACATACACACACTTAGTTAGATATTAATCAAGTGGCCAAGAGCCGTGAAAATCCGCAGTTGATAAAACCTCGGGGAAAGTTCGAGACCTTTCACGAATAATCAAGCCACACCCTCTTATTTTTATTGACTAGAGTAAGGTTACACACCAAATCGAAGAAGAAGAAGAAGAAGAAGAAGAAGAAGAAGCCTGTGATAGGCCGAAAATTAATTATAGAAATTAGGGATTGGCTGAATTCAAAACTGGCGGAAAGGAAAGATCAATATTGCCAACCCAAAAATGAATGAACATAATTTAGTAACGAACAAACTTATAAATACAAAATTTTTTCAAATAAAGTTCCTTCACTTCGCACCAGGGTGCATGATCATAGTTTTTATAGTGGCATCTGTTGCAGAAAGTTCAAACTTCTTGATAAATGGTAATAAAACACGTAGAATTTCATACAGTACTGAAAACTTCACAATCACCAAATTAAGGAGGTGACATCTTCTGAGTAAAAGTTTAAGTAGGTCTAGTCTCAAGTTCAGTGCTTCTCCTGTAGAGGAGGTTTTAATTGGCGCAAGATTTAAATGTGCGGCGTAGAGGTGTACCTCCCGGTACACTAAGGATCGAGTTACATCATAAAATATGAGTACAATTTTATGTAATCTATCTGTTCATCTATGTAGAAGCTAAACGATCTTCTTCTCTTAGCAAGTATTTCCATTAGAGTTGCACAATTTAGCCATATTTTCGATCTTCCATTTGATTGGGGTCATGGTAGACTTGTTACATGTGTGATTGTGAGTTGGATTCTATTAACGTAGCTAATTGTAGCTTGTCATCCGAGTATTTTTCCATTCTTATGCCATTATCTAAATCATGATTTAATAATATCTGTCCTCTGATAAAATGGATTTAATTAATGAAACATTGTGGGAGATTATTTGGGTAACGTCTCACTTTATCAAATTGTGGTTGAATTTCATCTGATGCATTATTCGAAGATTATTTGGGATTGTGTCATCTGATTTCAGATTAATCCAGATTTTGACGGTAGATCTAATAATCACTGATAATAATAATAATAATAATAATAATAATAATAATAATAATAATAATAATAATAATAATAATAATAATAATAATAATAATAATAATAATAATAATAATAATAATAATAAATTATGAGCAATAAATAAGAGTAGATTGTTCTTGTGGATGATTTATGGAGTGCTCTAATTTTTATTTATTTGCCTGGGATAATATTAGTCCTGCAGGATATTTAACGGAATTATGGGAAGCATGTGTCAATGGAACACAGCCTTCTGAGATAATTGTGGAGCACATTTTGAGTCACATTTCATGTATTTGATAATAATAGATTTATCAGAGCTCATCAATCACGTGTCTGATAACTTTCAGGTGTAACGCTTGTGATGGTCGTGATGATTATTTCCGACCGGATCTTCTGATTAAAATATTAAATTTTACTAGATCGTCGTTGCAATGCAGTTACAATATTCTTTAAGGTGATTACTCAAATTCAATCATGGTCTCATACTGTGGCGAGTATGCTTATTTAATAAAGGCTCATCTATTTGATCCACTCGACTCTACTTATGATAAATATCGTAAAATAATAATAATGAACCTAGGATTAGTGTGTAAATATTGTACAAAAATTACGTGTATCCTATGTGTGTATGTGTGATATGAGTGCAGTAGTTAGTAATATTTTAATGTGATATTTTGTGATTCATGTGTTTTAATCTGACCACATGTTCATGACGGTGGCCCAGATTATTTTGGCGTTGCTTTGTTGGTCAATTTCCTTGATGTGTATAGTGAATTTTTGATTGATTTAATGATAGGGTTAATTTTTCAATAATTTAAATCTAAAAGCGAATGAGATCATATAGTTTCACGGCAAAAACAAGGATTATAAAATTTGAGGAAGGATTGTAAATTTTAAAATAAGTGTAACGTAAAATCGAGTCTTATGACGAATGATTTTTAATTCATTCATTTAGTAATTTTCAAGCAAGAAAATATTGTTTTAAAATTTAACACTAATGCTAAAACCATGTGATAACATAACCCACACCTATTGAGCAAATTAATTATTTTGAGAGCGTAAATCATTCAATTAATTCATTTAACAGAGTCAGAGTATGATTAGAAAGATTTTCACTGATTAAAAGCTTAAAGATAATGTGAAGTGCATTAATAATGTAAAATTTTCTTAGAAAAGGAAACTATATTTATCAGCCATGTGATTTAGTGGAAAGTTTGAATTTATATTTTGTCAATGGTGAATTAAGCAAAGTTCTGCTTTCAAATGTTGTGGAAAGTCAAGACTGAGTTAGGACGAGGTTCATCCTCCCTTATCTTCAATTTTTAAGCCAATGGAGGGCTAATATTTTAAAATTATTTTTTACAGAACAAACCCCTGTCAACGAGAGTGATGATCTAAATAAATTAATTTTTGTAATTCAATTCAAGTCATTAACTCCGTGATATTTATGTTTTGAAAACAGCAAGAATATTTGTTTGTAATTAATTTAATGCTTATTGGAATATATGTGAAGCCTGTGGTTTTAAATTCATTCTTTTCCTTGTAGCAAGAATGATTGCTGGTTCCAACTGAGAACAATGGTAGGAGGTCATCTGCAATGAGGAGACGGGGGATAAGTAGGAATGAATTTGATGAATGAGTCCATATATATATTCCCTCTCTGGTGCTGATGGTTAAACTCAGTTTTTAATGATCTTAATGTAAGAAATATTGAACTAGATGAGGCAACGATGATAGTTGCAAATAGAGGATTGAGGAGGTCATAGATAATTCACAGAGACTTACAGACTGAACACAGAAATCTCTATATATATAAAATAAAGAGTTTCATCTGTACATTGCTCAGAATTTAAAAATAATGGTAATTCTGTATCGGTCATGCCCACAGTAACAAGGAAATGCAATTTTTAATTTTCCATCATTTCTGTCTGTCTGTCTGTCTGTCTGTTTACCTGTATATATGTATGTACGCGCATCACAGGAAAATGGCTGAGAGAATTTAATGAAAATCAGTATGTTCAGTCGGAGAATGAGCCACTACAATCTAGGCTATAAATTATTTAATTTATACTGAGTGATACGGTAGTTTAGGGAAAGGCCTAAAATTTAGTTCTAAAATATTTATGTTATTAGTTAGAGAATTAAAATTCTGATCATTTATGTCTTATACATTTTTACTGTACCAGATTTGACAACAGAGATAATCACTAATTTGAACTTTTGTTGCTAAGTCCACATGAATGCTGAGCCACGAGAAAATGCGTAAACAGAATTGAATGACAATTGGTATACAAAGTCGGGGAATAAGGAACTACAGTCTAGGCTACAAATAATTTTATTCACACTGAATGATATGGTAGTTGATGGGAAAGCATCTAAAATTTAATTTTTAAGTACGGTACTAATGTTATTGGTCCTATCAAGAAGTACTACATGACAAAAGTTATATAGAATACAATTTCCGATCATTTATGTCTTATTCAGTTATAACGTACCGGTACCGACTATGATAAGACGGGTGGTGGTGATGGTGATGGTGATGGTGGTGGTGGTGGTGGTTGTGGGGGTTATGGTAATTATTGTTTTAAGAGGAAGGACAACTAGGCAACCATCCTCTGTGCAACACTAATTAGAAAAAAATGTAAGGAGTCTGACACTTCAAAAAATGGAGGTAATGGCCTAAGAAAGACAAGGGCAATGAAGGCCACAAAAATGAAAGACTCTGTAGGCCTCCATATGTAATACTGTCGGGGTCAGAAAAGAACAAGAATTGAGCAATGGTGGTCGAATGGGATAGGACTGGATAGATGAAAATGAGGACCCTGGCACAAGTAAGTGGAAGCAATGCCAGGAGTCAGCTAAGGATACTGTGGTCACCAACCCACGCTCGAAAGTTCAGTGACCACACCCCCCCTCACCAGGGCCTGTTTTAGACATCCCATAAGACAGGCACGTGATATCATGGCTATTATTCTGCCACCCCAACCCACAGGGAGAATGATTATGATAAGGGAATTCATAAATTTAGAATTTTGTTCCTTAGTCCTTATCAACGCCGACATGGAAATGTTGTTCAATCATGTTAACTGGTGATGTTCTTTGTCATGATTGTCTTAAGGTGCAGAAACACATGGTCATAGGTCCAGATCGACAAGAAAACGTGTGAAGATCACTATAAAAATGATAAAAATCATTCAGGACGATCGCTTGAAGAATAAGACAAAAGGGAGTCATGGAAGAAAGGGGGCTCCCTTTACATTAAAGTTGGAAGAAAATTAATGTGAAGGCCTACAATCTCAAAAGTTCATAAAATTGATCAACAATAACATTACATTGACCATTGTTTTTGTGATGTTTGTTCTCTCTTCTGCTGCCACTTATCTCCAATAGATGGGTTTACAATTGCGTACCGAGTGTAACAGCCTGCTGGAAGTTTGGTGGGAAGTAGCTGCGGAATTAGATAACTTTCTTCTTTAGCATGCCATTCCTCTGGTTCATAAATTTTCTGATACTACTGGTACGTAACACACTAGTTCATCATAGTATTCCAATCATAGTATTCCAGCTCTTCAATACCTGCTGTGGGGCGTTGATTCCAATGAGCAGTGTGCACACTTAAGAGAATAATGGCAGAGGAATGTTCATGGCTGTCTGCGGCCTGATCATTCCAGCTCTGAAAATCTGGACTGTTAGATCAGCAGCATAGTATTGTTCATTAAGAGTGAGAAAATGGCATTTTTTATTTGATTGACTATTTCATACGATAACATTGCTTTTAATCATGACATTCCTATTGATATCATTGTAATGACCTATGTTGATTTCAGTTGGGAAAACCACGAAGACAGTCTTTCTGTGGATGTAAAAAGCGAAGTGGAAAGTGAGTGTCTGCCATTACAATGAAAACTCCCCAACTTTATTGTGACCGATAGTAGGCAAGAGGACCAGCCACGACAATGAAAATTTCCTAACCCAGTCTTCACATGAGAAAAGAAGTACGGTGACTACCCCTTCGCGTTTCTTAGGTAACGTTAAGAGATATGCAATTTAATATAATCTTATTCACAATGTGTACACTAATTAACCTACAATTTTGTATACAATATAGAATTCCGTAGCGAAGCCCGGGTACATCAGCTAGAATTTTTATATGTACGAAGGTGTATCAAAAGATAACTGCAATGATTATATTGCTGTTCAATGCTCACATGCCTGCACCTGGTGTTGGCAGTACTGGAAAGGCCTGACTGAGTGACAATGCCATGCACATCAAGTGTCTGAAGGTGCACAGTTGGAGGAAAACAGTCAAAGTGAAAGCATGTGTTAACTCTACCCAGTGTAGGTTTTAATTTGCAGCAGAGAGCATCAATTAGATTTTGCATTCTCCCTTGGCAAAACTCATCACAAGCAGTGGAAACATTGTAGCAAGCCTACAAAGACCAAAACATGGGAAAAACAAGGCATCACTGGTATATGTGTTTAATTGACTCTACAGTTGAAGGTGTGCAGTAAAACTATCTCTGTCCACAAACTGTATCCATTTATACAGGTGAAAAGTTATATGCTGTCCAAGGGCAACAGTATGCAGTAAAGGGTTAACTGTTCCCAGCATGGGTCTTTAGTGCAGCAGAGAGCATCAATTAGATTTTGCATTCTCCTTGACAAAACTCATCACAAACAGTGGAAACATTGTAGCAAGCCTACAAAGAGCAAGACATGAGTAAAATACAGCTCATTGAGTGGCATAAATGATTTAGGGCGGGTAAAACTGACCTCGAGGAAGCCCCATACCTTGAATGGCCCTCAACTTCGAAGACTGACATCACTGCCAGCACAATTGATGTCGTTGTGCGAGAAAACCATCATGTATCGATTGCACAGGTTGCAGTAATTATGAATACCTCCTATGAACCAACTGAAGATGTTGTAAGGAATGTTCTTCACCATTGCCAGGTTGCAGCAAATTGGGTGCCTCATGCAATGAACAATGAGCAGATAGCTCACAATGTGATGGCATGTGAACAATGAAAATAAGATTTTTTGGCCAAAGTCATCACATGCTATAAAACCTGGTTCCATCATTATGACCTAGAAACAAAAGAGAAAAGTGCCCTAATGAAGCATCCTTGAAGTCTAAGACCCAAGAAGGTCTGTAAGTAAATGTGAATAAAGGCGGCCAGTATTTACCAGTAATAAAACATTCCAGTTTTTTCATAACCACTTGTATATAAGTTTGAAGCAGTGCAAGAAAGGTCATGCACCTTGGCTTTTATGATCAGCAAGGCATCGCATACAATCACGTTGTAAAGATGAATGCACTGTTACTACTGATTATTATTGTGAAGTACTAAGGTGCTACTCAAGAAGAAAATAGCTACTAAACAACCAACACGTACTAAAAAGAGGATGGACCCTTCAACGTGCCCAATGAATGTGCCATCAGGACTCATGAAACAAACACCACATTGGACACTGAGGTGATTTATTTGTTTGACCTAGCATCATGTGATTTCTATCTATTTCATACAGTGAAAACAGAGCTTCAGGGTCATCATTTTCATAGTGATCAGGAGTTAGAAAACAGATTTGGGTATACTTAACAGACTATACAAGAAAGAGCTGACAGACAAACCACACCCTCCAGGAAACCACAATGAAAATTCTCGAAGAACAAGTTAATGAATCCGGATAGACCCTGGATTGCCTCAGCAATGAACTACATGAACTACTTCACTTCAATGTGACTCTTGCCAGCACGCTCCCTTTCAATGATTGGGCTGTACTGAACAGCATCAAAAAGTAGTGATATTTCGTTGCCTGGGGAAAATAATTACCTCGGACTGCATGAGGGTATGTCAGTCGCCTTTATGAAGAATACTGTGACGTATTCCAAACATTGGCAACCAGTATATAACATACAAAGAACAATAACATAATCCAACCTGGACAAACACAGACTGTGGAAGCTTCTAATATAAAATAAGAATGTACATATTCAATTTGATACCTGTATCTTCATATCCTATGTCTTCCAACTAGTTGTCAAATACAGACTCTGTATGCCAAGGTCAATATTTTGGCTGTTTGTTCAATAAAAAATTTGGGGAATTCATAACATTTTTATTTGTACAAACTAGGTCAGATATGCATTTAAAGATTCTGAAAATCAGAAACGAAGACAGAATTTGGAATAAACAATAAAATCTTGACAGATTTCAACACAGAAACAACATACAGCACATACACATGAAAATGTTATCCTGTGTTTACAACCTCATATACAGTCAATGTAACGTTTGGCTCCATGGCTGAATGGTTAGCATGCTGGTCTATGGTTAAAGGGGTTCCAGGTCATTTTCCCAGCCAGGGTGGGGACTTCAACTTTCATTGGTTAATTTCTGGCTCAGATGCTGGCTGTTTGTACCATCTTCATCATTCTTACATTAATACCATAATGGTATTTTTTATCCTCCTAAGGCTATACATTAGCCTGCTTGGTGGTCATGATCGTTAAGGCATTGAAGTCTAAATGGTCTGATGCCGTGGTTAGCTGCTTCGAGTCCCGTTGGTCGAAAAAATTTTACCTACAAAATATTAGCTGGCAGGGTGGAGGAGGCACTGGTATACAATTCTAATCACTAGATTGCATGCCAAAAGCCTGGTTTAAATTCGGAAAACCTCTCCACGGTGCTCATATGGAGTGAGTGCTTATGACGCTGTTGATGGTGATTCATCTCTCAGATGGGGACGTTAAGCCTTGAGCAGACTCCCTAGTGCTATCAGTAAATTTTAGATCAATGTATACGGAATATGTCGATTATTCTACTGAGACAGAACTTCATCACTCCTATATAAATATATATCGTTGGAATTTTAACATTTTGAAATCAGAAATTTAGCATTTTGCAGAGTTTATTCATTTGTAATTTAGCATTTTATAGCATTGTGAAGAATTATGAGTTAAGTCTGATAAACAAGTTCTCTTGATATTATTATTGTGAAGTCAAAATTAGAATAGAGGGATGGGGAGGAAAGAGGGGAATTGTAGAAGACAGGTGGTCTAATGTTTTAAGGTGAAGGAGATTGCAAGGCTAAGGGCTCTATTCAGGATCAGAATTCAGGACAGGTCTCTATGAGAAATCAGTACAAGTCAATGCAGGCAGAACAACCAAGGGATGATGAGGAACAGGAAACTGTTGCTGAGCAGTATGGTAGTAGGAGGAAGGGAAAAGGTAGGAAAGGGAAATGTGGAGTAGAGGATATGAAGAAAACAGGTGGAAAAGGGTCACGGGAGGGAGAAAAGGGAGGAAGAAATAGCTTCTGCAGCTGTCAGAAAAGATAGGGCGGACCAGGAGGAGGGGGGGGGGTTGAGGCTCTGGTCATTGGGGATTCCATAGTTAGACATGTGGGGAAAGTGTGTCTAGAAAAGGGAACCAGGGTAGAGTGTTATCCAGGAATTAAGTTGAGGCAGATGTTGAGGAAAGTAGAAGAGAAGAAAGAGGGGAGGAGAAGGTGGTAGTGTTTCACTTTGGTACTAACAACGTAAGACAAGCAGGTATAAGTACCAACATTGTTGAGAATGTGTGGGACCTGGTAAATGCAGCACAGGTGAAGTTTAAGGAAGCAGAGTTTGTTATCAGTGGAAACAGAGTAGGAGGGATACTGCCTGGAATGTGATTGGGGATTTAAATGAGATTATGGAGAGGGTATGTGGGGAAACTGGGAATGAGATCCTAATGGGTGACTACATCACATACAAGAGCCCTTCGATCAACATTTATTCATAAAGAGTGACTAAGGAGTGCAACTGTAGGAACTGAGGGTGTGCCCTGGCATTAAGGAGTATGAGGGAGGAGTGGGTAGGAAATAGGGATCTGTGCTTAGATAGCCTTCACTTAAACCACAGTGGTACATATAAGTTAGGAAATTTGTTTAGAAGGGTCATAGGGAGGTACATTCAGGGAAATTGGGTGGTTTAGGGAATGGTGATAAGGGTACAGGGAACTGGAATGGTAGGAGGGAGATCAATCAATCAATCAATCAATCAATCAATCAATCAATCAATCAATCAATCAATCAATCACTACTGATCTGCATTAAAGGGCAGTCACCCAGGTGGCCAATTCCCTATCTGTTGTTTTCCTAGCCTTTTCTTAAATGACTGCAAAGAAATTGGAAATTTATTGAACATCTCCCTTGGTAAGTTATTCCAGTCCCTAACTCCCCTTCTTATACACGAATATTTGCCCCAATTTATCCTCTTGAATTCCAACTTTATCTTCATATTGTGATCTTTCCTACTTTTAAAGACACCACTTAAACTGATTCGTCTACTGATGTCCTCCCATGCCATCTCTCCACTGACAGCTCGGAACATACCACTTATGGAAAATTCTATGTTCCCATGGAGGGAATTAGATACTTTTCGCCAATAGTGCATGTCAAAAACCGATCAGATCAGATCAGATCTAATTCCCTCTGTGGGAACTTCGATTTACCCATTCGGAATTGCTAGGCGGGCAATAATTCCATTGTGGAGATTTATCTCCCGTATGCAGTTATCAGACTGTGCCTCTTATAATGGGCTTCTGATAAGCTCACCTGCATACACCCCAGCGTCAGTGGGTAGGGTCTGACACATCCCACTCTGATGAGTCTAGTGTCAGACCTAAGATGAAACGCTGGTTAATAGAGCACATACCACTTAGTCGAGGAGTTCGCCTCCTTTCTCCCACATCCTCCCAGCCCAAACTTTGCAATATTTTTGTAATGCTACCCTTTTGTCAGAAATCACCCAGAACAAATCGAGCTGCTTTTCTTTGGATTCTGGTGAAAGAAGAATTTGTTAGCTACAAAAAAGTTAAAGATGACAAACATGAAATTCTGGGTGTAAGGCTTATCTCTAAAGATAATAGGTAACTTGATATCTTTGGAGTGTACAGACTGGAAAGGGGTAGCACTGACGCTGATTCAGAAATTATTTCATAAGATAATCAGCAATGTGAGAAACGATTTGGAAAGGAACGTGGTACTAATGGGTGATCTCAATTTACCAAATGTCAATTGGGAAGGTAACACGAACAACAGGAAGCATGACCAACAAATAGCAAATAAGTTAATATGGGAAGGGCAGCTGATTCAGAAAGTGATGGAACCAATTAGAGGGAAGAATATTTTGGATGTGATGCTGGTAAAACCAGATGAGCTCTATAGAGAAACTGAAGTATTAGATGGTATTAGTGATCACGTAGCTGTTTTTGTGGTAGTTCAAAATAAATGTGAAAGAAAGGAAGGTATTAAAATTAGTACTATTAGGCAGTACCATATTGCTGATAAAGGAGGTATGAGGGTGTTTTTAAAAAGAAACTATGGTGGAAAATGGTAAATAAAAATGTAAACAGACTCTGGGATGGGTTAAAAGCAATTGTTGAGGAATGTGAAAATACGTTTGTACCTTTAAAGGTGGTAAGGGATGATAAAGATACACTATATTACAACAGAGATGTAAAGAGACTAAGAAGGAGGTGCAGGTTGGAAAGAAGTAGAGTTAGAAATGGCTGTGGAAGTAAGGAGGTATTGAAGGAACTCGCTACGAAATTGAATCTAGGAAAGAAGTCAGCTAAGGATAACATGATGGCAAGCATAATTGGTGGTCATACAAATTTAAAGCAGAAACAGGTTCCAAAAAGGATATTCCAGGAATCATTAATAAACAAGGGGAGTCATATGTCAGGATCTTCAAAAAGGCAGAAGTACTCAGTCAGCAGCATGTAAAGATTGTAGGTGACTAATGCTAAAGAAGTATTTAAAATTGACATATGATAACAATGACATTTACAATAAGATACAAATTTGAAAACTAGAAAATTCGAATTGGTAAGATTCCTTGGGATATACTAAAGTCAATGGGTTGGGATATAATCCCATATCTGAAGTACTTATCTGATTATTGTTTGCAAGATGGAGCTATACCAAATGAATGGAGAGTTGCTATAGTAGCCCCTGTGTATAAAGGAATGGGTGATAGACATAAAGCTGAAAATTACAGGCCAGTCAGTTTGCCATGCATAGCATGCAAGCTTTGGGAAGGCATTCTTTCTGATTATATTAGACGTGTTTGTGAAATTAATAACTGGTTTGATAGAAGGAAGTTTGGGTTTAGGAAAGGTTATTCCACCGAAGCACAACTTGTAGGATTCCAGCAAGATATAGCAGATATACTGGATTCAGGATGTCAAATGGACTGTATCATGATTGACCTATCTAAGGCATTTCATAGGGTACATCATGAGAGACTACTGGCAAAAATGAATGCAATTGGACTAGAAAAAAGAGTGACTGAATGGGTGGCTATATTTCTAGTAAACAGAACTCAGAGATTAAGGGCAAGTGAAGCTTTATCTGCCCCTGTAATAAATAAGAGGGGAATTCCTCAAGGCAGTATTATTGGACCTTTATGTTTTCTTATATATATATCAATCATTGTTCTCCCTAGGACCTTTTTAA
This sequence comes from Anabrus simplex, assembly GCF_040414725.1. Taxonomy (NCBI): domain Eukaryota; kingdom Metazoa; phylum Arthropoda; class Insecta; order Orthoptera; family Tettigoniidae; genus Anabrus; species Anabrus simplex. The sequence goes on along the minus strand of NC_090266.1, from coordinate 1,196,129,087 downwards.
TGGGTGCACCGCCCAGCCATTTCTTCATACTGCCCAGCTAACAAAACCTAGATATGTGCAGTTACATAATATTAATGCGCATGTGAGTCAATGGGTGACTCGTTGGCTAAATGGTCAGCGTACTGGCCTTCAGTTCAGAGGGTCCTGGGTTGGATTCCCGGCCAGGTTGGGGATTTTAATCGCTTCTGACTAATTCTTCTGGCTTGGGGACCAGGTGTATTTGTCTGTCCCACACTCTCCTCATCATATTCAGACAACCTACCACAGTATCCACTACCACAGAAAAAAGCAATAGTGATTACATCCCTCCATATCAGGTTGGTGTCAGGGAGGGCATCCAGCCATAAAACAGGGCCAAATCCACGTGTGTGTGTGTGTGTGTGTGTGTGTCATGCAGTTCTCACCCACGACCCAACAGGTGTGGGAAAAAGTGCTAGGAAAAGAAGAAGAAGAAGAAGAAGCATTTGAGTCAATGGGTGTTCCAAATTAATACATGAATACTGTAAAACGATTTATTTAAATGACAAATCTTCATTACTGTCAGTGTAATTGCATCAGTTTAACTTGACTATCTCGTTGTGTTGAAAAATCTTGAACATGTCTGACCTCCTCATACAGCCATCGCCGCTGGTCATCTCTCCAACGGTCTAAAGAACTTCAACATGCATTACAAAGCGGTTCTTTTGCACCTAAGACTCATGTTGAACTCCCCTCTTTAGACTCTCACTGAAGATAAAACTGCACAGCATTACAACTATAAATACTATACTAGATTCCATAAATATGGAGAGAATGAAACAATTCTTCACATGTTCAAGATTTTACTCAAGCATTCTACATTATCATAACCGAACTTGCTTACATGCTGTTCAACCAGTATTTTTACCTTGTATACTATCAAACAGACTCTTATTTTTATTATTGAAAAGTTTTTATACATACAAAGATTTTAGTTAATCCACACATTTTTAAAATTTGTCGAGTGTATGGAAACATTTGTATATATTGCAAAAACCTTGAAAATATTAAGGCTCCTATTTGTCTTGATAACTCAGCATCATACTGGTGTGTTTTGATGTTACACTTAGATTTTTTCCCCATTAGATGGGAAGGTGATTATATACAATCCTCTAAAGTCATAGGTTATAATCAACCAATTCATCCATCCACTGTTAATAAACTGTGATCCAACAAAATGTATCAAATAATCATAAATAAAATTATTGTAAACAATTTGTTCTTATGGGATAATCTTACTTATGTTACATCTGGTTCAGAGCTCTGACTAATTAGGAGAATTGAGAGGCTGATGGTGCTTGCAAGGACAAGCAAAACATGTACCACAACAACCTAAGTAGAATAATTATATCCTAGTCACAAGGAATGTAAAGTATTGAAAACGTGGATATCAATAAATCAATTGTAAAATATTCTAACATACTGAAATTCAATACGGCTGAAATAATGAGATTAATCACTTGTAAGTGGTATGTTCCGAGCTGTCAGTGGAAAGACGGTGTGGAATGACATTAGTAGGTGAATAAGATTGAGTGGTGTCTTTAAAAGTAGAAAAGATCACAATATGAAGATAAAGCTGGAATTCAAGAGGACTAATTTGGGCAAGTATTTGTATATAGGAAGAGAAGTTAGGGATTGGAATAACTTACCAAAGGAGATGTTCAATAAATTTCCAATTTCTTTGCAATCATTTAAGAAAAGGCTGGGAAAACAACAGATAGGGAATCTACCATATGGCCAACTGTCCTAAATGCAGATCAGTAGTGAGTGATTGATGACAGACATAAGAAAAGGAGTGTTCCTCTCCCAGGAGTAAGTTGCTGAGGATGACTGTGTCCATAGGTTGATAAGTACTCCAAGAGTGTAATTTATTAACTGTTTGAAAGCCATGCTCCTTGGCTGAGTAGTCAGCATCTTAACATTTGGTCACAAGGCACTGGGTTTGACTCTCAGCCAGGTTGACGAATATCAATCTACAATAATTAATTTCTTGTCTCGGGAACTGGGTGATTTTGCTGTCCCCAACATTCCTGCATCTCATACACTGCATACACACTCCACCACAATAACATGCAGTTTGCTATAAACACCATACATCACCCACCCACTTCAGAGGGTCTGCCTTACAAGGACCGCACCAGGCTAGCGACAGCCACACAAAATTGAAATTACTACTACAGTACTACTACTACTGGTTTGTGGTGTGGGTTACTGTACTCGCGTTCTAGCCTGTGAACCATGGGTAACGGCTGAGTGGCCTAGTACATATGTGGTCTTGAGAGTTGGGAAACCAGTTGCTATGGATAGATATTATCCGTATCCGCACTTCCTAAATCCGCAACCGCATTCAAATCTGCGAACAGTTACCCGCAACCAAAAATCGTTATCCGTGGATTTTGTAAATATTTAACTACAGTATATTACACGCAACATGTTAAACAGATAGATTTGTTAACATAATACAATAGGCCTGCACCAGAACCCCTACATTCACAGGTTTATGATGGATTTTCTCTTGTGGCAACTACCGACGTATTGACTTTTGTTCCACCCTTCTACTAATTCCAATCAGGAGTCACTTAGGCTTAGGTCAGATTTACGGCTTTGTGGTCTCAAGCCTCTTTATATATCACCATTCTCCCATACTACTGTCAGGGGTCACCTAACCACAAGCAATAATAAGAGTATACCTGAGTGAAAAATAATAAACTTAATTATTTAGAAATTATCAGCAAAATTATCCACACTGACATAGAGTTGCATCCGCCAATACATTAACTTCGCGAATATCCAAGGATAAATCCCCCCAATATCGTCATCCGTGCAGGTCTCTAGCTATGGAATAGGAGTGAGCATCACAAACTTATTCTGAGTCATGGCCCTCCTTGAGGAGTCAGTCCCGTTAGAGGAGAGATTCTCACTGAGACCCCTTGTAAGCAGGTAGCAACTTACATCACAGAACTTTTTTATCAGCAAGCTCAGAACATTGCTATGGGAGTAATGGAGTCCCACTTCCATTTGACAGGCGAGGAACACCCTTGGTAAAACAACTTGGTGAACAAAATGGAATTCAATGGGGAGCTTTCAATATAATGCGGCTTATGGAGGAAAAAAAAGTAGAACTGACTGAGTCAGCACAGAGGATGTATTAGGATGTGTTAGGAGTTAATGATAATCAGATAAGGGGAGAGAACTAGGAAGAGGTAGGAGATGATAAATTATTCTTAACAGGTATTAAAAATGAAAGGGCAGAGTGTGGGGTAGGACTGTTTTACCAGGAGTACTATTGCACGCAACAAAGTTTCAGTTAGGCATGTAAATGAGCAAATGATCTGGGTAGACTTGGCAGTTAGAGGAATTAGGACGAGTATTGTCTCAGTCTGTTCACCATGTGTGAGTACAGATGAGGTGAAGTTGATAAGTTCTATGAAGCACTGAGTGATTTCATAGTCGGGATCAACAACAAGGATAGTGCCAGTGGACGATTTCAATGCAAGAGCTGGAAATAAAACTGAAGGATATGGGAACTGATGAGTAAATTTGGAGATGATATGCAAGGTAATAGGAATGGGAAGCATGTATCAGGTGTATGCATAAGTTTTTGCGGGTTTTTGTGGTAAAAAGGACAAGTAATATTCAAGGGAAATTAATTTTTGTTTATTCAAAATATTGGCCAACAGCTTCTACACACTTTGCCCATCTTTCAGGAAAGTTATGAATACTATGCCAGAAACACTGCTTGTCTTTTGCGGCAAACCATTTGTTGAGTCATTTTCCAACTTCTTGAAATTGCTGAAGTGCTGCTCTGCGAGCGCGGGCCCCATTGATGCGAAGAGGTGGTAGTCACATGGTGCCAGGTTGGGAAAGTATGGCGGGTGCAGAAGGATGTCCCATCCAAGCGATTTCAAGGTGTCTTTCACTGGTTTTCCTATATGAGACAGCGCATTGTCGTGTAACAAAATCACTTTGCTATGCCTTCTGGCCCATTCCAGTCATCATTCGATCAATGCGTGATTTAAATTAATCATTTGTTGGCGATAGTCTTCTGCATTAATGGTTTCATCGGCCTCAAGAGTTCTTAATACACAATACCACTCTGGTCCAACCAGACACAAAGCATATTGAAATCACCATGTTTAAATTGTTGAAACCATGTCTGATATGTTCCAATCGATGGAGCATGTTCACCATATGATTCTACCAGCAAATGATGATTTTCCACAGATTTTCACTGTTGATTAAATAAGAAAAGCAATACATGCTGCAAATGTTCTTTTTCATGCACGAACGGCAACATAATCACTGAACAATACAACACAGACACTAGTGTTTGGCAGACTCAACTTGTGTGTGTTCGTAGGTTAATGCCAGACGAAGAAACTGACATATGTGTCAAATTCATATGCTGCGTACTGTTCGGTGGTGCCGTCTCTTAGTGAAACCGGAAGAGACTTACGCATACACATACCTGCCAAGCCTTCCGATTTACCCGGAAACTTTCCGTTTTTTAACTCGTCTTCCAATTTTCCGATTCATTTTTACTTCTTCCTATTTTGGGCCAATATAACCTCGAGTACGGACGATACTCTTCCTCTAGCATAAATTATTGTGTGCTTGTGTAATTTACAGGGGCTGCCTGGCCGAGGTGGTAAAGGCGTGCTCGGTTCGCCCGGAAGGACGTGGGTTCGAATCCCTGTCAGGAAGTTGTAAAATTTAAGAAACGAGATTTCCACTTCCGGAGGTGCATATGGCCCTAAGGTTCATTCAGTCTACACCGAAAATGAGTACCAGGTTAATTCCTGCAGGCAAAGGTGGCCAGGCGTAGAGCTAACCACTCTACCCCATCATGTGCCGAGGTTAACAATGGTGGAAGCCTTTACCTTCCCACTCCTCCAAGGGCCTTCATGGCCTGTATGGAGTTGACTTTGCTTTGCTTTTTGTGTAATTTACCCAACCTCATTTTCAAGTGTTTTTATTTGGCAAGTGTATCTTCTGTCGCCTCTGTGTATCATATTTGCCACTCACTAGAGCATCTTGTGTGTTTTACAGCTGGGAATTCAGGATGGCAATCGTTTTGCAAACAAGAGAGGCTAGCGACTCTGTTAATTGGGACGAAAGATTGAGTTTCTTGTTTGTGCATTGTTAACATCATTTCCGTGCATATTTTCATTGGAGTTGTAGGCCACGTGATTTTTCTTACGTTTCGATGTTTTTCCCCTGTCGACGTTGTATGTTAATAATGTAAAATGATGTTAATAATGTATGAGGCATATTGATTTCAGAGAGCTGTGTCAGAGACAGTTTCTGGTATTTTCTCTTCACGTTATGACCACAAAGCATAACAAATGTTATCACTAAGTGTTAAGAGATACCTATAAAATTGAATTTCCATTCGTGTTACAGTCTAATAAAGGAAACTATTATGCATTTTGTTCGGTGTTTTTTACGTTTTCTTGTAACCATTTTTTCTTTGTTTAAGATTTCAAACTTAATGGTCAATTCGCCATGTAACTGTAGTCCTTTCTTCATCGAGATCATGGTGCACTATACATGATAAAATCCAAGAATTACAAAATCTTCCTATTTTTTATTTCTAAAAGTTGGCAGGTATGCATACACCTGGTACTGGACTTGTGTGTCAGTATGAGATTAGCAGTTATGAAGACATTCTTTTTCAAGCACAAGGCTATTCACAGCTACATGCGGGAGAGTAGGGGCACCAGATCCTTAACAGACTATATATCATAAGGTATCAACTTTGAATTCAGAAAAAATGTTACGAATATGCAGGTATTCCCAGGATTTTTCAATGATAGATATCACTATCTTATCTGTGGTGAATAAAGTATATCTAGGCCCAGGATACAAAAACTGAAATCTATTTGCAGATGAATAAGGGCACAAAATCTCCAGGACAAGGAAATTAGACAGAAATACATGGATTTGAGTAGTGAAGAGTTTCGAACAATAGATAGTAAGCAGATTCAAGGAAACGAAAGAGAATGGGTGAGTACAGGGATGGTGTAGTAGAAACAGAAAGGGAATGCATAGGAACTACAGTACTGTATATAAGGATGGGAAAAAGCAAACATGTTAGTGAAATAATGAAATGAAGGCAGTTCGCAAATGTGAAAAGGAGGCACACTGGAAATGGCTCCAAACAAGGTTTGATGCAGACAAGGAATTGTACACATATGAAAGAAACAGAGCGAAACAAATAATTGTTGAATCTAAGAAGTCATGGGAAGATTTCAGTATTAACCTGGAAACACTTCATCATGCTGCAAGGAAACCTCTATGGACAGTAATAAAGAAACTTATAAAGGGTGGGTAAAAGGAAATAATAGTATTTTGTGTAAATCAGGTGAACTCATAGTGGACAGATGGAAGGAATGTTGTGAAAATTATCTCTAAGTAAAACACCATCATACTGTTGAAGTTGAACAACCAAGTTCATGAGGAAATAGGAGAGACAAATTATACTTGAGGGGAAGGAAATGGGAAAAATACACTTCATTGCCATAAAGCAGCTGGAATAGATGAAATCAGGCCTGAAATGGTGAAATATAATGGGAAGGAAGGAAGGAAGGAAGGAAGGAAGGAAGGAAGGAAGGAAGGAAGGAAGGAAGGAAGGAAGGAAGGAAGAAATGAAGTACGGTAGTCTCAAAGAGTAATAGGATTAGTACGGAATGTTAATAACATACCTTTTGATTCTACAAAAGCAATAATTGCACACATCTATATGCAAGGAAACAGGAAGAATTGCAAAAACTAATGAGATATTTCAGGCATCACTATACCAAGTAAGGTATTCACTGGCATTTTGGATTTTGGTAAAGTGTGAGTGATGAATGGTTGATAGTAAGTAGGATGAAAACCAGCATGGTTTCAGAACAAGAGAGGCTATCAGGATCAGATTTTCAGTATGTCTCAGGTAACTGAAAAATGCTATGAGAGGAATAAACTGTTATGTTTGTTTCATGATCTAGAAAAGGCACATAACAGAGTACTGCGGAAAAAGATGTTAGCTGAACTGAGGGATTATTGGATTAAAGGTAGAATATTAAAAGCAATCAAAGTAATTTTTGTTGACAATTTGGCTGCAATGAGAGTTGATGGGAGAATGAGTTCTTGGTTAAAGGTACTTATAATATGAAAAATTCAAGGTGCAGCAAAGCTAATGTAGTGAGCACACAGTTGACACCAACAGTATGCTGTAAGAACGAAGTCAGCTCCTTGATGAAACTATTATTAAACTGCTCTGTTTGTGGACCATGTTTTCTGTATGGGAATGAAAGCTGGGTGTACTCAGCTAGATGTAACAGACATGCAAGTAGAAAGAATGATTGTGGCCCAAACAGATGGGAACAATGGCAGGAGGATACTCAGAATAAGGAGATAAAGGCTAATTTAAGAAGGAACTCATCGGAAGAAGCGGTACACATAAACAGACTTCATTGGTGGGGTCATATGGGCCAATGGAGTAGGATAGGCTACCTAGGAGAATAATGGACTCAGTCATAGGGAGTAAGAGAAGCAGAGGGAGACAAGGACGACAATGGATTGACTCATTTTCTATTGATTTAAGGATAAGAGTTATGGAACAAAATGAGGCATCAGAGCGAATTACAAATGGAGGATTGTGGAGGCATTATGTAAATTCACTGAGGTTGCAGACTGAATGCTGAATTACATAACTCTCTATAATGAAAATTATTTTATTATTATTATTATTATTATTATTATTATTATTATTATTATTATTATTATTATTATTAATAATAATAATAATAATATAATACTGTTTAATACATGCATAAGTCATTTTAACTCTCTATGAGTGAATTATTGCATACCTTCTCTTTTCCTTAATTTTTTCATTCTGTCTTTCTAATTTTAATGTAAGTTACTGGGCACATAAAAGTCTACTAATCCAAACTAAAATCCAGTATCCATCACCATCTTCCACTAACCAGGTTTCCTTTTGCTCAACATCATATTTTGAAAGCAGGAAAATAGACTAAAAAAGGAGCTATTTATAATTGGGGCATCACTGGAAATATTTGTACATTCTTATTAAATGATCACATTTTAAAGATCACCTGCGGATAAGCACCACCTAGTGAGCATACACAGGCACCTCCTATCAGCCAACTAGAAACACAACATCTGCAGAATCATGATCTTCAGCTAATGTCTGCATATGTTCTAATAATTGAGGGAAACCCTCCGAGAATTTTGTCAGGACAATGAGCAGCCACTCGGGTGCCCATTGTTACCTGAAAAGAAATACTCATTAATCACTGATGACTTCTGCTGGAAAAGAACATGATTAATGAAGATATATTAGTATAGGAAGTAAGATGGTTGAGTCAAATGAAATGAATAAACAAACTAGAAGTTGTTCAGGAGATAAAGGCGTTAAACTCTGAACATGAAGGAAAGTAGGAGTAAACCTAGAAGATCATTTATCATTATATGATTCATAATCATGATCATTTCTCCTGACATAGATGCATTGAGCTGAGACAAATAGAATACTTCTACAAAGCTCACTCTCCACCACTGTTCATTCAGCACCATGTTCAAATCCAGACTAGTTATGATAGTGATAGGTGACATCATGAGACTTATAAAACCATCATACAGAGGGACAAAACATGGATGAGAGTGTTTGTTAAAAATAATATGATTGGGGAAAAGGGTGGCAGAGAGATCAAAGAATAACAGCAGCAATGTGATGCAGTTAACCAGGAAAACTGCAAAATGGGGAATGAATGAAGATGTAGGGAAAAGCAAGATTATAATTTCAATAAGAAGAAAGCATGCTCATTTTATCGGAAAGGATGCAGATTCGATTCCCCATCAAAAGGTAAAACCGAGCTCGATAGCTGCAGTCGCTTAAATGCGGCCAGTATCCAGTATTCGGGAGATAGTAGGTTCGAACCCCACTGTCGGCAGCCCTGAAAATGGTTTTCCGTGGTTTCCCATTTTCACACCAGGCAAATGCTGGGGCTGTACCTTAATTAAGGCCACGGCCGCTTCCTTCCCACTCCTAGCCCTTTCCTGTCCCATCGTCGCCATAAGACCTATCTGTGTCGGTGCGACGTAAAGCAACTAGCAAAAGGTAAAAAAATTTAGAAACAAGGCTTCCAGTTCTGAAATGGCAAATGGTCCTAGAATGCACTCAGCCTACACCAGAAATGAGTACCTGAAAACAAAGGCAGCTGGACATGGAGTTCATTACTCTTTCCCACTTCATATAGAGGGTCTGCATACAGATGGTTTATTTATATAATAATGGTAACATACCCTCAAAAGAAAATGTATTACTTTTTTTAAGTGGAAGACATTCCTTTTTTGTTTTGACTTAGTTACACATAACCTTTACATATTCCAGTCATTCAATACTAATGTAAGATTGGTAGATACTAGAAAATAATTTAAAAAACAATTGATTAATAACGAGATATATCAGAAATATATTTTTCTTTTTCTTTTTTTCTAGTCCCTAGTATTTTATAGTCACATGTTTTTCTTGTCTTAATCTTTGATGCAAATTTGTCCAGTACACACTTTGCTAATAAACTAGCACAGTTCTATTATTTTAGCAAAGTGACAAGCAATTTGTCGTGAATTTTTATCATTATTAATCTTGTTCTAAAACCACAGCAGTGCGACCCTTTACGAACAAAATATAGATAAACTTCAATGTATTAACTAGTTAAGACATCTCAGTCATTTACCTTCCTTTCAGTAGTACTCAAACTCGAGGATTTAGATTTTCAGATGATGACTTTTTGGGTCGGTAAGTGCACTTTGGTTTTAGAGTGAATGCCATACTTTAAAATTCTAATACTTCAAAACGAACTTAAGAAAGAAGGACTACCTCAGGAAGCCCTGCCATTGCTAGGCAATTTTCCAACCCAACCAGTAGAGGAAATTTTTTTGTGGAGATACTTTATGAAGATTTTTTCCTCCAAATATCACATCATGACAGTTGTAAAGGAAATTAAATTAACGATATGGAAGATGTCACACAGAAATATTTCAGTATCTCATGGAAAATCCTACGGCCAAAAATGCCAGTGGAAAATCAAGAAATTACCAATGAGAATGAAGAAGCTCTTGAAACACTTCAGAATTTCTAAAGTTTATCAATCAATCAATCAATCAATCAATCAATCAATCAATCAATCAATCAATCAATCAATCAATCAATCAATCAATCAATCAAACAATCAATCAATCAATCAATCAATCAATCAATCAATCAATCAATCAATCAATCAATCAATCAATCAATCAATCAATCAATCAATCAATCAATCAATCAATCAATCAATCAATCAATCAATCAATCAATCAATCAATCAATCAATCAATCAATCAATCAATCAATCAATCAATCAATCAATCAATCAATCAATCAATCAATCAATCAATCAATCAATCAATCAATCAATCAATCAATCAATCAATCAATCAATCAATCAATCAATCAATCAATCAATCAATCAATCAATCAATCAATCAATCAATCAATCAATCAATCAATCAATCAATCAATCAATCAATCAATCAATCAATCAATCAATCAATCAATCAATCAATCAATCAATCAATCAATCAATCAATCAATCAATCAATCAATCAATCAATCAATCAATCAATCAATCAATCAATCAATCAATCAATCAATCAATCAATCAATCAATCAATCAATCAATCAATCAATCAATCAATCAATCAATCAATCAATCAATCAATCAATCAATCAATCAATCAATCAATCAATCAATCAATCAATCAATCAATCAATCAATCAATCAATCAATCAATCAATCAATCAATCAATCAATCAATCAATCAATCAATCAATCAATCAATCAATCAATCAATCAATCAATCAATCAATCAATCAATCAATCAATCAATCAATCAATCAATCAATCAATCAATCAATCAATCAATCAATCAATCAATCAATCAATCAATCAATCAATCAATCAATCAATCAATCAATCAATCAATCAATCAATCAATCAATCAATCAATCAATCAATCAATCAATCAATCAATCAATCAATCAATCAATCAATCAATCAATCAATCAATCAATCAATCAATCAATCAATCAATCAATCAATCAATCAATCAATCAATCAATCAATCAATCAATCAATCAATCAATCAATCAATCAATCAATCAATCAATCAATCAATCAATCAATCAATCAATCAATCAATCAATCAATCAATCAATCAATCAATCAATCAATCAATCAATCAATCAATCAATCAATCAATCAATCAATCAATCAATCAATCAATCAATCAATCAATCAATCAATCAATCAATCAATCAATCAATCAATCAATCAATCAATCAATCAATCAATCAATCAATCAATCAATCAATCAATCAATCAATCAATCAATCAATCAATCAATCAATCAATCAATCAATCAATCAATCAATACTGATCTGCATTTAGGGCAGTCGCCCAGGTGGCAGATTTCCTATCTGTTGTTTTCCTAGCCTTTTCCTAAAGGCATATAAGGGTGAGCACTATTACAAGAAGAAGACATATCCGAGTGGATGAATTTTGGTACCAGCTTTCCTCAGATAACAAAATTGTTGCCCAGTATTCAGAATAGTGCAGTGAGGACACAAACTCTGATGATGATGATCATGTGGAAAAGAAAACGGGAATCAATTATACCGAGGCAAAATCAAAGTTTGAAGAGCTATTGTATTTGGAGTGGCAAGATAAAAATTTCCCTGCAGAACTCATGACATTGAAATGACTTTGAGATAGAGCAGCCAGAAAATGAACGTCAGAGCTTAGCCAAAGAACATACATGATTACTTTAACAAACAAAAGGACTATTCAATTGTCCCAGTATTGTAGAACTTATTATTGAAAGTGTTGTTCTGGTAGTGTTATTCACTATATTTTCAATGTATGTTGACCTAGTTGTTAGGCCCCTTTAAACTACAAGCATCATCAGACTAACGAATGGTTCATCAAAAATGGGGGAAGCAGCCTTTTGGAAGTTGCAAGAATGGCAGTCTAGGTGATTGATATGGCCTTATAAAAATACTCAACATGGATTAGCTGTGTTGATACTGCTACACAGCTGAAAGCAACGGAGAAACTACAGCCATAACTAACTCCCAAGGACGTGCAGATCTCTCTATATGGGTAAAATATACCGGAGGTAAAATAGTCCCCCATTTGGATCTCTGGGTGGGGAATACTTGAGAAGGGGAAATCATTTGGAAGATGGATACTGACATTCTGTGAGTCAGAGAGTGGAATGATAGAAATTTGTATTGTTATGGTATGTTAGAGAATCCAAAACGGGTGATAGATAGATAAAGTTGGATGGAGTCAGTATAAGTGACGTACGTTGGCAGGAAGAGCAATGTTTTTGATAAGGCAACTACATAATTATCAACATAAAATCAAACAGGAGAAATGCAAGATTTGGCTTATTAATGAATAAGCAAATAGTGTAACGGGTAAGCTACTTTGACCAGCATTGTGAAAGGATTATTGCTCTCAAGATAGACACCAAATCAATGCCCACCACATTAATGCAGGTCTATATGCCTACTAGTTCAGCAGATGATAAAAAATCAAAAGAATATATGAAATGATAGAAGATTTAATACAATATGTAAAAGGTGATAAGAATCTAATCGTGACGGGAGAGTGGAATGCAGTGGTAGGCCAAGTAAGTGGCGGTAATGCAGAATGAGAATTTGGATTGAGACAGATGAATGGAAGAGGAAGTCAGCTGGTTGAATTCTGCACCGATCATAATTTTAGTATTTCTAATACTTGGTTCAAACATCAAAAACGATGGCTGTATACGTAGATGAGACATGGAGGCACTGGTAGGTATTAAATAGACTTTACTATGATTAGGCAGAGATTCAGAAATGAAGTGTTGGATTACAAAACTTTCCTAGGAACAGATATGGACCCTAACCACAACCTGTTGGTCATAAAATGCCATCTGAAGTTGAATAAATTGAAGAAAGGAATGCAAGGAGATTGGATCTAGACAAGTTGAAAGAAAAGAGTTTTGGGATTGTTTCAAAGAACATGTTGCACAAGGACTAAATGAAAAGGCTGAAGGAAACACAATAGCAGAAGCATGGACAGCAGTCATAGAGAGTGAAGTCAGTAGGGCTACTGAAGAAAGATTAGGAAGAGAGGAAAGATCAACTAAGAATCAATGGATAACTCAGGAGATACTAGACCTGATTGATAAACGACAAAAATACAAGAATGCAAAAAATTAAGAGAGTAGAAAAGAATAGAGGCGATTAAGGAATGAAGTGGATAGAAAATGCAGAACAGGTAAGGAAGAATGGCTGAAGGAGAAGGCAAGGATATTGAAGGTTGCATGGTTGTAGAAGAGGTAGTTGCTCTATAAAGGAAACCTTTGGAGAAAGGAAAGCAAGGAGTATGAATATTAAGAGCTGACACAGAAAGCTAGGCCTACTTCTAAGGAAAGTAGACAAGGCAGAAAAATTGCAGGAACATATCCAACAGTTGTATCAAGGTAAAGAAGTACATGATATGGTTCTGGAACAAAAAGAGGCTGTTGATGCCAATGAAGTGGGAAACCCAATCTCGAGGTCAGAAATTGACAGAGTATTGAGAGACATAAATAGGAACAAGACACCTGGAATTGATGACATCCCCTCTGAATTACTGACTGCCTTAGGAGAAACCAGCATGGTGAGTTTGCTCCATTTAATGTGTAAGACATATGAGACTGGAGAAGTGCCATACTGTTTTCAGCAGTATGTTATTATACTTATTCCCAAGAAAGCCAGTGCTGACAAGAGTGAAAACTACCACAAAACTCATGTCTGAAAATTTTTAATACATATCATTACAGAAGAATAGAAAGAAAACGTGGAACTGAGTTGGGAGAAGATTAATTTGGCTTCAGAAGAATGGTAGATCTAGAAAAGGCATCCCATTTGTTGACTGGACCAAGATATTTGAGTTGCTGAAGATCATCGAGATCAGATACTGAGAACGAAGAATTATCTATAATCTGCATAAAATTCAGTCTGCAGTGATAAGAATTGAGGGCTCTATAAAAGAAGCAGCAATCCAAAAAGGAGTGAGGCAAGGTTGCAGTTTGTGCCCCCTCCTTTTCAATGTTTATATAGAAAAAACAGTAAAGGAAATCAAAGAAGAATTCAGAGAGGGAATTACAATCCAAGGAGAGGAAATCAAAACTCTGAAATTTGCTGATGATATTGTTATTTTAACTGAGACTACAGAAGATCTGGGGAAATAGCTGAATGGTATGGTGGGAGTCTTGGGTAAGGAATAAAAGGAAAAACCAGTCCACAATATAATAATAATGGAATGTAGTAAAAAAAATTCAAGTGATGCAGGAAGTATTGGATTAGGAATTGAAGTCTTAAAGGAAATAGATTAATATGGTTATTTGGGTAGTAAAATAGCTAACGATGGCAGAAATACAGAGGACATAAAATGCAGACTAGCAGAAGCAAGGAAGGCATCTCCTAAAAAGAAATTTTCTCATTTCCTACATTCATATAGTAATTAGAAAGATGTTTTTATGACTTTCATCTGGAGCATGGCATGGTATGGATTGAAACATGGATGGTAACTGGCTCAGAAAGAAAGAGAATAGAAGCTTTTGAAATGTGGTGTTATGGAAGAATGCTGAAGCTGAAATGGACAGATCGAATCACGAATGAAGAGATACTGAATCGAATTGGTGAGAGGAGATAGATTTGGCTAAATTTGATGAAAAGAAGGGATAGAATGATAGAGCTCACCTGAAGACACCCAGAAATTTTTCAGTTGGTTTTTGAGAGAAGTGTAAGTGTTATGACTGGTAGGGGTAGACCATGGCATTAATATGACAAGTAGATTAGAGCGTGTGGAGTATGCAACTGTTAAGTAGAAATCAATAAGTTAGCACTAGATTTGGTGGCCCAGAAAGGTGCATGAAACCTTTCTATGGATTGATGACTCAAACAACAGCATAATAAAGAACCTCGGAACAATGAGGAAGTAAGGGCCAAAATTTTCAATATGTTAACAGAGAAATTACTAAATCCTAAGGGAGCATTTCTCAAACCACAGACGGTGGACTACTTGTGGTCCTCGAGGCCTGTCTTTGTGGTCTTCTGAGATTGAACATGTATTTGGTAAATCCAAGCTTTTATCCAAGAATGACAGGGAAAATGCATTTATAGTTCAGAATTACAAAGCTATGAAATTTCCAGTGCAAAAGCTTTACTTCATAAAAACATATCTTTAATATATTAATACCTTGTCCACTACCCATCGGCTTGAACAACTTGTCGGAGTCGACGTGACATTGAATCAACAAGCTTCCTGAAATATTCCTCATTCAAGATGATCTCCTCCTATGCATCTAACATAACACCTTATGTACTTTGGAAATTCCATGCAGTCTATATCGACCTGTTTATCTCCCATTACCTTTGTTTTCTGTGTTATCTTTTATATTCCAATTTTTGCAGCAATTTATCACTTCCATTTATGCACCCTGCATACTAGCAGTAGTCAGTGTGAGTAGGAGGATGTAATCTGCAGAAGCGAGTCCCGGAAGTTCCTGACTCCCAAGACTCGGGTAAAGCCTGATGCAAATCCATTTGATTGAAATATATTCTTTAAGATGAGTAAAAGCAGTAAAGGGGACAACTTAGATACCTGTTTCAGTCCTACATTGGAGAGTATCTCCAAAATTACTTTATCCTCCTTAATTTTAACTGAGCACTTAACTTCTGAGTATATGTTTACAACCGCTCTGATCATCTTATGCTACATCCCTATTCTTCCCATCTTTGCCAGAATAGTGCCTCTACTCACAGAAACTAAAACATTTTTCAAATCAATAGTAGATATAACATGCAATTTTCCTCCTTTCTTTTCAACATATTTATCCATTAGTGTTCTCACCAGAAATATATTGTCAGATGTTCTCATCCTTCTCTAAAGTCCAACTGAAGACACTCCAGGATCGTGCACGACTATGCTCAATTCATAACCCTTTTTGCCAGCACCCCTGTGTATATTTTACTTAAAGTATCTAGCACCTTTATGCCTCTAAAGCTATTTAGGTTAGATTTCCCTCCTTCCTTCTTAAAAATTGGGCCAATCATGCCATCTGGCCAAGATTTTGGAAATTCTCTCCCTACAAATATTTTATTAAATAATTTAACAATGCTTTATATGATATGTCGGTTCTTCACCACTTGCTTCCAAAATTAATTTGATACCCCAGAAACAGCTCCTGCTTTCCCTTTCTTAGCTTTCTCTAAGACCTTTTTTACTTCTCTACAAATATTTCTTTATCTAATGAAGGTACAGTACATCCCAATAGTCCTGATAGTCCACTTCCTTCTATGTTTGGTCTCCACTTGCCTTCACCTCCCAATAATTTCTTACTGTATTTCACCCAGTCAGTATGACATATTTCAGTTTGCAATGAAGCTTCCGGCTTGCCATATATCCACTCCACACTTTCCTACTTTCATTATGTTTAAAATTTATATTCAGCACAGCAACCCTTTGCCTCTGCCATTCAAATTTTGCTATATACAACAATTCCCTATGTTCTTTCCTCTTAGAGCAGAATTATATTCTCCAATTGGTTTCTCCCATGTTCTTGTACAGCAGAGCTTAGAGTGTATAGCAGCTGGACATATGAATGACAAGGAAGTGAATCAAACTGCAGACTCGAAGGACACCAGCAGAGGAAACAGCCGTGTCTACCTGTCTACCTTCAGTACGAGGAGAGGACAGAGACTGGAACTAAGGACTCATCGAGAATTGTTCAGACTCTGCTGCCACTACTTTCATTGGCCGCTACATTGCTGGAGATCTCGAGTGGTGCAGAAACAATGAGAACTGTGAATCAAAACATATTCAGCCTGCAGAGGGTTCCACAGGCTTCTAGTGTCTGAAATCTCTCTAAGGGCCATATGACTGTATACCACATGCAAGACTTGCCAGCAGTGGTTCAGTTCTGTTCAGTTGAAGTGGAGAGGTCAGTCTAGTCCATTGTGCATGATCTGATGGTGAGTAAGTGTGGTTAGTGCTGCTGCTGCTGGCGGTTACAGCCTGAGCTGAGGAGGCAGTCTGTGAAGTGTCCTGTCAGTGGAACTGAGGGTTCGTTCTGCGTGTTTGTCGCTGCTAGTTGTGTCTCTTAGGCTGGCTACTGGGAGTGTACTTCATGCTCTGGTGCAGCTTTTAGAACATCTCTGGGTATTGGCATGGGACAGTGAACAAAATTTTACTGCGAGTATGGACAGAGTACATCTCATCGAACAGCAAGGCTGTCATGATCGGGCTGGGAACTTAGGACTGTGATAACTGCAGTGTGAGTAACTGTGAGGCTGAGTGAGACTGTGTTAGCCGACGAAGACTCTGTGTGAGCTAGTGTGTTTTTATATTGAGAACAATAAAGGACAGTGCATATTGTGTAATCGTGCATTCTGTACTGTTAGTGGAAGTTGTGACCTTGGTGTGCCTGAATGTGCTGTGTGAGTAGCTATTAGCAGTTAAATAATATGCTTAAGTAGTTAAGCGCTACCAGTTATAAGGCCAGTTTCATCAAACTCCGTTAAGAATTTAAGAATTTAAGAATTTAACATCACATTAAACTTATTTAACAGGATTGTTAACAGGATGGTTATTTCATCACTTCCTTAATGCTAACACACCATTAAACTCTTTGTTAATTTAACGTAACATTCTCGTGCCGTTAAGTTGCTTAACATCATGTGAAAATAAAAATGGCTGGAAGGGAATTTATGTTTTGTGCTCACTTATTCTATTTACACTATCTTCACAATGCTGAGAGACAAGAAGTTTTATGCAGAAGTAATGATATATCTGACCTTACAAAAAAGCAGTTTTCAGAGTGATATAGGTTGTTGAAGTCTGATATAGATGCTGATTCCCACAGGGAATATGAAATATTTGTCCTGAATGAGTAAATTTATAAAACCAATTTTAATGGTCCGTTATTGGACATTATAAATTTTCCTGCTAACTCATTCTTAGTTGCCTGCGTTTTGCCCCTATGTGTTAAGTTGGGCTCATTAGTTGGTACTTAGCACACCCACCAAGATGTATGGCTAGTGCATACCGTGGAGGCTATCTATCTATCTATCTATCAAATGCTTTCATTCCTCACCCTAAAGGGTTGGGGCTGGCCACCTAGAGGGCAACACCCTCTCTCTGGCCATGAGAGATGGTGTGGTATGGAAGGAGTGATGGATAGGTGAGGTGGAGGGAATGGTATTGTAATTTCCAGGGTAGTAAAAGAGGGATAACTTCATTATAGTATATGGGGGTGGGCATTTTTTTTAAATGTACATTTATATATAAATACGGTCTACAGTTCGACAGTACTTGGGATATTAACATAATTTTAATAAGTTTTATCTTTACAGTCATGTATGAAGGTCTAAAGTTTAACACAGTATTGATTAGAAATTTTTCCGTTTGTTCCTTCGCCATGGTGACATTATATCTGTGGTGCACTCACCAGACTACATTTAACAAGATGTAAGTCCATTCAGTGATTAAAAATAGTGGAGAGGATGTGATGCTATGATGTGGGTGCATGAGTTGAGGGGGCTGGGAATGTGTTCAGACAAGGGTTTCTAAGGGAGTAAAGTTGAAGTGCGAATTTAGGCCGGAATGGGTGGTGAGAAAATGAAGATTGAATATTTGGTTTGCTGCAGCTTGTAAGTGAGTGAGGACTAAGGGACGGTTGTAGGGATGGATATTTAGTAATGAAATGGTGACAAAACAAATTAGATCCTCTACTGTAGGTATTTGAAAAAGGGAACGTGTAGGCGACGTAGGTGGATCAAAGGTTCTGATAGGGGCTACGAGTTCTGGTAGATTTTGAGCGCGTGCAGGGCGGCGACGGCAGCAACGAGAATACACTGCATGATTACCTCCACAAGTATGGCATTGCGGGGGTTCCTGTGTCTTGGGACACCTGGGTGTAGAGTGATCTTGATTGCAATGTCCACATTTAGGAGTCTTGGTGGTACACTGAATGGTGGTATGATTATTGTAGATGAGACAGCGCTTACACCGGATGGCTTGTGGTGGTGAGACACGAGATGGTTCCACTTTATGGTGGTGTCTATGTATAGAGAACCCACTGGCCAAGACACGGTCGACATCTTCGGGTGATGGCAGAAGAATTTCCACCATATAGGTGGGACCCATCGTGTTCTTGATTCTGAATGCCTTCTTGACTGGGTTGCCTTCCGCGTGAAGTTTGGAGATTATTGTTTCTTCTGTAATATGATGTTGATGATTGATGTTTGTTGTTTAAAGGGGCCTAACATCGAGGTCATCGGCCCTCTTCTGTAATAGAGGGGTCAACACCTCGTATTACACAGCTGAGAAGGCAGTAGCTTGGTGGGGACAGGGGAGTTTTGATGGGTTGAGGAGAGAGGAGTTGAAAAGTGGTATTTGATCCAAGTTGGTGAGCTCCTATTGCAGTGGTGAGTTGAGTGGCCGTGGTGTCCCCATTAACTTGAATGATGACTCCAGTTGTTGTTCGTTGGATGTCCGCTATATCTCACGACGCATATTAAATCTGAGCAGGGTGAAGAAAATGGCATTGGGAGACTGGAACTCGGGGGCAGGGTTGGAGAGTAGAAATGAATGCGTTCCTGAGGGGGTAGGTTGGAGCAAAAGGGAATAAATGATGGGACGTCTTGTGCCATATATGGATAAAAGTCCAAGTGCAGAGGGGGTAGTGGTGGTGGGTGGAGAATTGGCAGAAATTGGTTGATTGATGGCGTCCATGGACTGCGGAGGCACACTTGTAATGTCTGTCGATGGTGCAGGTTTCGGGTCCAGAGCAAAGCGTCGTGGGGCTTGTTCTTCCTCCGGAGCAGATTGTGGAGAAAACCTTTTAAACTGGAAGCGAACTGTAGTGTTGTCCCCCGGCAAAGCTGGTGTCGTGGGAAGAAATCTGGCCTGGTAGTAAGGAGTGGCAAAACTAGACATTATGGCTGAGTGGTAAGCTGCTGTGGCTGTTTGACTAAAGTCAGTGGCGGTGGTGGTAGTGGCTGTCGTGGTCATTGCTGTAGAGGTAGCTGGACGATAAAGTGAATAGCGATGCATAACGAAGAGTGGTGTTACGGTCATCTGAGGAAGTACAGTACGACTGATGATGAACTCGCCCTGAGGTGATACCTCATGGAATTTCTTCTGTCCACCTGTTCAGAACACTTTTTTAATAGGGAATGCCCTGCATGCCTGAGTTACGGTGTAGAAAAACAGTTGGACGGCGAAGGATGTGCTCCATGGAGGCTACTACTACTACTACTAAACGTTTTCCTTCCTCCCCTGAAGGGGGAGGCGGGCCTCTTGGACGGTTACGCCGTCTCTCAGGCCGGGAGATTTGTTACGGTGAAGGAGATGTGCGGAGAAGGTGAGGGGGCAGGCAGCCGTGGCCTACACTACGAACTGTTCCGGCATTCACCTTAGTGCAGGAGAATGGAAAACCAAGAAAAACCACCTTTCCCGGCCTGAGAGAGCGCGTTACGCTCTAGGGGGCCGCCCCACCCTTTGGGCAGGGAATGAAAACGTATGTTGCTTGCTTGCTTGCCTCCATGGTATGCACTAGCCATGCGTCTTGGTGGGTGTGCTAAGCACCAACTGATGAGCCCAACTTAGCACATAGGGGAAAAACGCAGGCAACCAAGAATGAGTTAGCTGGAAAATTTATAACGTCCAATAATGGACCATTAAATTGGTATTGTCGAAGTCTGTCGCTAAGAGATGAAAGAGACATTAGAGTACCTCCACAGGAAGAAATTTATCTCTATTTCCAGTGGAGCAATAGATGATTTCACTGAGATATTATGCAACAGGGTCATTCAGATCGTTAATTGTAGATGAGAGATAGGTACATTTACTAATATTCCATTAACTTACGCACATGTAAGAAACATTTGTACAGAAGTATGAATTCAAAGGAGGGAGATCATAATTTTATGCAGCTTACACTATAAAATGGTAGGCCTAATTTAGTTATTAATGATCTGTCCAGTTAATAAAATTCAGCTAAAATACCTCTGAAAATTGTAATACAAAAGAGATATCTCGCACAATAACAAGAATGCTTTTAAATCAAAGCATAATTTCCTATAACAATATCTACATATCATTCAAAAGAAATTATGGTGGCTTGCCCTGATATTCAGCATCACAATCATCCGTCATTATCATCATCATCATCAAGAAGTTCTTTCATTCCCACCTACAAATGAGGAGGGCTAAACAAGTAGCTCTGAGGCCGTGAGTATTAAATTTATAATCGTGGAAAAGAGATTTCTTGATAGAGGTATGTGTCGTACATACTTAGGAATGAGAGAGGAGTGGGGTTAGCGCAGAGGTATCCAAGACCACCCAAGTCAGACCCCAGAGCAGGGCGGCACCACACCTGCCCGCATTAAACCCCGCTATCCCCCGTTTACTGAGAAAAAACACATATACAGTAGTACAGGATATATCAATTAGTACAAGACAAGATTTTTGTTTTTGCTTGAGGTCAAAGTCCAAAATGCTTGTAGACATGGTATATTGAACATTGAATCAACACTAACAGCACAATGAAAGGAACACACACACGAGCTGGTGGGCAACAAAGGAAAATGTTCTTGTGCCAAGACCTTAGGCACTATATTAACTTAACAGATATACACAGGTTGTAAAATAAAACAACTGCCTTAACTAGGATACTGACAAAGGGATAAGTATAAAATACAGCTAGGAATACTAAGAAAAGAACAATATAATAATAATAATAATAATAATAATAATAATAATAATAATAATAATAATAATAATAATAATAATAATCGGAAGCAAAGTAATGAAAGGAAGAACAATAATAATAAAAGAATACATGAGAATACAGTGTAATAATAATAATAATAATAATATGAAGAATAAGGTGAAAAACGGAAGACAGTAAAGTGAAATGAAAAGAAGATATCAGTGACTGACAAAAGTACAGAGGATGATGCAATGGAAGGTAAGTGGTGAAATGACTTATGAGCATGCGCAACAGTATGAGTAAGGAATGTGAAAGTGATGGCACGCTAGTACCTTATAGCACTCAGTGCACCACTGCAGCCAGGAACATTGTAAACAATAATTAATTGAAATTGACACGAGCAGGAGGAGGGCAGTGGTGGCCAAAGTGGAAGCTATGTAATAGGAGGGGGAAAGAGGTGATAGGTTCCGACGGTATGCGATTGCTATTGAAAATGTGAGTAGCAAGAGGGGAGAGGGCTAGGGCTTCTAAGACAGAGGAGTTATGGGTGGTGTGACCAGTTTGTGAGATATTTGAGACAGAGATCGTGAAGATGTGTCAAAATACTAGGAAAAGAATAGAGAGGGAGAAAGTTGGCAGACGGGGTATGGAAGGGAAGGCAGTAGGCAATACGTAGAGCATGTCTATCTAGTTTAAGTAAATGTGTGTGAAGTCTGCTGTCAGCTGTGAGCCACGTCAATGAACCATATGTGACGATCAGACGGATGAAGGATTTGTAGACCTGGAGTACTTGGGGCGGTCCCCACGTGCGACC
Source organism: Anabrus simplex (assembly GCF_040414725.1). Classification (NCBI taxonomy): domain Eukaryota; kingdom Metazoa; phylum Arthropoda; class Insecta; order Orthoptera; family Tettigoniidae; genus Anabrus; species Anabrus simplex. The sequence goes on along the minus strand of NC_090266.1, from coordinate 1,196,106,394 downwards.
GGTTAAGAGATGGAGGGCACGGAATCGGTGGAGGGAATGTTTGTAGACATGATTGATATGGTGATTCCATTTGAGATTATTTTGAAATTTAATGCCGAGGTAGGTTAGTAAGTTAGTCTCTGTGAGGGAGGTGTTATACATGGCTAAGTGGACATGGTTCTGAAGTTTACAAATACGGGATTTTTTACGGAAAACAATTAGTTGGGTATTGGAGGGGTTAACAGAGATATGCCATGAATTGAACCAGGTTTCAAGAGTAGAAAGATATGTCTGTAAATATTTTGTTAGTGTTTTAGTAGTGGGAGTGAGAGCTAGGATAGCAAGGTCATCGGCGTATTGATAAAGACGGAGGGCAGGGTCAGGGTGAGAAATGTCATGGGTATATAAAATGTAAAGGAGAGGGGAAAGTGGCGATCCTCGGGCTACGCCCGTGGTTAGAGCGAAGGGATAGGAAAGTGTTCCGTTAATGTTAATTTGAGCTGTGCGATATTTGGGAGAGTTAAGGATAAAATAAATGAGGTTGAGAGGGAGCGGGAGATGGCGAAGTTTATAGAGCAGCCCAGGATGCCAGGCCGGGTCAAAGGATCGGTTGACATCTAGGCATACTAAGGCGGCAGTTTTACGAGGATGGAGGATTGAATGGAGAGAGGCGGAGATATGAAAGAGATGATCGTGAGTGGAATGATGGGGGCGGAAGGCTGCTTGAGACGAGGGGAGAAGACCTAATGAATCAAGAGAGGAAGTAATTCTTCTACTTAAAATTCCTTCTAGAATCTTACTAAGGACTGGGAGTAGGGAGATGGGGCTGTAGGAATGAATATCAGAGGGAGGATTATGTGGTTTTAGAAAAAGAAGAAGAGTGGCCTTACCCCAATGAGCGGGGTAATCGCCAGTGTAGAGGATAAATGTATAGATAGTGCTAAGGAGATTAATAAGGATAGGAGGGGCTTCTTTGATATGATGATAGGAAATGTGATCGGAGCCAGGGGAGGTATTTTTCCTGTGTTTCAAAAAATGAATGAAATCGGTAGCGGTGATAGTATAATCAACTTGGGGAAAATGTAGAAAGGAGAGTTGAAGTTCAGGGAGGTCAGGATGAGATAATTGATTAACAACATGTTTGCCAGGATGAATGAAGTCGGGATTGGAAGAGGGAAAGAAGACTGTCTGATAGTAGTCCGCAAAAATGTCAGCTTTATCCTTGTCGGTGCGGGGATTTATAGGAGAATGTAGAACAGGGTAGGTAGGAAGGGATTTATTTGTTTTAGTTAGTTGGCGAAAAGTTGTCCAGAACTTTCTAGGTTCATGATAGTCAGCAAAGTCGTTACATTTATCGGTCCAAAGTCTACATTTTATAGCTTTAATATAAGAACGGGCATGACGTGGTGTTCGTCTGTGTTGTCGTAACGTAGTCAAGTCTTTGGTACGGATATATGAGTTGTGAGTTGCAATATTCATGAGGAGGGATGGGAGGTTTAGAAGGGTGGTAGGAAAGACGGGGAATATGGAGGTTATCAGAAACTATAATAGCTCGTTCTATGGTATCAATGAGAGACTGAAGGGCAGGAATCCGTCATTATGAAGAGGCTCAACTTTGTCAGTGATCAATGTAATAATCTTAGAAGACGCATGATGTAACTTCTGGAATAAATTTACCACCTCCTGTCTTGTAGCACTCCTACATGTCCTCAGAATAATCTTTTCTTGCGCTTCTTTTTAGGTTGTCATAACTTATAGGTATTTTATTTGTTTTGCTGACTGCATGGTCAAATTCAAGTGGCTATTGAACTCATTCGACACCTTTTGTCTTCTCTTCAGGGATGTAGCATCTGCTTTCTACATTTTTTAATGCTCCCACATTTAGAAAGTAAATTGGCAATCATTTTTTATCAAGTAAAGTAAAATTACTGCACCAAAGAAATTTTTCCATCCCCTTTCAGTATAATTTTCTTCTGTGCGCAGCATAATTTACTAATCTCATCCTATCACCAAGTAAGTTCAGTTTCAAATGGGACCTCTTATTCAATGCAAAAAGAGTACAGGTGAAAAGTGACAAATGAGTAACATTATGCACAGCACCGTACAGAAGAGAAAAATAATGTTGACACTACACACTGCTGACTTGATCATTAATCTTAATGCCATGTTAATTAATGAGCTGTTATATTGTCAATTTAACATATTACTAAAATTTATTAGGATCAACCTATTCAATACAATAGAATTTACAAAATTAGGACTTACAACCTATTAAATTAAAATTTGAAGGGACATGTTTTGCCCTTTAAAAGGGCATTGTCAGCCATTTTACACTCATACTTAAAGATAAAAATCAGGATCCTGATTGTCATGGTAAAAAATATAAAATGAGAATATAAGATTAGAGTGAAATGATACAATGTGAGAAATTGTTATGAGTTCTTAAATAATAATTTACAATTAAAACTATAGCCATAGACCTTCTTGTTATTATGTGGTTAAGGCCTAGTTTGTCTAATTTATAAAATCATTTTTTAAATCACTAGTGTAATATCATACCAACTTCAAATATTTTTTCTTCACAAACATTTTAAATGAAGTTTTAATTGTAAATTTTTATTTAAGAACTCATAACAATTTCTCACATTGTATCATTTCACTCTAATCTTATATTCTCATTTTATATTTTTTACCATGACAATCAGGATCCTGATTTTTATCTTTAAGTATGAGTGTAAAAAGGCTGATGATGCACTTTTAAAGGGTGAAACATGTCCCTTCAAATTTTAATTTAATAGGATGTAAGTCCTAATTTTGTAAATTCTATTGTATTGAATAGGTTGATCCTAATAAATTTTAGTAATATCTTAAATTGACGTAGATTTCAATACGGACCAAATACGAAATTTGTAACATGTACTGTTATAGTGTTCCGTGAAACGCGACTTCCATAATGCCTCATTCCTATCATAAAAAGGTGTTAACTAATGCTCCGTTAGTAGATTTTTAACAGTGGTTGATGAAACTGTCCCTTAATCTTCATTTATTTACCCCACCAACATCAAACATTATTAAACTTCCTTTGTAGCAATTTCAGCTTCCCCTTATTTCCTACTCCCCTATTTTAGTATGATGGGTCATTCGTACTGCCAACTGTTTTAGTCGACACATACAAACTTTCTCCTTCCAGAATTAGATTTTTGAGTCCTCCCCATAACAGTACCACCTCCATTTATCCACTTATTAAATCTTTTCACAAAGTAAGAAATTATTGCTTCCGTGTCTGCCTTATCATGCGTATAAGCTATCTTCCTTTCTCTTTTCCCTTCTCTTGCTTCAGTGTTAATTTATAACATAACTGCACTAGGATCACCCTTTCCTTCTATTACCTTGGTTTTAACAAAAATTTCCTCAGGTTTGACCAGGAATACATCCAGCAAGTTATTACTGCATGTATTTTCCATTACCTGTTGCATATATCCACCTCCCCAGATCAAACATATTGCTAAATGTTGGCCATATTTCTAAGTACTCTCCCATACTACATCTGGCATATTTAGGTGACCACCAATGATAATACTTCAATTATATTTCTTGGCCTCCACCCCATACTCTATTAAATCATTCACTAAATTTACATCTCCCCTTTTCCCTGTTCTGTAAGTCCTAATAATGGCCAACCATTCTTGTGCTGTTAATGTGGATTCTAACACCTAAAAGTTCATTTTCATCATTTTCAATGCTTGGTGACTTGCAACATTATTTCTAACTAATATGAATACCCCACCATCCCTGCTTACCCTGCCCCCTTATAAATACTATACCCTTGGAAAATCCAGCTCTCTGTCATCCATCCTTCCAGGACTGTACCCCAATGACAATGCCTGGGTAATTCATGTCTACTAAAGTACCCAGTTGTAAATCTTTCCTAAATATACTCCTGCAGTTTACCAGCAGACATCCTAAACACTTTCTCATATCTAACTGCTTACTAGGATCCTGAATAAGTACATCAGCTTCAGTATCTGTAGTTTCTCTCGAGACATGAAAATAGCACTCTCTTCAGCATCTCTCCCATTATTGCAGACCCTGATCTGTTCAGATGCAAACTGTCAGGTCGTAGGTCACAGGTACCAACCCAATCATTTGGGTTCACAAATAACGCAACAAGTGTAGCACAGATCCGCTAATACCATCAATAAATTCCCTTAATTTAGTCAAATCTGTGTCTCTTCTTTGTACACCACTACTTAAAAGGATCTTTGCATCAGTAAACTTCTCCTTCACAGTAAGAAGAAAATCCCACAATTCATCCATGACTTGTTTCAAGCTAATGGCACTCTTGATGTTGATGTCATGTTCAGGTTGCTTCCTTGAGCTGACTCCACAAAACGTTTAACAACTAAATTGAGTTTGTTTGCATACTACCTGAAATGGATCTTGGTTGTTTTCAACAGTACATTTCAAGAGCATATGTGTACATGTTTTTGAACCTGAAGCTTGCAACATTATGTTCCTCTCCCCAGTTTTGTCTTTTCTTCTGTGTAAATAAGAATAGTTTGAAGGGCTGGTTTTTGGGTCCCTGGCATGCATAAATGAAGGATCTCTCTACACAACTACGTTATTTTCAATTTACTTCTCTCTTTCCTAAACATGTGAATGGCCAACGGAACTGCCACCTCTGGTATAGTTAGAAACACATGGGGCATAATCAACAGGGCCCAGACCCTCGCATCATGGAATAAAAGGCTTATGAAATCTTTGAGTCATACGTCATATGGGACGGAGAGTTGTAGCTAGTTTAACGATATATAGTAGAAAGATTTAAAAATCAAGAATAAATTAGTACTGGAGATTCTGTGTTCTCAACTGTGTAGATGCCTATAATGTTTCAGTTTCTGAATATTTGATACTTACTGCATGCATTATCGACGACTGTATGAATAAAGTTGTGTAAACATGCATGTGAATGAATGAATTGTAGAATTCAGATGCAAACTGCTACATAGGCAATTTTACTTAAATTTCTCATGTCAACGTTAAAAAGGTGGGAGGAGCCGAGGTTTAACCCTCTGAAACCTTAAGTATCACAGGAAGGCGACTGGGATATGCCGATACCGAAGCGTGGGTCATACTGGGAGAATATACTGGGAGCTTTGGAAAGGTTAAGAATTAGTAAAGGAACACCATATTAATTTGGAACCCGTGATCCCTACGGCGCGCTGAATACAACGCTGGCTCCTCGAGTGGTGCCTGCATTTGAGTTGTATATATACTTAACAAGCATCATTTACATCACATATGAGTGTTAATTCTGTTTTGATTCCTATGAATTAAATATAATGAAAATGTGGCTAATTGCCACACCGTTTAATTTCAATTATTTTTTTACACCAAAACTACATGTTAGAATTCTTCCGATGTAATTATTAATTATTATAAGATGATTTCTGAAAAACGACCCATATAAACTTATATAAACCACGCCCATACTGTTTTTGGTTGGTGGATAGAGAAAATTAACATGTCCGCTACAGCGCTCTGGGTGGTACAAGAGGAAACTGCGCCGCCATAATCTAAATGCCCTCCAGTTTCGTCCGCTTTTAGGGTATTGCTTTTAATATAGGCTATAGAATAAATTTACTGCATAAATTCTGCCACTTCTGTGTGCGGGATACGACTACCCAAACCGTAGAAAAAAACACTCGGACTCTACCGCCTCAAGTGCAGTGACAAAGTCATACTTATGTGCAAATGAGTTTCAATGTTAGGAACAAATTTTAAATTTTATGAGCACATACAAGTTATTGGAATCAACCAGGTCGTACAATTTGATTCTAATCTTGCAGGCCTCAATATCCTAAGACTATTACTTGTTCGTCAATAGTGAGAAATGCACTTGCTACCGAGGATATTTTTAGTTTTCCACAAAGGCAGTTAACAGCTCCCAAATCGGAGCAAGCTTCTCTCTTTCTTTACAAGTACGGTATGCCTATCGCGAAAGTCCTCAAAGCGAAGACACCTCAGTAGGAACCTGAACCTATTTATACCTATAGTAAGTTATATTGCTTCTACCCTCATTCCGTACTTGGTGTCCCACAAATCGGACGTTTCCTCTACCTAATTTCAAAACACCCGCCGAATAGAGTATTCCAAATACAGCTGTAATTTCGCAGTCATCAGTGGCCTTGCGTCCTACCGTCCCACTCCCTTGTAAATGAATGCATTACTTAATCAAAGTAGATATATGTACTTATAGTTTGTGTTATAATGCTGTCATCAATCATTCACTGGAAGGAATCTGACTCTGAAGGAAAGAGTGGTCAACCCTGGGATATGGATATTTGGAATTTGTGGAATTATTTACCGTCCAGGTTGTTTTTCCCCTTGGACTCTACCGCCTCAAGGGCAGTGGAAGGGCAGTGTCTTGGACAGTGAGATATTTGGTTCCGGGATTTAATTGGGGAAGGGGACCAGTATCTGACCCAGTACCTCCCCCATACTCCAACTGTCGTGGGCCCAAATATAAGCATTTCCGTAACGGCTTATTAGACTGGTTATCGTCTGGCGTGAACCCAATAATTCTAACACCTGTTTATTCTAATTTTATGATAACCTGGATGAGAAAATTTGCGATTATGTCACCAGTGGTAGCGTTCCGGCTGTGGGCTGAATCCAGTTATAAAACAAAGATAACAAACAGGAAAACTAGAGCATGATTAGCCAACGGATCTCTGTTATCCTCCGGAGTAAACTTTCCCAATTCGATAAAGATACCCACTTACAGCAAATTAGAGTTAAACTGAATTTCTTCCCAAAGTTTAATTTCATCAAAATGCATCGTTCTGGCTCGTTCATTCACATTTTCGCAAAAAAAATTGTGCTATGCCAGTAGTAACATGATTATTTATGTCATAAAGGAATCTGAGGTCTTTCGCCAATTTACTTAGGATAGCCTCAGAAGGCATAAGCAGCAATTAATTATTTAAGCAGTGCCTTTGGGAGACAATTTTAAAAGTAGCGGATCGAACAAACCCATTACTACCTACTTATATATGTTTTTAATGTTTTTTTTTTTTTCCTAGCTGCTTTACGTCGCACCGACACAGATAAGTCTTACAGCGAAGATGGAGCAGGAAAGGGCTAGGAGTGGGAAGAAAGCGGCTGTGGCCTTAATTAAGGTACAGCCCCGGCATTTGCCTGGTGTGCAAACGGGAAACCACGGAAAACCATTTTCAGGGCTGCCGACAGTGGGATTCGAACCTACTATCTCCCGAATACTGGATACTGGCCGTATTTTAGCGACTGCAGCTATCGAGCTCGGTTTTTTAATGTTCAGTTGGCTCTTCTTTAACATTGTATCTGTACCAGAGGTACCGGTACACCCACTCCGTACGTTAAAAACTAGCCCCTTGTATAAGGCCCTGTGTAACATAAACTTTGAAACTACTAGTACAAGAAGTTTGGACATTTTTCGACAGATATCTCTACTATCAACTTAGGTAGTGTCCTCTGGGGTGAAGAAGAACTATTAAAATTTAAGAGTAATTTTGTATATTAAGGTCTCCTAAACGGGAATATTCAGTGTTTGTTTTTGATGTTCAAAACTTATCAACACTTCTATCTCTTCAGGCAAACTCAAGTCGTTGGCCAATCAAGAAATATAGCTCTAATTTTAAAGTTTGATATCTACCAGCTCATGCCCGTACCTTCTTTCACCACGGCTCTCCACAATATCTCCGTCTGTAATAGTATCGATTACAATTTTCTGCTTCTTTCTGAGAGGGGCGACCCGTTTTGTTCGTGTTAAGCTAGTGTTTAATTTTAATATTACATCTGAATTTTTTTTTTTTCAAGTAAATGTATTCTAGCTTCAGAAACGTTTAGTTTATTCTGTTTGTTAATCAAATTACGTTTCTGATTATTAAAGCTTTTCTTTAACAAAGCAATTAATTGTTTTCCAGCATTTACGACGTCAGGAGTATCTTCAGCTGATAAGCTTATGGGCTATTCATCCACCATGGCCAGACTACACTAGTAAAGTCCGGCCATGCATCGACGCATTCCAATTAGGGCTTTTATCGTCTATGGGGTATAGTTATCGATATAAACTCCATGGCTAAATGGTTAGCATGCTGGCCTTTGGTCCTAAGGGTCCCGGGTTCGATTCCCGGCAGGGTCGGGAATTTTAACAATCGCTGGTTAATTTCCCTGGCATCATCATCATTTCATCCTTATCACGACGCGCAGGTCGCCTACGGGATCAAATCTATAGACTTGCATCTAGCGAGCCGAACCCGTCCTGGGATCTCCCGGCACTAAAAGCCAAATGCCGTTTCATTTCATCGATATAATCATATGTCTTTGAAAGATATTTGGACAGATTAGGAAAGATAATGGAAGACTGCTTCTGGCTTTACTTTCTATCTCTGTTGGAATGTCCACTCCTTTACCATTCATCAAGAACGAGTCTACTTTTATTAAGAAGTTATCGGCAAAATGAATATCACATGCGAAATAATAACGGGCCAGATTTCCTGACTATCTAGGGACAGCTTACTTCTGTTAAAAAAGAAAAAAAGGAATTGCCATCTTTGTGTGTTCTAAAGAAATATCTACCTGAAGTCATTCTGTCACACGTGGATTTATACCCGAATGCAAAACACGTGGGCATGTTGCAACATCTAGTTTTCCCGCGTTGCTCTCTTCAAACGCAATATACGTGGCGTATTAATATTAGTATATGTATACTTGTATTTATTTATTTATTTATTTATTTATTTATTTAATTTGCGTCTTCACAACGTGACTCTCTCTTACACTTAACCATATAAACATTTTCAGATATTCACATAATTATTTTACATATAATGATGATGAATTACAAATCATAAAATTATGTAAAACAAAGACGAACCCCATGGCCTACCAATCGACCGTTGCCCAGCCCGAAGGCCTGCAGATTATGAGGTGACACGTGGTCAGTGCGACGAATCTTCTCGGCGTTATTCTTGGTTTTCTAGACCAGGGCGCCATCTCACCGTCAGATAGTTCCTCAGTTGTAATCACGTAGGCTGAGTGGACCTCGAACCAACACTCATGTCCGGGAGAAAATCCCTGGCCTGACCGTGAATCAATGTTGCGGCTCCGGATGAGAAGCAGGCACGCTACCCCTAGACCACGGGGCCAGCCATAAAAACCGTATCAATAAACAATAATAAAGTAATACCTAAACACAACAGTATATACATAATTGTACACGCGTGCACATAAATGGTGTCCCGACATAAACAATGAACACTTCCCCACTCCAGAACTGAAAAGGAGAGAAGGGAGTTGAAAAACACTCCAGTACAGAAGGGGAGAGTGTGAAAGGGGCAGTGCCATTCCCACTTAACGCATTGCTGCATGTAGACAGCCCGCACCAAGACTTTGTTGTGATTGAAATGGGCACAGTGGGGGATGTATTAAAGTACAGTATTAGGTAACCTACTCTGATTATTACAGTATCAAGAGGTAAAGGAGGTTTTCAACCGAAAACTATTTGATATTATTTAGGAATATTTTGTAGCTGCATTATATCGGGTCGTAATTTGAAAACATCATTTACTGGTTTGTAACTTTGTTCTGGACTTTACTTTACTGAATTTATATCATCATAATTTACCACCTCGTACATGGAATTACGATACATTCTATAAATATAAAATTAATATCCCCAAATAAGATGTAGATGTACGCACTTCTTTATGAAAATAACTGAAGATATATTTTACTTCTTGAGCAATAAGAAAATACATCTGAACAACATTTAATATCATTAGAATTCAGTTTCTATGAAATACAGAGTCTTAAAATATACACCAAAATGCTAATATTGCAACATCTCAACATAAATAATTATTGTAAAACGAACATATCGCCACGCCTACCAGCCACATATGGATATACAGTCCATCAGAACAATGTCCGTTGTGTTCGTTTTCCTATGCCGACGAGTAACCGAAAATGAACCTTACATGCGTTTTACAATAGGAGTGCGTACATGCGTAATGCAAGCATACATTCGTATAGTACGGTACAGTAAAGTTAATTTTCCTTTACACATGGGCATAGGAAAATGAACACAACAAAATTTGTTCTGATGGACTGCATAAGGAGAATAATCGATAGGAAGAGCTTTGTGGAATACAACCTTTTACCGCTGAAGCGACGATATTTTTACAGAAATATCTTATCAAAAATATGAGCGTATCGCATCTTGCTAGAAAAGATATAAATAAAATAAACATACGGTAAAATAATAAACATAATGCATTGTCCATAGTTACATCAATTCAAGAAAATAAAATGGAAATTAACAGAAAACTAATTGTGAAATGGGTTTTAAATAACTAAAGAGTTGTGTCAAATAGTGACTTTACAACAAGTGTAACTGACGAGTTCCTCCTCCTTTGCTGTTAATCACTTGCTCTAGCCGCTTGGGAATGGAATCTGTTAGATGTTGGTAAAAGTCTCTTTGTTTCTCAAACTCAATGGCAGTGCATTAACAGAGCCGCTCTTCTCATCTCCTGACCTGAAACAAACGTGTTTACCATTCTTGCCCAGACATGTCAGCCGACTTGGGAGGCCAGTCAAGCACGTGAACGTCAGGATGCTGTTTGAAGAACGCTTCGGTTACGTGTGCAGTGTGAACAGAGCAGTTATATTGCGCAAAGCTGATAGCGGGAACTTCTTCTACGGGGTATATAGCTCGAACACTAGGAAGAAGAGCATCTTCTAAAATGTCGACATATTCACAAGCATCCATATGTGGAGTGACTTCTATCAACTCTCCTGGAACGGCACCAACAAGCCACATGTGGTGCGATCCCACTGATTAGTTACCTGGACAAAGGGCTTTTCATGAAGCTTTCCAACCAGACGCCTGCACTTCAACTGTTTACCTGGATCGGAGCAAAATACCTTTTCATTCTACCAAATTGTAATTTCCCATTTCTGTCGTGGAGTAACACTTTCTTGTAGTGCAACGCCTACGCGAAGTTCTCTGTAGATAGGAAGAACTCTCCCCTTTTTCGCAGCTGGCTATTGTCAACACCTGCAGCGTGGAGTCGCCGGCTCACGGTAGTCCGGCTTACTGGCAATTCCAATGCGGCAATCGCATTACGAACAGTCGCAAATGAAGAATTGTCCATAGTTTGAACGATTCCAGCAACCTGTTCCGGAGTAGTTCTTCTAGGAGCCTTGTTATGTGTCCTATGATCTACCAATCCTTCTTCACCTCGTTCTTGCCATATTTCTGCCCGTCTCCAAACTGTCTTAAGACTGCATGATATTGCTTGAGCTATTGCTTGGGGACCATGTGAGCCTTCCACATGCCAATAATACGGCCTCGATTCACTTGTGATAAGATAGGAGCCATCTTACACTGTTACAGTATAATGAAATATAGGCCGCCACGGAATACACACACTGTGCCTTCAGCAGTACCCATTCGCTTCTTTCCCCTCTTTTTCGGTACTGGATTGGCCAACGACACACTTCCTTCACTCCCTCCCCTCCTTTTCAGTACTGGAGTGGGGCAGTGTTGATTGTTTATGTCGGGACACCATTTATGTGCACGCGTACACACACACACACACACACACACACACACACACACATACACAAACGGGGTATGTATATTCAACTCACAAGGGAACATCGGCAATGTTTAAGTCGCCGATCGCGATGAAACTTGGAAAACACATTGAGGTACACGTAAAAACGATGCCGGCATCAATTTTGGGTGCCAACATTCATTAGGGCGTTAACTACGGGGCCTAAAAGTTGCGACATATCAAATTCCGCGCGATCAGCGATGAATACCTGCTGGTCAATGCTAAGCCGGTACACTGCGTGCCTGGAGACACGCCTCTGCACCTCCTTCCCTACACACCTCCGCCCCTCCTTCTGGTTCGCCACCGCACGTTTCCCTTCATCCCGCGCTTGCCAGCTGCTTAGCTGTTCAACGGGACCGGCTCTATACTTCACTTCTTTTCGTACTATAATTATTGAAATCCTTTAAATAACGTTCCGTTTCACACATAATCTTAATAAATAACCTAAACTAATATACCCATATTTTATTCAAATGTTATATTTTCATTCCTGCTAATTCCGGTGAGTTGTCACATTCGTGGGTACAACTCCGAGTTAAGTACCACCGGGCGTGGTCAAACGTGGGATGGGGTACCGCGTCCTACCTACGCTTAAATTATTGTTTACTTCTAAAATGCCTTAATGCTGTCGGTAGTGTACTTTAGAGTGGACATACATATGGAATTACTTACATTAAATCACCCACCACTAAATAAATCTCCCACCTTTAAACAACGTTACATGCCTTTTTATGTAAAGAAATTACGTGCCCGGCTAGAGGATCTCAATGAATGTAATGAGGTTCGGTGCCTCGGGATATCAAAACCTGGTTATAGGCCCAGATCTTCCTTTTATGTCCTCTTCCCCCCACCCATTTTTTGTACGCTATCAGTTGTGTCATAACGAAATGACATCGCGGACGACAACAACAACAATTATGAACTCCGACTTTGAAACTATTCCGTATTGCGTACTCTGGTATAAGGAATAGGCCTATAGGTAGAATGTTTTTTTTTAAATGTTTTGCAGTGACAGACACAACACATTTTAATTGCAGCAATGGTTGTCGAATATAAATAAGTTTAATGCATAGGCAACTTTGATATGAGTATGACATGAAATGTTGTAAAGTTTGATGTAATAAGAAAAGTCTTGAAAAATAAAAAAAGATGTGCATTTATATATGCAGTAGATATAGGCCTGCAGTAATCACAGGCAGACCTGTAGTCTTACTGTACCGGTACTTTTGCGTTATAGCTGACGAAGGTCTATATATTCAACAAGTACCGATGTTAAAGTATCACACTACAGTCTTCTGGGTATAATGGCAGTTACATGCGCAAAAAGTTAAATGCTATTGTACGAACTGGTACAACAACAAACAATTACAAGGCAACACAATAAATAACTCCGTATACATTACATCGGGCAAACTCCCCGTCAAACAAAACAAAACAGTAAACAAAATCAAATCTTTGGTCTATTCGAAACATTAAAAAATAGTGAAAAGAAAACCGAAACAAAACACGATTAACAACAGGCACTATACTTGTTTTTTGGCTAATTGGTTTACGTAGCACCGACACAGATAGGTCTTATGGTGACGATGGGATAGGAAAGGCCTAGGAGTTGGAAGGAATCGGCCGTAGCCTTAATTAAGGTACAACCCCAGCATTTGCCCGGTGTGAAAATGGGAAACCACGGAAAACCATCTTCAGAGCTACCGAAGTGGGATTCGAACCCACTATCTCCCGGATGCAAGCTCACAGCCGCGCGCCTCTAACCGCACGGCCAACTCGTCCGGTGCAAATGTTTCCATAAACATTTCAGAAAACGAAAACTGACTAATACAATGTGGAAAATACAAAGGAGAGATATGAGGAAGGCTGATAGAGTACGCAAAATGTAGCACCGGTTCTCTTCGACAGCTAAGAAGACGGGCAGGCGCGGGGTTGGCATGTTGGCATATGGTATGGAGCTGGGTTGGAAGAGGTTAGGAAACTGAGACAGGGTTTCAGTTTCCTACGCACCTGCTCGAACTGACAACCTCCGTCGTCGATACAGAGCTGTACGCTGTGTTGCAAGAACCGTCCGGCACGTTGCGACATTTCCGGTATAACGGATCGGCATTCCTCGTTGATGAGCTGCCTAAGGTGACCAGGATTGGTCTACTCCTGTCCATACACCGGTTATTTTACACGGCCCACCAGAAAAAAATTCCATGGGCATAAAATCGGGCGATCTGGCGGGCCAGGGGGCCGGTCCTCAGCTTTCTATCCATTTATCTGGATACGTCGCATGGAGATGGTTCTGGACGACGGCCGCCGCCGAGTGCGGTTGAACTCTGTCATGTTGCAACCACATCCTGCAGCGATCAAGGAGTGGTACATGTTCCAAGAACGGTGGAATTTCATCTTCGAGCCAACGCAGATAGCGTTCTTCCGTCAGAGGTCCCTCAAAGAAATGGGGACCAATATGGTGATCGATGCCACACCATACGTTCACGGCACAATGTACCTGAAAAGGTGCCTGTCGTAGCCAGTGCGAATTATCCACACTCCAGTAATGCATATTATGACGATCATGGGTTCAATTTTTGTGAGACCGCTCTTCGTTTGTAAATAGGATGGTCGCTAAAAAGGCAAGATCATTGTGCACATGCTGTAGGGTCCATTGACACAACAACACCCTGGCTTCGAATTCATGACCGTGGAGCTTCTTGTGTAAGCGCATATGGTACCGATGAAACTACTGTTTATGCAATATCTGCATAACAGACGCTCGGCTGACGTTCGTCTCCTGTGCAATGGCCCGAGTGGTAGTGTGAGGGTTATGCCGGATAGCGTCCAAGACAACATTTTCATTGTGAGCAGACGTCTTTCCTCACTCCATAATGTCATGGCCGACGGGTATCGTCTATCCGGATAGCGTTCTTGATACAGGCATTGTGCCTGGTATGCATTCAGTCTAGCTTATCCATAGATGAGTAACATCCACATATTTGTCGCTGGAATACATCACGAGGCAGTGAATAAGTTTTGTGTTGTGTTTTGGCTTGTCTCGAGGGAGGGTAGTTCGCGCAACTGCATACCTATCGGCACATTTTGCCCTACCTGTAGTCTACGGAGCTTGGAACATGTACGACATAGCTAACTGGTTGCCTGTTCCCTAGCCACAGACCAGCATTTCCTCTTCCTCATCAAACGCAGCTCCATACCCTGTGCCACGATACATACGGCCCTTTACAGAGCCAAATAAATAAATAAATCAGTCTGTGGAAGCTATCAAGTATACAACCTTACAACATCCCAGGTAATTGGTAGTAAAAAATCAATCAATCAATACTGATCTGCATTTAGGGCAGTCGTCCAGGTGGCAGATTTCCTATCTGTGGTTTTCCTAGCCTTTTCTTAAATGATTTCAGTGAAATTGGAAATTTATTGAACATCTCTCTTGGTAAGTTATTTCAATCCCTAACTCCCCTTCCTATATTTGCCTCAATTCGTCCTCTTGTATTCCAAATTTATCTTCATATTGTGATTTTTCCTACTTTTAAAGACGCCACTCAAACTTATTCGTTTACTAATGCCATTCCAAGCCATTTCTCCGCTGACAGCTCGGAACATACACTCAGTCGAGCAGCTCGTCTCTTTTCTCCCAGTTCTTCCCAGCACAAACTTTGCAACATTTCTGTAACACTACTCTTTTGTCGGAAATCACCCAGAACAAATCGAGCTGCTTTTCTTTGGATTTTTTCCAGTTCTTGAATCAAGTAATCCTGATGAGGATCCCATACACTGGAACCATACTCTAGTTGGGGTCTTACCAGAGACTTATAAGCCCTCTCCTATACATCATTACTACAACCCCTAAACACCCTCATAACCATGTGCAGAGATCTGTATCCTTTATTTACAATCCCGTTTATGTGATTACCCCAATGAAGATCTTTCCTTATATTAACACCCAGATACTTACAATGATCCCCAAAAGGAACTTTCCCCCATCAACGCAGTGATTAAAACTGAGAGGACTTTTCCTATTTGTGAAACTCACAACCTGACTTTTA
This sequence comes from Anabrus simplex, assembly GCF_040414725.1. Classification (NCBI taxonomy): domain Eukaryota; kingdom Metazoa; phylum Arthropoda; class Insecta; order Orthoptera; family Tettigoniidae; genus Anabrus; species Anabrus simplex. Next base: position 1,196,090,706 of record NC_090266.1, on the reverse strand, counting down.
ACCCCGTTTATCAACATACCATTGCCTGCTGTCCATCTCACAACATTATCAATGTCACGTTGCAGTTGCTCACAATCTTGTAACTTATTTATTTTTTATACAGAATAACATCATCCGCAAAAAGCCTTACCTCTGATTCCCCATCTTTACTCAATCATTTATATATATATAATTCGCTGGGGCCATCATGGACCACGTTAAGTCTTGTTGCATTTGACACTGAACTTGGCCTTCTTTAGAGCCCAAATTTCCCTCATTTTTTGTGAGTGGGCCTGCTTACGCTCCTCTGTCTTCTCTTCGGTTGCTCGTCTCGGTTTAGCCCGTTCGTCAATATTTTCTTGCGGAAGCGATCTCTGTTAAGGGCGTCTTCATCTGAGATATGTAGCGTTTGCAGGTCTTCTTTGGTATTTCTAAACCAGGGAATTGTGGTTTTGGGGTTTGAATCAAAAAAGTGAAAGATTTCTTTAGTTAACTTTCTTCCGTCCATTCTTTTCAGATGACCGTAAAATCGTGCCCGTCTTCTTCTGATTGTGTCGGTAATTTTCTCTATTTTGCTGTAGACTTCCTTGTCGGATCTCTTTTGATGGATTCCATTTTTGTACTTTGATCCCAAAATTCCTCTCACAATTTTGCGATCTCTTTTCTCCAGATCTTCAAGGAGTCCTTTGTTGGCATTTAGAGACAGGGTTTCGGCTGCATATAGAACTACTGGCTTCAGAACTGTTTCATAGTGACGTATCTTGGTGTTTTGGGAAAGGCATTTTTTGTTGTAGATTGTGCGGGATGTTTGGTAGGCTATTTCCAGTTTGCGTACTCGCTCCTGAAGTGCTTCTTTGTCCAGTCCATTTTTCATGATGATCTCGCCCAGGTATTTGAATTTGTCTACTCGGGTGATGTCCCCGTATTTTGTATGGAGTTTTGGTGGAGCCTCTTTGATGTTAGTCATTACTTCTGTTTTCTCAAACGATATCTGCAAACCAGTTTGTTCGGCAATTTCCTTTAAAATTTCAACTTGAGCTCTAGCGGTTTCTATGTCGGTTGAGAGAACAGCAATATCATCGGCAAATGCTAAGCAGTCTGTTGCGATCCCCTTGGACTTGGTTCCTATTCTCAATGGACTGTAGTTGGTTTCCTGTAATCTCACCCGCCAGGTTCTGATGATCTTTTCAAGAACACAGTTGAAGAGTATCGGGGATAGCCCATCACCTTGTCGGACTCCTGTTTTGATGTCAAAGGAATGCGAGAGACATCCGTGGAACTTCACCTTGGATTTTGTATCGGTCAGGGTGGCTCTAATTAATGCCAGCAGTTTCAAATCAACTCCAAATTCATTTAAGATGTTAAGCAGGACTTCCCGGTCAATGGAGTCGTACGCTTTCTTAAAGTCCACAAAGACAGACACATACTGCTTGGACCTTAGTGTACAATATCTGATGATCGTTTTGAGATTTTGGATCTGTTCAGCTGTTGAGCGACCTTTTCTGAACCCTCCTTGGTATTCACCTATTTGATGTTCGAATTGTGCTTCCAAACGCTCCAGGATGGCAAGTGATAGAATTTTGTAAGTCACGGGTAACAAAGATATTCCTCTGTAGTTGTTGATGTTCTTCATGCTGCCTTTTTTGTGTAGTGGATGGATCAAAGCTATTTTCCAATCTTCGGGTAGGGTCTCCTTGTTCCAAATTTCTTCTATTTGCTTTTGCAAGATATCAAGTGATTCCTCTGGGGCATATTTCCATAGTTCTGCTACTACTGAGTCTTCACCCGGCGCTTTGTTATTTTTGAGACGGGCAATGTGGCGTTTGATTTCATCTCTGGCGGGTGGTCTGGAATCTGGGTACCTGAGTAAGGGTTCCTTGGTCTCAATGGCGCTTTGCGGTTTAGAGCAATTAAGTAAATTCTTGAAGTAATCTGCCAGAATGCTGCAATTTTCTTCATTTGACGTCGCCAGTGTGCCGTCCTTTCGCTCAAAGCATAGAGATGGTGGTTTATAGCCAGTGAGTTTGCGTTTGAAGGGTCTGTAATACTCTCTGCTTTCATTCTTCCTAAAGTTTTGTTCTATCTTTTCAATGAGAGATTTTTCGTATTTACGTTTCTCAGTTCTGAACACCCTAGCTGCTTGGGCACGTCGGGTTTTGTAGGTTTCCCAATCATTTTCTGATTTCGTAGAGTAGTACTGTTTCCATGCACTGAGTCTTTCTTGGAGGACTAATTCGCAGGTACCATTCCACCAGGCATGCTTTTTGCTTCTCTTGATTTCTGCAACGTCTTTGGCAGCCTCAACAAGGAGACTTTTGGCGTTGTTAAAGTCACAGTCATTTGGTCTAGCCTTCTCCTGGAACTCCTCGACCCTTTGCCGAAGTTTATCGTTGTCGAAGCGTGTGATCTGTTTGGTTGTCTTCCCTGTGTTTGCGGGAATTGGTTTGAATTTGATGAGAGACATATAATGATCTGAGACCACATTGATGGCTTTCTTTACCTTCACATTCATAATCTCAGGGCTGTTTCTCCTGGAGATTGCAACGTGATCAATTTGGAACTCTCCGAGAGCTTGGACGGGAGAACGCGAAGTCATTTGCTTTCTGGGTAGATGGCGAAAGTGACTCGACATGACCTGCAGGTTGTGATTTTCGCAAAATGGACACCAGTCTTTTGCCGTTGGGATTGGATCTTTTGTGAGCAGGTTATTTTCCTATAACCTTCTTGTACTTCTGTTCACGACCTAGTTGGGCATTGAAGTCACCCAAAAGAAGCTTGACATGGTGTTTGGGGATTTTGTTTAATTTTTCATCCAGTAGGTCCCAGAAATTATCAACTTCGTCTGGATCAGACTTGTTCTTATCGTTTGTAGGAGCATGTGCGTTGACTAGGGCGTAGGTTTTGTTCGCGCATTTAATTGTGAGTATAGACAATCTGTCATTCACAGGTTCGAAATTTGCAACCGATTTAAGGATCTTGGTTCTAACAGCAAACGCGGTTCCAAGCATCACAGCTCCATTGAGGATTCCTCTTTGCGCTTTGCTCTTGAAAAATCGGTAGCCTTCGGATTCAAAAATCTCTTCATCTGGGTACCTTGTTTCCTGTAGGGCCATTATGGATATCTGATTTTCGTGAAGAGCTTTGGTGAGGGTTTTCAGCTTGCCAGTTTGTGTAAGTGAATTTATGTTGAAAGTTGCTAGAAAGGTTTTAGATTTTGGCCTGAGTTTTTGACTCTTCGGGGTACACCGAGACGCTCCGACTCGTCTCTTGCATGATGTCGAGTCTCCCCCAGAATACGAATGAGACTCGTGCGCCGTGGCATTCACGACGAGGGATTTATCCGAAGGTTTACCCCCTGGGGTATGTTTCTTGAAATGTTGTGCCATCATGCTTTTTGACTTGACTTTGCTTTGGACGGGTACCCATCCTTTTACAACTAGGGTTGTTAGCCCTAGAGGTTGCCTCAAGATGTTTTCTGGCTTCTGGTCATTTACCAGTCTTCGCCGTAACCCTGGCAAGGGACCAGTTTTTTTTCACGGTGGTATTTTATTTCCCTACTACCCTCTGACTCTGCTGGCGGCAGAGCCAGCGAGCTTCCCCAATTCCAATGGGACGCGCCCGATGGAGGTAACCGGTAAATCCCTACACGGGCAATCATTTATATATATAAGAAATCATAAAGGTCCAATAATACTGCCTTGAGGAATTCCCCTCTTAATTATTACAGGGTCAGATAAAGCTTCGCCTACTCTAATTCTCTGAGATCTATTTTCTAGAAATATAGCAACCCATTCAGTCACTCTCTTGTCTAGTCCAATTGCACTCATTTTAGCCAGTAGTCTCCCATGACACTTGCGTGGGATTCGAACTTTCGAGCACTGGCCACTATCACATTTCCCACCCCATCCTTGCCATGAGAGCTAAAGCAAGGCTTGATAGGCAGCGCGCAGTTCCCAGCCTATACAGTACCTGCTGCTGGTCTGTGTGTGCGCCTTCTGTGGGAAAGTATGTGTTCTTCGTATCTGTGCTCGTTGTGCGGGTCATTCGAGGTACCCATAATGAAGTAATAGTGGTGCTCACGATTCCTGCTCTCTTCCACCCCGTAACCACACACCTCTTCATATAACACCGGCTTAAGGTGAGAGAATGAAGTATTTCAGAATTGTAGTAAAAGCGGTGGGATTCATAAAACTTGATTCCAAGCGGCTGGTGGACCACCCGGTAATTGCTATCTCGTGGAGAACTCGCCTGGCGTTGTAAACGTATCAGTGGAGTGACCTCAGCTGAGTGGTCATGACCGGAACTTGCCTTAAGGCTGCTCGTCCTAATTTGAATACTTGGTGTCTGCGATTGGACCGTAATCGTAGCGAGGGCGTACCGTGACCGTAACGAGAGCGTACCGTGACTGTACCCATAATGTGAATCCTCCATATATATCAGCTCATTCGACACTTGAAACGTTAACTGGATGAACTTCCAATTCATAATTATGAAAAATATGTATGTAACATCATCCTTGGAGATACAAATCTATGAAACAAATTCTTCAAGAACCAACGATTATTCCATCACCAAATTTGGCGATATAACTATTTGTAGTAATATCGAGAAAGCAAATGCCTTGGCGGGTCATTTTGCAGCAACATTTTCACAAAGCCCCACGTTGGATCCTGAGTTTACGGCTCAGGTAGAGGAATCAACCAGTTTGCCTTTCACAACAGCAGAAATCCGGATAAACTGCGTTTCATCATCTGAACTACGCGAACGCCTGAAACGAATGCCACGAAAGAAAGGTCCTGGACATAAATTAATTACCCGCAAAGCTGTAGTGTTTCTGGCTAATTTGTTCAACTGTGTTCTCTGCACAGGCCATTTTCTGATTGCATGGGAACACTCGGAAGTAGCTGTTGTCTTAAAATCAAGTAAGCTACATTCCAGTCCTAACAGCTACCGTCCTTTAAACATATACCGGTACCGTACTGGGTAAACTCCTTGAGAAACTCTACTGCATACAAGTGATCAAGAATAAGGTAATACGTGTTTCTTTGAACGCTGCATGGTATGTGAGAAATAGATTTATCGATAATTAAATAGTCCATACGTCACTGAACACATCCGTAAGCTGGCGCAAAAAATATTATTATGAATTTGAACTTAAAACCAAATCCCCATCGACTTAAACCTCGTCTCCCTCAATATATATTACTGCCAGCAACTGATTCAGAATTGCAGAAGTCTTACTCGTGAACAGACGAGAGTTTCTTCTGAAGACGTCGAATTACCTTCTTTGCTGACACGGCAAAACCCGAAAAGCTTATTATGACGTCTACAGTTACGGGCCGGGTAACCATCAGTCTTATTATAAGGATGAAATAAGCTTCATTAGTGCCTGCATATTAGTTGGTGCATCCTCAAGATAAAACGTGATTAAATAAGTGTTAAGCATGTATTTGCATTAAGTTTCACTGCATCCTCAATCTCAAAAACCCGTTATAATGCCCTTTGCCTTCCTGTATAAAGGAAATTAGTGTATGGAGAAGGTAAATATACAAAGATGTGCTAATGGTACGTACGCGACATCGATCTAATGTTAGCAATTGGAATGATCATTAAGAACAATTTGACTTAATATTAATCAATAATCTGCTATGAATTGCACATGAACTGATATGCATGAGGGGTCCGCTGGGACTGAACTCCCTCTAGCAATATTCTTAGTTAGTTGTATTTGCTTATATTCTGTTTTTTCACTCTGTGATCACTAATCTGATGTAGCAGTACAGTATATTTTGCTGATTGATTAAATACGTCTTATTTAAAAAAGTAAAGTAATCTTTTGTCCTCATGCTGATGCGATGTAGCTCTTTTCAGGCACTTCCCACCCCTATGCAAATGAGATGCATGTGCAATCTTAACCACATACCAAACTTCCTGCCCTTCTCTCTAGCCAGTAGTGGCGATTAGCGGGGTGCAAGGGGGGGGGGGGGGGAACTCGCCCCCTTCCCTTTCTGGAGAAAATGTTACATTTTTATTCCATTTTAACCGGCCAAAACTAGGAATTATTTAAAAAACATTTGTACAAGCCCTGTTGTCTTATCAGCTAATTTCTTCCTTTATTTTCTTTACTTGTTAACAAAATTATTCGCGGAAATACACACAAAATACAGTTCGTTCCGGATAACTGATTTCTATAGCGCCAAAACAAGTAGTGGAGACAGCATGTGTTGTGTTGAAGGGTAGCACGGGTATATTTTTTTGCCAAGGTCATGGACACTGGGGAATGGTTCACCCGCTTGCCGCGCGCATTCGTCAGTCTGACAGTCTCTTTAGTGTCTGTTAGTTTTTAGTATGTAGTCAAATACTAAATTATTTTAATTCTATAATAACACTGTACTCCTTCATAATTGTAGTACGTGTGTAATATTGTTCCTTTGGTGAAAGTTTTATTGTACAGTATTGAATCAAACTTAGAAAACTATTATTACTGCACTTAAGTTGGTAAACCGTCAACCTTGATCTATCTGTCGAAATTCGCTCCGAGAATATAAAAAATTTGTAGCTTTTCTTTTTCGTTATTGATTTAGGCCTATAGCTATAAACCCCCGTTCCACTATATACCACAAACCTGGGTACCTCTGTTTGGTGTATGTATATATTTTTGCCCCCCGCACGTTTAATTCCCTAGGGACCGATGACCTAGATGTTAGGCCCCTTTAAACAACAAGCATAATCATGTGTTGGGTATTCAGCCCGAAGGCTGGTTGGATCCTCAACAGGTTCACCATTAGCTGTCATAGATGGCCTAGGTGTCATTGAAGAGGCGTACTAGGGAAATGAGGAGTGAGGTAGTTTCCCGTTGCTTTCCTCCATCATCAACGTTTAATTCCCAATCGCCGCTACCGTCTCTAGCAGTGCTATAATCGTAACCGGGCCACCAAGGGCAGCAGCTAATAGTGCTAACCGTTACTCTGCGGAGGCGGGCACAGTATAATCATACGTACTGTTCACTGTTCAGAAACACACGTATCTTTCACAATCCTCAACTACGCCTTGAAACCAGGCAGTAGAACGTCGCAGTTCAACAACCCATACGAGCCAACATACAGTAGCCAGTATATAATGGACCTCCGACAGCCCACGAATACTGAGCAACAAGCAACAAATGATAGATCGTAGGCCAATTCACTGAGAGACCCTTCATTAATGATACTGGACCGCGCCAAACCTAAGCTTCATATGGACCTCCATCTTCCCCCTCCAACATTATGACGTACCGTACCGTGTGTGGGTAAAGCTGTCCAATCCGGAGTACGAAATTTCCTGCGCTAAACCTCAAACGAAGTCTGTCCGCGAAGAAACACCTTAAAAGTGTACGTACCGGTACTTTGGTCCGTATCTGCTATGTTGATGCTGTTATCCTTGCTGAATCCGTAGGCTGAAGTGACTCATTTAAGTTTCCCTTGTTAGGATTGTCTTCCGTAAATAGCTTAGAATTTCCCCAAATATTTGATCTACTATGGGCAACTTTCCAGGTTCCACATTTAACACATGAACTGAATAATTTAACACATAATAGACGTACCCGATAATAATAAATACGATGCGCGTGTTTGATATATACCGGTATGCTGTCACACAGTCAGTATTAAAAAAGGAATCGATAAGGTATTCTGTTCATCAGCCATTTCCTTGTACAATTTCTTGGAGGTATGACTGATAGGAAATAAAATGGGACAGAGCCCTAGTGTATTCACTCCGCTCGCTGTACACGGAGTCTCGGGGGCGGGTGATGCTCTTTTATTTTTAATTCACGGGATTGCCGATAGGAGCGTCTTTACGATCTGCCAGCGATCTGCGAACTGTCACCAACTGTTATGGAGATATCCAACGGGGTTACAAACACTAAATTAACTTTTTTCTTGCCGTGCGGGCAGTATGCGCCGCCGAGACAGTTAAGAGCCGCTCGAAGGGAGTGTGGCCCCCGGAGGGGGCCACTGTTATCATGACAGAGCTTGGCCTGGATTTGCAACAGTAGGTTACGGCACCTAAGTTAATTTTTTAAATTGCCGGGCCTTTTGCAGTGTTTTTATTTTGGGCGTGTTGGTGACGGAAGCAACGAGTTAGGAATTCTGGGAAAGACTTCATGTCGGCCAATGACTGTGCCCACAGCTGGCCGGCTAATTGTGAATGGCGCGTGAAAACTTTCATCAGGTTATAAAAGTAAATGTACCTTTTTGGGCTGGTTCGGAGGGTCCCTGGCATTGGTAATGAACACATCTCTCGTCTACTACGATTTTAAGGTATGATTCATATATATTTCGTCGCGAAGTAGTGTGTTATAAGCTGGAGTGAATACACTAGGATTATACCGAAAATGGACACACTGTGCAAGTTTAAATGCCCTTTTGAACGCAGTGCTAGGTCAGAGGTCTTTTAGAATCCCCACGTTAAAACTTAAAATAAAAAAAAAGTTTTATCGTTAAAACTAGCGTTCAACGGACTTAAACAGCGGCCTTTTAAAATGTGAGGGTTACAGTAAGACTGGTATTTAAATGATATTGTCGGCAGAACAGAACTTCATGATCAAATACAAGAGACAAACGAGCAAAGAAAATTCCATTAAGTGACCCTTATCTACTAGTTGGTTTCTCCTAACAGCCCTACCCATCTCTCGCCAAATTTTACACTTTTTTCATTTTTTCATGGAATTAATACACGTTCTGCTTCGTTGCTAGAAATAACACTGCATTGAACAAGAACATACAGCCATTACTTCCCAATTACTACTTCGAGGCTATGGAACATGCTTCCGGTAGACATTAAAAACTCTTCTTCACCTAGCATGTTTAAAACAATCTGCCGTAAATCCTGTAGAGTTGAATCAGGGGACTAGCCAGGGGGTGGGGGGTTATTGGGTGTTAGACTCATTATGGAATTTTCACAAAAAAAAAAACAAAAAAAACAAAAAAACCTGACATAAACAATAAGCTAAATAAACATTCAGAGACATACGCCTGACTGAAGGACCAACAGATCAGTAATTCAGGTACTAATGTCCTTATAATTACAAGTCATGCATGCACCTTCATTGTGTTCTACCATAATTTTGTAACTATAACCCCCTTTCCCCCAACAGCCGATCCTGGCTACGCTACTGACAAGGGAACATCAGCAATGGTTAAGTCGCCGATCGCGATGAAACTTGGAAAACACATTGTGGTACACGTAAAAATGATGTCGGCATCAATTTTGGGTGCCAACATTCATTAGAGCTTAACTACGGGGCCTAAAAGTTGCGACATTTCAAATTCCGCCCGATCAGCGATGAATACCTGCTGGCCAACGCTAAGCCGGTACACTGCGTGCCTGGAGACACGCCTCTGCACCTCCTTCCCTATACACCTCCGCCCCTCCTTCTGGTTCGCCACCGCACGTTTCCGTTCTCGGTCCTTTTCAGGGCCAAATAAACTAATCAATTTGTGGAAACTTTTAAATACGCAACCTTGCCAGAACCCAGAACCCGGCTCTAAAAACAAATACTTGATGCGCTGCTTTAAACCATTTTATGGGCTGATGACACAAACAACAAAAATAATAATATCCATTTTAATGCTGGGTAATTAGTAGACTTGTCTACGGAGAACATATTTTGGTTGCTTCATATAGGCTGTCTGACACACCGCATTCAGCATCCCCAAATGCTTACTTCGAGTGAAACCTGTTGTGTCAGTACTGGTGTTAATGTATTTGTAAGTAACTGAAGCTAATATTACCGAGTGAGTTTGCCGTGCGATTAGGGGCGCGCAGTTTGAGCTTGCATTCGGGAGATAGTGAGTTCAAACTCCACTTTTGGCAACCATGAAGATGGTTTTTCGTAGATTCCTCACTTTCACACCGGGCGAATGCTGGGGTTGTACCTTAATTAAGGCCACAGCCGCTTCCTTCCCACTCCTAGCCGTTTCCTCTCACATCGTAGCCTTAAGACCTATCTGTGTCAGTGCGACGTAAAGCCCTAAGATTGGGAATGACGTCGCCTTTGTCTATTATGATGTTAATTAACTGTCTGCAATCTCCTTCAGTTGAAGTGGGAACCTTCTACGACAGCCGACGAACATTCAAATTTATCTCGTAGAATTAGAGACTGCCATACCTATTCTCTAGGTCTGGTGGCATCTCTCTTCCTTCAAAGACAAGGAACCAATCACAAAGTATCTTGAGCCCGTTGTTTATCTGAAGCAAGATGGTCAGTTCCTTTCCGTTCCTCCTCCAGCCAACAATCCGTGACCTCCACCTACATCAAAGTTCCTTAACTTGGAAGATCCTAATTTCAACAGACCAAACCGTTGGTTTTTCTGAAAACTCATACTACTGAGCGACTTGGCTACTCGCTTGGAGTCGTGTAGCTGTAAGCTTGTACTCGGGAGATGGTGGGTTCGAACCTCATTATCGACAGTCCTGAGGATGGTTTGCTGAAATACCCAATTTTACACTAGATAAATACCGGGGCTGTACGGCGGCAATATTCCCAGTCCTAGCCATTTTCTACGCCACTGCAAATCCGTATTATTTACGGAGACGTTTAACCAAAACCAATAAATCATTAACTTCTATTTACATTGATACCGGCGGTTAAAATAGGTAGGTACAGTGGGAGGAAGTTCCTTACAGTAAGTTGATGACCTTTTCGTTAATATCACAACATTGAAAATGTGAAGTGTAGGATAGTAGTGGCTCGGATATGAGATGCTGTACTCAACAAGAAGAATCAAATTAGATCCATTGTGAATGTCTAGTGTATCCCTAATGCAGGGACGCAATTTTTATCAAAGCCTTCGGCATTATCACCTATACCGGTATTCGAAACTAATGACAACTAATTATCAATCCCAGAGAAAACTTATGCGACTTAAAATTCATACTTTATGAGGCGAAAAATATCTCTACTGATACCTAATGAAAAAACAACAGGCTATTGTTCCACATAGGCTAGTGATCGTAGGCCTTTCCTGACAAGTGATTTTCAAACTGCAGTTTAATTTACTGTGAATCAGTTGAGCACTGTCCTACGTAAGTCCTCGTCCACGTCCTAGGGGGCGGGCAACGGTGTGAAGGGCGAAGTACACCGGGGGCCTTTTGTGCTCCAGGACCGCTACGGTAGCTGTCAACAGAGCGGCGACTAAGGGGGGCGAGGGGGGATCCCCCCCACTTTGTGGAGAAAACATTACATTTTTACTCCATTTTAGTCCGCTGAAATGAGGAATTATTGGAATTATTTAAAAAATTGTACGAGCCCCGTTATCAGCTAGCTCTTTAGTTTATTTTCTTTAATTATTAGCGGAAATACGTACAAAATGTCGTTCGTCGCGGCTAACCGATTTGCATAGCGCCTCATTACGTAGTGGAGACGTTGCATGTGCTATGGAAAAGGGTAGCAGGGGTATGTCTTTTTGCCGAGATCGAGGACTCGGAGGGATGATTCACCGATTGTCGCGCGCAATCATCCGTCTGGCAGTCTCTTTATTGTCTGTTAGTTTCTTTGTGTGTAGTCCAATACTAGGCTACATGATTTTAAATTGTATAATCACGCCGTGCTTCTATTTAATTGTAATGCATATGTATATTGTTCCTTTGGTGAAAGTTTTATTCTGTAGTCTAGTACTGTATCAGCATCTCAAAAACTGTTATTACCGCACTTAAATTGGTAAAACCTTTACTTCTCTGTGAAAATTCGCCCAGAGAGTATTAAAAAAATGTACCACTTTGTACCTTTTCTTCCAGTTTACATGCATATACTCCGTCCTCCCCCACCTCACCCCCCCCCCCCCGCTACTGGCTGTGATGGCCTTACATGAAACCTGAAAGATAACGGCTAACGGTGCTCTGGTTAAGTCCTCAACGGCAATTAGGGCGGAAAAGGAGACCTTTGAAGATTGAAGAAAATGGAACTGAAAAAGTGAGGCATATTATATATTGATAGTTTCTTCGCTAGCAACAAATAAGAAATGGATAAATTTAATACAAAGATTCCTTCCATATACAGGAGTATTCAGCTAAGTTGTCCACCTCAGATACCTCGCGAACGGTTAAAGATATTGACATTTTGTTTTCACTTTCAGTAATGGGACTTACAGAACTGTTTCATGGCGTACGGTAAATATTTTCTGAGATCATGGTTCTAGCGTTGCTTTTTTAGTCGGTACCGGTACTACAATAATTTGTACACGTACCTTAATATGCAAACATTACAAATTCAGCACCGCGATTATTTTGAAAATCGGACAAGTACTTCTCGAAAAACGTCGGTAGATGCAGCGTGGGTCTCGGCCCATAAGTGGACATGGCTGATCCGTGGTCCAACAGCTCTGCACTCTGACCAGCCAACCGAGCAGAGGAGCGGTAGCCACGGCTCTACGCCTCTGTATTCGGGAGATGGGAAGGGGATGGACATCATGGCTGGCGCCAACCTCGGCTGTGCTGAGAATGGTTTTCCGTGGTTTTCCACCCTCTTGCACTAAGGCGAATGCCATGACAGTTACTAGTATAGGCCACGGCCGCCAAACTCTTCACCTTCTCCAAGCATCTCCTTCACTGTAACAAATCTCCTGGCCTGAGGAATGGCGTCACCAGGAGGTCCGCTCGCACCCCCCCCTCTTCAGGGGAGGAATGGAAACAATTTAGTAGTAGTAGTCTCGAAAAAAATATGATGTATTCAAACATGCTTTACTTACCAGCTGACAACTGCCCTGTTCGATTTGCGCTACATATGAAGCATGAGCTAGCTCTTGACACACAGAATTGCTAGATAGGTATTCTATCTACTTTGCATGTGCCATTGCACGGTATTGCCACATTCCTGCATTTCGTTCTCCTTCCCCTCATTTCCGGCTCACTTGTTCCTTCGTTCCAGAGAATTAGAGTAGGCGAAGTTTTATCTGACCCTGTAATATTTAAGAGGGGAATTCCTCAAGGCAGTATTATTGGACCTTTAGGTTTTATATATATATATATATAAATGATATGAGTAAAGGAGTGGAATCAGAGGTAAGGCTTTTTGCAGATGATGTTATTCTCCATAGAGTAATAAATAAGTTACAAGATTGTGAGCAACTGCAACATGACCTCCATAATGTTGTGAGATGGACAGCAGGCAATGGTATGTTGATAAACGGGGTTAAAAGTCAGGTTGTGAGTTTCACAAATAAGAAAAGTCCTCTCAGTTTTTATTATTGCATTGATGGGGTGAAAGTTCCTTTTGGGGATCATTGTAAGTATCTAGGTGTTAATATAAGGAAAGATCTTCATTGGGGTAATCACATAAATGGGATTGTAAATAAAGGATACAGATCTCTGCACATGATTATGAGGGTGTTTAGGGGTTGTAGTAAGGATGTAAAGGAGAGGGCATATAAATCTCTGGTAAGACCCCCAACTAGAGTATGGTTCCAGTGTATGGGACCCTCACCAGAATGACCTGATTCAAGAACTGGAAAAAATCCAAAGAAAAGCAGCTCGATTTGTTCTGGGTGATTTCCGACAAAAGAGTAGCGTTACAAAAATGTTGCAAAGTTTGGGCTGGGAAGAATTGGAAGAAAGAAGACGAGCTGCTCGAATAAGTGGTATGTTCCGAGCTGTCAGCGGAGAGACGGCGTGGAATCACGTTAGTAGACGAATAAGATTGAGTGGCGTTTATAAAAGTAGGAAAGATCACAATATGAAGATAAAGTTGGAATTCAAGAGGACAAACTGGGGCAAATATACATTTATAGGAAGGGGAGTTAGGGATTGGAATAACTTACCACGGGAGATGTTCAATAAATTTCCAATTTCTTTGAAATCATTTAGGAAAAGGCTAGGAAAACAGCAGATAGGGAATCTGCCACCTGGGTGACTGCCCTAAATGCAGATCAGTATTGATTGATTGACTCAGAAGAGAGAGATTTGGCAACTACAAACTACTCGACCAGTCCAGCAGGCTTTTCTCCAAGGCAAGCATATCCCCGACTCCCTTCTCCACACACTGGTAGGCACTAATCGGACCTCCTCCTAAGAACTGTCAGAACGTATCTTTCAAAATTATGACCATAGTTATAAATATTTACCCATACTATTGTGTGGGTTAGGATTCCTTTAACAAATCTATACATAACCTATACTGGTCACATATTATCTTGGCACTGCCCTAACAGTTTAATATATGAACTTCACATTAATCTACACTGATATATATACGGTATGTAAAATTTATAAAATAACGTGTCCTGAATGACTGACTGACTGACTGACTGACTGATTCATCACCGAGCCAAAACTATTGGACATAAAGGAATTAAATTTTGAGGATACATTTATATTAGAGCGTAGGTGCTCACTACGGGAGGATTTTTGGATATATTTTCACTCAAGGGATGAAAAGAGGGGTGAATTTTATAAATGAGCATATCTATATCTCAAAAACTTAAACTTTTACAGACGTAAAAATTGGTGCCGGTATATAGAATCTCCTTCAAAAATAAAGAACGTATTTTTTTTATTTTTGGAAAATCCCCTTATGGAAGTGAAGAAAGGTGAAAAAGTGGTTGAATACCGTACCTTTTATAAGGATACTCATATCTCTAAAACTGAACATGTTACAGATATGAAAATTGGTACCATTTGGAATCTCCTTAAAAATAAAAAGCACGTATTTTTTGTTTTTGGTAATTCCAATTAAAGTAGAGGGGAGGGTGAACAGGAGTGACAAAGGGGGTGAATAATTGAAAAAAAAAGTACTATACCTAGAGTAGGCCATCTCAGAAACGTAAATTGCCACAGATGTGAAAATTGGTACCGGTATTTGGAATCTTCTGTAAAAGTAAAGGAACATAGATAATTAATTTTCGGAAAATCCACTTAAGGGGAACTGGAAAATGGGAGAAAATTTTAAAATGAGAATATCTACAGAACATCTCATAAACTTAACATGTTACAAACATGAAAATTGGTATTTTTATTCTTTTAAAAATAAACATGTCCTTTTTTTGGAAAATTTCTTGACTGGGGGTAAAAATGGACTGAAAAGAGGGTTGAATTTTTTTATTAGGATAGTGATAACTCAAGACTGAAGATGTTACAGAAGTGAAAATTCGTATTTGTAGTCTCTTCTAAAGATAAAGAAATACTTATTTCTTTGTTTTCAGAAAATCCAGTTAAGGGGGTGTGAAAAAATTGAAAACTAGTTGAATTCTTTGCATGAGGATACTTATATCTCAGAAACTAAAGATGTTGCAGACATGAAAATTGGTATTTGGAATATCCTTTAAAAATAAAGAAAGCCATATTTTTTGTTTTCAGAAAATCGACCTAAGGGGGAGGAATTGAAAATAAGCAAAGGAGGAGTAGAATTCTGTTTATGAGGATACTTATATCTCAGAAACTGGAGATGTTGCAGATGTGAAAGTTGGCATTTTGAATCTCCTTTTAAAATAAAGAAACACATATTTATTGTTTTCGGAACGTTCACCTAAGTGGGGGAGTGGTGGAAAGAAGTGAAGAAGTTGAATTCTTTTTTGAGGATACTTATATTTCAATAACTGAAGATGTTATGATGAATACTACTTAAGGTAGGGTGAAAAAATTGACAAATTAGTTGAAATTTGATTGAGGACACATATCTAAAAACATCTAAAGATGTTACAGACTTGAAATTTGGTATTTGGTATCTCCTTTAAAATTAAAGAAACATGTATAATTTTATTTTAGGAAAATCAACTTAAGACGGGGTGGAATGAAAATAAGTAAAGGAGGTGAATTCTGTTATACCTCAGAAACTTTTTTTTTTTTTTTTTTGCTAGGGGCTTTACGTCGCACCGACACAGATAGGTCTTATGGCGACGAATGGGATAGGAAAGGCCTAGGAGTTGGAAGGAAGCGGCCGTGGCCTTAATTAAGGTACAGCCCCAGCATTTGCCTGGTGTGAAAATGGGAAACCACGGAAAACCATTTTCAGGGCTGCCGAAATTGAATTCTTTTTATGAGGATACCTATATCTCAAAAACCGAAGATGTTACAGACATGAAAACTGGTATTTGGAATCTCCTTTAAAAATAAAGAAACATGTATTTGTTTGCTTTCAGGAAAATCTATTCAAGAGGGTAAAACGAATTGAATAATTGGTTGAATTTTAAAAATGAGTACTGGCATATCTACAGTACATGTCAGAAACTTGACATGTTACAAATGTGAAACTTGGCATTTGGAAACTCCTTTAAAAATACAAGAACATGTATTTTTTTTTTTTCAGAAAAGGCATTTAATGGGGGTGAGAATAAGTGGAAAAAGAACTGAATGTTTCTTATGAGGATACTTATATCTCATAACTGAAGATCTTACAAACATTAAAATTGGAATTCAAAATCACCTTTAAAAATAAAGAAACATGTACGTTTTTGTTTTCCCACAATCCACCCTGTTGGATTTTGGGATGGGGAGGACTTATAAAGTGGTTGAATTATTTTTATGGGGATACTTATATCTCAAAAATTGAAGATGTTACAGATGTGAAATTTAGCATTTGGAATCTCTTTCAAAAATAAAGTAAGATTTTTTTTTTTTCCCTTCGACTTGAGAGAAGACTGTTTCTCACATGTACACTTCTATGTCGCTTGGTTATCTTAGCCCCAAAAGGCAATACCACAAACATAGTTTACAAAGGGTTTCTTGGGTAAATGAAACTCAATTTTTCGGTGAGATTTTATATTTTAGGAATTTTCAGATAATGTCTCAGTACAGTACGGATGAATTATTACTTTTTACAAATTCACATGTGTGAAGCTGCAGGTAACTGCTAGTATACGATATAATTCATATTATTTATACTTACCTTAAAAATTTTACTTAATTTCTAGGTGAAAACTGTCTTGATGATGACAAAATTGCTCGATTAATGCAAGCTTTTGATTCAGACCAGTCAGTCTGTGATGAGGATGATGCCGATTAGCTGTTAGAAAGTGGTTGTAATGATGATCATGATGATGAAGCATGTGAAGATATGAGCAGTGTTCAAACACTTAGGCCTACGGAACAAGATATTGACCAACATACTACCACAACCAATAATTTACACAAAAGGTCTGATGTTTGGAGAGCAAAGTCATTTCCTGAAATTGCAGTTTCACCACCAAGCCAACAACAACTGCAGGTGAGATATTAAATCGTTTAAATCACATTTAGTATTATGTTTCAAGTAGCTGTGTATCAATTCCATTGTTCTGAGGACTAGTATTTCCCCTTTAATTTCAATTTTAGAACTCGTCCATGGTTGGAACACCCCTGGAGTATTATGAACGATACCTAACCAACCAATTATTTGACTCACCTGTTAACTACACCAACCAATATTGTCTGGCAAAAAAGAGCAAAGAATTGTGCACCTACAATGTTGAAATTAAGAAATTATTTGGGATGCATTTGATCATGGATTGCATTCCATACAGAAGGCTTCACATGTACTGGAAGAATGGAATTAAATTAGAGGTAACTGCCTATGCTGTGTCCAGAGACAGATTCTTTTTATGCAGGACATGTTTACGTTGGGAAGATACTGCACTGCCACCTACAGATGAAAATGGCAATAAACTTTTGAATGTTCAACTAATTATAACTAAGAGAGAGACGTCTTCAGCTTCCTCGAGTAGAAAGTTTGTTCTCAATTGATGAACAAATGGTCACTTTTACTGGTAGGTACAAACTGAAACAGTATTTTAAAAACAAGCCCAGACTACTAGGGCTGAAAATTCTCTAATTGCAACCACCTATGGCTTAGTCATTTATTTTGAATTTTGTCAGGGGAAGAGTATACTGTTGCCAGAGGCACAATTAGGATTAGGTCCTGCAGTAGTAATTTGACTTGTGGCTACTGTGCCAGAGGGAAGCTGTCTGTATTTTGATCAGTACTTCACCACAATACCACTCCGGGACAGGCTCAGAGAGCTCAAGTTACATGCAACTGGTAAAATAATGACCAACAGAATTAAGAATGTGTATTTCAGCCCTGGCAATAAAATGAAGCAAGGAAACATTCAGTCATATGAAGGAAGTGTTGAACAGGTGGTCGCTGTTAAATGGCGTGATTCAAAGTGCATAACAATGGTTTCAACATGTCATGGGGTAGATCCAATGGCGAGTGTGAAGCATTGGAACAAAAAGGAGCAATCAAAGCACAGAGCGTGTCGATATCCATGACCAGTTGTTGAAGTACTATCGTTCTTGGATGAAAACAAGAAAATGGGCCCTTAAAGTATCATTGCATTTAAATGATATGTCATTTACAAATGTGTGGCTGGAATACAAGGATGACTGCGCAGAGAGTTCTATTCCAAGAAACAAAACCATGGATTTGGTAGAATTCAGAATGCAAGTTGGTGAGTCATTGCTCTCTGGGTCCAGTTGTAGAGAATTATGACTTGTACACTGAAGAGGAGCCTCCCCAGAAGAAAGTCAAGTACTCAGCACTACCACCAACAGACAAGCGGATGGATAGGGATAGCCAATGATCAATAGTAGGTGATTTGAAGCAAGCAAGAATGTGTCAGCTGAAGGAGTGCATAAGTCGAATACGATCCTGTTGTGAGAAGTGCAATGTGTACTTATGTCTAAGTAAGAAAAAACACTGTTTCAAAATATTCCATACTCAGAACTAAAAATGATTCTTGGATGGAGTTTTAGGTAGTAAGATAGTCTATCTTAATTTTCATGAAATATAATTTAGCATAATTATTTTTTATTCATTATACATTGGTGGGTCATGGTTTGGTTCATGAACCAAACAACCAGAAAGGACAAGATCAGAAATGAAGTGATTAGGAAAGTAGCTGGTATTGAGGTTCCTATTATCAGTGTCATAAAGAAACGCAGACTTCAATGGTGTGGGCACACAATGAGAATGAACAGGGAAAGACCTGCCAGAAAATATTTTTACCTTAATCTCATAGGAAGAAGACCACAGGGAAGACCAAGAAAACGTTGGATAGAGACTGTAAGATCAGATGTGCAGGAGAAAGGATACAAATGGGAAGATGTACTGGATCAGATGTATGAAGACAGAAGGAGATGGCGAACGCTTGTACACCACACCCGGGAAACTGGAGTTGGGAAATGATGATGATGATGATGATGTTGATTCATTATACATTGCAATACATGTAAATGCAACAAAACAGTGAAATGAAACTGTATTTTAATATTCAACCAAAACAATGCTAGAAATTCTTAATTTACTAAATAATAACAATGGTTGCCATAGGGAGACTGTGTATTATTGCTTAAATGAAATCCTTGACCACACAATTGTGCGGATCTTATTCTGAGAGAAAGAGAGTCATGAGAATTTTTTTACCATTTTTACTGAGCTATTTGATCATATTAACCTAACAATTTATGTGATCCATTTACTTTGGCTAAAAAAAATTGCTAGGGATTGAAAGGGCTATCTCCTGAATACCGAATTCTGGCTGCACTTAAGCAACTGCAACCTTCAAGCTCAGTACCAGGTTTGATTTATTTGCCAAGACGTTGAAAACGTCTTGGTGGTCCCCATCTTTGATCATCCAGGATTATCTTCATTGCTGCGTACAACACTGTATTCATTAGAAAATGAACAATGCTGCCAATACCACTGTATACAGCACTGTAACGTGATGGCAGGTGTATAAATGAATACACAACTGATAGCGTTTACAAGTTTTATTCACTAACAAGCTGTAGTACCCATCACCGACGGGACAATCATAAACTGCAGTATGTGCGAAGTTATGTAACTACCTAGCCTCATTCTGCCAATATTCAGGCATACTGTTTTACTCGGGATGCAGCAATAATTCCATCTCTCAGAGGTAAGTCACAGCAGACACGACAATTCACATCAAAACAATGGTCAATGTAATGTTATTCTTGACCAGTTTTATGAGCTTTACAAATGAGAGGCTTTCACATTTAGTTTTCTTCCGACTCCATGATATTAGGGCATTTAATGTAAATTGAGTCCTTCCTTCCTTCATGACACCCTCTTGCCTTATTCTTCAAGCGATCATTCCTTTACAATATTTTCTCATATCTTCACAATTTCCCTTGTCAATATGGACCGATGACATGCTGTTTTACACCTTAAGACAATCATGACAAAGACCATTGCCAGTAAACACGATTATACAATATTTCCATATAATCAATATTCGGCATTCATATGGACTAAGCAACAAAAGTCTAAAGTCGTCAAATCTGTTATCATAGTCGGTATGGTAAAGCTGTATGAACAAGCAAGTGCCCGTGCAGTTAGGGTCGCACAGCTGATAGTTGCATTCCAGAGATAAAGGGTTCGAACCCCACTGTCGGCAGCCCTAAAGATGGTTTTCCATTTTCACACCATGCAATTTGTCGCCACAGGACCTATCTGTGTTGGTGCTATGTAAAGCCAATTGTTAAAAAATACTGTATGAGACATAAATGATTGGAAATTGTATTCTCTATAACTTTTTTTTATGTAATACTTTTCAATAGGACCAATCAAATAGGTATTTAAAAAATGAAATTTAAGGCACCTTCCCCTAAACTACCAATTCATCCAGCGTGAATAAAATTATTCATAGACTGTTTTACCTTATTCCCAGACTCCATACCGATTTATTAAATTCCAATCACCCATTTCCTCGTGGTTCAGAGTAGATATGGACTTGGCAACAAAATCAAAAATCATTAATATCTCCGTTAACATAGCCCGGGGTAAAACTTTATAAGACAAATGATCAAAAATCTAATTCTATATAACTTTGAGAATTAAATTTTAGGCCTTCCCATAAACTACCATTTCACTCAGCGTGAATAAAATTATTTATAGCCTATAGTATTTCCCCCCTCCTCTGTGAACCATGTGACCTTGCCGCGGTGGGGAGGCTTGTGTGTCCCAATGATGCAGATAGCCGAGCCGCAGGTGCAACCATATCGGATGGGTATCTGTTGAGAGACCAGACTAACGAATGGTTCATCAAAAGGGGGGTAGCAGCCTTTCGGTAGTTGCAAGGGCGGCAGTCTAGATGATTGACTGATACGGCCTTGTAATAGTACTCAACATGGCTTAGCTGTGTTGATACTGCTACACGGCTGAAAGCAACGGCAAACTACAGTCGTAACTACTTCCTGAGGACATGCAGCTCTCTCTGCATGAATGATGTACTAATGATGGCTTCCTCCCGGGTAAAATATTCCGGAGGTAAACTAGTCCCCCATTCGGATCTCCGGGTGGGGACTACACGAGAGGGTGCGATCATCAGGAAGAGGGATACCGACATTCTGCGAGTCGGAGCGTGGAATGTTAGAATTTTGAATCGTTGTGGTGGGTTAGAGAATCTGAAAAGGGAGATGGATAAGCTAAAGTTAGATGTAGTTGGTATAAGTGAAGTATGTTGGCAGGAAGAAAAAGATTTTTGGTCAGGCGACTACCGAATTATCAACACAAAATCAAGCAGGGGAAATGCAGGAGTTGGTTTAATAATGAATAAGAAAATAGGGCAGCGGGTAAGCTACTATGACCAGCATAATGAAAGAATTATTGTCATCAAGCTAGACACCAAACCAATGCCCACCACAATAGTGCAGGTCTATATGCCTACTAGTTCAGCGGATGATGAAGAAATTGAAAGAATATATGAGGAGATAGAAGATTTAATACAATATGTAAAAGGTGACGAGAATCTAATTGTGATGGGAGACTGGAATGCAGTGGTAGGCCAAGGAAGAGAAGGTAGTACAGTAGGAGAATTTGGATTGGGACAAAGGAACGAAAGAGGAAGTCGGCTGGTTGAATTCTGCACTGATCATAATTTAGTCCTTGCCAATACTTGGTTCAAACACCACAAACGACGGCTGTATACGTGGACGAGACCTGGAGACACTGGAAGGTATCATATAGACTTCATTATGATTAGGCAGAGATTCAGAAACCAGGTGTTGGATTGCAAAACTTTCCCAGGAGCAGACATGGACTCTGACCACAACTTGTTGCCCATGAAATGCCATCTGAAGTTGAAGAAATTGAAGAAAGGAAAGAATGCAAAAAGATGGGATCTAGACAAGTTGAAAGAAAAGAGTGTGAGGGATACTTTCAAGGAACATGTTGCACAAGGACTAAATGAAAAGGCTGAAGGAAACACTATACAGGAAGAGTGGAGAGTCATGAAAAATGAAGTCAGTAGGGCTGCTGAAGAAATGTTAGGAAGGAAGAAAAGATCAACTAAGAATCAGTGGATAACTCAGGAGATACTAGACCTGATTGATGAACAATGAAAATACAAGAATGCTAGAAATGAAGAGGGCAGAAAAGAATACAGGTGATTAAAGAATCAAGTGGATAGAAAGTGCAAGGTAGCTAAGGAAGAATGGCTGAAGGGGAAATGCAAGGATGTCGAAGGCTGTATGGTCCTGGGAAAGGTAGATGCTGCATACAGGAAAATCAAGGAAACGTTTGAAGAAAGGAAATCTAAGTGTATGAATATTAAGAGCTGAGATGGAGAGTCACTTCTAGGGAAAGAAGACAAAGCAGAAAGATGGCAGGAGCATATCCAACAGTTGTGTCAAGGTAAAGATGTAGATAATTTGATTCTGGAACATGAAGAGGCTGTTGATGATAATGATGAAATGAGAGACCCAATTTTGAGGTCAGAGTTTGACAGAGCTGTGAGTGACCTAAATACACTGACTGACAGAGCAAATGCAACACCAAGAAGGAGTGGTCAGAACTTTATGCCAATTGCAGGGTAGACTGACGTCACTGAGGTATGCTCATGATATGAAATGCCCCGCTGTGCTGCGCACGTAGCGAACGATAAATGGGACACGGCGTTGGCGAATGGCCCACTTCGTACCGTGATTTCTCAGCCGACAGTCATTGTAGAACGTGTTGTCGTGTGCCACAGGACACGTGTATAGCTAAGAATGCCAGGCCACCGTCAACGGAGGCATTTCCAGCAGACAGACGACTTTACGAGGGGTATGGTGATCGGGCTGAGAAGGGCAGGTTGGTCACTTCGTCAAATCGCAGCCGATATCCATAGGGATGTGTCCACGGTGCAGCGCCTGTGGCGAAGATGGTTGGCGCAGGGACATTTGGCACGTGCGAGGGGTCCAGGCGCAGCCCGAGTGACGTCAGCACGCGAGGATCGGCGCATCCGCCGCCAAGCGGTGGCAGCCCCGCACGCCACGTCAACCGCCATTCTTCAGCATGTGCAAGATACCCTGGCTGTTCCAATATCGACCAGAACAATTTCCCGTCGATTGGTTGAAGGAGGCCTGTACTCCCGGCGTCCGCTCAGAAGACTACCATTGACTCCACAGCATAGACGTGCACGCCTGGCATGGTGCCGGGCTTGAGCGACTTGGATGAGGGAATGGCGGAACGTCGTGTTCTCCGATGAGTCACGCTTCTGTTCTGTCAGTGATAGTCACCGCAGACAAGTGTGGCGTCGGCGTGGAGAAAGGTCAAATCCGGCAGTAACTGTGGAGCGCCCTACCGCTAGACAACGCGGCATCATGGTTTGGGGCGCTATTGGGTATGATTCCACGTCACCTCTAGTGCGTATTCAAGGCACGTTAAATGCCCACCGCTACGTGCAGCATGTGCTGCGGCCGGTGGCACTCCCGTACCTTCAGGGGCTGCCCAATGCTCTGTTTCAGCAGAATAATGCCCGCCCACACACTGCTCGCATCTCCCAACAGGCTCTACGAGGTGTACAGATGCTTCCGTGGCCAGCGTACTCTCCGGATCTCTCACCAATCGAACACGTATGGGATCTCATTGGACGCCGTTTGCAAACTCTGCCCCAGCCTCGTACGGACGACCAACTGTGGCAAATGGTTGACAGAGAATGGAGAACCATCCCTCAGGACACCATCCGCACTCTTATTGACTCTGTACCTCGACGTGTTTCTGCGTGCATCGCCGCTCGCGGTGGTCCTACATCCTACTGAGTCGATGCCGTGCGCATTGTGTAACCTGCATATCGGTTTGAAATAAACATCAATTATTCGTCCGTGCTGTCTCTGTTTTTTCCCCAACTTTCATCCCTTTCGAACCACTCCTTCTTGGTGTTGCATTTGCTCTGTCAGTCAGTGTAGGAACAAGGCACCTGGAATTGATGACATTCCCTCTGAATTACTGACTGCCTTACGAGAAACCAGCATGGTATGGTTATTTCATTTAGTGTGGAAGATGTATGAGACAGGAGAATTCGCATCCAATTTTCAGCAGAATGTAGTTATACCTATTCCCAAGAAAGCCGGTGCTGACAGGTGTGAAAACTACCGCACCATTAGTTTAGTATCTCATGCCTGCAATTTTTAACACGTATTATTTACAGAAGAATGGAAAAACAAGTTGAAGCTGAGTTGGGAGAAGATCAGTTTGGCTTCAGAAGAAATGTAGAAACACGTGAAGCAATCCTGACTTTACGTCTGATCTTAGAGGATCGAATCAAGAAGGACAAGCCCACGTAAGTGTTGAACTGTAGAAGTATTGTAAAGAAAGGAATAGAATTAAGTAATTTAATAGATATATATTTACCAGATATTGTAATAGGAGTTGAATCATGGCTGAGAAATGATATAATGGATGCAGAAATTTTGTCACGGCACTGGAGTGTGTATCGTAGAGGTAGGATAGGAATGGTGGGAGGGGGAGTATTCATTCTGGTGAAAGAAGAATTTGTAAGCTACGAAAAAGTTAAAGATGAGACACATGAAATTCTAGGTGTAAGGCTCATTTCTAAAGATAATAGGCAACTTGATATATTTGGAGTGTACAGACCGGGAAACGGTAGCACGGACGCGGATTTGGAATTATTTGATAGGATAGTCGGCTAAGTGGGATACGACATGTGATTGTAGCGGGAGATCAGAAATTGCCAGATGTCAATTGGGAAGGAAATGCGAACGACAGGAAGCATGACCAACAAATAGCAAATAAGTTAATATGGGAAGGACAGCTGATTCAGAAAGTGATGGCACCAAACAGAGTGAAAAATAACCTGGATGCGGTGCTGATAAAACCAGATGAGCTCTATAGGGAAACTGAAGTAATAGATGGTATTAGTGATCATGAAAATGTTTTTGTCATAGTCAAAAATAAATGTGATAGAAAGGAAGGTCTTAAATGTAGGACTATTAGGCAGTACATATGGCTGATAAAGCAGGCATGAGGCAGTTTCTAAAAAGTAACTATGATCGGTGGAAAACGTTAAATAAAAATGTAAACAGACTCTGGGATGGGTTTAAAGAAATTGTTGAGGAATGCAAAAACAGGTTTGTACCTTTAAGGGAGGTAAGGATGGTAAAGACCCACCTTATTATAATAGAGAAATAAAGAGACTAAGAAGGAGGTGCAGACTGGAAAGAAATAGAGTTAGAAATGGCTGTGGAAGTAAGGAGAAATTGAAGGAACTTACTAAATAATTGAATCCAGCAAAGAAGGCAGCTAAGGATAACATGATGGCAAGCATAATTGACAGTCATACAAATTTTAGTGAAAAGTGGATGGGTATGTATAGGTATTTTAAGGCAGAAACAGGTTCCAAAAAGGACATTCCAGGAATAATTAATGAACAAGGGAAATGTGTATGTGAGGATCTTCAAAAGGCAGAAGTATTCAGTCAGCAGTATGTAAAGATTGTTGGTTACAAGGATAATGTCCAGATGGAGGAGGAGACTAATGCTAAAGAAATATTAAAATTTATATATGATAACAATGACATTTACAATAAGATACAAAAGTTGAAAACAAGAAAAGCAGCTGGAATTGATCAGATTTCTGGGGATACACTAAAGACAATGGGTTGGGATATAGTACCATATCTGAAGTACTTATTTGATTATTGTTTGGTTGAAAGATCTATACCAAATGAATGGAGAGTTGCTATGGTAGCACCTGTGTATAAAGGAAGTGGTGATAGACATAAAGCAATAATTACAGGCCAGTAAGTTTGACATGCGATGCATGTTAGCTTTGGGAAGGCATTCTTTCTCATTATATTAGACATATTTACGAAATTAATAACTGGTTCGATAGAAAGCAGTTCAGTTTTAGGAAAGGTTATTCCACTGAAACTCAACTTGTAGGATTCCAGCAAGATATAGCAGATATCATGGATTCAGGAGGTCAAATGGACTGTATCTCGATTGACCTGCCTAAAGCATTTGATAGGGTGGATCATGGGAGACTACTGGCAAAAATGAGTGCAATTGGACTAGAAAAAACAGTTACTGAATGGGTTGCTATATTTCTAGAAAATAGATCTCAGAGAATTAGAGTAGGTGAAGCTTTATCTGACCCTGTTATATTTAAGAGGGGAATTCCTCAAGGCAGTATTATCGGACCTTTATGTTTTCTTATATATATATAAAAGATATGAGTAAAGGAGTGGAATCAGAGGTAAGGCCTTTTGCGGATGATGTTATTCTGTATAGAGTAATAAATAATTTACAAGATTCTCAGCAACTGCAACGTGACCTCGATAATCAATCAATACTGATCTGCATTTAGGGCAGTCGCCCAGGTGGCAGATTCCCTATCTGTTGCTTTCCTAGCCTTTTCCTAAATGATTGCAAAGAAATAGGAAATTTATTGAACATCTCCCTTGGTAAGTTATTCCAATCCCTAATTCCCCTTCCTATAAATGAATATTTGCCCCAGTTTGTCCTCTTGAATTCCAACTTTATCTTCATATTGTGATCTTTCCTACTTTTATAAATGCCATTCAAACTTATTCGTCTACTAATGTCATTCCACGCCATCTCTCCGCTGACAGCTAGGAACATACCACTTAATCGAGCAGCTCTTCTTCTTTCTCTCAATTCTTCCCAACCCAAACATTGCAACATTTTTGTAACGCTACTCTTTTGTCGGAAATCACCCAGAACAAATCGAGCTGCTTTTCTTTGGATTTTTTCCAGTTCTTGAATCAGGTAATCCTGGTGAGGGTCCCATACACTGGAACCATACTCTAGCTGGGGTCTTACTAGAGACTTATATGCACTATCCTTTACATCCTTACTACAACCCCTAAACACCCTCATAACCATGTGCAGAGATCTGTACCCTTTATTTACAATCCCATTTATGTGATTACCCCCATGAAGATCTTTCTTTATATTAACACCTAGATACTTACAATGAGCCCCAAAAGGAACTTTCACCCCATCAACGCAGTAATTAAAACTGAGAGGACTTTTCCTATTTGTGAAACTCACAACCTGACTTTTAACCCCGTTTATCAACATACCATTGCCTGCTGTCCATCTCACAACATTTTCGAGGTCACGTTCCAGTTGCTCACAATCGTGTAACTTATTTATCACTCTATAGAGAATAACATCATCCGCAAAAAGCCTTACCTCCGATTCCACTCCTTTACTCATATCATTTATATATATAAGAAAACATAAAGGTCCGATAATACTGCCTTGAGGAATTCCCCTCTTAATTATTACAGGGTCAGATAAAGCTTCACCTACTCTAATTCTCTGAGATCTATTTTCTAGAAATATAGCAACCCATTCAGTCACTCTTTTGTCTAGTCCAATTGCACTCATTTTTGCCAGTAGTCTCCCATGATCCACCCTATCAAATGCTTTAGACAGGTCAATCGCGATACAGTTCATTTGACCTCCAGAATCCAAGATATCTGCTATATCTTGCTGGAATCCTACAAGTTGAGCTTCAGTGGAATAACCTTTCCTAAAACCGAACTGCCTTCTATCGAACCAGTTATGAATTTCACAAACATGTCTAATATAATGAGAAAGATTGCCTTCCCAAAGCTTACATACAATGCATGTCAAACTTACTGGCCTGTAATTTTCAGCTTTATGTCTATCACCCTTTCCTTTATACACAGGGGCTACTATAGCAACTCTCCATTCATCTGGTATAGCTCCTCCGACCAAACAATAATGTTGTGAGATGGACAGCAGGCAATGGTATGTTGATAAACGGGGTTAGAAGTCAGGTTATGAGTATCACAAATAGAAAAAGTCCTCTCAGTTTTAATTACTGCGTTGATGGGGTGAAAATTCCTGTTGGGGATCATTGTAAGTATCTAGGTGTTAATATAAGGAAAGACCTTCATTGGGGTAATCACTTAAATGGGATTGTAAATAAAGGGTACAGATCTCTGCACATGGTTATGAGGGTGTTTAGGGGTTGTAGTAATGATGTAAAGGAGAGGGCATATAAGTCTCTGGTAAGACCCCAACTAGAGTATGGTTCCAGTGTATGGGACCCTCACCAGGATTACCTGATTCAAGAATTGGAAAAAATCCAAAGAAATGCAGCTCGATTTGTTCTGGGTGATTTCCGACAAAAGAGTAGCGTTACAAAAATGTTGCAAAGTTTGGGTTGGGAAGAATTGAGAGAAAGAAGAAGAGCTGCCCGACTAAGTGGTATGTTCCTAGCTGTCAACGGAGAGATGGCATGGAATGACATTAGTAGATGAATAAGTTTGAGTGGCGTTTATAAAAGTAGGAAAGATCACAATATGAAGATAAAGTTGGAATTCAAGAGGACAAACTGGGGCAAATATTCATTTATAGGAAGGGGAGTTAGGGACTGGAATAACTTACCACGGGATACGTTCAATAAATTTCCAATTTCTTTGAAATCATTTAGGAAAAGGCTAGGAAAACAACAGATAATGAATCTGCCACCTGGGCGACTGCCCTAAATGCAGATCAGTATTGATTGATAGATTGATTGACTGATTGATTCGTATATCTAGAAAAGGCATTCGATAATGTTGATTGGACCAAGCTATTTATGATTCTGAAGATGATAAGGATCAGATACCGAGAACGAAGAATTATCTACAATCTGTATAAAAATCAGTCTGCGGTGATAAGAATCGAGGGCTTTGAAAAAGAAGCAGCAATCCAGAAAGGAGTGAGGCAAGGTTGCAGTTTGTCCCCTCTCCTTTTCAATGTTTACATAGAACAGGCAGTAAAGGAGAAATTTGGAAAGGGAATCACAGTCCAAAGAGAGGAAATCAAAACCTTGAGATATGCCGATGATATTGTTATTTTATCTGAGACTGCAGAAGATCTCGAGAAGTTGCTGAATGGTATGGATGAAGTCTTGGGTAAGGAGTACAAGATGAAAATAAGTAAGTCCAAAACAAAAGTAATGGAGTGCAGTTGAATGAAGGCAGGTGATGTAGGAAATATTAGATTAGGAAATGAAGTCTTAAAGGAAATAGATGAATATTGTTGCTTGGGTAGTAAAATAAATAATGATGGCAGAAGTACGGAGGACATAAAATGCAGACTAGCACAAGCAAGGAAGAGCTTTCTTAAGAAAAGAAATTTGTTCACTTCAAACATTGATGTCGGAATTAGAAAGATGTTTTTGAAGACTTTCGTGTGGAGCGTGGCATTGTATGGAAGTGAAACATGGACGATAACTAGCTCAGAAAGAAAGAGAATAGAAGCTTTTGAAATGCGGTGTTAAAGAAGAATGCTGAAGGCGAGATGGATAGATGGAATCACAAATGAAGAGATATTGAATCGAATTGGTGAGAGGAGTTTGATTTGGCTAAATTTGACGAGAAGAAGAGACAGAATGATAGGACACATCTTAAGACACCCAGGACTTGTTCAGTTTGTTTTTGAAGGAAGTGTAGGTGGTAAGAACGGTAGGGGTAGACCAAGGTATGAATATAACAAGCAGATTAGAGCAGATGTAGGATGCAATAGTTACGTAGAAATGAAAAGGTTAGCACAGGATAGGGTGGCATGAAAAGCTGCATCAAACCAGTCTATGGACTGATGACTCAAACAACAACAACAGTATTTCCTCATTCCCTGACTTTACATACCGAACTTCATTAAGGCCTCATCTGCCATTTTCTTGCAATGCACATGCATACATATAGAGGGGATGGAGAATTAAAAGTCCATTCCTTGTTACTGTGAACACAACCAATACAGAAATACCATTCTTTCTAAATAATGAGCAATGTACAGACAAAACTCTTAACTGCTTTTATTACTACACAAGTACACGGTGCGTACTTTCTCTCTGTTCTTGCTAATTTGGTCACACTAGTTATTCACTCCGACACTTACAAACTACAGCAATCGTACAACAATATTTCTACAACTGGCATTTCGCAATTATGCTCGCTGTATACTATCGCGATCGCACAGTTCGCAGCTTGCATGTACGCAACACAGTCTTACAATTCTGTATGTGGGACACAGTTCGTACACTCACAGCGGTCTTCATTCACTGTCCCTCGTTGCCGAACTGTACTGTCCCGCACTTGTCAGTTCACACACACACATAACACAGCACTCAATCTTCAATGTCCACTGACTGATCCACTGCTTCACAATTGCACTCACTCAACATAACCACTGAAAGAAATGAACCATATCCATCGCTGGCAGAACTGAACCCCGAAGCTCATTTGGCCTGGCTTAAATAGGGAAGCCATCCCTTCCAGATCATTTGCGAGTGTAGAAGCCTATGGATCCCTCCAGATTCCATAAGTTCTGGTTTCACCTTCAAGTTTGCAAGGCCACCCCCTCTGCCACCAGTATGTGATCTCATTTCAGACCTCCCTGATGGGGAGGTTATCTTCATTAGCTCCTCAACTGAGGCTGGTGTCACGAAGGGCATTCGGCCATAAAAACATACTATAAAATGTCACCTAACCTCATCCCCTATCCACCTCGTATCTGGAAATGGGACTAAGGAGTAGATATTCATACATCTGAAACTTCATTGTTGGTTGCAGTTGCAATATGAACATTGCTAGAAGTGGAGTTGCCACAACATGCATGGCCGCACAGTATAACGGCTATACCGGTACTGCCATTCTATTACATGTATAAAACACATTATTGCTGTTACTTTCTGGAAATACACATTGTAAAATACATTATTTTCAGTAACATCTGTTTTGTTATTTATTCTTATCATTCTATAAAGAAAGGTATCTCCCCTCTGGGAAATTTTAGTGGGGAGGGAGTATTTTTTGAATAAAATAGTCATTGGTGGAGGCCCCCAGCTGTTATTTTGCACTCTGATTATAGACTGTCACAAAGACAAAGAGTACCTTGAACAGTATATATTATAAGGCATGATAAAAAATGTTCTGTCTGAGGGCGTTGCTGCAACAGACATGCAACGTAACAAGACTCCAATGCGGGTATATAAACACGGACATGTAGGCAAAGAGATTAGTGTGGCAGTGGTGTCGTGACGAGGTGCATGCGTTATATGCGGCCACATGAACTATGGCGACATTATTACCAAATGCACCAAAACATGACCAAAGTTCTGTTATTCTGTTCTTGGCTGCCGAAGAACAACATAGGTGGACATCCATCGGA
Source organism: Anabrus simplex (assembly GCF_040414725.1). Taxonomy (NCBI): domain Eukaryota; kingdom Metazoa; phylum Arthropoda; class Insecta; order Orthoptera; family Tettigoniidae; genus Anabrus; species Anabrus simplex. The sequence continues at coordinate 1,196,059,320 of NC_090266.1, read as the reverse complement.
GAATGAAGACTGTGTATGAGCCAGTATGTCTCTTTAAAACCACAGTTGTGGAATGGTGCACCAAGTTCCGCACAGGTCGCATTTCGACACAACACGCCACTCAATCCGGGAGCAAGTACGGACTTCTTCATGCAGGAGGACACGGTGTTTTATCTCACGGGAATTTTCAACTTAGTGCATCGGTGGGATGAGTGCCTCAATGATCACAGTGATTTTGCCTGATTCAGGACTGTACAGCCATTGGTAGGAAACTTTTTAATCGCCGCTTATATTTTACAGAAGCTTTTTTCTTTTTCCATGAAGAAAATTAAATTAAAACAAGAGTAGCTTCTAGGTTTATCTCATTTGTACTAGTTTTAGTTTAAATAAAATTAAACAATATTTTTTTTCATAATTAGAAATGTATTTAAATTATTTTAGCCTACTAAATTATTTTTCCTTTGAACATGGCCATTGGACCACATTTAATCCAATATTGGACATTTTTTGTACTAGACCATACTTAATTATATACTGAACTTCTAGAAGTGAGAAACTACTTCAAACAAGGGCCAAAACCAGTGCAGACTTCTTAAACCAGGAATTATTTTTTTACATTGGACTTTTCAGTGTATTGGGCATTACATATTCATACCTTGGTCCTTATTGGACAGGACGCTACCTCTGTTAACCAGAAGTGAATGATGACACAGTCTGTTAACAATTTTTTTTTTTGCTAGGGGCTTTACGTCGCACCGACACAGATAGGTCTTATGGCGACTATGGGATGGGAAAGGCCTAGGAGTTGGAAGGAAGCAGCCGTGGCCTTGGTTAAGGTACAGCCCCAGCATTTGCCTGGTGTGAAAATGGGAAACCATGGAAAACCATCTTCAGGGCTGCCGATAGTGGGATTCGAACCTACTATCTCCCGGATGCAAGCTCACAGCCGTGCACCTCTACGCGCACGGCCAACTCGCCCGGTTGTTAACATTTAAAGATGCTTAAATGTTAGAGACATGTGTAAGTAATTTACTTGCACAAGTTTTGAGAGGAAATTCTGGTACTCCAGTTCTTTTTAAGACTGACAGTAGCAGAAGGGTCACTGAAAGTTTGTTGTTGTTGTTTCCTAAAATTCAGGCACAAAAGTTCAAAATAAAAAAAACTTACACATTCACATATGGAGATTAAACAAGCAAATAGGCAAAAATCCAAGCTCTAAATAAACACCAAGAATGGAAGAAATAATTCAATAATCAAGAGGTGAGTGAAAAATTTTTGAAACCAGGAAGATGAGTTTCATACATAACAATCATCCAGTTTTATTAGAAAAAAAAATAAGGAGTGATCAATTCTACAACAAATTTCTTTATCATTAACATATGCTGCAATAGTTTCATAGAAACAAATCTTCATTAATTAAAGTATCTTGACTTGTGAGTTCTATTTGTATATTACATCAGTCAAAAAAAAAAAAAAAAAAAAATCACAAGTGTACACCTCACAGGTTAACACATTGTAAGATTTGACGGGTTCAAAACACCCACCTCTTTGGAAAAAAAAAAGTTGGGAATTGAGCAATAAATACTGCACTGTCATGAAGTCTTTAACTTGTAAATGACAATGATCTCACTGCACTTTTAATTTTGTAACAATGTCCATTCATTCTTTAATAATGAAGAAATATGTCCCAACAAACTCATCAAAATTCACTGCATAAATCCACCTTTGATTCCATTCTGCAAGTGCAACTGGTGCAATTATCATTTGCCTATTGGAGTAAACACTTCATAGTCTATCACTGAGAAGTTGTAGTCACTCATCAATATGGTACAAGAAGCATTATCACCATCGTAGGAGTGTGGCAGGTTTGAGTAACTATCCATATTGGTGTTGCAGTTGCTGGCTATAAGAAGATCAGCACCAGCACCAAAAATGGGTCCACAGCTGGAACAAGAATTAATTTACTGATAAGTTTAATAAAATAAATATATGTAAATAAAAACATTTCTTCTAAGCCAGAAACTCCTTTTCATTACACCATGGCTTAAATTGCGCTACTGGTCAGTTTCTAAGATTCTGTTTTTATCAAAGGTATGCACAAAAGATTTTCTTAAATTATATCACCTAATGGATGCCCTTTTCTTAGACTCTAGTACAACTATCCCAACCTACTCTGTGATGACATAATATGACAGAATCCCGCTAACTCGACATTCCATGTAACTGGACAACTTGGCAAGCACTATTCTTTCTTCTTTTTTTAATTGCTAAATTATTTTCGCTGGTTAAGATATAAGATCCATGTCAAATCAAATCAAAATCAAAATCTCTTTATTTGCAAATGAGGTGTCTAACCTCAGTGGCAAATGGTACACTAAAATACATTATTGTCAAGCACTAAATTTTAAATTAACAAGAGAAGAAGAAAATTTTCCTAGAATACAATATTATACAATTTATGCTAACAATTTTTTCTATTAAACACACAGCTCATCCTTAATAAATTCATATTGTTTACAAAATTCTACTTATAATATCTCTTACAAACATAGTCAACTCATATACAGTATGTGGAATTACTTCATGCAATACTATACAACTGGTATAAGATTAAAATTTACATTGCATTTATTTACTTATTTATTTTTTTTACCCATTTTGGAACCTAAGTAGCATAACGACCTGCTGCGTCTTAACCAGAGCCCCTTTTGCCACCACTTTTCAGAGTACCTGAAGGGCCTTCACAGCTACCATAGCGGTCCCAGGGCCCTCGTAAGTCCCCACTGTACTTCACCCCTACAGGCAGTCTCCTACTTCGGCTGTCCAAACTCCATAGACCAGGTGATGGAATTAATTTATTCACACACATTTTTTTATTTACAATAACCTGCACTGGTCGAATGCCCTCTAACCTTTAATTTATTTTCTCTGTTGCTGTTTGTTCTCTTCTTGAATATCTGTACAGATTTTGGAAAAGGATCAAACACTACCCATGGTAAACTGTTCCATTCCTTCACGCACTTCCCAGTGAATGAAAATTTACCCCAATCACTTCTGCTAAAATCCCTTCTAATTTTATACTTGTGGTCAGCCCTGCCAATATAATTATTTTCCAACCGAAGCCTCTCACGGATATCTCCCCATGCTTCTTATCCTGTATAGGCTCTATATAATCCTATAAGTCCAGTTTTCTCCCTTCTCTTACTTAAAGTTTCCCACCCAAGTTCCTCTAACATTTCTGATACACAACTTTTTCTCCTGAAATCCTCTGTTACAAATCTTGCTACTTTCCTCTGCACAGTATCTATTTCTTTTATTAGGTATTCTTAGTGAGAATCCCAAACACTGTTTGCATATTCCAATAATGGACGAACCATACTTAAGTAACTTTTTTCTTTTAATTCTTTGTTGCATCCTTTAAGTCGCCTCATTACGACATTTAACGACCTGTATGTTTCCCAACAATGTCATCAACATGACCCTTCCAGTGCAAATTACTTTCAAATCTCACACCTAAGTATTTGCATTTGCCATCTTTTGGGATAACTACCTCATCCAAAGTATATTCAAATTCAGTTTTAAAGCTCCTGTTTGAAAATGTTGTAACAGTTGATTTGCCTCCATTAACCTTCATATTATTTTCTTCAACCCATTGTTGGATACTCTCAAGGTCCCTTTGTAATTCTGAACAATCCTCAATGTTATTTATTTCCCTATAAACAATTATGTCATCTGCATACAATCTTATTTTTGATGTTATATTGTTCCCTAAATCATCTGCGTATATTAAGAAAAGTAACGGACCGATTATACTACCCTGTGCAATTACAACAATAAACATTCTGATGTATCGCTTCAACTGCTCTGATGATTTTCCTTGATACCCCCAGCCTTCCTACTTTTTCTATTTATGCCTTTCTACTTCGAGTATCACAGCTTTTGCAAAGTGTATGGCAGCTAAGTGTACTTTGCCTCCTTCCCTCTTCAGACATTTTTCTAGTATCATCTTCACTGTCATTATATTGCCTGGTGTCCTCCTGCCCTTCCTAAAACCTCCCTGAAAAATTTACAATAGCGAATTCTCTTCTGTCCGATCCCTTAATCTATTTGCTAATACACATGTGTAAATCTTACTTAATGAGTCCAATAGAGTTATCCCTCTATAATTACTTGGGAGATTTTTATTCTTCTTCTTGTAAATCGGGCATATAATTCCTGTTTCCCCACTCTTTTGGAAATTTACCACTTTTGAATATTTTATTAAATAATTTTACTATGTCCTCTATCGTCTGTCCATATTTACCTATCTCTTTACAAGACTGGTTGTTAATACCATTCCGATCTATCCTTTAGTATACCTACCACCTCAAGTAATTCCTATTTCGCAATTTCTTTATCGAGTTCATATTTCGTTACCTCTATATCTCTCCAATGAAAGTCTCTCCCCTTTTCTATAATTTCAATTATCCTTCCCTCATAATAATTTGCAGAAGTAGATCACCCACTGGTCATATTCAATGCTCGTTTTAACAAACCTCTTTACTCCCTTATTAATCCTGTTTACTCTATCCCATACCCTCTCAGGTTGATTCATCCTACACTCCCTATTTATTAACTCTGTTCCTTTATCTGTAGTTTCTTCCTCTCCACAATTTTATGTTTATATTCTTTCCTTAATTTACAGAAAACTTCTCTTTCCATATTTCCTCCATTTTTTCTAAATTATTTTAGCAATTTCATAACATTTTTCTTAATTCCTAACACTCCATTGTTATACCACCCTTCCTCCCTTTTCTTATTTCTCCTACCTCTGTCTATCTGAGCTACCCTTTTAATTGGGTATTCAATTAATTCCAATGCTCTGTCAATATAGTCTTCCCTCAAAGCAACTTCTTAACCACCCCTTATTAGTTGTAACTAGTTTTCTAAAAGGGCATCCAATTCCCATTTTGCATTATCTGTCCATTTTTATTTAATGTAACTTCTTCCCTTCTTGATTCCCCTCTTTATCTTTCCATTCCTTACCTCTTCTGCACTTCTTTCTATCAGTACCCAGACAGGTGAATGATGGGATTTAACCCAATCACCTACCTCCATACTTTTAATGTGCCCTAGCATATCTTCCGAGCTAATTACTAAATCAATAAAGTTTCCTCCCTGTTTTTATTCATATATAACAAATTTAAGAGCAAATTGCCTTAAAACTGTCCTAACCTATTCATTTGCAAGTCAGGATTATGAGAAACATAAAAGTATACCCATAACCAACAAAAAAAAATCCTGCTCTATAAAGGGTTAAGGAAGAGATTAGTGAACTAGTGGAGGAGATTGAGAACGGGCTGACTATATGTCAGTTTTCATTCCCTATCCCCCTCCCAGCAATGGTTCACAATGTAGAATTTACCTGCTTCACATAATTCCAAAAGTTTTGCTTCATAACTATTTCTTGTTTTATATTTACTTCATCTTTCTCCCCTTATCTTTATCTCATCCTCTTTACTAAACATTGGGCACTGCTCCCCAATCCTAGCATTCCAGTCACCAAATAGTAACATTCTCTCTTCTTCAAATTTCCCCCTTATGATACTAATTTCTAATAGTAAATCCTCAAAGAATTTGTTATTAGCACATAAGAAGCTCTTGGGGTGAAAGTATATAAAAGCCAAGACCTTCTTTACTCTGCCTTTACCTTTTCCCGTATTAACCTCTGCCTATGCTGACAATGGTAATTTCTCCATTTTTAGGTACGCTCAGGTTAAAGATCCTTTGTCCTACAGCTCTGAAACTTTGTAGTGTTATTGTATGAACTTTGTACTTTACAATGCTCAGTTTAGTTTTAGGATTTGATGCATAGATATTTTTTGGGAATTTTTTTCCAAACTTCAAAAATTTTCATGAAAAATTTGAAGAATAATTATTTTCCTGGTCTCATATATGAACATATCTAAAATAAACTGGCAGCTTTATAGAGAGAAGATATGGAAGTATAACTGATAATTATTTCAGATTTCTACCTTTTATAGTTTTTTGACTGAGCGTACCTATATGAAGAAAAAAACAAAAGCAGAGAAAATTAACTTTAAAGTTTAGCTTATATAAATCTTACTTGAGAGGTAGTCTAGAACCCTCCTGCTGCATATTCCTCATCCTCCTTGTCCTCCAGACTCCTTTTCATTGCTCCTCTTGACTTCCTTATGTTGGATTCCACTATAAACAGTTTTTTATCCTCCATTTTGATACGACGAACAACAAAAGCTTGAAACGCACTGAGTGAATTCCACCCTGTTAGGATCCCCAGCTGTTCTAGTACCTTAATTCTGCCTGAATTTCTCATGTGTGTTTGAGTCATCAGTCCATAGACTGGTTTGATGCAACCCTCTATGCCACCCTATCCTGTGCTAACCTTTTCATTTCTACGTAACTATTGCATCCTACATCTGCTCTAATCTGCTTGTCATATTCATACCTTGGTCTACCCCTACCGTTCTTACCACCTACACTTCCTTCAAAAACAAACTGAACAAGACCTGGGTGTCTTAAGATGTGTCCTATCATTCTATCTCTTCTTCTCGTCAAATTTAGCCAAATCGATCTCCTCTCACCAATTCGATTCAGTATCTCTTCATTCGTGATTCGATCTATCCATCTCACCTTCAGCATTCTTCTGTAACACCACATTTCAAAAGGTTCTATTCTCTTTCTTTCTGAGCTAGTTATCGTCCATGTTTCACTTCCATACAATGCCACGCTCCACACGAAAGTCTTCAAAAACATCTTTCTAATACCGATATCAATGTTTGAAGTGAGCAAATTTCTTTTCTTAAGAAAGCTCTTCCTTGCTTGTGCTAGTCTGCATTTTATGTCCTCCTTACTTCTGCCATCGTTAGTTATTTTACTACCCAAGTAACAATATTCATCTACTTCCTTTAAGACTTCATTTCCTAATCTAATATTTTCTACATCACCTGCCTTCGTTCGACTGCACTCCATTACTTTTGTTTTGGACTTATTTATTTTCATCTTGTACTCCTTACCCAAGACTTCACCCATACCATTCAGCAACTTCTCGAGATCTTCTGCAGTCTCAGATAAAATAACAATATCATCGGCAAATCTCAAGGTTTTGATTTCCTCTCCTTGGACTGTGATTCCCTTTCCAAATTTCTCTTTGATTTCCTTTACTGCCTGTTCTATGTAAACATTGAAAAGGAGAGGGGCAAACTGCAGTCTTGCCTCACTCCTTTCTGGATTGCTTCTTCTTTTTCAAAGCCCTCGATTCTTATCACTGCAGACTGATTTTTATACAGATTGTAGATAATTCTTCGTTCTCGGTATCTGATCCCTATCATCTTCAGAATCATAAATAGCTTGGTCCAATCAACATTATCGAATGCCTTTTCTAGATCTACGAATGCCATGTACGTGGGCTTGTCCTTCTTGATTCGATCCTCTAAGATCAAACGTAAAGTCAGGATTGCTTCACGTGTTCCTACATTTCTTCTGAAGCCAAATTGATCTTCTCCCAACTCAGCTTCAACTTGTTTTTCCATTCTTCTGTAAATAATAGGTGTTAAAATTTTGCAGGCATGAGATACTAAACTAATAGTGCGGTAGTTTTCACACCTGTCAGCACCGGCTTTCTTGGGAATAGGTATAACAACATTCTTCTGAAAATCGGATGGGACTTCTCCTGTCTCATACATCTTGCACACTAAATGAAATAACCTTGCCATGCTGGTTTCTCCTAAGGCAGTCAGTAATTCAGAGGGAATGTCATCAATTCCAGGTGCCTTGTTCCTACTGAGGTCACTCACAGCTCTGTCAAACTCTGACCTCAAAATTGGGTCTCCCATTTCATCAGCATCAACAGCATCTTCATGTTCCAGAACCAAATTATCTACATCTTTACCTTGATACAACTGTTGGATACGCTCCTGCCATCTTTCTGCTTTGTCTTCTTTCCCTAGAAGTGGCTCTCCATCTCAGCTCTTAATATTCATACACCTAGATTTCCTTTCTTCAAAGGTTTCCTTGATTTTCCTGTATGCAGCATCTACCTTTCCCAGGACCATACAACCTTCGACATCCTTGCACTTCTCCTTCAGCCATTCTTCCTTAGCTACCTTGCACTTTCTATCCACTTGATTCTTTAATCGCCTGTATTCTTTTCTGCCCTCTTCATTTCTAGCATTCTTGTATTTTCGTCGTTCATCAATCAGATCTAGTATCTCCTGAGTTATCCACTGATTCTTAGTTGATCTTTTCTTCCTTCCTAACATTTCTTCAGCAGCCCTACTGACTTCATTTTTCATGACTCTCCACTCATCCTCTATAGTGTTTCCTTCAGCTTTTTTGTTTAGTCCTTGTGCAACATGTTCCTTGAAACAATCCCTCACACTCTTTTCTTTCAACTTGTCTAGATCCCATCTTTTTGCATTCTTTCCTTTCTTCAATTTCTTCAACTTCAGATGGCATTTCATGACCAACAAATTGTGGTCAGAGTCCACGTCTGCTCCTGGGAAAGTTTTGCAATCCAACACCTGGTTTTTGAATCTCTGCCTAATCATAATGAAGTCTATTTGATACCTTCCAGTGTCTCCAGGTCTCGTCCACGTATACAGCCGTCGTTTGTGGTGTTTGAACCAAGTATTGGCAAGGACTAAATTATGATCAGTGCAGAATTCAACCAGCCGACTTCCTCTTTCGTTCCTTTGTCCCAATCCAAATTCTCCTACTGTATTACCTTCTCTTCCTTGGCCTACCACTGCATTCCAGTCTCCCATCACAATTAGATTCTCGTCACCTTTTACATATTGTATTAAATCTTCTATCTCCTCATATATTCTTTCGATTTCTTCATCATCCGCTGAACTAGTAGGCATATAGACCTGCACTATTGTGGTGGGCATTGGTTTGGTGTCTATCTTGACGACAATAATTCTTTCACTATTCTGGTCGTAATAGCTTACCCGCTGCCCTATTTTCTTATTCATGATTAAACCAACTCCTGCATTTCCCCTGTTTGATTTTGTGTTGATAATTCGGTAGTGGCCTGACCAAAAATCTTTTTCTTCCTGCCAACGTACTTCACTTATACCAACTACATCTAACTTTAGCCTATCCATTTCCCTCTTCAGATTCTCTAACCTACCACAACGATTCAAACTTCTAACATTCCACGCTCTGACTCGCAGAATGTCAGTATCCATCTTTCTGATCATATTAAATGATAATACAGCATCATGTACTCCTAATTTTAAGGTTTTATATCCAACAAAAATATTTTTGGGTACACGGCTCCAAATAACACTATTAAAAGACTCGTTTACATTTTGGGTTTTCCCGTGTAAACATTTCTTCAATAAATCGGGGTGGGCAAGATCTTTATATATGGGCTTAATCATAAGCATCACTTCTTCAGGAAGTTCATGGTGTTTGTAGGTTTCTTTGTCTTTATTATACTTGCACCAAGAACCGCATAGACCATGTTGGGGCTTCTCATCAGTAGAAATCTTATGAAGAAAAGTTGCCCACACAGCCTCCCTCATTTTCTTCAAGTCACCAATATTCTCTCTTATAGCTTTGCCGTAGTAATTTTGTAGCCTGTCTATTTCAGAAGAAGTGAGTCTGTTTCTACCCCCAAGTGCCCCACCATCCTGTAATGTCTTCCCTTTCATGTCATGGACTAACCTCCGCATTCTTGAACCCATCCTCTTGTGAACATGACCTACACATTCCAACTTAGTAATTGCTACACTTTCACCATATGGTTTTTCAGACAGTACTCTGTTGAAGACTTTACTGTCTCCATCTCCCAAAAACTGCACATACCTCACACCCCTTGTAGCAACTGACCTCTTAAAAATCCTTGATGCACCCTCAGCTTCCATGCCCCCACTAGACCCAGCATAATTTGTCATACAAACATGCTCAGTTTTCAATTTGCATGTATGGCAGTGTTTACTGAGGCACTCCACATCAATTACTTTACCAGTATCGACACTAGTAACAGTAACCACACCATTCTGACTGGTGTGGCCTCGCTTTTGCCAGCTACCATCAAGAGCAACAGCTATGTCACTAACACCCTCATTTTCTAATACTGCCTCCTGAGTGGCTTCCTTCAGGGTGTGTCCACTGACTTCCTCTACTGCCTTACTAATAACGTTCGTGAATCTATGGAATCTAGTGGGAGGACTAGGCAAATTCATAACAGCACACAGCATGTCACCCCCTGCTTTGCCCTTACCAATTGATCTGAGGCCATATACAAATCGAAGGTTCACCTCATGTGCACCATTTACATATTTTGATGTGGAAAACTCTGTTTCTTCTCCACAACTTTCACATGAAAGAACCATGGTGCAAGCTAGGCCCTTACACAATGAAGCCCTTTCAGACACTGTCACACACTCAACATTTTTACAATATTTACACTGCACAAAAGATTTCACAGCAGCACACAAGAGCTGAATATCTATAACCTGGTATCATACTGAAATCTTCTCAATATTTACACCACTAAATGCACTACCTGAGTCATATTCTTTATATACACTTTCGGAAGTGGCTAGTTTTCTACGACACAAACTTGGAGGAGTACCACTTGGGCTTGCGTCACTGTTGTTTGAGGTTATGGGAGTGGCGGGTAAATACTCACTACTCGCAACAGCAACACCTTCAATATTCAAGCATGTCTTCCTGTTCTTATATTGATTCCCATGGCACTTACTTCTGCCGAACTTTTTAATCCTCGGCATTTTGAAAGTAAACACGCAAAGTAACGATATCTCACAACATGCGCCAAACTATTCTTTCTTTCTTTCTTTCTTTCTTTCTTGAGGAGGTTGGTTTGGGATTAAGTATGCTGTCTCCCAGTCACAAGCCCTACTTAATATTTCACTTGAGTCACTTTACGATACACTCACATCATTAATAACCATTTTAGACACAAGTATACTTGGTTATATGCAGTGATTTAGTTGGAACAAAATATTTACAGGAACTCACCTTATAAATTCAGCAATTTCCAAATGGACTCGTATTGGGTGTCAAAATCAGCGGCCTCATGTTTCCGACAAGTTGTTTCATCAGCTGAACGTGTCCTCTTTTGTAGCTATGACTGGACATATGGTTGTGGGTTAAATATACAGTATGTACAGGAGGTCCAACACTGCTTTTGAAAATACGTCCGCTTGATCTTGCAACTAGCAGCCTATTTCTCTTTTCGGTCTGGATCTCATTCATGGTACTGAAAGCTCTTTCAGCTTCTGCTGAAGAGATGGGAATGGTCTGTACAGTCTTGATTAAAGGCAGCAGCTCCTTGGTCTCGACATACTTTCTAAAAGCATTAACGTACCTCCTCTTGTCTGTCATGTAGAAAAAGTCACAAAGGTTGCCAACACTCTCATCACCATAGCAGATATCCAAAGTAGAAGGTGAGGGCCAATTATTTTTTTATAATACCTTTGAATCACTGATAACTTTTGTCATGCACTCATGTCTCTGCTGACTAGAGCTGGAATCAAGATGAGATGATGTGGACACATTTTCCATAGGCCTGTTATTTAAATTGTTCACAAGATTCTAAAAAACTGCTTTCTGTCAATTTTTACAACTTTTTTAGAATCGCGTAATCCTATGTTTCTAAACTTTTTGTTTCCTGCTGCTTTAAGAACTGTCTTGTAGTATTCTCTATAGATTCAAACTTTTTTATAGTGCGCTTGAGCCTCTGTCAGACTTGTCTCTCTTTTCTGCAAACTCTAATGACAAATCAGATAACTCAACAAGAGCATCATACATAATTGCAATATTTTCTAGAAATTCTACGCATGTTAACATATTTGCTAGACCTTCGAATTTTTTTCTTTCTTTGGAGTCTTTCTGGTGGTCAGTTTTAGCCTCACTAAAATGTTTCACTAGTGCACTATAGTTTTCCCAGACAGCATTTACAGTTCTCTGGCTTGATGCTACCCATCTTATTGTAAATGTTTCCCCAATCTTATTAACTCTTTGTTCCAGTGAAAAAGCACAAATGTTGAGTACCCTTTGATTTTTGGGAGACAAGCTGTATAAAGAATACCATTTTTTCAAAGAAAGAATGGAAATGGTTAACACCTGTAACTTCATTTCTTGTATCAGAAGCGGCTAATTCCAAGCGATGGTTTAAACAGTGCCAGATTACTATATCTGGAAGTAACGTTAAAAACTGTGCTCCAACTCCATTTCTTCTACCTAACATCACAAAGGCCTCATCACATACTAGACCAACTAAATGTTCTGCCAGAAAGTTTTAATTCATCCCATATGAAGAAAGATTCTTCAATATCTCTCGAGTAATAATATCTGGTATAGTTGATTCAAGTTCTATCAAGTCGCAGAAAATGGGAACAACTTCAGAATTATCTGAAATAACACAACTCAAACATAATACTAAAAGAGATTTTATACTAACTGTTGTTGATTCGTCAATCATAATACTGATTCTCCTCTGATTTTCTGTTATAGATTTTGCTATTTTATGTGAAATGTGTTCAATAATATTAGCACAACTAAAATTTGTATGAAGAACTGGTCCCATATCTAAACCATTTAACTGTTGAAGTTTAACATAAGACTGTAGGTCTACGAAGGGTCCATTTCTTTTCGCAATTGAGTATGCTGTTCGAAAGACTCGAACGGTGGTGTATAGGTGTTTGACATTCATAGTGTCCAAGCAACTTTCAAATATCTTCTTAATTAGGTTCTGGTTTTTGTAACATAGCTTTTTTGTGAGATTCTGAATTTTTGTGCTCAAATTTTTTTCTGAAGGCTTGTTTGTTGTTGATGAATATTATTTCCGTTGGGATGAACCTTGCAATCTACCCATACTTTCATTAGCTTAAGTCCTGTCCCTTTAGAAACTCCTAATCTTAATTTACTTTCCTCTTTACATATATTGCAGCCTAAATATTTATTTTCTGCAAATAACTACTTGTTCTCTGACAAAAAATAACGGTACTGAGACTCGTTCCAACAGTCTGGAAAATCTTGTATTCGGTAGTTGCGTACTTGAATTTCACAGTCGATGGTAGAAGGTGTAGAACCATATCCTAGATTATCCCTTGAATCTGCATCACATGTTTCAGCAACATATAACCCAGGCTCTGTCTTTATACTCACGCCTTTAATGAAATTAATGTTCTCGGAACTCCATTCAGTTTCGTTTTTACTTGAGCCATCACACACCTTTTTAATATTTTTGATTCTTCATCTTCATCCCCAGCACTTTTTTTTAACCTAGCCATTTCAGTAAACTCATGGTCACACTCACAACTCACATTCACAGCCACTAGAAAACTTCAAAGGTACTACGGGGCTACTGATATTCATTAACTGCAGAGAGTTCCCATAATATCTGCTACACATTGAGCAAAACATAAAATAAAACTTGGATTCACACAAACATAACGAGTGGAAGAAAGTTGTTGTGCTCACTTCCCGCTCTCCAAATCCAATAGCAGTGTAGCCAACCTTAGAGAACCAGAAAACCGCCCAGAAGTGTAAAAGCGACCGTATCTTATGAACATAAAACCGTAAGGTTCGATGTTAGTCTGCTGAGGTTTCAGCCCTATGTATAGATTATAAGATTTTCTCACTGAATGTAGAAATGTTACGTCATTCTAATGCTGGAAAATATTTTCCGGAACGGAGTTCCGGCCCATTCCGGTCCAACTAAACCACTGGTTATATGTAATAGGAAAAAACACTATTCTGTCCTTCGTGAGTAGAGCCATACAAAATATCACACTTTATGAACTTTTAGAATACACAGGTATCCTAATGGCCTTTAGCAAAACAAAACTAAAAACACTTAACTAGGATGTAACAAGAATGAAACGCTAAGGGTCGTGATACACTCTCCAGGAACGTATAGAAGTGCCACTTCTCTGCATTCCGGAAAAACAACTGAATTTCAATAGCATAATTACAATTTGAGTTGAGTGTTGTCAATATACTCGTTAAGAATAGTGATGATGTGTGGCGAAGGTTGTGATAGCAAGACTGAAAGTCGAGTAGGAAAAGGTACGTGTAATCTAATTAATTTCTGCATTAAAATTTCCTGGTGTCGTGCGTATTGGGGGCATTGGAAAAATAAATGGTCACTGTCTCCATAATTATGTCCACAGGAACAAGCTGAGTCATTCGTGATATTAAAACGGTGTAGGTACACAGGGGTTAGTGAGTGATTAAAACGTAATCTAATGATGTTAGTAATGTGACGTCGCGTGTACTTACCGTTTGCAAACCACGGTTGTATTGGGATGTTAGGTTGCAATTGATAATAGTATTGTCCTTTCGTACCAGCTGATAAACGCCATTGTGTGTGCCATGCAAGCTGAGCTTCATGTTTAATATGTGGGAAGAAATCGGAGACCGGAATTTTGATTTGTAATAAATGAGCGGTATCTGCACTTGCTTCTTTGGCTGCTAAATCGGCTATATCGTTACCTACGTGTTGACTATGCCCTTTTATCCATAATAACGTTATAAAAAAGCCAGACGTCTCGAGTTGAAAAAGAAGATATTTAACTTCGTATACATACGTATTTTGACTTTGGGAGAAAGATTGTAGAGCTTGTAGCACACTTTGGGAATCACTGAAAATATTTATTTTTCTGTAATTCAAGTGCTGGACATATAAAAGAGCTTGGTATATGGCATATAGTTCTGCTGTAAAAATGGTTAAACTATTCAGCAACGGATATTTAAAGCTAGTGTGTGTTTGCGGATCAAAAAATGCTGCTCCAACTCCAGTACACACAATTTTGAACCATCGGTAAAAAGATGATGATCTATAGAATTTTTTTTTTTTTTTTTTTTTTTTGCTTTACGTCGCACTGACACAGATAGGTCTTGTGGCGACGATGGGATAGGAAAGGCCTAGGAGTTGGAAGGAAGCGGCCGTGGCCTTAATTATGGTACAGCCCCGGCATTTGCCTGGTGTGAAAATGGGAAACCACGGAAAACCATCTTCAAGGCTGCCGACAGTGGGACTCGAACCCACGATCTCCCGATTACTGGATACTGGCCGCACTTAAGCGACTGCAGCTATCAAGCTCGGTATAGAATTTATTAAACCTTTAAATTTCTTATGAGCAGGTGGTTTGAGGGTAGGTGCACGAATATATTGATTCGACGAGCCAGAAGGCACAATAATAATAGATGGACGGAATATTTGAATATTATAGATATATGAATACATATTCAAGCGTGGTGTTCGTAGAATGGCCTCGGGAATATGTTGCATTTCAACGTATGCCATATATATTGCAGGGTATTGATGATTATTAGGGGGATGCTGTTGGTAATATTCATGTAATAATTTTAGTTTAGGGAATATAATGGAGTTCGAACGACTAATATGTTTGAAATACCAATATAAATGGTCCGTTATTGGACATTATAAATTTTCCAGCTAGCTCATTCTTGGTTGCCAGCGTTTCGCCCTCGTGTGCTAGGGTGGGCTCATCAGTTGGTACCTAGCACACCTACCAATCAATTTTTAGTGATGAGACAAAATCTCTTAGTGCATTGGCACTGCCGGTGGCTCCAGTTAGCCTACGCAGTGGCCTCCACGGTATGCACTAGCCAGCGTATTGGTAGGTGTGCTAGGTACCAACTGATGAGCCCACCCTAGCACACGAGGGCGAAACGCTGGCAACCAAGAATGAGTTAGCTGGAAAATTTATAATGTCCAATAACGGACCATTTATATTGGTATTATAAATTTGCTCATTCAGGACAAATATTTCAGATTCCCTATGGGAATCAACATCTATATCATAATATATTTGAGTCGAAATTTTTTCGAAATTTTTAACCTTCGAATATGAAGCGGTTCTTCTGAAGGGCACCCACACTGATACGTAATGCAGAAAATTGTAATCGATCCAATGCTAATAGACTTTGTTTAGAAGCTAAATCAATTATATGTGCACTGTAATCAAGAGTGGAACGAATGGTAGCACAGTATAGCTGTAATGCTGACAAGGGGTCAGCACCCCATGTACGTTTCGTTACTGTTCGTAATATATTGATGTATCGATCAGATTTTCTAATTAAAGACTGTATTTGAGGATGCCATGTTAGCCTTTGGTCTATATAAATGCCTAAATATAAATGTTGTGGGACAAAGGGGATGTTATAATCATCGAAAGTAATAGGACTTCTATCAAAAACTCTTTTGTTAGTGAAAATCATCGCCGCACACTTAGGTAAGGAAAGAGAAAGTCCATGGGTCGTTAGCCACCGAAAAACTAGACTCAAAACATGGGATATTGTGGCTCTACAATTGTCAATGTTGTGGTGTGAACAATAAATTACATAATCATCTGCAAAGGCTAGAATTCGGGCATACGGTGTTACAATAGATTCTAGATCTTTCATATAGAGAGAAAACAAAATTCCGCTTAGTATTGATCCCTGTGGCAAACCCTGTGATGTGAACCGGCTATCAATTTTATGTTGAGTTGGTTTAATTGTTAAATTACGATTGGTGAATAATTGGTTTAAAATAGAAATTAATCTGATGGGAAATCCATAGGTAGATAACTTCTCCCATAGGATATGTAATAAAACGGCATCATAGGCGCCTTTTATGTCCAAGAAAACTGCAATAGTAGATTGCTTCCACCATTTTGCTAATAAAATATTGAGAAGTAATGTAATAATAGGTTCCTGTGTACTATGACCGCGCATAAAAGCGAATTGGTACTTAGGTAATAACAAATAATATTCTAGTATCCATGCCATTCTTTTCATTAGGATTTTACAGAAAATTTTTCGGATACATGATCCCATTACAATTCCGCGAAAATTTTCGGGTACAGTGGGTCGTTCAGTGGGCTTTAAATTGGGAGTTATAAAAAAATTGTTCCATTGCATTAGTACTTGTAGTGTCTCAAAAATGCCATTGTAATATTGTAGTAAGTGGATATGGGCTTGGGAAGGCAGTGCCTTTAGCATAAGGTATGTGATTGCATCAGGTCCTGGAGAGGAACTATTAACATTATATAGGACAGATTGAAGTTCATTATATGTGATTGGTTTTAATAATAAATTAAAATAACAAGAATCACCCACAGGGGAGGGTATAAAGGGGGGATTTACTGATACTGGGGCGAGAGTGTGCAGAAAGTCCTCTAAAACTTGTCGAGGAAATGAAAATTGAGCTTGATATTGAAACGTTCTTGTTATCATGCGAATGACATTCCAGAATTTTGCGGCCGGTAGCTGTGGAGTTAAAGTAGAAACGAAAGATTGCCATGCCATACGTTTCTTGGTGTTAAAAACTAGCTTTGTTTTTGCTATATGTTTACGTAATTGGAAGTAATGATGCTGTGTCACAAATTGACGATATTGTTTAAATAATTGTTTTCTCTTATTAATGAGGTCATGGCATTCTTTATCCCACTATTTTATTTCGTACTCCGGGGGAGGGCTCATTACCTTAAGAGGTCTGCATGGATGGAACATATTTAAATAACAAGTTAAATAGGGAATCAAGGTTGAAAAGGTGATAGATGTACTGCGTTCGTGCTGTAGAATATGATTGATATATGCTTGATAAGTTTGAATATTGACATTTTTATAGGAACGTACATTACTTACGATTGAAGGGGCATTATATCTGGAGGTTGTTGCGTTATTACCATAGGTTATGATGATTGGAAAGTGGTCACTGGTGTAAGTGTCTGATAATGTGTGCCAAGTGGTAATAGGAACCATGTTTGTACGGCAGAACGTAAGGTCCACAGCACTTGGTGGGGATCCAGGCGGTGTAAAACGCATTGGTGAGCCATCAATTAAAATAAAAAGGTCATGATGATTTGACATAACAAGAAAAATTTGATCCCTTTATTGTGTCCGTTGTACACCCCCACTCGGTGTGGTGACAATTGAAGTTGCCGACAATGAAAAGGTGCTGGAATTGTGCAAATTGATCGAAAAATTGTGTCCATTGACTTTGAGTAACATAAATTTGAGGGGGACAGTATATATTCATAAAACAAATATTACGGTGTACTATCCCTACCGCATACGTGTGTGGAATAATATATTGCAAAGTTAACAGTATATAACTTAATGTCGTTTGTACACATGTGGCTACACCATCGAAACCATTACCATCATGGCGGAGAACCTGATATCCTTTTAATCGGAAGGAAAAATGTGGTTGAAACCACGTTTCCTGCAAAAATATAATGTTAGCCTGCGTTTCATTTATTAAAAATTGTAATTCGTGTTGCTTAGAAGTGACACTTCGACAGTTCCATTATAATAATCTAATCATAAAAGAATTTTCATTATATGGTCCCTTAGTTGGTATAGTACATGATGAAGCTGTGGCTCATGGCTCATATTTTGGAGTAACATTATTGTAAGTCGGTGGATTTCCTAATGAAGGCGTTCCTTCGTAGGGGTATAATTTATGGCTTGGGGGGGCCACGGAAAGTTGCTGCCCACTTTGTTGTGACAAACTTGGTGGATGTGATACTTGCTCAGATGGTATCATCGTACTCGATGATGGGATAGGGTTTACTGGGGCAGGATGCTCATTTTGAAGTATGGCCATGTATCCTTGCTTATGGTAGCCGGGTTCAGGTGTGGGAGGGGGTGATTGTATAATAACTTGGGTAAACTTTCGTTTACGGGGGTTTGTTGTCGGTGGAGATTGAGGATTCGTTGGTAAAGGGGGGAACTGATTTTCCTGTTGTTCAGAATAATAAACTGGAAGTGCTGTTCAAGCTTTAGCTTCCAGAAAGGACAGGTATTCTGTGCTCATTAGCCGTTTAATTTTAACCTGATATTTGTGTTCAGGACAGTTCGGAGATCCTGTAATGTGATTCTTCTTACAATAGACACATTGCATGAATTGCTCGGTACAAGCATTGGTTTCATGCTGCTGGGAACATTTGCCACAACGTGCATTTTTTGCCTGACATTGCCGTATCGTGTGCCCATAACACTGGCATTTGCAACAGCGGACAGGTAAAAAAATAAAGGGTTCTACTTCCATATAAACCTTATATAATGGAACATGTGGTGGGAGCGTTTGAGCCCGGAATACGATTTTAAGAGAACCCGTAGGGAGATATTGCGTTTCACTATCTTGGACCACTCGACGATTGAGTCTTTGCACCCTTTTGACTGGTACTTCAGATTCTAAATACTGGAGTATATCCTCATTAGATAGACCTTTCTTGACTCAGCGGATTATTCCGACACGCAAAACTTGCGATGAAGGGATATATGCTTTGTTTTCAAAGTTTCTAGAATGGAGCTGTTCAAAAACGCATTGGCTTGAGCAGCCGTATGGAAAGTAACTTGAATTCTGTTGTGACCTTTACGTTGGATAGATTTAACATTTAACTTTGTTTCACAGAAACGGCGACCAAGAGCCATAGGGTGTAAACTACCTATGTTCTGATCGGTCGTGGATTCCACAAATACAAGATAAGGTCCATGGTGAAACCTGTTATAATATTCCGGAGGAGATACTACTTGTGACACCTCTGGTTGTTGGTTACGTTGTTCATTATTAGAACGTGATGACACGTCTGTATTTAGACGTTGCAGATCATTCCCAGGTGACTGAGATCCCTGCTGTTGCCTCATATCGATAGATGAATCAGTCATGGATTCCTCATCTATGGGTATTTCAATTTCACGATCCACTAGTAAATTAGTCCCGGACATTGCCAATGTCCCCCCCACTATCAGCAGCCATAGCTTACCACTCCTTCACCACACATATACTATGCACAAATGATCACCAATGCCGCGCTCAACTGACCCGCACAAACAAGGTAGTGTACCGCACGACAAATAATGACCAACTGAGCGCCAAACTATTCGAATATAAACAAACACAGCGACATGACACATTGCTCACAGTAGTACCAATAGCTAAGCTACCAATTACCTTCAAAATGAGACCACGTTCACTAATGTACTTGCATTTCCTAGAAAGTTATCAAAGAGTAAAGTCAAGCCTGCAGTCAGAGGAGGGCATGGCATTTGTAAATGGGAAGGGCCAAGGAATATCCAAATTATGGGCACTTGTAATGCGATTTTGCTGAAATAGAAAATGGTGCTCTATTGTACACATACCAAAGAATACTAAAATGCATTAAAATGAAAATCACATTTTTTTGCAAAAATGTAGGTACGTACTCCCCTTAACTAGGCATGGCGTATATATTTGTATGCTGAATGTTATAGGGTAATGGGCATGACGAATATATAGGTACTCGTCTTTTACCGCGATTATCTCCTGGGTATGAAGAGCTACTTTGCCGCGTCATGTATTGTCGTCTTAATTGATGCTTTTCCCGCTCAATGACAGCAAATACCACATATCACGTTTCTTGAAGCTTATTTGTTTTTATTTTACAACTGTGCGGTGCTACTTTTCTGCAGTAGGCCAAATATGGCAGCATCTAGTTCAAAGCGTATGTTTGAAACGCTCGAAGAAGACAAGATTATTCAACACTTAGAGAATGATTATGATGATTTACCTTCTCAGAAATCCAAACTTGAAACCACGGTCACGAGCGAGAGATTGGGTGGATACAAATCCAGCTGAAATAAAAACTCTAATTGGACTTCTAGTGTGGCAGGGGATAGTTCATAAGTCAGAAAACAGTATGCAATTCTCAAAACGGGAAAGTATCGCAACCCCTTACTTTTCGAAAA
This sequence comes from Anabrus simplex, assembly GCF_040414725.1. Classification (NCBI taxonomy): domain Eukaryota; kingdom Metazoa; phylum Arthropoda; class Insecta; order Orthoptera; family Tettigoniidae; genus Anabrus; species Anabrus simplex. Next base: position 1,196,038,602 of record NC_090266.1, on the reverse strand, counting down.
TTATCTCCTGAGACAAATCACTGCAGTTCTAGTGACGTAAATGACGTAACGGACCGTGAAGTTAATGTAAAATCTTTCACAATATCACTAGCATGATCTGTAATTCGTAAATATTCCTTTCTTTTATTTGTTTTAATTTTAGGTGCTAACATATGAACAAAACACTCAAATTTCAACCAGGTAAATGACCTTGCAGTTAATGAAAAATAGTTCAGTATGTCACGTGCATGATATGATATTTATAAATACCCCTTGCTTTTATTTGTTTCAACTTTCAGCTATAAAATATGGGCCAAACTGTCAAATTCCAACCAGGTAAATGACCTTGCAGTTAATGTAAAAAATGATTGAACATTTCTCTAACATTAAAATTAATTAATTAATTAATTAAAAGGCCTTTTTCTACTTTTTGTATCACTGATGAATGATGATAGTGATATTACTAACATTTCTGCCTATCCTGCCGTGTAACAACAATCTGCTGAAAAAATACATGGGGCAGGTTACACCAAGCCCATCAATAATACCCAGTTAAGAGGTTAAACCTAAGCCAAAACATTTCTTCCAGCTCATTCTCAATCTCCTCTACTAGTTCACTAATCTCTTCCTTAATTAACACTACTATCCCCCCCAGGCATTCTCCCCTTACTGTGCTCTTTCTTCCTACACTTATACTTGATCACAAACCCCTTCCATGTTATCTCTTTTCCTATTTCCAGCCACGTCCCTATGAGTGCCACAATGTCGAAGCTTTCCACTACTTCTTTGACCTCCTTATTTCCTCATTGTTAAAATGCTTCAATATTTACAAACCCTATGTTCCAGTCTAGTTATAACTTGCCCTCCCACCCGTCTCCATTTCCTTGCTCTTTTTTGCTTCTCCTTACCCTGGCCCTCTCTCCTACCTCAGTTACCTCTTTTCTTGGCATTTTGGGGCGTTCTTTGCCCTCTTTATCTTCCATACCATTTTTTTTTTACTGCACAGGTCTCTTAAACTCAGACTTCTCCCTTTGATCGTGGCTTCTCTCCTTTCATTTCATTCCTAGAAATTTCCCCTTTGTTATACACTTGTCCACTACACTCCACACTTGACGTTTCTTGAGAGACTCCTCCCCCTCCACCACCACCTTTTGGGCCCTTATTTCTGTTCCTGCACTGCACTGGTCACTGTCTCTTACCTCATCTCATCCCGCCGTTCAATCTGCAACCTGCCCACGATCTTGTCACCATGTCTTCTTCCTGCCTGAGTTTCTCCTCTATTACTTGCAGTTTTGTCACTGGCCACACTTGAACCCACCTGCCATTGGAAACCACCAGCTGCTGGCCCCTTATGTGTGCCCTCAGCCCTTGATGTCTGGCTCTAACTAAATGTCTCTTTCAAACTCTCAAATTCTCACTCCCTTCTCTTCCCATGTCGCTTTTGACCCAGATTTCTTTCTCTTGTAAATTACCCGCATTTCTTAGCACTATTTCCACCATCAAGGTAGATAACATCTTAACTTACTGTAAATTGGTTGATGTCCTCTCACTTTACCTACTCTTTCTGCGCCATCTATGTCCACTTCACTGAAATTGATTTTCATTTTATTTTGGATTATGTCTACCACTTATGTATTATATCCACTTTGTTCTCTCTCCCTCCTTCCTGCACACCATATATAAATATACATTTCTTCATCCGTTTCTGACTGTTGGTTTCTGCCTCCTCTTCCAGATTTTTAACTTTTCTTTTAACCCTCGGGATGTCACGCCGCGGTTTTTTCGATTGCACGCATTCTTCTTTTGTTACTCTGTCTACGATTGTTACAGGACAGATTTCTCCCTCCACCATATCTACTCCACAACCTTCCTCTAGTGTTTATAGCCAGGTAGCGCTCCCTAATTGCTCTTCTGTTGTTGCCCAATACTACTACATAAACAACGTTTGAAACACAACGTGAGGGAGTCCCATAAGGTTATTTATGCCAATCCAGAAGACGTTTTTTTTTTTTTTTTTTTAATTTTTATTTTATCAGCAGTTCGTTTTTCAACCAATATATGTGATTTCAGCATTCCTCATCATGTTTATTTTATGAAACAACATCATAGTTCATTACAAGAGCTCACCCTTATGTGAATAACTATTTTAAATCACAAACAGTCTAATGCCATTGACCGAAGATTATTATGGTCATTGTTTTATATGAACAATTAATCACTACATATTATAGTAACATTTTCAAGTCATTCATTCCACTTACATTTTAAGCAATTTTTTAAAGATCAATATTTGTTTTATTAGACATAATATAATCTTATTGATTATTTTAAAATTTTTATATTGTTAAAATTCATATTTTATCAATGCAATATTAGACATTTTTTCATTATATATACCGGGATCAGGGCCCTGACCCACCATGGATTAAGTTATCTTTAGCTGATGATGCTCACTAAGATTGAGCGAAACATGTCCTACTTGTAATTTCTATTAATGGTTTTATCCTAAATATAAAGGACTATTGTGTATTGGAAAGGTGGTTTTATTAATATAATAACTTCTTATTCTGAAATCCAATACGGTTTTATAATGAGATTCATAACTTGTAATGTTTATGCAAGTGCACAGTGTTTTCAACTGCGGGCGACTACTGCTGTTTGTTGAATTTGGTTCTAACCCTGCATGCGCAACTATTGGTATACACGAATTGTTTGACTGTTTACTTGTGTTGTTATTGAAAATGGATTCCGAAGAAGTTGATAGGATAAACAAATTGATTGATGGTGAGGAAATGGAAACAGAAAGACGAAGACTTCGTGTGCTACCTGCTCTCTGTGCATATGCCGGGAGTACACTGTCTTCACCTGTCAAGCCTGCAGTATGGGGACAGCAGGTGAAGATGAAGAAGATGGAGATGACCGTTTCATTATCTAAGGACACAGTCAACTCACGAATATAATGAAGAATGACAAATAAATGTCTTTAGTGAACAGTAAATCTCTAATTGCTGTTACTCTTCTATCTGTTGTAGCCTTGCTCTTACCATTGGGCTGTTTACCTTATTTATATTGCTGAAACTTTGTTTTGTACATATTCTTACTGATAGTTGTAAATTACTCGGACAGTGCACTATACAGTGAAACCTCGGAATGCAAGTAACTTGGTCTACGAGTGTTTTGCAAGACGAACAAACATTTTAAATAAATTGTAACTTGATAAGTGAGTGGGGTTCCGCAATACGAGCGTCACGCGCGCCTACTTTTTCCCCTCCCCTGTGCCTTTGTTGAATGGTTGAACGAGATTTTTGCTCCTGTAGTGAAGAAATAACTTTCAGAAAATAATCTGCCGCTCAAAGTCTTCCTGTTATGGACAATGCTCTTGCTCATCCTCCTGGTCTTGAGGCCTTGAGGACGTCTTACTGGAGGAATTCAAGTTTGTTAAGGTTTTTTTTTCTTTTTTTCGCTAGTTGCTTTGACGTCGCACCGACACAGACAGGTCTTATGGCGACGATGGGACAGGAAAGGGCTAGGAGTGGCCGTGGCCTTAATTAAGGTACAGCCCCAGCATTTGCCTGGTGTGAAAATGGGAAACCACGGAAAACCATTTTCAGGGCTGCCGACAGTGGGGTTCGAACCTACTATCTTCTGAATACCGGATACTGGCCGCACTTAAGCGACTGCAGCTATCGAGCTCGGTAGTTTGTTAAGGTTAAGTTGCTTCCTCCCAACACTACTCCACTACTCCAGCCTATGGACCAGCAAGTCATTTCGAACTTCAAGAAGCAATACACCAAAGCACTATTTCAGCGATGCTTCGAAGTGACCGAAGGAACAAACCTTACCCTCCGAGAGTTTGGGAGAAATCATTTCCCCATCGTGAACTGCCTGAAGATCATCAATAAAGCCTGTGATGGAGTCACCAAGAGAACTCTCACTTCGCTTGGGGAAAGCTGTGGCCTGACTGTGTTCTTTGACGTGACTTTTGAGGGGATTGTTGGTGACAATGGTCCATCGATTGTCGATGAACTTGTGTTCTTAGGGAAGACTATGGGGCTGGAGGTGAATGACGTGGACATTCAAGAGCTGGTGGAAGAACGTAGCCAGGAACTGACCACAAACGAACTGATGGACCTGCATAGCGAACAACAGGAGGAGGTTATGGAGATCTCGTCCGGGGAAGAGGAGGAGGAAAAGGGAAGAGGAGGAGGAAAAGGGGGAAAAGGGAAGAGGAGGAGGAAAAGTCAATGGAATCTCTCACTTCAATTGAGATTCAGGAGAAGTGAAAAATGTGGGAAACGGTGCAAAATTTTGTAGAAAATCACCACCCAAATAAGGCTGTAGCAGCGAGAGCTATGAATCAGTTCAATGACAATGCAATGTCACATTTTCATGAAATCCTCAAAAAGAGGCAAAAGCAACAGTCATTGGACAGGTTCCTCGTTAAAGTTGCATAAAAAGAAAACAATTGCAGTGCGCCAACAGATAGCAGTGATTCCGTTTATGGAATTTGTGCTATACAGTAACTCTTCTCATGTCATCTCTCGTCTCCCTCACATCAACAAGGATTCTATTGTAAGGAAAAGTTCACTTTAATTTGTTTTACATTATATTTTGTTTCAGTAATGGTATGCGAATAAATATTTTTGTGTTGGGGAGGAATCATCCGTGTTTCAATTGTTTCGTATGGGAAAACTTGCTTTGATATACGAGCGCTTTGGATTACAAGCATGTTGCCGGAACGAATTATGCTCACAATCCAAGGTTCCACTGTACTTCTTTTACCAGTTTACTTTTGAGAATTCTGTGAATCTATGTTCTACCTATTTCACTGTTTTTTGATGTGTGTTAAGTAGAACATACTGTTAGTTATTGTATTATTTTAAAGCACTATTTAAATGTAAATAAATAATATTTGTATTTTTAATGATGAAAATAGAGAGTAAACAAAAATATAGCAACATAACAAAAATAAATAGCAAATTGAAATACAAAAACGATATGGAATTCTTGCGCGGTCTTTTCCACTGCACGCGACGACTGATGTTACACTGCCTCGTGCGACGTCCCAAGGGTTAACATCACAATTTCTTTCTCATTACTTCCCACCTTGGTCATTGATTCTTCCATTTTTTCTTGTATCTATTTCCTCAAGTTTCCATATTCCTTGGCTTGTTCTTGTATCATCTCCTTTTTGTTCTTTTATCATCTCTTTAAGCTGTTAACATGTACTGATTTCTTTAACTACTTCCTTCAACACCTCCCTAGTCTTCTCGGCATCTTCCCAACTGAGGTTTCCACTAGCATTCGGGCCGGGGTTTAATTCCACGCCCCCAATAACCAGTAGCACAGTTATCACTGTAGACACCCATAACGCCTCTCCCATCTTTCCTAAATCTTCCTTGCATTCCACTGCCATATCCCAATCACCGCTCGATATTGCTCAACTCACACCATACTGCTCGGCACTCATCACTCAGCACGTCTGCACCCATTGCTTGCTTAGGCCAGACTGTAGAAAATTGTTATATAGTGGATTGATTTAAGAAAATTCCAGGCTGCCAAGATGTTACTGGTGGTGATGTTGGCGAATGGATGGGGCAGGATCAAAACTAAACTTTCAGATGGAGAAATAGTTACACTGATGAACGAGAATGAAGGTAAAAATGAAGATGAATCAGAAGACAACGAAAAAGTTTAAAATATGACTCGTAGTGAAGGACAGGCCGCTGAAGAAATGTTCCGTTACATGGAGGAGCAAGGTGTACTGCTATGGAAATTTTGTTCTCCATCACCTACATGATGAAGCTGCATGAAAATGAAATTAGTGTGAAAGACAGTCAAGCATCATGACATTTTTACAAAAAAAAAAAAAGTGAGTAATTTATTGTTTTGTATGCAAGTTTCTTCTTTATTTTTTTCTAATTATTTTATGTTGTACCTTTCTGTGTCCTATATTGTGCTAGAATTTTGATTAGAGTAATATGCAGTAAAATATTATGAGTTCTAAATAACCCGCCCCTATTCTGTAAAATTCGACATCCTCTCAGTCCACATTAAGTCGAGTTTGTGGGACTACTGCATTCATGGATAGTGTAATGTCACAATAACATTGTTATCTATCATTACCATGTATCATATGTATATATTGTAATATCTAGATTTATAATAATTCATAGTAGTTGTTAATATGTGTAATTTACATATTATACCATTTCTACATTGTGATGTTGCAACTTACGAATAGAATTATAATTGTTTACAACGTGCAAAGAAGACCGACTGACCAACCAAATGAACTTTGAAGCATTATTGTAAAGCTACTCTTTTGTCAGAATTCACCGAGAATAAATCAAGGTGCCTTTCTTTGGATTTTTCAGGTTTTTGAATCAAGCAATCCTGGTGAGGGTCCCATACACTGGAACCATACTCTATTTGGGGTCTTATCAGAGACATATATGCTCTCTCCTTTACATCCTTACTACAGCCCCTAAATAACATTATAACCATGTGCAGAGTTCTGTACCCATTATTTACAATCCCATTTATGTGTTTACCCTAATGAAGATCCTTCCTTATATTAACAACTAGGTCATATCAATCAATCAATCAATCAATCAATCAATCAATCAATCAATCAATCAATCAATCAATCAATCAATCAATCAAATCAAATCAAATCAAATCAAATCAAATCAAATCAAATCAAATCAAATCAAATCAAATCAAATCAATCAATCCTGATCTGCATTTAGGGCAGTTGCCCAGGTGGCACATTCCCTATCTGTTGTTTTCCTAGCCTTTTCCTAAATGATTTCAAAGAAATTGGAAATTTATTGAACACCTCCCTTGGTAAGTTATTCCAATCCCTAACTCCCCTTCCTATAAATGAATATTTGCCCCAGTTTGTCCTCTTGAATTCCAACTTTATCTTCATATTGTGATCATTCCTACTTTTATAAAACGCCACTCAAACTTATTGATCTACTTATGTCAGTCCATGCCATCTCTCCACTGACAGCTCGGAACATACCACTTATTACATGTGATAAATATCATTTTTGATCCGTATTGATGATATCTGATTGGAATAATAACAATAAGTTAATTTATTAATTTGACCACCTAATCAATACAATAAGACTTGTCTATGTTGATTTACATTGACATGTTAACTAAAATGGTACATGTTCGCCTTGTATATAAGCATCATCAGCCATTGCCTTAACCTTGAAATAAAATCAGGCACCTGATTTACATATAAATAAAATTAAAACTAATTTAAAAAACTAATTTTAAAAAAGTCTTGAAGAGACTTGAACTAAAATTAACATATGGTAAAAGACTAGTACAACGTTGGTTTTAAAGATATCACCATGAGTGAGGAGTATACAATTGGTGAAAGTATTTGCAATATTGACATTAGAAGGCTACTATTTTAAGTAAAATGAACAAAGCAACAGTCTGTTATAAACAAGTGGTAAGATTGCTATAAAATTAAGTTGACCGACTAGCAGTTACAATTAGACAATGACGATAATGACGATCAAAATCGTATTTATTCAAAAATAATGTTGAATAAAATAATGTTGAAGGTTGGTCAAGTGACCTGTAATTATTTGTTTACATGAGATAAAAGTTGAAAGTCAATGGCATATGGTGAAGGTGTATTTCATTTTGATGAAAAAATACAAAGTTGTAGTTGAAGGTTGATGAACGATGTTTAATTGGTCCTCTATGGACAATCTCAATTTGATGTGATGCTAAAATGTTATTTAGAATATGGGTTTATTGACATTCTGGTTGAAAAAGCAATGTGACAGTTGAATCTGTAAAATGAAACCAGAAGCATGGTGGTTTAAAACCAACTTTGTACTAGTCTTTTACCATATCCTAATTTTAGTTCAAGTCTCTTCAAGGCTTTTTTTAAATTAGTTTTTTAAAATTACTTTTATTTTTATGTAAATCACGTGCCTGATTTTATTTCAATGTTAAGGCAATGGCTGATGATGCCTATATACAAGGCGAAACATGTACCATTTTAGTTAACATGACAATGTAAATCAACATAGACAAGATTTATTGTATTGATTAGGTGGTCAAATTAATAAATTAACTTATTGTTATTATTCCAATCACATACCACTTAGTCGAGCAGCTCATCTTCTTTCTCCCAATTCTTCCCAGCCAAAACTCTGAAACATTTTTGTAACACTACTTTTTTTTCGGAAATCATCCAGAACAAATCGAGCTGCTTTTCTTTGGATTTTTTCCAGTTCTTGAATCAGGTAATCCTGGTGAGGGTCCCATACACTGGAACCATACTCTAGTTGGGGGTCTTACCAGAGATTTATATGCCCTCTCCTTTACATCCTTACTACAACCCCTAAACACCCTCATAATCATGTGCAGAGATCTGTATCCTTTATTTACAATCCCATTTATGTGATTACCCCAATGAAGATCTTTCCTTATATTAACACCTAGATACTTACAATGATCCCCAAAAGGAACTTTCACCCCATCAACGCAGTGATTAAAACTGAGAGGACTTTTCCTATTTGTGAAACTCACAACCTGACTTTTAACCCCGTTTATCAACATACCATTGCCTGCTGTCCATCTCACAACATTATCAAGGTCACGTTGCAGTTGCTCACAATCTTGTAACTTATTTATTTTTCTATACAGAATAACATCATCTGCAAAAAGCCTTACTTCTGATTCCACATCTTTACTCAATCATTTATATATATATAAATCATAAAGGTCCAATAATACTGCCTTGAGGAATTCCCCTCTTAATTATTACAGGGTCAGATAAAGCTTCACCTACTCTAATTCTCTGAGATCTATTTTCTAGAAATATAGCAACCCATTCAGTCACTCTTTTGTCTAGTCCAACTGCACTCATTATTGCCAGTAGTCTCCCATGATCCACCCTATCAAATGCTTTAAACAGGTCAATCGCAATACAGTCCATTTGACCTCCTGAATACAAGATATCTGCTATATCTTGCTGGAATCCTACAAGTTTAGCTTCAGTGGAATAACCTTTCCTAAAACCGAACTGCCTTCTATCGAACCAGTTATTAATTTTGCAAACATGTCTAATATAATCAGAAAGAATGCCTTCCCAAAAAGCTTACATGCAGTGCATGTCAAACTTACTGGCCTATAATTTTCAGCTTTATGTCTATTACCCTTTCCTTTATACACAGGGGCTACTATAGCAACTCTCCACTCATCTGGTATAGCTCCTTTGACTAAACAATATTCAAATAAGTATTTCAGATATGGTACTATATCCCACCCCATTGTCTTTAGTATATCCACAGAAATCTTTACCAATTCCAGCCACTTTCCTAGGTTTCAACTTTTGTATCTTATTGTAAATGTCATTATTATCATACGTAAATTTTAATACTTCTTTAGCATTAGTCTCCTCCTCTATCTGGACATTATCCTTGTAACCAACAATCTTTACATACTGCTGACTGAATACTTTTGCCTTTTGAAGATTCTCACATACACACTCCCCTTGCTCATTAATTATTCCTGGAATGTCCTTCTTGGAACCTGTTTCTGCCTTTCGAGGTCTATTTCAGTTGCTCACAATCTTGTAACTTATTTATCTATATATATATAAAATAGCTTGTCCTGACTGACTGACTGACTGACTGACTGATTCATTATCGCCGAGCCAAAACTACTGGACATAATGAAATGAAATTTTGGGGATACATTCATATTAAGATGTAGGTGCTTGCTAAGAAAGGATTTTTGGATATTCCGTCGCTAAGAGGGTGAAAAGGGGGGTGAAATTTTAAAATGAGTGAATCTATATCTCAAAACTTTAAAAGTTTACAAATGTAAAAATTGGTTTTGGAATCTTCTTGAAAAATAAGGAAACACATATTTTTTTGTTTTCAGAAAATCCCAATAGGAGGGGTGAAAAAGGGTGAAAAAGGGGTTGAATGCCTTTAACCAGGATACCGGTACTTATATCTCAGAAACTGAAGGTATTACAGACCTGAAAATTGGTACTTTTGATCTCTTTTAAAAATAAAGAAACACGTATTTTTTGTTTTTGGAAAATCCAATTAATGGGAGTGTGAAAAGGGGGGGGGTGAATTTTCTAAATCAGTGTATCTATATCTCAAAACTTTGAAAGTTTACAGATGTAAAAATTGGTATTTAGAACATTAAAAATAAAGAAACATGTATTTTTTTGTTTTTCAGAAAATCCCAATAGGAAAGGTGGAAAGGGGTGAAAAATGGGTTGAATGCATTTAATGAGGATACTTATATCTCAGAAAATGAAGATATTACAGACCTGAAAATTGGTGTTTTGGATCTCCTTTAAAAATAAAGAAACACATATTTTTTTGTTTTTAGAAAATCCAATTAATGCGGGGGTGAGAGGGGGTGAATTTTTAAAATGAGTGTATCTATATCACAAAACTTTTAAAGTTCATAGATGTAAAAAATTAGTATTTAGAATCTCCCTTAAAAATAAAGAAACACGTATACTTTTGTTTTCGGAAAATCCCAATAGGAACGGTGGAAAAGGGTGAAAATGTGTTGAATGCCTTTAATGAGGCTAATTATATTTCAGAACCTGAAGATATTACAGACCTGAAAATTGGTATTTGGGATCTACTTTAAAATAATAAAGAAAGTGGTATTTTTTTTTTGGAAAATCCAAATAATGGGGGGTGAAAAGGGGAGTGAATTTTAAAAATGAGTGTATCTACATCCTAAAATTTTAAATGTTTACAGATGTGAAAATTTGTATTTTGAATCTCCTTTAAAAATAAAGAAATCTCCTTTAAAAATAAAGAAACATGTATTTTTTGTTTTCGGAAAATCCCAATAGGAGGGGTGTAGAAGGGTGAATAATGGGTTGAATGCCTTTAATGAGGATACATATATCTCAGAAACTGAAGATATTACAGAACTGAAAACTTGTATATGGGATCTCCTTTAAAAATAAAGAAACACATATTTTTTGTTTTTGGAAAATCCAATTAATGACGGTTAAACATGAGTGACATATTTGGGTGAATTTTTTGAAAGACAGTATCTACAGAATATCTGAGAAACGTAGAATGTTACAGATGTAAAAAGTGATATTTAAAATCTCCTGTAAATGTAAAGAAACATAGGTGATTTGTTTTTGAAAACTCCTCTTAAGGGGAACTAAAGAGGGGGTTAAATTTTAAAATGAGAATTTATACAGTATATCTCAAGAAACTTAACATGTGACAGAAGTGAAAAATGGTATTTTTATCTCTATAGACATAAGGAAACATGTATTTTTAGTTTTCGGATATAGCACTTGGTTGGTGGGGGGGTAAAAGTGACTGAAAATGGTGTTAAATTCCTTTAATTAGGCTACTGTTATCTCAAAAATGAAGATGTTACAGATGTAAAATTTGATATTTGGAATCTGCTTTAAAAGTAAAGAAGCACGAATTCTCGGAAAATCCAATGAATAGGGAGAGGGGGGGGGGGGTGAAAGAATTGAATAATTAATTGACTTAATTGTATGAGAATACTTACATCTAATAAAAACTAAAGTTGTTAGGGCCTACAGACGTGAAAATTGGTATTTGGATCTCCTTTAAAGACAAAGAAAAGCCCGTTTTGTGGGGGGGTTCATCTTGGGAGGCGTGACTGAAAAGGAGTTGAATTCTTTTCATGAGGACACATAAATCAAAAATTGAAGAAGTTACAGTCATGATAATTGGTATTTAGAAGAATCGTTACTATTAAAGAAACAAGTATTTTTTGCTGGAAAATTCACTTTGGAGGTGGGGGGGGGGGAGAAGTGTGAAAGTGAAAAAAGTGAATTATTTTTTCTGAAAACTGAAGGTAATAGACGTAAACAATGGTGTTTGGAATCTCTTTTAAACATAAAGAAACACGCCTTCTTTTAGTTTTTTTTTTGGGGGGGGGGTAAATAAACTTAACGGTGGTGGGGTGTAAAAGGAGTTGGGACCAATTGATTTTACTCTTCATAATGTATTTATAAGGAGCCTCCGTTGCTGATGCGGCAGCGCGGCGGCCTCTCACAGCTGGATTCCGTGGTTCAAATCCTGGTCTCTCCATGTGACATTTGTGCTGTACAGAACGGAGGTGGGACAGGTTTTTCTCCGGATACTCTGGTTTTCCCTGTCATCATTCATTCCAGCAACACTGTCCAATATAATTTCATTTCATTTGTCATCCATTAATCGTTGCCCCAGAGGGGTGCAACAGGTTTCGCCGCTAGATGGGGGCTTTATTCATTCCATTTCTGACCCTGTCGAATGACTGGAAACAGGCTGTAGATTTTCGATGTACTTATTCTGATCATAAACTGATCATTTTTAATTTTCCTGGGTTCATTTTCAAGAGCCATCTTTCCCTTCAGAGAACGTTCTTAGATTACAGTACCTTCTCCTGGCATATAAATAAAAATTTAAACACATTTGAAATAAACGATAGGAATGAGATTGACTGTCCATTTTTTCACCTCTATAATAAGGTCAATAATGCATGGAAGTATGTCATTCGTATGGCCAGAAATCCCCCACACTTGCCTACGTGCGACAATGGTGCTGGTCACATTCTCAACAATGACAATGGCAGCAGATGTAATTTACCGCCAAGTAGCAGTCTTGCATCTTGCTGTTGGGTCCAGAACATCTATAATAATAATAATAATAATAATAATAATGTTCTGGACCGTCGTCAAATGTGCGGACCGCGCTGGAAACGGGTCCTGGACTGGTAATGACTAAGAATGCAGTCCGGCTGCGGGTTAAGAACCGCCAAGGCACCCAAGACAACACCACGCCGGATCTCCTGAAGGATTTCATCCATATTAAAAATGCTTATAGGAAAAGATGGCAAAGATTTAGGGACGCAACTGACCGGGTGGAGTAACTGGACCTAGCACAGGAAGTACGAAATCGATTGCTGGAAAGAAAGATTGAAAAATGGAGGGAGACTTGCCGTAATCTATTAGAAAACAGGTCAGATCGCGAATTTTGGCAGATTCTCGGAGAAAACGAGTCAGATCGCGAATTTCGGCGGATTATATATGTAAAACAATAAGCATTCAATTATAAATTTCAGTATAATACCGTGGCAAAGCACGGGTACCTTGCTAGTTACTCTATACAGCATAACATCATCCGCACATATCCTTATCTCTGATTCCAGATCACTAATATCATTTATATATAAGAAAATATACAGGTCCTAAATGCTTTGAGGAATACCCCGCTTAATGATCATGAAATCAGATAATGTTTCTCCTACTCTAATTCTCTATCATGATCTGATCAGTCCCTCCAGTTTGTTTATTAGATTTGTTCTGCTGATGGTGTTGAAAGCCTTTGCATGATATGTACCGAATTCCCACACAGTGCACCGGCAAAAGTGTCAAACTTTCTTATATTTGGTGATAGCCAGATGAGGGGAATTGCGAAGGAAATGAACAATGAAGATATTGCAGCATCGGCCGTCATCTATCCTGGGGCCCCAATCGAGAAAGTAATGGAAAACACGGAGCAGGCAGCAAGAAATCTCGGAAGTCGTGATGCAGTAGCGATCATCAGCGGGATAAACGACGTAGCTCACAACAATGCCGAGAATGTCAGTTCTCAACTTAAATGAACACTAGGTAAGCTGACTCACACTAACATCTTTGTAGTGAACGTGCCCCACAGGCATGATTTGTGGAGAGACACGTGTGTTAACACTGAAGTGGACAAAGTTAATACAGATATGGTTAAAATTTGTAAACATTTTCGTAATACTCAGAAAACTGAAAACAGCAGTTTCGAGAGATACTGTTACATAAAGCATGGTCTTCATCTAAACAATTCAGGTAAACAGAAAATTGCAAATATTGTTATCGATTTTATTATTCATAAGATATGTACTGTAGAAAGGGCAACTCCCTTGAGTTATAATACCGACCAGGAAAACTAGTAGGAAGAGCCAGCTGTACTTCAAGCTGGCTCAGTCAACTAGAAAATGAAACTCAGGTAAGTAAAGAATTTCAAGTTACCCAATTTCAACAGTCAAGTTTTAGGGAGGAAGGGGGTCTGAGATTGCTCTTGGTAAACTGTCAGAGTGTAGTACCATAAATAAACAATTAAAATTTGGTCCATTGATGGAATCTTATGAGACTGATGTGGTGATAGGAGTGGAATCATGGTTGAGGGAAGGGGTGTGTAATAGAGAAGTATTTCCAGAAGGGTATACAGTCTATTGTAGAGACTGAGGAGATAAAATGGGAAAGGGGGGGGGGGGTGTTTATTGTGGTGAAAGAAACTTATTGCTCACATGAATGGTTTACAGATTAAAGGGATGTAATATTAGGGATAAAATTAGTTTGTGATAATATGAAGGAGGTGGGAATTACAGGAAATATATAGGCCTGGAAGAGAGGAAAGAGACATGGAAATGTTTGAGAAAATAATAGATTATACTCATAAAAACAATAATAATGATATGGTAATAATTAGGGGAGATCTAAACGTACCTGAAGTTGAATCGAATGGAGCTGCAAGTGAAGCCCATGAACAGAAACTGGCAAGTAAGTTAATTTGAGAGGGAGGATTTACACAAGTAGTACAAGAACCGACTCATCTCAATAACTTACTAGATGTATTCTTGGTTAAACCATGGAAATTGTTGATGAAACTGAGGTAATTGAAGGAATAGGTGACCATAAGGCTATAATAACGGATGTAGGACTGGTACCAAACAAGGCTTAATAAGAGGGTCACACAAGACAAGAAATTGTACAGAAAAACTAAGGTTGATAAATTTGGGACTTAACTTAAATCAAAATTCAGTTGTAGGATAAGTGAAGGGAGTAATGTGGATATACTTTGGGCAAAATTTAAAGGAATCATTTGGGAAGGAGGGACGAGATTTGTACCTGTTAAGAAGGGTAAAATGATCTCAGAACCTGTTTGTTATACAAGGCAAATAAGGAAATTAAAAAGAAAATGTAGAATAGTAAACAGGAAAATCAAAGAGGGTAGAGAGAGTAGAGAAACTAGAAAACAGCTAATGAGGGAACTTAGTGAAAAAGGAAGCAAAAGAGAATTATATGAATGGCATACTTCAAGACGGTAATGACCATAACGGGATATGGAAAAAGCCATATTCATATATTAGGAATAAAAAAGGGAAAGGAATCCAAATTCCCACAATGGTGGGAGAAGGGGGGTGAACACTTTTTAACAGATAATGAGAAAGCAAATCTATTTAGTAGGGAATTCAGAGATTCAGTAGAAGATTGTCAGGAGTTGGAAACCAAAACAGAAGATAGAGAGGGAGAGGCACATAGGGAAACAAGAAGCTTCTCATTCACAAATGAGGATATTTTTAGAGATATCCACCTGCTTCAGCAAGGAAAAGCAGCAGGGAATGATCAAATTACAGGGGAGGTATTAAAGACAATGGGGTGGTACATAGTGCCTTATTTAAAATTTCTCTTTGATTATGTTATAAATAATAGTGTAATACCAAAGGAATGGAAGGAATCTATAATAATACCAATTTATAAAGGAAAGGGTGATAAAAGGAAACCAGAGAACTACAGACCAATCAGCCTGACCAGTGTAGTTTGTAAAATACTGGAGAGTTTAATATCGAAGTACATCAGAGCGATATGTGATGATAAAAATTGGTTCATGAGGAGCCAGTATGGATTTGGAAAGAAATTTTCTTGCGAGGCACAACTGGTGGGATTTCAGCAGGACTTATCAGATCAGTTGGATTCAGGAGGCCAGTTAGATTGCATAACCATAGAAATTTCCAAATCCTTTGACAGAGTGGAACATGGAATATTATTTAAAAAATTGGAGGAAATGGGGTTGGACATAAGGGTTATATGTTGGATAAGAACATTTCTAAATTCAAGGGTTTAGAAAGTCAAAGTAGGAAATAATGTATCACAGGAAGTAAACGTCTGGAAGGGAATTGCACAGGGTAGTATAATCAGTACGTTACTTTTCTTAATATATGCAAAAGATTTAGGGAACAATATAACATCAAGAATAAGATTGTATGCAGATGACAAAATTGTTTATAGGAAATAAATAACATTGAGGATTGTTCAGAATTACAAAGGGACCTTGAAAGTATCCAACGATGGGTTGAAGAGAATAATATGAAGGTTAATGGAGGCAAATCAACTGTTACAACATTTACAAACAGCAGGTTTAAAACTGAATTTAAATATACTTTGGATGAGGTAATTATCCCAAAAGATGGCAGGGGCAAATACTTAGGTGTGAGATTTAAAAGTAATTTGCAATGGAAGGGTCATGTTGATGGCATTATTGGGAAAGCATAAAGATTGTTACATGTCATAATGAGCCTACTTAAGGAATGCAACAAAGAATTAAAAGAGAAAAGTTACTTAAGTATGGTTCATCCATTATTGCAATATGCAAACAGTGTTTGGGAACCTCACCAGGAATACCTAATAAAAGAAATAGATGGCATGCAGAGGAAGACAGCGAGATTTGTAACAGGGGATTTCAGGAGAAAAAATAGTGTATCAGAAATATTAGAGAAACATTGGTAAGTAAGAGAAGGGAGAAAACTAGACTTATAGGTTTATATAGAGCCTATACAGGAGAGGAAGCATGGGGAGAAATCCGTGAGAGGCTTCGGTTGGAAAATAATTATATCGGCAGGGCTGACCACAAGTATAAAATTAGAAGGGATTTCAGCATTAGCGATTGGTGTAAATTTTCATTCATTGGGAAGGGCGTGAAGGAGTTGAACAGTTTACCAGAGGTAGTGTTTGATCCTTTTCCAAAATCTGTACAGATATTCAAGAAGAGAATGAACAGCAACAGAGAAAAGAAATGTTAGACGGTATTCAACCAGTGCAGGTTATTGTAAATAAAAAAATGTGTGTGAATATATTAATTCCATCCCCTGGTCTATGGAGATTGGACAGCCGAAGTAGGGGACTGTCTCTAGGGGTGAAATACAGTGGAAACTTCGAGGGCCCTGGGACCACTATGGTAGCTGTGAAAGCCCTTCAGGAACTCTGAAAAGCAATGGCAGAAGAGGCTCTGGTTAAGATGCAGCAGGCCGTTATGCTACTTAGGTTCCAAAATGGGTAAAAATATATAAAATAAAAATTAATAAATAAATCCAATGTCTATTTTAATTTTATAACAGTTGTATAGTATTATTTGAAGTAATTCCACATGCTGTATGAGTTGACTATGTTTGTAAGTACAGGAGATATTATAAGTAGAATTGTGTAAACAATATAAATTTATTAAGGATGAGCTGTGTGTTTAATTGAAAAAAAAATGTTAGTGTAAATTGTATAATACTGTACTGTAGGAAAATGTCTTCTCTTGTTAATTCAAAATTTAGTGCTTGATAATAATGTATTTTAGTGTACCATTTGCCACCGAGGTAGACACCTCATTTGCAAATAAAGTGATTTTGATCTGATTTTGAATATAATCTACTGATATGACATGAAATTTCCCTCTCTCTACTGCTAGCTCTGCTTTGATATCCTGGTGGCATAATACAGCATGGTTGACAGACCTATGCCTCCTAAAACCAAACTGGGTGTCTAGAAGTCAGTATTCTACATGCAAATGTGGTCAAAATCTTTAGAATTGTGCATTTTAACACTAAGTCTCTGTAGCTATTTGGCTGTCGTTATATGAGTGCTTGATATGGACCACGTTGAGCTGCCTCTATTAACATTCTTTCTTCTTCTTGATATCTTTAGCAGGCCTTTCGAACAACCACTTTGTATTCTCTCCTTTTCTCACATAGTGCTCCAGCAAAGTCTTAGTGCAGAGCTCTCAGAGTGACTTTGCAAGCTTCATAACAGGTTTAGCTGAACCATGGTTTTGCAGTTCGGTGTGTAACTTTTATTGGTTCTGTGGCTATATGTAGAACTTCCTCCAGTCTTCGAGCTACTTCATCAATGTCTCCTGCTTGTAGTGAAGTTGCAATTTTATATTATCCTCTTCAGACAGTAGCATTGTGTCTATCGTCCTCGAGACCCTATTCAGTCTGTAGAGGTTCGCATGATGGCTCACATCCTGCAACTCAAGCGTAGTTACCACTGGTAAGTGCTTTAAGTGGATCCAAGGTCACTTTCTGTTGCAGTACCTTGAATTTTGAGTTTATGAAAACAAGGTCAATCATGCTAGAGCTATTATGTCATATGTAGGTTTTGAGATTCCTGATGTTTATTAGCTTCAGTCCTTCTGTTTCCAGGAATTCTAAAACATTTGTTGCTTTTTGTAGCTTCTGGTCTACTTAGCAATTGTGAACCCCAGTGAGGATAATAGCATCATCTGTGAATGGTACCCACTGACTGGCTCAGTTCTTCAATTATTTCTTCATTTGCAGTGTTTGATTGGAAGTAAACATTAATACACATAATCTGGTTCATACAAGCGAATTATGTGATCTATGTAGTATGCAGAAAGGCGTGGAATGTTCTTCAAGGAGGCATGTGATACCTCTTTCAGGGCTCCCTAATGGTCCTTTTTTTCTGCCAGGACATGAGCTGCATGATGATCACTTGGTTGCCAATGTGACTGTAGGAAAGTTTCTAATACAAATACCACATCATGGGACTAGAAGGGATGATTCTTTGGTAAATTTATGACACTACGCAGTCCTTTGATATTCCGCAAAAGTACTTCTCTTTTCATGCGGAAAGCAGATCTTTTCGGTCCATGAATTTTTCTCCAATCATATCTAAGCATTGTTCCTGATAACCACTACAGAGGACATAATTTTCTTTCTATGAGATGGCGGGATAACTGGTTCAATTGAGTGTGATCAGTCGAACACATTAGGCAAGAACGAGGCATTTTGTGTAGGAATTCAATTCAAGCAGATTCAGGAAGTGAACATATCAGACTTCTAGCCAGGAGGAATGAGGGTGTGACAGAACATTTTTAAAGCCCCTAGAAAAGCAGGAGCAATGTTCAGATATTGTAACTTATAAAACACTGATTGTCAGTAGCCTGGTGTTTTGCAAAGGACAAGGACAGGAATTACTGAGTGAGGGATAATGGCCAGCTAGTGTTGGAAATAACAAGTAACGTGTAGTTGGAACGTTTAAGCATCCTGCATTCCGAAGACAAAGTATATCACATTCAAAGATCAATTAAATATGAATGTCCACCTTGTCAACACTAATATGAAAGTTAATACAATTTCAATACGCCGAATATTTTTCAAGAACCAAAGTTCTCTTCTTCAGTGCCTTAAAATGCCATTACATTTCTCAGAACTTACTACAATAACCATTTCTTATAGCATCGGGCATATCATGTTTTAATTATCATAATGAAAAGACAAATGAGCTTTGGAATTATGTTAGCTAATGTTCTTCACTTATTTCTTTGGCAAATATTCACACAGTAATTTTATTTATGAAAAGAAGATGCTAAATACATCATACACATCGAAAATGAGCTTTCCAGAAAAGAATTAAAATGCATCAAAATCTCTGTTCCCATATTAATAGGACAAAAGCATGTGCTGTTTAATGTATTGCTGGTTTATAGAGGACAAGACAAGTAAATGACTACAGGGGAATGCTGGCTGTGTTACTCTTTTTCTTTCTCTTTCTCTGTCTTTCCTTTAATTCCCTTAGCATCGTCTTGCTAATTCAAGTAAAACATTCTCTTCATTTAATAGTTCATTCAAATTTAAATCATTGTTTCTTTTCTGTGCTAAATAGAGAAATCTTTTCAAGTATATACATAAATACATAGAGTATATCAAAATTTGATAGAACTGCTTGTGTGTCTCAAACATGTGTGGCACAAAGTTGAAGAAAATGTAAGATTGGTAAGTGATCCAAGCTTTATAAGTAGCTGTCATGAGAAGCCTACCTTTCTATTTATGGCTTGATACAAATCAATAAGTTAATAAAATACTGCAAAACATTTAGACATGAAAAACTAACATGAACAACAAAACACTAAGACATTGATCTAAACACATATATTGATGTAATACTTACTCAGGATGGTAGCAAATTGCAAACATTTTCTTGATAATATCATATTTTGTAGGAGGAACATCTTGTGCATTCGACAATGTGAATAGGAATGCCTTCTCAGATGGGATGTAATGTCCCTTGGTGTTGGTTTTTCCCCATGGTACATCACTGAAGCCTCCACAAACCTCACCACGAGGGCCCTATGGACACATTGGATACAGCTTTTAGTGTTGGAATATCCTCTCTGTAAATTAAATCATGCTGTCACATAATTATGAAATCAACTGGTCAGCAGTTAGGAATTCATTTTCTTAGGAGGAGAATGATAAATGTGGATCATCTTCAGTTGATTCAAGTGACTAAAGAACATCCTTGACAAAATACTGAAGGCAACATTCGCATCTCATTAAATCCTATACTTTTTCCTTTGAAATTGCTAAATACAGAGTCTAATAATGTTCTTCAAAGGCTACTCTGAGATTTCTTACCTTCAACATCTAAGTCTTATAGTCTTCTCTTTTACCTATATTGCATGGATTCACCATCTAATTGCAAGTAATCAGCTTCATTTTCCGTATCAAAATTTACCATCTAAGCCAACTCATGTTACACCGGCATATGATATGCTAACTTCTTATTAGGAGGACCTACCATTGTGCCCACTCCTTCCTACCAGCAATCAATTTTAGTACCTTCACATCAGTCACCTCTAATTCATAAATATTATTCCAATACTGGCCACACTGAAATATAATTCCTCAATGATTGTATAAAATATGAATGAAATATGGGTTATCCTCCATAACAGGTTCAGTCAATACTGAGCCATGGGTCTTTATTTAATATCTGAATGAATTATATTATATAGATGGCAAGCCTACATGACATGTGGGAAATATAATTTTATCATTTGTATACAATGAAAGGTGATTATATACTGCCAGACCAAAAAGAAAAGGAACACCTAGAAGGATGGGAGTACGCGACATCTCCATGTCCTTCAGAGTGATCACTCAACATCTGACACTGTTCATGCCCCTTTATATACCCTACCAGGGCTGGTAAAAACACTAAACAGAAACAACACTAATGCACTCCGGTGGCCTTTCTACCATCTCACAGAGAATTGCAACTCTAATCATTTACATACATGCCGATGGTGTGTACGAAGTTATATCGACATCCATCCATTTCTTCTGGGTGCTTCAATTTTTTTGTCAGGCAGTTTATCTCAGTCAAAGGAGACCCATGGAAATGATCCACGCAATATTCTACTGCTTTTTTATGATAGATAATAATAATTGTATGGCCTCAGCTACCGTGTGCAGACATTTCAATTTGACGCGATCTGGCTGTCTGCTTGTCAATTTCGATGTTCTGCCTTACTCTAGGCCCACTAGATGGCAGACGGAGTAAACCGAAACCCTTCTTGGGTGTCTATGGCTGAGATTTAATTAATTTTGTTGGGTAAACACCAAATGAATCACCAGAGACCTTTCACATGCCCCGGCTCCATGCCTAAATGGTTAGCATGCTGGCCTTAAGATACAAGGTTCCTGGGTTCGATTCGTGGCAGGATCGGGAATTTTAACCATCATTGATTAATTTCTCTGGCACCGAGGAAGGGTGTATGTGTCGTTTTCATCATCGTTTCATCCTCACCACGAAGTGGAGGTCGCCTACGGGAGTTAAATCGAAAAATATGCATTTGGCGAGCCGAACATGTCCTCGGTCACTCCCGGCACAAAAGCCATACACCATTTAATTTTTTACATGCCGACATCATACGACATGGAGCGTCGAAAGGACTTTCTTCCACCCTTCAAAAATCCGACTACCTCTGCCAGGTTTGAACCCCCTATCTCAGGATCCGGAGGCCAACACTGTACCACTGATCCACAGAGGCAGCTTTTTATGATGCCAAGCCAGATGCAAATGTCCACACAACAGGATATTTTTTAGTCTTTGGGGTTCTCTGTTCTACGATATCCAGCATATCTGATCTAGCTTCATCCGACAACAGAGTCATCAAAACAAAGAATCCTCTCCATGGATGAAAATTTACAATCTGATGAACTTCTAATTGCTATCCACAAGAGTGTGTTTGAACTACCCCTAAATAATGGTTTCCAGCTGGCGATTGCAAGCTTCCGGATCAATGGCAATGTTGTAGATCTAGGTGGGGAGTATGGCCTATGTTTGTTTCTATTAGCATCATCACGAACATCAATCCACAGATGTTACAATCATTATTGACTGACTCTTGTATAATATATAATAGTAGTAATACAGTAATTGTACCGGAGATACACCTTCTCTGTGCATTTGAACTGAGCGCCTTTCAAAAGGCCATCTGTGTTATCAGTCTGAAACTATGTATTGGAAGGAAATTGGACCTTTAATCTGGCAGGAGGATGGAAAACAAATTTTTTGAAGGGAATTTAATATTGTTTAGGTTTGTGAATCTCAAGTGTTTGTAGATTGTTTTCTGTGTGCTAAGGTTACTAGTACTTCTATCACTTCCTACTTCGTTAAGTTATTAACCAATCAGAAATGTTTGTAAATATTTTTGTAGCCAATTAAAATTGGGGGTGTGTACAGGCATTCGGCCTAGAGAGTTCTGGAACTTTCCCCTCTGCGATATCAGCTGGGCGTGTTGGGCCATTCTGTCTTCTTCATCGCTGCAGTCTAGAGTGCAGTCGTGCCTGCCGTTGGAAGGCCCACCAGCTCAAGGTAATGGCAGATATCTTTTAAATATGTGATAGCTCCAGAAAGTTAACTTGAGGGGAAGGTTTCAAAATTCTTTCTTAATGTAAATTTCTGAAGTTTAACATCACCCTGTAAATGTAAATTTTCAGGCAAGTCTAAGGACTCTATTCAAATCCCTGCTGAGAAATATGTAACTAAGGGAATAAAGAGTGTTCACTCTCTATTAATTCCCATTCAACTTTGTATGGGGGTGACTATGTTTCTCTAAAACTCTAAAATTTTGACACTGTTTTGGAACTTAATATTTCTCTTTCTAGGCCCCATCATACAAGGTGAATCGCCCTTAGGGCTATTCAAATATCCACCTTTCTCTTTGACGTGCGACACACTTGTGGATCCGAGAATGTGGTCACAGATGGGTTAAGCCGTATGCTTTCTGGCGAGGTCAATTCTTTCGACCCTGTAGAAAGCTCTTCTTTTCTATTTTTATACCTCCTAATGTTAGTGCCATTTTGACTGATGCCCCTATGCTATTTCATGATATAGCAAAATATCAACATGAAGATCCAGTACTGGCTCCTATTATTGAAACCCTTTCTTCTGGGGAAAATGTTATCACTTAAGCTCTGAGGAATGGAGTTTTGTGTTGCCCTTCGTGGCACGATCAAAAGTTGAAAATTGCAGCTCCGGCTGTTCTTGTGCCTATGATCTTCAAATATTACCATGAGACCCCATTAGGGGGACGTCTGGGGATCTTGAAAACTAGAGAGAAAATTCGAGAAATTTTTATCTGGAAGAGTATGAACAGCAAGATAAGGGAAATGGTTAAAGCATGTAAATCATATTTGTTTAGCAAGCCCACATTGTCTTCAAAAGTAGGGCTATTGTCATCACAACAAGCATCTCGCCCTGTGGAGCAATTATACATAGATTATGTCGGGCCTTTCCCTCAGTTAAGGGGAATTGGAACAAATTCATCCTTGTGTGT
This sequence comes from Anabrus simplex, assembly GCF_040414725.1. Classification (NCBI taxonomy): domain Eukaryota; kingdom Metazoa; phylum Arthropoda; class Insecta; order Orthoptera; family Tettigoniidae; genus Anabrus; species Anabrus simplex. The sequence continues at coordinate 1,196,014,900 of NC_090266.1, read as the reverse complement.
GTAGATGGTTTCACATGGTTTTCATGTCTGTTTCTGACTTGGCTTGCCACTGCTCAGTCCACTATTTCTTGCCTTGATATTATTTTTGCATCTTTTGGTCCTTGTCAATATATAGTTACTGTATTTCACAAATTCTGTTTTGATCTATCCATCTCACATATCACAACGTCAGCCTACTACCCACAACCATCTCTAGCTGAGCGGGTTAACAGTAATCTTCGATCTGCCTCAATCGCTCTTCATCATGATGATCATTCTTGTTGGGACACTTCATTGCATTGGCTACCTTTTGCATTCAACTCGGCGGATCACGAGTCACACAAGTTTTCTCCTACATCACTTATGTTTAAGTTCATTCCAAACACGCCATTGTTCAATTTGTGGTCAATCAATGAGATATTACCACAAACAATAGACCCAGATAATATTAGGAATCTGTGGAGAAAAGCAAAAAATTATCCTAATGCCTCTCATAAGAAAGTGAAAGAGAGATATGATTGTGGACAGAGACCCACCAATTTAAAGCTAGGAGATCAACTCAAGGTAAAAAAATTTGTACCAGCAGGCAAGCTTGCCCCAGGTTTCATGGCCCTTGTATTATTCTTGATTTCTTAACGCCGGTCACCATCTTGATGAGTAACCCCAAAACAGAACGCATTTTTCGGGTTCACCTGTCCCAAGTAAAACCTGTGTGTACTCTATGCTTTTCAATATAGGCCACCAAGTGATGGCATTGCCAATTTAATTATATTTTTTTCTTAGCATCTTAGAATTGTAAGTATTTTGGCAGGAAAGTTTAAATGAGGAGGCCTTCTGCCCCTGTTAATGGTGAATAATTGTAGGTATTTATTTTGTTCAATATGTATTGTAATTTTTCTTGTAAAAACCTTCCCTTCAATAATTACTTTCCTGTCTGCCATTACCTGCCCCTGCCTCCAAATCTAAGACAGAACTTCCGTACACTCGTCCTACATGCCAGCAACCTTAACAGCTCCACCAAAAATACTGTCCTTTAAATCAGTTACTGTTGCCCAGAAATTAATTATTGCAGCACCCTAATTTCAAAGCCTCCTTCTCAACAGCCAACTTGGGCACCATCATCCTGAGTAATGGCCAGGATGCTGAACTCCAACCGCCCACTCCATCATTGGGCACAACTATGATATACTTGATCCTTAGCGACCATCACCCCTCTCAAGGTAGCAGGAGAGAGGTATCCGAGGATACTTAGGGGGGTCCGAGGGACCGCATCCTGGCATCGGCAGTGGCAGCCACTCTTGCTGTCAACCTTGCACATATCTGACCGAATTTCTACGACTTCATAAACTACGTCAAGAATTATTTTCTTCAAAATACCTTGTGACTGGACTCTCCATCAAGAAATTTTCTTTTATCTCTAATTTAAAAATTTCAAAAGATCTTAAATGCCAAATATCAAAACTATTCAGACTGTAGTAAAACCTTAGGGGGTGGAGGTCTGTACCGGAGGTACACCTTATCCGCACATTTGAAATGAGCGCTTTTTAGAAAGCCATCTGTGTTAATCTGAAACTATGTTTTGGAAGGAGTTTGGCCTTTTAATCTTCAGATGTCTCTACTATCAACTTATGTGGCCCCTCTGATGGGAGGACAGAAAACTAATTTTAAAAAAAATAATTTAATATTGTTTAGGTTTGTGAACCTCAAGTGTTTGTAGATTGTTTTCTCTGTGCTACGGTTACTAGCACTTTTATCACTTCCTCCTTCCTTAAGTTATTAACCAATCAGAAATTTTTGTAAATTTTTTTGTAGCCAATTAAAATTAGGGGTATGTACAGGCATTCGGCCTAGAGAGTTCTGGAACTTTCCCCTCTGCGATATCAGCTGCGCGTGTTGGGCCATTCTGTCTTCTTCATCGCTGCAGTCTAGAGTGCAGTCGTGCCTGCTGTTGGAAGGCCCACCAGCGCAAGGTAATGGCAGACATCTTTTAAATATGTGATATCTCCAGAAAGTTAACTTGAGGGGAAGGTTTCAAAATTCTTTCTTAATGTAAATTTCTGAAGTTTAACATCACCCTTTAAATGTAAATTTTCAGGCAAGTCTAAGGACTCTATTCAAATCCCTGCTGGGAAATATGTAACTAAGGGAATAAAGAGTGTTCACCCTCTATTAATTCCCATTCAACTTTGAAGGGGGGTGAGTATGTTCTTCTAAAACTCTAAAATTTTGACACTATTTTGGAACTTAATACTTCTCTATCTGGTCACCCTCTGCAGTATAGGCTTAGCCTCTGTAACTTACGGCCACAAACCCATGTAGGATTTTAAGTGTTCTTCAAAAGGTTTCAAAAGGAGTGCAAGTGCTTCGCTTCCTAGCATTTTGTTCATAGCCGATTTTCTTAAACCTTTTCTTTCTGTATATTTAGGCTGTTTAGTATGTGCACTTATGGTCCCTGTTTAAATTTTAGTTATTTATACACAATTGTGGATCAGAGTGTCAAAGTAGAAATGACAGTTAACACAGTTTTTGAAGTGATCTAATAAAAAATATGGATAAGCAACTTGTGCCTTTGAGAGGCTGGACTGTAGTAAATTTTGGAGCTCAGTCTCCTACTAAAGGGTAATTGAGTGGAACAAATGTGCCATTTCAAATAGGGTAATTTTAGAGCTAAAAAGCTCATCTCTTTGAACTCTTTGTATCAACAATTCTCTCTACGTTACCTGATTGCTTTATGACTTTATATCAGTATTGTGATAAGAGCTGATGAGCTCATCATTATTCCATTTAACTGTTATTTGTTGTTGTTCGTTCAGGTTATTTATCAAAGTTAAAGTCAGAAAAAAAAAAAGGAATGAAATAAAATTTCAAAGTTTAGTATTTAAATAATCTGCTCATCTTTTCTCTGTCCACCCATTCACCCCAGCACCTTCTTGCACCTCTGCAAACCATCAAAACTCAGTAACAGCAATAATAATAATAATAATAATAATAATAATAATATTGGAAATAATTGGTTTTGTTGCGGGGTTACCCGTGGAGCAAAAAGAGGTTAAAGAAGGTGCCGGGGTGAATGGGTCTATCTACAATATCAAAATTAATTTAAAACTTGAACTGAAGGTTATATTTCTTCAGAAAACAACAACTTAACAATTTTTCACTTAGTGAACATAACAACATATCAGGTAAAAAAGCAATCTTGGAACAAGACTAGAAAAATCCAAGATCAGTGAACTTAACAGATTCTGGGCTTCAAGCTCGTAGTTTTACAATTCCAGAGATACCGGATCCAGTTTACAAAACTTTAATAAAAAAAATAAGGAACCATTAAGTCAAGGGCAGAAATCCCCTAAATCAAGAGCATTTGCTCCTTCAATTACAATGCCAAGCCTTCCAGAGGCATTCTTCACAATTACAAAACTTTGTAAAGAGTTAACAGGCTCTCCGTTTCTTCCAGCCTACTCGAGGCACCATCAAAAATCTTACACTCTCTGGCCTTCCATGGCCCAACTTACAAATTGAAGCTGGGGTATCTTGTACCCAACCTATAGGGCCTTTGCGAAAAAGAACAGGTTAAGTAAACGGCCCGAAACACAAATTGAATCGAGGCGTACCCTGCACTCCAGATAATGAAATATAAAATCCTACAGGACTCTTGGCCGATGAAACTGGGGCTATTCCCACACTACTGAGGTGGCTCGCATGGAAATTACTTTAATACATTACAGAAACGAAAGGTTGCAAAAACGTAGCCACCTCAAACCAAGATGAAGGGGAGCTCGAGAGGGTAACTCACTCTCTATCCCCGATTTACAGTTAAAGATTTATGGAGTTTTTACATTAGCCAAAAGAAAAGTTACATTTTAGAAACATACCGTTACATGATTAAAGATTTGGATCTTCTCCTCGAATTAAAGCTGTCGAGGTGGCAAGAAGGAATGAATTATGTGGCCATTACCTTATAGATGTTCTGTTGACCGAAGGAGGCGGCCCCGCCTCCTGCCTTCACACACACACACACACACACACACACACACACACACACACACACACACACACACACACTTATCAAGACTGTGATCAATTGGCAAAGAAACAGATTCAAAGTCAACAAGAAATGCAGGATTGGTTGAAAAGTAATTACAAAAATTCGTGATTGGCTAGATTCAAAACTGGAGGAAAGAAAAGGAGGTATTGCCAACCCAAAAATAAATGAACATAGATCAGTTATGGAAAACCTAGGAATATGAAACTTCTTTAAGTTATAAGTTCTTCCATCTTGCACCAGGGTGCATGATCATAGTTTTTTGGTAGTGTCATTAGTGGAAAAATGTCCAAACTTCTTGATGTATAGCAAAACAAAAACAAGGAGAAATTCAATCAGTTTAGGAAATTTCGCAATGACACAATTACTTTACATTTCAGTGGTGACATCTTCTGATTAAAGTTCCAACCTGTTGTGTTATTACTTTCACTTTTTGATCGATAGGGGAGTTTATTAAGGCACAGATTTTGAATGAGCAGAGTTGAGGTGTACCTCCCGGTACAGACCTCCACCCCCAAATGTCCTTCCTTGGGGTGACACAGACAAAATATTTCCAATTTTTTTGAAAGTAGATTTGTAGGAAAAATTCTTAAATCCAGCTTTAGAGTGTCCTTGTGGTCATTGACAGTTAAATACATGCTGACAGACTTGACGGCAAAACCTGCCGCCGCTGCCGATAGCCAGGTGAGGTCGGCCGGACCCCCCCAGTACCCTCAGATACACCTCTCCCGCTACTATGAGAGGGGTAGTCGTGGTGATGGTCACCGCAGATTAGATGTGTATGTGCAGTCCCCAGATATGTTGGTGGTAGGGTTACCGCACTTCAGCCTTTGCTGGGAAGATGGACTCCGGTGCGCCGTTCACAAGGAGTCTTCACTGGAGTGGAGTGGGCCCTTACCCTGTTCTAGTTTCTCTCGCCGGATGTTGCTGCATGGCGGCTGATGGCTGTGAGGGTACTGAAAGAGTAAGATCTAGGCGACAGAGAAGTGTTGTTGGAGCCTTGAGTGTATGATCTTTTTTTGAGAGGCAGAGGGGCGGGAGGCGTTTGTGGTGATGTGTGAGTGAACAATGCGTGGATGCAGGAGATGGGGCTCAGTGATGGCCACTAAGGAATTTGACAGCAGGAAAAACAGAGGGGAAGATATTACATAACAGATCATATACAGAAATTAATAATAAAACAATTTGGGGCAGAAGGCCTCAAATAAAAAAATATAACCTTCAAACTCCTGCTAAATGTTGATGGCTAGCGAAAATAGCAATGCAATTATACAGGTTTCACCTGGGAGACGTGAACTCTAAAGAACCTCTCTGTGGCTGGATTGCTTACCAATAATGTAACCGGCGTTAAGAAATTAAGAATGACACACGGCCCACGAAATCTGGGGGCAGCTTGCCCGCAGGAACAAAATTCCTAACCATGACTTGATCTCCGACTTTTAAATTGGTGGGCCTCCGTCCATGATCATATCTTTCCTAACCTTTTCGTGGGAAACCTTCAAGTTGTGCCTACCCTTCTTCCATAGATCTCTAATATTATCAGGTTCTATTGTCTCTGGAAAAATATCATTAAGTGACCAAAGGTTAGAGAGCGGCATGTTACGAACAAATTTAAACATAAGAGAAGCTGGAGTAAACATATGGGACTCATAAACCGCCAAATTTAAAGCAAAGGCCAACCAATGCAGGGACGTATCCCACCTGGAATGACCATCATGATGATATGCAATGAGTGCCGATCTAAGATTACGATTGACCAGCTCAGCCACAGATGGTTGAGGATAATACGCCGAAGTAGTTACATGTGATATAGACAGATCAAAACAGAATTTGTGGAATAAGTTGGATGTGAATGCCTTAGCATTATCAGAAACTATATATTGACAGGGGCCAAAAGAAGCAAATATGGTATTTAAGCAAGAAATGGTGGACTGAGCGGTTGCCAGCTTAGTCAGAAATAACCAAGAAAATCTAGTGAAACCATCTACACACAAGAATGAATTTATTGGCGTTCCCCTTTGATTGGGGGAAGGGTCCGACGTAGTCTATATATAGGCGCTCCATGGGGCGCGATGCTTGATGAGAAGATAATAGCCCTAGCTTAGTGGACCAGGTTGGCTTACTAAGCAAACAAGATTTACAAGCTTTTGCCATTTCTCGGATTTTGCCATCCATACCTTTCCAAATGAACATCTCTCAGATCATTTCCCGAGTTTTGAAGATGCCTAAGTACCCCCCTAATGGGATCTCATGATAGTACTTGAAGATCATAGGCACAAGAATAGCTGGAACCACTACTTTCATCTTTTGATCATGCCTCGACAGGCAATACAGAACCCTGTCTCTCAATACATAAGGGACGACATGTTCCCCAGAAGAAAGGGTTTCCATACTAGGGGCCAGCACTGGATCTTCATGTTGATAATTTTCAATATCTCGAAACAACATGGGGGCATCAGTTACAATGACATAATACCCGAAGGTATGGGCGTGGGAAGAGACAAACTATCTTCCTGATTGGTGGTCACCACATCATGAGAAAACATGCGGCTTAGACCATCCGCAACAATGTTTTTGGATCCTCTAATATGTCTTACATCAAACTGAAAGGCCGAAATCCTGATGGCCCAATGGGCTATATGACCAGTACAACGTGGCCTAGCTAATACCCAACTTAAGGCTTGGTTATCTATTTCTAGGTCGAACTTGACATGAAACACGAAATAAAAATAGCCTACACAACAAAAAACACTAATCATAATTTATTCTTCAATCACAACTCTATTAACATCACAGACAATAGTTACTCTGGATCAGGAATATACAGATTGAAATGCTCTACATGTAATTTTTCTTATGTTGGCCAAACTGGCCGCAGCTTCTCCACCAGATACGCCGAGCATTACAATGCCCAAAGACACAACAAATTCTCCGCAATGGCCAACCACATGAAGGACACAGGGCATAAATTCACCACAATAGACCAAGACCTCCATATCCTAAAAAGAGTCGATAAAAGCAAACTCATGACAGAATATGAAAAATTTATTTTCCTCGACCAACATTTTAATAAAGATAAGAACCTAAATGACACTATTGATAAAAAAAGCCCCTTGTATGAACAGATTCTTATTTTACTATGAGAATCAACTTCCCTCACCAACATATTCTTAAAAATCTTCAACCTCACATCAATCAGCGTTCCCACCTCCCCTACAGCTAATATACCCCCCTCCCTTCCCCCCGCCGCTAGTACCTCCAATTCAAATACAACCAATAAACCCATAGCCACACCCACCGTAACATCGCTCCCTCCAATAGCCTTACACCGTTACAACATGCGCAGTAATACACACTCTTCCTTCCCTCCCACCAATAGCAGCCCCCCTCCAATAGTTACGTCAACGCAAACAGATCCCCCTCCAGAACAAACCTTCAGTTATAACACACGTAGCAAGAAGTCTACTGTTGCAAATACTTCTAACTCATAATGTTACAAGCTATCTTTGTCACCGTCAAATGGTAAGTGCACACGATACTACTTCAATATTTCAAATATATTTTCACACAATTAACTCTACGTTTCTTGCTTCCTTTTACAGATTCCACTTTTATATGCTTTTTCAACTAGAATATCTACCAACTCACAATTTACAACATTTGAGCATCACTTCAAATTTTGAGATGGTCCATAGTGATCCTATTTGAAACTGTTCTTCAACTTCTATTCACCAACTTCATATCCTCAACGTGTTCTACAACTTCACCATATGCATCTGACTTTCGTCTTTTATCTTCAAGATCATGATTAACTTCGGATCTCTCGACTAACTTTGACTTTTATTCTCTCTTCTTTACTTAGATTATATACAATTTTTCGCCATCGTCTAATTATAACCGCCCGACTATCAACTTTACTTTTATGCAATCTTACTACTTGTTGTATAACAATCTGTTGTTTTATCCATTGCACTTATTGTAGCAGCCTTCTAATGTTAATTTTGTTAATACTTCCACTATTATATCTCATCACATTGTATTTTTAAACCATCATTGTTATTTTTAATGTTATTTTACTTCAAATCTCTTCAAGATTTTAAAATTCATTTCATTATTACATGTTATTTAGACGCTTATTTTTAATTTAAGGTTAAGACTATGGCTGATGATGCCTTCAGGGAAGGCGAACAAATTTATGTAAATCATCCAAGATGATTTTGTATTGATTAGGTGGTCTAATAAATAACTTAATGTTATTATTTCAATGTTCCAGATAGTCGGAACTTCTCTAGTGCAAATAAGACTGCCAAATCCTCAAGTTCATAGATGGAATATTTGGCCTCTTGAGCTGATAATGTCCTAGAGGCATAAGCTATGGGTCGTCTTGTGAGTTCAATTTCCTGAAGAAGGACAGCAGCCACCACGGATGACGAGGCGTCGGTTTGAACAATGAATTTCTTCGAAAAATCAGGCATAGCAAGGGCAGGGGCATTGCAGAGAGCTAATTTAAGATCTTCAAAAATGGCTTGTTGAGACGGCCCCCACTCAAATTTGACGCCTTTCCTCTGAAGCAAGTTCAAGGGCGCCGCTCTGTTAGCGACGTTAGGAATAAATTTTTTGAAGAAATTCACCATGCCGATGAACCTGGCAATACCTTTGATGTCCTTAGGGGGTTTGAAATCACGGATGGCCTGTGTTCTAGAATGATCAATAGAAACCCCATCGGGTGACACCAATATGTCCTAGGAATGACATGGAAGGTTTAGCAAGAGCTACCTTAGATAACTTGAGAGTCAACCCGGCCTTATGAAGGCAACTGAGTACCTCCTTTAGATGATCTAGGTGTTCTTCAAAAGTCTCAGAAAATACGACGACATCATCAAGATAGTGATACATGTATTCAAATTTGATGTCGGAGAAGACCCTATCTAGCAGTCTAGTGAACACAGCTGCCCCTGTGGGGAAACCAAAAGGCACCCGCTTGTACTCATACAAGTTCCAATCCATGGCAAAAGCTGTTAGATGTTTCGATTCTTCAGCTAGAGGGATCTGATTGTACGCCTGATTAAGGTCTAAGATGGTAAGGAACTTGGCTTTTCGAAACCATGAAAAACAAGAATGAAGATCAGGAAGGGGCACAGATTGTACCACCACTTTACGATCTAAAGCCCTATAATCAATCATAGGCCTGAAGCCACCTTGGGCTTTTGGCACCACAAAAATAGGTGATGAATATGCCAACTTAGAGGGTCGAATAATACTGTCCTTTAACATTTGGTCGATGATCTCTTTAAGAGCCTTCATTTTAGGTGGAGACAGCCTATAAGGTGGAAACCTAACTGAGATTGAATCCGTAACCTCAATCTTGTATTCAATAAGGTCAGTAACACCAAGAGTATCAGAAAATACATCGGGAAATGACTCGCACAATTTACGAATACTTTCAGCCTGTTCCTCAGGTAGATGTCTAAGGTCTAACATCTCATCCTGGGTAGGCAAAACAGATGAACATGACACAGACTTACATTTTAGCAAAGGAATTTTTCAATCATTAGCAAATTTGAAGGTGCACGACTTGCTCTGGATGTCAATCACCAGACTAGTAGAAGACATGAAATCCGCTCCCAATATTACAGGGCAAGACAAGTGTTTAGCCACATATAATTTTATTTTCCAGGTAAATTTAGAAACACGAATTTTGGCAAAGATGAAACCTAAAATTTTTAATGGAGAGGAATTAGCCGAAATGCATTGGACTAAAGATGAACAATAATCAGAAAACTTACACACAGTCTTTAATTTGGAATACCATTCAGCTGAAATTATCAAACACACGCTCTCAGAGTCTAATAGAGCCATGACGGGTTCACAATTCAATTCAATTTTGAGAAATGGTACTAGTGCGTGGGTCTCCACTGCAATTCTGAGGCATTCTTTAGGGCATTCAGATGATGGTTTAGAAGAACCTTTATCCTTACCCGAGCTTTCACTGGGTTTAACAGGGGCTGAGCCTTGGGAAGATGCACCTGTCGACTCAGCCCTTGATACTAGTCACTTTATATTACTGTAGTTCGTGGAGGTTGCACCAAAAGTTGATGAGGATGGGGTGCTATTGCAATTAGGGAAATTCTTGGCTAGATGAGTAAAAGAGCCACATTTGAAACATACTTGTGATGACCCTGCTCTGTTCTTTGTCCCACTTGGTTTGATCAATGGGCACTTGTTACGCAGATGTTCCGTAGACCCACAAGCGTAGCACTTACGGGTGGCAAACGTTTGGCGAGGTGAAGGCCGAAAATAATTAGAAGACGGAGGGGGTTCCTTTGCAACTCTTAAGGTGTTGGCATACCTCACTCCTTTGGCTGAGGCAACCATAGCCTCTAATTCTGCCAAGGTTTGGGGTCGAGACTCAAAACATAAATAAAATCTATAAGGTGGTGAGATACCTTCAACAATCATTTGCACTATTTGGTCTTCCAAAAAACGCAGGGCGAACACTCGGGGATAAAATTTGATATCTTGGATGTAATCCACAAGATTTTCATCCAAGCGTTGTACCCTAAAATAGAACTCCGGTATTAAAGATGACATTGCTCTAGCCGGAATGAAATTTGCCAAAAGGTGAGCATGGAAGTCTTCTATGGATGATCTATCAGCTATAGCCTTAACTATATTGTCCGATAGGATGTCTACAAAATACGGGTACATAATTTGAAGAATTTGAGGGTGAGAGAGAGAGGGAAAACACTAGCGTGTGATCTTGAAATTCCATAACGAACCTGAAAAGTGATATAACATCATTGGTGGAGTTTACTGAAAATTTAGAAATTCTCCTAAGCAACATAGCCAGTGGATGGGGCAAACTACTAAAACAGGGTGACATAATTGGTGATGGTCTAGAGGGTTGAGAGGCTTCAGGCACAGCATTGTTAAAAAAAGAAAGGTGGAATTTGTGTACGACGATCTGACTCATTTTCTAATCAGGCAGAAGTTTGCTGGGTGCCACAGATTTCCTACTTTCTACACCTTTGGAAGAATCCTCCTTAGCAGGTAAGTTGATTAAAGAGACTTGATCAGTTTTGGGAGCAGCTGCCCCGGTCAACAATTGATTAACTCTATTTGAAATTTTTGATAGATGGTCAACTAAATTACTATAGCCTCCTTAGCATGATCTTCTTTTAATTTCAGAGACAATAGGTCCTTAACCCTATGATAAAAATGGAACAATCTAGCCTGTACTCTTTTAAGCTGATTAGGAGGTGGATCACTTACTTCAAAGAAACTAACTACAGATGCTAGCTCGGAGGTGTTGTCCTTTTCTCCCAAAATAGGGATACAAACAGGCAATTCTAGGGATTCTTTAAGTTTGGCAGTATCTGTCGCAACCGTGCCTCCAGATTGAACATTTCTAATGAGTAATTCATAAATAAATTCCTCCTTGCGCAAGTACCCGGGATGGAGGACTTCGCGAGGGCCAGATATGATGATAGAAAATTTACAAATTTAGAAAACATTCCAGCGACCAAGAAAATTCTTAGAGTTCGGTGCAGATTCTATGTTTCGCCATCAAAAAGGGCTTAATTGAGACCCGTTGAACCACGCTCTGCTACCACTTGTCATGGGGTTACCTCTGGAAAAGAAAGAGGTTAAAGAAGGTGCCGGGATGAATGGTTCTATCTACAATATCAAAATTAATTTAAAACTTGAACTGAAGGTTATATTTCTTCAGAAAACAACAACTTAACATTTTTTCACTTAGTGAACATAACAACATATCAGGTACAAAAGCAATCTTGAAACAAGACTAGGAAAATCCAAGATCAGTGAACTTTACAGATTCTGGGCTTCAAGCCCGTCATTTTACAATTCCAGAGATACCAGATCCAGTTTACAAAACTTTAATAAACAAATAAGGAACCAGTAAGTCAAGGGCAGAAATCCCCTAAATCAAGAGCACTTGCTCCTTCAATTACAATGCCAAGCCTTCCAGAGGCATGCTTCACAATTACAAAACTTTGGAAAGAGTTAACAGGCTCTCCGTTTCTTCCAGCCTACTCGAGGCACCATCAAAAATCTTACACTCTCTGGCCTTCCATGGCCCAACTTACAAATTGAAGCTGGGGTATCTTGTACCCAACCTATAGGGCCTTTGCGAAAAAGAACAGGTTAAGTAAACGGCCCGAAACACAAACTGAATGGAGGCATACCCTACAGGGCTCTTGGCCGATGAAACTGGGGCTATTCCCACACTACTGAGGTGGCTCACATGGAAATTATTTTAATGCATTACAGAAACGAAAGGTTGCAAAAACGTAGCCACCTCAAACCAAGATGAAGGGGAGCTCGAGAGGGTAACTCACTCTCTATCCCCGATTTACAGTTAAAGATTTATGGAGTTTTTACATTAGCCAAAAGAAAAGTTACATTTTAGAAACATACCGTTACATGATTAAAGATTTGGATCTTCTCCTCGAATTAAAGCTGTCGAGGTGGCAAGAAGGAATGAATTATGTGGCCATTACCTTATAGATGTTCTGTTGACCGAAGGAGGCGGCCCCGCCTCCTGCCTTCACACACACACACACACACACACACACACACACACACACACACACACACACACACACACACACACTTATCAAGACTGTGATCAATTGGCAAAGAAACATGAAAAGCCGCAGTTTATATACCCTCAGGGAAGGTTTGAGAGCATTCAAGACTAATCAGGACACACCCTCTTTATTGGCAGATTCAAAGTGAACAAGAAATGCGGGATTGGTTGAAAAGTAATTACAAAAATGCGTTATTGGCTAGATTCAAAACTGGAGGAAAGAAAAGGAGGTATTGCCAACCCAAACATAAATGAACATAGAACAGTTATGGAAAACCTAGGAATATGAAACTTCTTTAAGTCATAAGTTCTTCCATCTTGCACCAGGGTGCATGATCATAGTTTTTTGGTAATGTCATCTGTGGAAAAATGTCCATTCTTCTTGATGTATAGCAAAACAAAAACAAGGAGAAATTCAAACAGTTTAGGAAACTTCACAATGACACAATTACTTAACAGTTCAGTGGTGACATCTTCTGATTAAAGTTCCAACCTGTTGTGTTATTAGTTTCACTTTATGATTGATAGGGGAGTTTATTAAGGTGCAGATTTTGAATGAGCGGAGTTGAGGTGTACCTCCCAGTACAGGTTCCATTCTCAGATTGGCTCACAGAGGAAGTAATGGGTAAGAGAGGTCGAAAACCATCTTGAATATTTGTTGACATAATTGTTGTACTGTTAGAGGACAATGTGTGGAAAATCAGCCTCCAGATGTAACTGCAAATCTTAAATTATGTGATGAATCTCTCATACAGATATATGGGAAGTAGTGCAAGTACTGTACATGTTGGCTGGAATGGACAGCCCTGACACCCCAGGTACGCAAGGCCAGTGATGATTAGAGTCGCACATGCTAGTCAGCTGTGGGATGTTCCACTGTATCCAGTAATAACATATTAGTTTGGATGGTAGTTTTAAAGAAACCAAGACACTGAAAACTAATTCCTTGGGGCATGATATTTTAAATCCTATTATCGTAGTGGAGTTTGTAATGAGGTATTTGTGCAAAAAGTGGTTTTCATTTTCCAAAGAAATTAGCACAAGATAAAAGGAAATGGGACAACATCTGATTGATTTGATGGAAAAATAATCGTAGAGGAATGCAACACATGAAGGAGGTTTCTCTTGATGTGCACAGTGGAGATGGTGAAAGCAACTGAAGTGATTCCATTTGCCAAAATCTTTTGTCGATCACAAACGAAGTTCTGGGTCCGAGGACATTGAAATTAGAACATGACTCCCCAGAATCTAGCTGTGCTATGAATCCATCACCATGCAAATCGTCCATTCTAGTTATGTTCCTAGTTCCACAAAAAGTGAGCAAGAACACATCAATTTGGAGTACAAGAGGAGGGCTGTAAAATTCTGGCTCAACCACGGTGGTTAAAACCTATTATCACTTTAAGACATCCGCAAATACTTTAGTTTAGTGGTCAGAATGATATCTTTACTTGTGGAAGAAGCAGTTGGAAAATGCGGGTATGTTGGCAATTCCAAACGAACTTAAGAAATGTATGTTTCCAAGAGACAAAAAGGGGAAGGCGAAATGTAAGTGATGAAGATTTACGACTATGGGCTTTGGAAATTGCCATTTCAAGAAACAACACAGAATTTTGAGTAGGAAAATTACAAAATTTTAATCCCATTCACATCTTCACTTGTGAGAATGAAAAACTAAAGATTAAGGCTGCAGAAGAATTTCTGGAAATGGCTCGAGAGCGATATCTCCATTATGGATATGGATATTTGGATATTCGGATGAGTTTGTAGTCCCTAAATTATTTATTGCACTGCAGGAGCCAACTGGAACCTTCAGTCTTTTGATTTCAAAAAATGTGCTTAAAGCAGATAAAATAGTTGTCACTGACATAAAATCAAGAAAATTCGGGAAAACAGAACTGAATATATGATTTAGAGAAGTCTTTTCCTGCCTTGAGGAATTCCCCTCTTAATTATAACAGAGTCAGATAAAAGATTCGCCTACTTTAATTCTCCGAGATCTATTTTCTAGAAATGTAGCAAACCATTCAGTCACTCTTTTGTCTAGTCCAAATGCACTCATTTTTGCCAGTAGTCTCCCATGATCCACCCTATCAAATGCTTTAGACAGTTCAATCCTTATACAGTCCATTTGACCTCCTGAATCCAAGATATCTGCTATATCTTGCTGGAATCGTACAAGTTGAGTTTCAGTGGAATAACCTTTCCTAAAAATGAACTCCCTTCTATCGAACCAGTTATTGATTTCGCAAATATGTCTAATATAATGAGAAAGAATGCCTTCCCAAAGCTAACTTCAGATATGGTACTATGTCCCATTCCAGTGTCTTTAGTGTATCCCCAGAAATCTTATCAATACCAGCCGCTTTTCTAGTTTTCAACTTTTGTATCTTATTGTAAATGTCATTGTTATCACACGTAAATTTTAATATTTCTTTAGCATTAGTCTCCTCCTCCATCTGGACATTATCCCTGTAACCAACAATCTTTACATACTGCTGATTGAATACTTCTGCCTTTTGAAGATCCTCACATACACACTCCCCTTGTTCATTAATTGTTCCTGGAATGTCCTTCTTGAAACCTGCTTCTTTCTTAAAATACCGATACATACCCTTCCATTTTTCACTAATATTTGTATGACTGCCAACTATGCTTGCCATCATGTTATCCTTAGCTGCCTTCTTTGCTAGATTCAATTTCCTAGCAATTTCCTTCAATTTCACCTTACTTCCACAGCTATTTCTAACTCTATTTCTTTCCAATCTGCACCTCCTTCTTAGTCTCTTTATTTCTCTATTATAATAAGGTGGGTCTTTACCGTTCCTTACCACTTTTCACATTCCTCAACAATTGCTTTAAACCCATCCCAGAGTCTTCTTACATTTTTATTTACCGTTTTCCACCGATCATATTTACTTTTTAGAAACTGCCTCATGCCTGCTTTATCAGCCATATGGTACTGCCTAATAGTCCTACTTTTAAGACCATCCTTTCTATCACATTTATTTTTAACTACGACAAAAACAGCTTCATGATCACTAATGCCATCTATTACTTCGGTTTCTCTATAGAGCTCATCTGGTTTTACCACCACCACATCCAAGATATTTTTCCCTCGAGTTGGTTCCATCACTTTCTGAATCAGCTGTCCTTCCCATATTAGCTTATTTGCCATTTGTTGGTCATGCTTCCTGTCGTTCGCATTTCCTCCCCAATGGACATTTGGTAAATTCCGATCTCCCACTAAAATCACATTTCTTTCCATGTCGTTTCTCACATAGCTGATTATCTTATCAAATAATTCATATAATTCCGAATAATTCTGAATTCTTCTTTCACCAGAATGAATACTCCCCCTCCCACCATTCCTATCCTATCTCTACGATACACACTCCAGTTCCATGAGAAAATTTCTGCATCCATTATATCATTTCTCAGCCATGATTCAACTCCTATTACAATATCTGGTAAATATATATCTATTAAATTACTTAATTCTATTCCTTTCTTTACAATACTTCTACAGTTGAGCACTAACATTTTTATGCCATCCCTATTTGATTTCCAGATCTCTGTACCCTTATCACCGCTCCCTAGACAACCCCGTTTCCCTGAATGTACCTCCCTGTTACCCCTCCAAACAAATTTCCTAACTTATACTTACCACTGCGGTTTAAGTGAAGGCCATCTGAGCGGAGATAGCTATCTCCTACCCACCCATTAGGATCTAGAAATTTCACTCCCAGTTTCCCCACATACCCACTCCATAGTCTCATTTAAATCCCCAATCACCCTCCAGTCAGTATCCCTCCTACACAGTATTCCACTGATAACAATGTCCGCTTCCTTAAACTTCGACCGTGCTGCATTTATCAGATCCCACACATCCCCAACTACATTGGTATTTATATCAGCTTGCCTTACGGAGTTGCTTCAGGGATGTCCAGATGCGCCACCATCATGCTTGCATACCAGGATTCCATGTACTATACTAGTGGCCAAAAGTTAAGCATAAGTTGTCGGCTGTGGTGGGACGGAGAACTGGAAAGAGGCATTGTGTTTTGTGAAATTATATTATTGTGTTCGGAAATGTAAACTATTTTCCTTTTATTTTGAAAATCATTGATTATAGTATTTCTTAATATGTTATTTTACCATTTTATTTTTTGGACAGATCAAGATATTATTTGGAACTGTAAATGAACAATGCAAGATGCGAGAATTATTTTTGAAGTGATTTATGTATTTAAATTTAATTCAGTTTTATTTTAACTGTATCATTTGAAATAATTTCAAGAAGTATGAAGAAAAGATATTCTGGATGTTGTAATGTAACTTCAAGAATTTATTGAAATTTTAAAAAAAAATTATTGTATGAAGAAGAAGTACTGAATGTATTATCATTGTATAGTTTGTATGTGAAAAATTGTAACATTGTGCGTTGGCAAAGCGCGTGCGGTATATAACTTTTTGGTTTAGTGGGTACTCCACGTGGAGAGATTATGTGATGCAATTCCTCTTGCTTCAGCAAGTTAGGAAATTACCATATATGATTATGCAATTGCATTGGTCAGAATAACAAAATTTCCAATTGGCAAAAAACGGGAATCTAGAGGAATTCGGTGTCCCATTGGCTGATTGTGATTTGTCCATTTCCAGCCTTATGCCGGCTTCGCGTGCATGATGGGATTCATCCCCGTCTTTTCCATCTGACCGTCCTCGCGAGCGTTTGCGCTCAAGGGGTCCCCTCAGGAACTCCAGTTTTATTGGTAAGTGCTATTTCGATGTTTTTCTATTATGTTGATATTATTTAATTCCTTCTAGTGTTTCGGCATTTTCTCTTTTAACGTATCTTTCAATGATTTAAATTCAATGTGTTGGAGCTTGCTCTAGATTCCCGTTGTCTCTAATTTCAATTTTCTGAGTGACTGTTTTCGCCAGACAGTCACCTGCATTTTGCTTATGTCTTCGTTTTGGTTTAGTGGATCTATATCTTTGTTAAAGTTATTTAAACATCCTTGGTTTTGGTATGTTAAAGATCATCTAATCTGCCATTTATTAGTTTCTTTGATTTGTAAATGTATCGTTTAATTTGTTAATATGAAGAGTTCGAGGTGGATGATCGCAAACCTTTTCTTCCCCATAACGGCATACCTTCCCATGGACATCAACAGGGTTCTTGCACGTTCCACACTCCTGTCCGTAGTTGTCATTATTAGGCCTGTAAGTGTTCCCTTGAATATGGTTCAATTTTGCATATTTTTTAGTTAACCGTCACATTTCCAAGCTCTGATATGAATTGCCGCTACTGTGTTGTAGTACTATTTTCCCTATTCACTTTATTAAGTGTCAATGTTATTTTTCTAAAATCCCCATATTTATTTTATTACCATTATTATTATTATTATTATTATTATTATTATTATTATTATTATTATTGTTGTTGTAGATGTACTTCTTGAGGGCAGCTACAATAAATTACGAGTAAGCAGCGCAACAGGAAACAGACCACAAATCGCACGACTAATGCACCTACCAACCTTACGTGTTCACTCTGTTAAGGAAAGGAGTGTTCCCTGCTTTGACTAGTGGCGTAACCGCAAGGTTAACACAGCCAGTGCCTGCGCCCCATATTCCCTCAGTCGTGTTTGCCCCATTATAGTGTGCGGAGTGTAGCCTCGTGGTGAACGTGACAACATAATTACACAATGACACCATTTGGACCCCGTTTTGCAGGGCAGAATACTCGGCCACCTGGAAGCGGGACAGACACAGTCCGAAGTCGCTGTGCCACAAAGTGTCATTTCCAGGCTTTGGAGACTATTTCGAGACACAGGAGATGTTAGTCGTAGGCCAGTACCAGGTCGACAAAGGGTTACTACCCCACAGCAGGACTGATATCTGGCCTTAACCACCCGCGTAAATCGGAGTGCGCCTGCAAGACAATTGTCGGTGGAGCTTGCAGCTGTCTCAGGGGTTGTTGTTTCCAGGCAAACTGTGTACCGGGGGCTCAGAACAATAGGACTGTTTGCCCGACGTACAGTGGTGTGCGTCCCACTCACTCCAGCACTGAGACGGGTCCGATTACTGTAGAGCCGTCAACATCGAAACTGGACCATGCATGAATGGAGGCATGTGCTCTTCACAGATGAATCCCGCATCAGTTTGCAGAATGATTTCCATTGCATATTAATCTGGAGAGAACCGGGTAGCCGATACAACCACAGGAACATCGTGGAACGGGACCAGTATGGTGGTGGTGGCATCATGATGTGGAGCGGCATCATGTTGAATGGATGTACGGACCTGCACATCTTCTTGGGTGTTCCGAGAAACACTGTTAATGCTCGGAGATACAGGGATGAGGTACTGAGACCACATGATCGACTCTTCAGAGGTGCAGTTGGTCCAGGCTTCCTCAAGATAATGCCCAACTGCACTGTGCTGCTCTGGTGGATGTATGAAGTGTTAGAGGGCATTCGACTGGTGCAGGTTATTGTAAATAAAAAAATGTGTGTGAATAAATTAATTCCATCCCCTGGTCTAAGGAGTTTGGACAGCCAAAGTAGGGGACTGCCTGTAGGGGTGAAGTACAGTGGGGACTTCGAGGGCCCTGGGACCGCTACGGTAGCTGTGAAGCCCCTTCAGGAACTCTGAAAAGTGGTGGCAAAAGGGGCTCTGGTTAAGACACAGCAGGTCGTTATGCTACTTAGGATCCAGAACGGGTAAAAAAAAAATAGTAAATAAATAAATGCAATGTAAATATTAATGTTATACCAGTTTTATAGTATCATTTGAAGCAATTTCACATACTGTATATCAGTTGACTATATTTGTAAGTAGTACAGGAGATATTATAATTAGAATTTTGTAAACAATATAAATTTATTAAGGATGAGCTGTGTGTTTAATAGAAAACATTGTGAGCGTAAATTGTATAATATTGTATTATAGGAAAAATTTTCTTCTCTTGTTAATTTAATATTTAGTGCTTGACAATAATGTATTTTAGTGTACCATTTGCCACCGAGGTAGACACCTCATTTGCAAATAAAGAGATTTTGATTTGATTTGATTTTTGATTTCTGGCTGGGGCAGACATTCACCGCATGGACTGGCCGCGAGGTCTGCGGATCTGAATCCTATAGAACATGCCTGGGATGCATTGGGAGGCGAATTGCGTCCCATCAGCTTCCACCAAGGACCCTCCAAGACGTTTGCATTGCCCTTTCGGTGGAATGGGATCGACTGCCACAAGAGCTCTTGGACCATCTGATAGAGAGCATGCCAAGCTGCTGCGAAGCACGTGTGGCCGTTAGGGGTAACCATACACCCTATTAACAGCATATTTTGTTGTGGAAGACATTGCCAAGTTTTATTAGTTGTTGTCAAAGGTGTACCTTAGCTATCAGAACCTTTCTGAATCTGTTTTTTAGGATAAGTTGTGTGACATATGGCGAGTGAGTCAGCTTCCATTTGTTCAGCAATCCATCTGACATTCCTATCAGGCGGTATGGCTTTGTTTAGTGATTATGCTTAACTAGTGTAATTTGGAGCCTTGGAGTTAAATCTGGAAGCCGATCCTCCACATGCTTTCAGTACAACTTTTGTGTCCAAAAAAAAAAAAACCAAAATAGGTTTCGACCTGTCTTACCTGTTACATCCCTTGTCAGTTACCCGTGACCAAAGCAGCAAAGCTTAAGAACTTAGCTTCTGACAGTCATGCACTAATTATACTTTTTACTAAGATATCACCTATTTCCTGAGAAGGATTCATAACATGGAATACCGAAACACTGTAACAAGCAAAGTAACTTCCTAACAGATTACCTTATTTAAATAAACATGTAACTTACTGGACTACCCTCTGCATTAAATATGGTTATCATCAGCAACTCGGTCACCACTGACCTCCATTCCCTATCAGTTGTTCACCTAGTCTTTTCTTAAATGATTTCTTCAAAGAAGTTGGAAATCTACAGAACGTCGTCCTTGGTAAATTATTCCAATCCCTAATTACTCTTCCTATAAATGAATATTTGCCCAAATTTTTCCTCTTGAATTCCAACTTTGCCTCCATGTCATGTTCTTTTCTACTGTACTTTTAAAAACCTCCTTTCAAGCTTATTTGTCTATTGATATCATTCAACACCATCTCTTCGCTGACAGCTCGGAACATACCGCTTATGGAAATTGCCCAAGGAGGGAATTAGATATTTTTCCACCAATAGAGCATGTCAAAAAACAGATCAGATGTAAGGCTTTTCAGGCGTTTGCTCTATCAACCAGCGTTTCGTCTTAGGTCTGACACTAGACTCATCAGAGTGGGATGTGTCAGACCCTACCCACTGACGCTGGGGTGTATGCAGGTGAACTTATCATTGTGGAGTTTCATCTCCCATATGCAGTTATCAGACTGTGCCTCTTATATAGGCTTCTGATAAGTTCACCTGCATACACCCCAGCATCAGTGGGTAGGGTCTGACACATACTGCTTAGTCAAGCAGCTCATCTCCTTTAGCCCCAAGTCTTCCCATACCAAAGTTTGTGACATTTTTGCAACACTACTCTTTTGTCAGAAATTGTCCACAACAAATCATGCTGCCTTCTTTGGACCTGCTCTAAATCTCAAATCAAGTCATCCTGATGAGGATCCAATACACTGGAACCATACCGTAATTGGGCTATTACTAGAGACTTATGCATCCTCTCCTTCACATCCCAATTACAAACCCTAAATACCATCATAACCATATAAAGAGATCTATAACCTTTATTTACAATCCTGTTTATGTGATTACCCCAATAAAGATCATTCCTTATATTAACAACTGGGTACTTACAGTGATTCCTATGAGGTAATTCCACTCCATCAATATGGTAATTAAAACTGAGAGAACCTATCCTCTTGGTGAAACTTACAACCTGACTTTTCACCCCCCATTTATCAACATACCATACCCGGAGATCCGAATGGGGGACTAGTTTACCTCCGGAATATTTTATCCAGGAGGAAGCCATCATCACAACATCATTCATACAGAGAGAGCTGCATGTCCTCAATAGTTAGTTATGGCTGTAGTTTCCCGTTGCTTCCTGTTGGTTCCAGTGTATGGGACCCTCACCAGGATTACTTGATTCAAGAACTGGAAAAATCCAAAGAAATAAGCTCGATTTGTTCTGGGTGATTTCTGACGAAAGAGCAGCGTTACAAAAATAATGTTGCAGAGTTTGTGCTGGGATGACTTGGGAGAAAGGAGACAAGCTGCTCGACTAAGCGGTATGTTTCGAGCTGTCAGCGGAGAGATGGCGTGGAATGATATCAGTAGACAAGTAAGTCTGAGTGGTGTCTTTATAAGTACGAAAGATCACAATATGAAGATAAAGTTGGAATTCAAGAGGACAAATTGGAGTAAATATTTTTTTATAAGAGGTTTTCCCAGTGACCTGGGGTCAGCATCTTGTATGGATTTAGCCCATTTTTACAGCCGGATGCTTTTCCTGATGCCAACCTCATGTAAAGGGATGTTTCAAAATTTCATATTTCTGTGGTGGTTTGTAGGATGCTGTATGTAAATGAAGATGTGTATTAAGGTGAACACGAACACCTAGTCCCTGAGCTGGAGGAATTACCAGGCAAAGTTAAAATCTCTGATCTGATCAGAAATTGACCCAGGGTCCTATGAACTGAAGGCCACTATACCGATCATTTAGCCAATGAGATGGATGGCTCTGTTATTTGTCCTGAATATAAAACAATGACTATGAACGAATAATTATTGATGCTCACCAGAACTATTACGTATGTTGGGGCAACTCCATCACAATGGCGGTGGAAGGATTCAGCTGAGTAGCCATGACTAGACGCTCTATATACCAGGCGCCATACCTGCTTTGGTGTTCCATACCAAGTATTCAAGATGCGCTGATAAGATGTTTTCTCCTACAGCACAGAAAAAATCTTGTTAATTTCATGCACCACATCAAGAAGATAGGCATTTTAACTTATACAGGATGGATCAAAAGTCTGGTACCGTAGGACAACTCTGCTACTAGTGCTGATACCTAAAAATAAAAAGAAGAGGTTGTTAAAAAAATGTGGTTATTTATGTTACTGCTTTAAGACATGCTCAATTGAGACCCTGTCTACACCCCAGTCACTGATATCCATTGCAGAAAAAGGCAAGTGATGCCATGTAACAGTACTAAATAACACTATGGGCATGCATAAAATGACAAACTTATAAATATTTACCACTGAAATAGTACCAATTAACACTACAGACACATGTACAAACAGATATACATGCACGGCAACACCAGCCATGTCTCATGATTTGTTCTCCAAACACTCTACTGGAAAAGGTGTTCCAATTGGCTTCCATTTTGCCGACAGCACACTGGAACACAGTGAAAACTCTGGCTGACATTCTTCAACAGTACACATGGGTACTTCTGCACAGCCTCTTCCGATGTTGTCCTGCAGTGACATTACCGTTCAAAGGAAATAGTCTAATGGCATCAGATCTGGGAATCTAAATGGTCATTCCACTGAAGCCCCAGGACCAATCCAATGCCCAGGAACAATCCCATCCCGTAGAAAAAAAACCCACATCTTGTTGCCAGGGGATCATCCAAATAGGGCTACAGTGTACAGTATGTAACCTTGAGAAGACGCTTGTATCCTTCAGCTGTGAGCATGTCATTCAGAAATATGTCGCCAATGAGAACATCGCTATGTATGCCACTCCAAACATTTAACATTGGGTCCATCTGGTAAATGAAATGGCATACGGCTTTCAGTGCCGGGAGTATCAAAGGACATGTTCAGGTCGCCAAGTAAAGCTCTTTTGAATTCACGCCCGTACGTGACCTACAGATCGTGATGAGGATGGAATGACGATGAAGATGACACATACAACCAGGCCCCGTGGCAGCAAAATTAACCAATAATGGTTAAAATTCCCCACCATGCCAGGAATCAAACCAGGGACCCCAGTGACCAAAGGCCAGCCATTTAGCCATGGAGCCAGATGGATCCATCTGGTGATATGCCTCTACAACTAGATCGGGGTTTTCATCTGTCCAATACACAATGTTATGTCTATTCACTATCCTGCTCAAACAGAAATGGGCCTTGTATTTGAATGGAGTATCAACTTCAGGGTTCCACTGGTGTTTGCGCCTTTCTTCAAATGACTTGCAGAAGTCTACCTGTCTACGGTGTCATCACCGTGAAGTTCTAGCATAAAATGCATGCGATAGGGATGGAAATGATTGGAGGATAGTATTCTAGACACAGAAATTAGACTGATGCCAGCCTCCGGTACTACCTTCCTTCTTGACAGTGTTTGACAGATTATTAGCTTAATTGAGGTGCAGTCCCATCACTTGCCTTTGTGAAAATGCAAAACTACACAAAACCATCTTTTGGGCCGACAGCAATGGGGCTTGAGCCCACTGTCACCAGAATACTAGCTCACAGCTACAGGATCCACACTGGATAGTCAATTCACTCGGTCCTACCAAGCGAATCCTCACCTGCCGTGGCACAGAATACCCGCCAAATAATGTAGCCCTACTTCCTTTTGTGGGGTCAAAGCCAAATTTTCATTTGAGCATGTTTTGAAGCACATTGGTAAAATGAATAGCCACATATTTCCAACAGCTTCCCGCTTTTCAAAATTTCTTGCTAACTACACTGGTAGCAGAGTTCTATGGTGCTGGACTTTTCAATCACCCGGTGTAACAGTAGTTACTAGCTGAAAGGATGAATTTTCATGACAGTGGTACCATACTTATTTAAAATGAGAATCATAGAAATGCAATTTTTGTTAATGCTAATAATCCTGCATGTTCCTATAGACTGAACTTACAGTTGATCTCTTATTTCTTTGCATTATTAAATACCATAAGGCAAATTTAATATTTCCATCTGCTTTCTATCCTGGTGGCAATTTTGTACCCATTTCAGAAGTTGGAATCATAAAAAAATAATGTTTTACGATACCTGAAGTAGCAGAGAGGAGAGATCCTTCCTCGATGCTTGCCAGGGACCAACCAACCCACCCGAAAAAGCATTCTTACTTATATAGGAGAATTAAAACCTAGACAGCCTTTGTTCTAATTGGACAGCTGTGATCAGCTGTGATGAAGGCAAAGTTTATATTGTCTCCGATAAAGCACATATAATGTGTGGCCACTGGGTTAACACATTCGGTGGAAATAAGTAAAGAGCAGCATTTCAATCAGACATGGCATTAATCATTAAAGCATATGCTGGATAACCTTGCTGTTTGTTACGCTGTAAAATTTTTCACATTATAGTTTGACTCCAGGAGATGCTAGAAGCCTGTTCGCTGCTTCATGGTCCTAACCTAATCATTTGTTTTCCCCCAGCCCAACGGTTTAGTCATTAGCCAGACCTAACCAATCACACCCAAAGGTCTTGTCACTAGCCGGACCTAACCTATCCAGATACAGACAAATATTTTGTAGCTGTAACCTATGTATAATGATAACATTAGCAAGCCTACGAGCTAGTGTGGACTCGTTGGACTCAGCACCATGTTGGACTCCCTGGATCCCAGTCTCTAGAACAGTCACTGGAAGAAGAACTGATAAATATCCAATCATCTACATCACGGAAAGAATTTTTTCCTCTCAATACCGAAACCAAAGCAAAGTCCCCTTTGTGCAAGCCATGTGACCCTTGCAGGAGTGGTGATGGTACATTTTTTGTGTAGGCTGACTGGCTGCAGGGCCATGTATTGTTTGAGAAGTGGAAGACTCGTTTCTAAATATTTCAACTCCTGATGAAGAATCAATCCTATATCCTTTCAGATGAAACGAATATACCTTTATCACCTCGGCTAGGCAGACCCTATTAACTAATTCACACCCATAAGCATACAGATACATGCACTACGCTTGGCCTATAACGCCATAGGCCTATTGGTACGCAAGCTACATGTAGAGCCTAAACTCATTCCAACCCGAGAATAAAGTAGGTGTAAACAAAACTATGTGACTTTGACTACTTCACACTTCCTTCTTTGTCCACCCAGTGTTTCCCGCCCAATAAATAGTCCATTTCTAAAGAAGTTTAAGAGAGTTGTTTCTGAAAGTTTGAAGTATTAAGTATTGAATGCAAAAGCATTTTATTGATTGAAAATAATAATATTGTTCTAAGCTTCTGGTCAATACCTTAAACATCCAATATCTGCTGGCAGAAATTCCTTATTTATCTGCTAGCTGTAGCAGCTGTGAGGAGGTCACACACGCATGCACACATGCACGAGTGCATGATCTTGATTCAGTTTGCTGCAATGGCTATGCACAGAGTGATTCCAGTTGATGTTCTAAAACATAAAAGAGGGAAACCTCTGAAAGTAGAGAGAAGAATATTGTGTTCAATGTATTTAATAAGTTTATGGAAACGGATCCCAACTGTATAAATGATTATATCACAAAATTAACATCCGGGTTCATCAGTGTGTCTGTTTCAATTGTTTACAGTGCACAGAGTCTGGCTCCTTAGCTATATAGTCAGCGTAGTCACCTTTGGTTAGAGGGCCCTGGTTTCGATTCCTGGACGGATTGGAGATTTTAATCTTAAATGGTTATTTCCCCTGGCTCGGGGACTGGGTGTTTGTACTCTTCCCAACATTCCTGCAACTCACACACCACACACAACACTATCCTCCACTACAAAAGATGCAGTTCCCATGCATGGCAAATGCCACCCACGCGCATAGGAGGGTCCGCCTCAGCTGCATCAGGCGAGCCAAACTTGTCTTCAGACACTCCTGGCACTAAAAGCCATATGATAAATAAATAAATAAATAAATGAAAAAAGTGTGCAAAATTGAATTATCCATTGTTGGCTGTGTTACCACCCTGTGTAAAAAGAGACTGAGTGTGAGAAGTATTTTGGACATGGAGTGTGAAAATTTTGTGTGTTCTGCTATCTGGCAGAAAGTAAATATATTTTTTAAAACAATAAACCCCCTACAATCAACAAAGTATTATCAGCTGTTAATTCTGATTTTTTTTTTTAAAACCTTTACACGCTACTGAAGGAAATAGCAGAAATTTAAAAAGTGTCATACTGGACAAAGATAATATTATGCTGTGGTGCACTTGTGGAGCATCTTGTAAGCTCAGATTAATGAAATACCTGTAAAGTACATAGGCCTGCTTGTTAATTTTCATGGTTGATGTATTTTATAACAATGAAAACATATGTTTAATAATAACGGCATTGATTTTACGTCCCACTAACTCTTTTTATGGTTTTCGGAGATGCTGAGGTGCCGTGTTTAATCCCGCAAGGTTCTTTTACGTACTAGTAAATTAACAAACACAAGGTTGTCGTATTTGAGCACCTCCAAATACCACCGGACTGAGCCAGGATCGAACCTGCCATGTTGTTATCTCAAATAGGTTCAAGCAAAGCAACTGTATCAATTTTCATTTATGTTTGTATCCTGGAGAGAGACCTCGTGGAGTGATATGGAATATTTGTTTATGCCTACTTTACAGTTTCCTTGGAAGGAGACTGAAAGTGGCATGTAATAAAATCTGTTGTGTGTTCTGGATAACTAATTAATTCCCTGTTACCTAGGCTTGTGACAACATCTGGAATAAAATCTAAATAATTATAGATCATAAATACCCAGATATATTTTTTCAATAATTGGTGAATCTCAACTGATATAATCATGGATTCAAATAGAAGATGTATGCATGTTAGACTCGTAAGTGAAGAAAAAAGAACAAAAGTGGTGGTGTTATTCGATTCTGATGATCTTGGAAAGTGATTTGGAAGCAGAAACAGTATCTATTAGGTGCATTAGTGAAAAAATATCAGGTGACAGTGACGGTTTCACTGAAGTAGTGTAGGGTGGGGGTTTTTTTTTTTTACAATTTTGCTTTATGTCACACCGACACAGATAGGTCTTATTGCAATTATGGAATAGGAAATGCAAATGGGTGGGAGGGAAACAGCCGTGGCCTTAATTAAAGTACAGCCCCAGCATTTGCCTGGTGTGAAAATGGGAAACCACGGAAAACCATCTTCAGGGCTGCCAACAGTGGGGTTAGAACCCTCTATCTGCCGGATGCAATCTCACAGCTGCACAGCTGCACAGCACCCCTACCGAGCTCGATAGCTGCAGTCGCTTAAGTGCGGTCAGTATCCAGTATTCGGGAGATAGTAGGTTCGAACCCCACTGTCGGCAGCCCTGAAAATGGTTTTCCGTGGTTTCCCATTTTCACACCAGGCAAATGCTGGGGCTGTACCTTAATTAAGGCCACGGCCGCTTCCTTCCTACTCCTAGCCCTTTCCTGTCCCATCGTCGCCGTAAGACCTATCTGTGTCGGTGCGACGTAAAACAACTAGCAAAAAAAAACCAGCACTCCTAACCACATGGCCAACTCATGAAATTTCGAAGTACAGCCCCAGCATTTGCCTGGTGTGAAAATGGGAAACCACGGAAAACCATCTTCAGGGCTGCCAACAGTGGGGTTCGAACCCTCTATCTGCCGGATGCAATCTCACAGCTGCACAGCAGGGTAGAGTGGAGGTGGAAGCAAGAACTTCCAGTTTCTTAGCTTCACAAATTCAAAGGTAATGCAAGCATCTCTCCTGGTATTCAATTCAGAAAAGATGAACTGTGAATTGTGATTTTCTACTTTTTTTAAGAATGATCTGACTGATCACAATGCTATGAATACAAACTGACCTGGCACTGATGAAAGTTTCTCTCTCTGACCTCTGTGGAGCTCAGAGTTTATTTCAATCTAGTGCTTCTTATGGGATTGATTAAAAAAACTTTACAAAGTTACTGGAGTACAGTTTCCAGTATACATACTTTTTATTTTGGTTCAATAATGCCATGAAACAGAAACCTCTTGATAACTACAGTAAATACCTCTGTTTTGTAAACAATGACACATTATACAAGACAGAACTCATCAGGAAATTGGACCAGTTATACATACGACAGCAAGCAAAGTCTGGCAAGTGTATAAGCCATCAGCAGACATTTCCATAAAGTATTCTGTAACAAAATGTAGAGGAAGATTTCATTTCATTCTGTGATGTGTGCTGCAAGAGCTATATACAGTATTTGGTCCTCTTTAAGTAAGTCCTTTATCACTCAAAACTGTCTTAAATTTTATGATCAAAAATTGTGGTACACCCTGTACCGTACGTGCCGATATTTCTGGGACTTGCACAAGATTCAAGATGTTTCCTAACAAGCATCCAATTAACTGCTTAAATGTTATTGGCTTAGGTTAATCGAGAGGTAACTCCTGTGCGGTCATTCGTCATTAAGTTTGCTGTGACATTTCCGGTTATATCATCCAGAGTGCGCTTCCTTCATGTAAGCAAATCTTAAATTTCCTAATGTAACCTAACTTTATTTCATTTCACCTTTTTTAAAATTTGTCATAGGAGTTTATCCGTCAATTTCTCTGCCAGAAAACAAATTTTTATTTCGATGGTGTAAAGAACTCTTACGTCCGTCTTCATGTTGCTTCGAGACAAGCCTTTTATAAAATTTTTGTAACCTAAATTTTATTTTTTCATTAAGCTTGACCTCAGTAGTTCCATTTCATTTTTATTTTATTTTGACCTGTGTTTTTAGTGAAGGTGGTCACTTCACATTTAAAGTATTTTCCTTGAAGTTTAGTACTAGCAAGATTGTAAGACTTCAAGTTAATTATATCTGTGTTTCTTTCCTTATTTTGTGTTTTATATTAACAGTAGTATACTTATTTATTTCACATTAAATTTTAGTACTGACGAGATTGTACAACTGCAACTTAATTACTTTACGGTTACATTTTCTACTTTGTATTATGGAGTTCATTATTTTCTATTTACTGCAACTTCAATGTCTGTTTTTCTATTCGGTATTTTATGTTAATGGTAGTGTTCAGTATTTCCTTTTTATATGTTTCTACAATAAATGAGTATTTATGATAAGTAGATATTAACTAAATTGTTCTTTGTTCGAAGTTTTGGCCACAAAAGTCCTTCGATTCATGACCTCGTAGGGTTCTTTCCACTTTCCACATCCTGCCGTTAGTTTCCACATATTTTACCTTGTTTAATTTGATTTTATGATGATGCTGTTAACGATTTTAAATTTTATTTAATGTTCCAAGTGTTTTTCTTTTATAATTGTTTTATTTAAAGCACAATCGCAGCTACATTGGTAGCAAAGTGTAGTTCTTGTGAACTGAAACTTCCAAAAGGATAATTAAGTCAATGTCAAATTTCTTTCAAAAGATGTAATTACTGTGTGTGCATTCCTTATCCTTGTTTATTTGTTTGTATGTGTTTTTTCATAATGGTTGCTTGTGCTCAACATTCACATCCCGAGGGAGTTGCCTATTATCTCCATATAAGACATCTCAATGTGTTTGGCATTCTGTCTGTGATGTGGAATCCGTGTTTTGCTGTTTTTAACCTGTAACTGCCTGAACGTTGGGGGAAATGGTAAGTCACTGCCCATGACACTATATTTCAGTCTGTTGTCAATTTATGTTTGAAGGTTTTGCCTGCGGTAGCTGTCTGTTAACCAAGTGGATATTTTAAAGCTATATCATCACACTGCATGTGCCATGTTCTGAGAGTCTTCTTCCATAAATTTCAATATGTGTTTATTTATTTAAAGTTTTCTCGATCCATGTGTTTCAATTGTAACGTCTGTGTAATCGCCTGTTGCTTCAGCCTATGTCATTGAATCATGCTAATTCATGTATCTTACCATGTGATTTCACGCTTATCTTTTGAACAGCTGATGTACGTATCTGTTGAAGACAGCTGATTGCTTGACCTACTTCAAGTTTGTACATACACATTAAATCTTTAAATTAACTTGTGTCGTATTCTTCTTGTACTTCTTCCAGATTACGTTGTTTTAAATTTGATAATCGTACTGGTTATCATGTACATGTTAATAAGTGTTCAGGTTGGAGTTTCACTGGATTTTCTTAACCTATTTTGGTAAATTTTGAGTAACAAATTGTAGGTTAAATCTTCATAATTCTTTTGACGATTTCTTTCTGCGAAATTTCATGCTGTTTTGTAAATCTGATGTTTCGGTTAAATTATTTTGCAAATTTCAAATTTTGTTTTTAGTCGCCTGCTGCGTAAGTATACTTCGTTTGGCATTATTGTTTGTACCGGTATGTGTTTAACATTGTCTGTAATGTCATGTTTTGGCTCTGTGTTGTCGAAATTTCTGGTCGTTAACCTTGTAACATTACATGTGGTGTATTTTATTTTGATCTTCTACAGTACCTTGGTTCTATTTTGAGTAAGTATGAGATTACTTAGGGCGTGCCTAGTCAGTTGCTTAATTGTTAAACCAGATAGGAGATTATGGGGTCTCTTTTTTTTTTTTTTTATATGCTATTTGTTCGGGGCGTCGACCCATCTGGATCTTTTGCCCCTACTGGCACCATACTGTACGAACCTGCATGTAATTGGAATGGCGGCAGTGTGGAATGTTGTGTGTGAGGAGAGGAAGATTAAGGACGTCACAAACACCCAGTCCCCAGGCCAGGAATATTAATCATTACAATTAAAAACCCCTGACCCGGCCAGGAATCGAACCTGGGGACGCCGGGTGACAGGCAGACGCCTTGCCCCCATACCACGGGGCCGGACATGGGGTCTCTTAATCTGTCCGAAAAGTTTCCTAAATCATCTGTTTAGCTTTTCAATTGTGCAATTTTCCATTTCCTTGTCATGTACATTTTATTTTATCCCGTGTATTCCTATATTTGCTAAGAAGGGTTTCTATGAGGACTTGGATAGTCTCATAGGGTGAAATGAGGCTCACCATATTATTAGACCAGGTAATGTTGAGGCTGTAACGGCAAATTTGACAGGTTAGGGTTCTTCACCTGTGCTCACGACATGTATTTGAAGTCTGGCATTCATCTAATATGAGATGCCTTTGCAATCTTTTTCTTGGTATTAGATGGCTTGATGTAGCATATCGTCCATTTATTATTGTGAATTACGTGCTAGGAGGATTTTCTTCAAATGTTTGGTCTCCATATCATTTTTCTTAGCTGTTTATTTCAGTTAAATCTGTTCTGTTGCATCACAGGTCATTTAGATTTGTTCTTCAGTTATCCTAAATTTGTCGTAAAATTTTATGGTAAATTGCATGTGTCACAGTTCATATCTTCAATAACCCTTAATTACTCTGTTTTAATTTTAATTTTCACCGTTGTTTATTTTCATCAGTTTTGGAATTAATGTGTCTTCTAAATAAATTTACTCTGCTCTATTATGGGGTCCTGTGGGCTGACGAGGATTTCTAAATTTGGTACCGAGCCGTGTCATATCTGTTCGTTCATAATTTTGAAAATATTTTTGTGAATATGGTGCATTTGTCCTGGGTGCCTTGCGAAGGTAAATGAATTGAGACTTAGGACTTAACCCTTTGGGGTCCAATTGATCTCCCACCTGCATCCTACACAGGACCAATTTAACATTAGGCAAGTATGGGAAGGAAATACTCATGTAAGTGAAAAGCTGAATTTTTACATTAACAATATGAACTGCAAACTTATTTATTATCAGCAATATTTTATCAAAGTATGGTACTTCCAGAAGCATTTGTTCGGGTGTAGTCCTGGATTCACTGGACAGGTCTCACATTTTAAAAAAAGATGTCTCCTTTCTGCCTCCCTTCACTTTCCTATCAGAACACACGGCACAGTCCTTGGTTATTTTGTCCTCACAAGCATGTATGAAGTGCAGCTTCACATTCAGTCACAGCTGCTCCGTTGGCCGCGTTTATGGGCATTTTTATTCCTAACGTCCCCAACAAGCCCTGATAACTTGGTCCCTGAAAGTCTTGTGATTCACCTTGGGCTCATATTCTGCATTTTGTTGCAAATTATATAGGTGAAAACTGCTCACCAAAACTACCTCCACCACCCAGAAGTACAATTTCCTCCACCACTTCAGGCTTTTCAATACAAAACCATAAGATGAGCAGTAGTGATCAGCACGATTGCCCCCTCCCACCTCCTGTACTACCACTTTTGCCACTATCTTCCACCTCAATTTCCTCCTCCTCTATTCATACGAAATATCATTCTCAGATTCCGGAATACTAATGTTGCTATCAGAATCCGTCTACAAATCATCGTCAATATCGCCACTGTCACATAACTGTTCATAAATATCGCCAGCCTCCATGCAGCAGCTGGTGGACGCTATGCTGAAAACGAAAGTAAACACAGAAGTGACAGTGAGGAAATATCTCCAAAGAAAACACAATTCAGCGGATGGCAGCAGGTAACAGGGAAATGCCAAGACTGTATACTGCGTAAAGCTTGGCTCCAGCATATGAAATATATAACCTTATAGTTGTGTCCGACTGGGTCCGACATAGGACCGGAACTGGAAATTAATGAGGTCGGACTGAGTCCAACATTGGACCCCAAAGGGTTAAGGTGCTGAGGGTTTGTCGCCCTCCTGGGAGTACGATACTGGTCCTATGGTAATCTCATGTAGTGTGATGAAATCAAGTAGTATTGAAGGTTATGTTTTGCCTTTTTTCTGTTGGTACTTCTTGATTTGGGGTCATCACACTGGTGTGTTTGTGTGTATTGTGTCCTTGTATTGTTCATTGGAGGATAGATATGCATTGTAATCATGGTGTCTCATGCTGTGATCTGATATTTTTTGGTATGAAGGTGTTACTTGTGCCTTTTTATTTTCTATATCAGTTACTTGGATTTTGGTATGTGCACTCTTGAACTATTTTTATTTTTCATTTGGATACACCTCTTAACTGTAAATTTAATGTGATCTTCAATTCAGTATTCAGCCTTAAATTGCATTTTCTTGTTTGGTGTGATAACACGTGCTACGTAATGTGACCTTTATCAGTACTAAATTTTTAAAGTAATGTGCATGATGGCATGATGAAGTGGATAGTGACTCACTAACCTCAATTCTGTAACTTGTCCTTCGAAGGGTCATGTAAGCAAAGTTGCAAGCTAATGTAATAAAGTGTAATTATCACTCTAGTTTGGCTTTGCTTGTAACATTCAAAATTTAACTTCCCATTTGTTTCTTTTTTTTTTCTTTCTGGAAATCAAGAATGCACCTAAGGTTGGCAACTTCAAGTTAAATTTGAATATTAAATGAGTATATGGTCTAGTATATTTATTTTTACTACAATTGTGAGTTTACATTTTTGTAATTTTTCAGTTGGTTATGAAGGTGTAGTTTGTGTAATTTCATTTACCTGGAGGATGTTTTCTCTGTTTTATTGACCTGTTATTCCTGCTGTGCTCAAATTTTTTGGAAGTAAATCATGTGTAAAGATATTTTAGTGAATAGTAATGTGTTTGTACAATATCCCCAATGGCATATGTTTCTTGGTAAATGAATTTATTTCTTTAAATTTTACATTATGTAAAGTTTGCTGTTGTTTTCTGTATAATGTAGGTTTCACATAAATTGTAACATGGGTCATGCATGGTAATTGTGGTGTGTCACGCTGTAATCTCGTGAATTTTATTTCTAAAATTTTGGTTCGTTTTCCTTTCAAAATTTTGCTTAACCCAGAGATTGATGGAGTCCTCAGTGAGAGAAGGGCACGATAGCTCTGTGGAGCTAGACGTCAATCAATTTTACAACTAGTTACTTCAATGTTTATAAATGTAAAATCTTTAAGAACACTACAGTTAGAAAGAATTATCAAGTGACCTCTCTTCAAGTCTCGTTCATAACGTTGCTTCTTCGTCTTCCAAACCTTCTGGGTGCTCTTTATGTGTGGAAACTTTCTTCTGCTGGTTGTGTGTTATGTTCCAGCTAACTGCAGTTACGCCATCGTGGGTTTTCAGCCAGTTCACTAGACGGGTGAGCTGGGCTGAAAGTTACCAGATTGCTATGGTTGGACTGTAAGCCGGTGCTAGGTGGTGTTGGCATTACTGTCGGTGTCAACAGCCCTATATGTGTCAGCAAAACCAGAGGTCAAGGTGGAATACTTCAATGCATAATGGACGTTCCAGTTGAGAACGGCATCAAGATGTCAGTGTTATGTCGTATGCTCCTTGTTCCCCAAAATTTAAATTTTTTTATATTCAGCCCTGGCTCAATTTTAAGTGGGGGAAGATGTGGCGTATGCTGGAAGAGTTATATATTTGGCCTTCTTCAAATAAATTCTTTATCATTCAAAACTGTCTAAAATGTTATCATCAAAAATTGTGCTACACCCTGTACCGCAAGTGCCCATATTTTTGGGACTTGCACAAGATTCAAAATGTTTTCTAACAAGCATCCAATTAACCGTTTAAATTTTATTGGCTTAGATTAATCGAAAGGTAACTCCTGTGCGGTCATTGGCCATTAACTTTGCTGTGGCATTTCAGGTTACAACATCCAGTGTGATCTGTACTCCATGGAAGCTCTGGCTTCTCTTGGGATAAGCAAATCTTCCGAATTTAACTTTATTTTATTTCATCTTTTTTTAATTTGTCACAGGAGTTTACTCATCGATTTTTCTGCCGGAAAACAAATGTAAATTTTGATGGTGTAAGGACCTCTTACATCTGTCTTCATGTTGCTACAAGGAGAGCCATTTATGACATTTTTGTAACCTAAATTTTATTTTTTCATTAAGCTTGGCCTCAGTAGTTCTGTTTCATATTTATTTTCTTTTGACCTGTGGATTTTAGTGAAGGTGGTCGCTTCATATTTAAAGTATTTTTCATGAAGTTTAGTACTGCAAGATTGTAAGACTAAAAGTTAATTACATCTGGGTTTCTTTTCCCATTTTGTGTCTTATATTAACAGCAGTGTTCTTTATTTATTTCACATTAAATTTTAGTACCGACAAGATTGTATGACTGCAACTTAATTACTTCAGGGTTACCTTTCCTATTTTGTATTTTAGGGTTAATTATTTCCTTTTTACTGCAACTTCGACGTCCGTTTTTCCATTTGGCATTTTATGTTAATGGTAGTGTACAATATTTCCTTTTTAGATGTTTCTACAATAAATAAGTATTTACGATAAGTAGATATTAACTAAATTGTTCTTTGCTCGAAGTTTCGGCCACATAAATTCTTCGATTCATGACCTCGTAGGGTTCCTTCCATCTCCCACATCCTGCCATTAGTTTCCATGTATTTTACCTTGTTTAATTTGATTTTATGATGATGGTGTTAACAATTTTAAATTTTACTCAATGTTCCAAGTGTTTTTTCTTTTATAATTATTTTATTTAAAGCACAATTGCGGCTACACATTCAAATCAATAAATCAGAGAGAGCTAGATCTGTTATAAAAATTTTATTTGGGATTTCAAAATTAATGTAGATAGAGATAAGGTTGACAACACACCTGCCGGTATGAGCATTGTTACAGATATGATGAAATAATTCGACTTGCTGGAGCTTTGTTTGTTTGTTTGTTTGTTTGTTTGTTTGTTTGTTTGTTTGTTTGTTTGTTGATAACTGGTTCCATATTACGAGGAGATATAGCTGTCTGTCTACTCCTCAGTCCTGTTTTTTGATATGGGGTCAAGGATGAGGCGAGATGAATTTATATGGCATGTTTCAACTGTCAGATGCCCTTCCTGACTCCAACCTCAGTTGAAGAGCAAATGAAGGTTCCATAACCATAGTGTGTTAATGCATGCAGCTGATATGCTTGGTTATAAGGAGATACAGCAGTGCCTATAACATTTTAACTGCATCTAGTTAATTCCTCTGGCTTGGGGACTGAGTGTTTGTGTTTCGTCTCAATACACATCTTCATCTACAAACAATACATTTCAGTACCATCCACACCGAGCAAGTGGCTGTGTGGTTTGGGGCACGTAGCTGTCAGCTTACATTCAAGAGATAGTGGGTTCAAATCCCACTGATGGCAGCCCTCAAGACGACTTTCAGGAAGGACATCCGACCGTAAAATTGGGTTGAATTCCCACAAAATGACTACCTTAAGAAATTGAGAGAAAGACCTAGAACAAGAAAACAACAATGTCCACAAAACAGTTATTCCTTTATGTTTTGGATAGGATACCACATTAATTTCTACCAGTGTGTGGGAGACACTGTATGGAACAAAGATACCCCAATGAAGTACAAGAAGGTTTTATACTCGTCCTATTATAAACCTGTACTGACCTATGCTTCAACACCCTGGACGTTGACTAAGCAGAACCAAAGTAAGATACAAGCAGCTGAAATGAGGTTCTCAAGGAGCACACAGGGAAAGACAAGACGAGATAGAATACGAAATGAGGAAATAAGGAGAAGCATGGGAGCATGCAAACTTCAAGAAGAGATTGATATAGCAAAGCTAAAATATTTTAGACACAGGGTGAGAATGCCAGGAGAGAGAATACCAAAGAGAACATTCTTGGATACAGAGACTGGAAAAAGGCCTAGAATGAGATGGAGGAGCTCTGTTGTGGACTGTACTGCAAATAGAGGAGTCAATAGCAATAAAGTACTAGAAGAGGAATGGTGGGAAGATCGGTAAGGTGGAGGGCTTTGGTACACTACCCTACCCAGAGAGAATCTGGAAAAGGGAATGGATGAAGAAGACAAGAAGACCATATTAAATTGTTACCAGTACATTTTACTCTAAAACAAACATAGCAGGAAAAAAGAAACATTCATGGATTTCACATGAAAGTTAGCCAATGAAGTCAATGAACAGCATTATCATGAAGCTGCTGTAAAGAAACTATTGACAAGAGCAGAAAAAATAAATTTGCATCTGACAAGGAGAAAATTTCCTGTGAAAGTCACGCCAACAACAGGCAAATGAGCTAAGTCAGCAAAAGGCAGTGTTTTGAAGAAGGTAAGGAAGGAGGCAACATGTCAATGTGGTATGTGGTGTGGCTCTGTGCCTCGAACATTTTCAGGTTACATCACGTACTCTATAATTATTGGCAGATGTACACTTTCTACAAACAGCAGCAATCATCAGAGGAGGAAAACATCCAGCATAAAGTAAGTACCAGCCAGTAAGAAACAGGAAGGGGATATTTTAATGGATTTCTGTTTTTTTCTTGGTTGGTTGGTTGGTTTAATATTGCACTAACACATTGAAGGTTTTTGGTGAACTAAGAATGGGAAATGGCTAGGATTGGGAAGATAGCGGCCATGGCTTTAAATTGAGGTACAGCTCCAGCATTTACTTAGTGTGAAAATGGGAAGTCACAGTAAACCATCTTCAGGGTTGCCAACTGTGGGATTTGAACCCTTAATCTCCCGAATGCAAGCTCACAACTATGCAAACTTATCCGCAGAGCTAACTCACTCGGTATGGATTTCTGTGAGGGATGATGATGGTGTCTGTTGTTTAAAGGGGCCTAACAGCTAGGTCATCTATCTTTATCTATCGACTCTTGACCGAAAATATACCTGAATATCTCTCCAGTAATTTCCGTTTTCTATCCTCCTTTCATGACCGTGACACGCGATCTGGGTCAACAATTGCAATACCTCCACATCATACATCTGCCTTCAGTAATTCTTTCCTTGTGTCGGGCGCTAGAATTTGGAATGCTTTACCCCCTGAAATTAGAAACTGTTCCTCATTAATTACCTTCAAAAGACAGTCTAAAGATTTCCTCTTGAATACGTAGGCTATATCATGTAGTTATGTGTGAATGTGAGAGTGAATGTCTGTAGTAAATAGTTCCCAAAAGTTTACATAAATTACTGTTATATTTTATGATTTCCACCTAGAGTAGTTAATATTGAATTTATTTTTCTAAATTTAGACTTAGGATGTAATCTTTTAGTTTTAGAGTTTATTAAGTTATATTACTATTATATTATATACACTGTGTTAAGTTTGAATATTAAGTTTGGATTCAGTATTAAGCCGCATAATGTGGTTAAGTGTAAGAGAGGGCCAAGAGCCCTAACTTCGCCACAAATAAAGACATCAATAAATAAATAAATAAATAATAGTAAGAGGTGAACGAAACAAAAATTGAAACTTCAAAATATATCCACTGACTAGAATCTAAAATGGATGATGATGAAAAAATGATCGGGAAACAAAACTATCAGTAGATCCAATTCACAATGCCTTCATTACTGGGATGATGCTCATTACCTAAAAGGGCCCAAAATGCAGGTCAATGGCCCCTCATAATGGCACTAATCACTGGTAAAGCAGAACCATGGTGTTCCTCCTATAGTGGTACTAATCACAGGTGATGTAGTCTCATGGTGTTTCTCGCATGTTGGTACTAATAACAGGTAACGTAGACCTATGGTATGTCGCACACAATGGCACCCCTCAAAGGTAACACAAACCTATGGTGTGCCGCACATACTGTAAGGGCACTACTCACAAGCAACACAGACCCGTGGTGATCCTCACATAGTAGGACTAATCACGGGTGCTGGTATTCCCGTGGTATTCCTCACTTAGTGGAATTGATCACAGGCCACGTATACTCATGGTGTTGCTCACATAGTGGTACTAATCATAGGCAATCAATCAATACTGATCTGCATTTAGGGCAGTCGCCCAGGTGGCAGATTCCCTATCTGTTGCTTTCCTAGCACTTTCCGAAATGATTTCAAAGAAATTGGAAATTTATTGAACATCTCCCTTGGTAAGTTATTCCAATCCCTAACTCCCCTTCCTATAAATGAATACTTGCCCCAGTTTGTCCTCTTGAATTCCAACTTTATCTTCATATTGTGATCTTTCCTACTTTTATAAACGCCATTCAAACCTATTCGTCTACTAATGTCATTCCACGCCATCTCTCCGCTGACAGCTCGGAACATACCACTTAGTCGAGCAGCTCTTCTTCTTTCTCTCAATTTTTCCCAACCCAAACATTGCAACATTTTTGTAACGCTACTCTTTTGTCGGAAATCACCCAGAACAAATCGAGCTGCTTCTCTTTGGATTTTTTCCAGTTCTTGAATCAGGTAATCCTGGTGAGGGTCCCATACACTGGAACCATACTCTAGTTGGGGTCTTACCAGAGACTTATATGCACTCTCCTTTACATCCTTACTACAACCCCTGAACACCCTCATAACCATGTGCAGAGATCGGTACCCTTTATTTACAATCCCATTTATGTGATTACCCCAGTGAAGATCTTTCCTTATATTAACACCTAGATACTTACAATGATCCCCAAAAGGAACTTTCACCCCATCAATGCAGTAATTAAAACTGAGAGGACTTTTCCTATTTGTGAAACTCACAACCTGACTTTTAGCCCCGTTTATTGTCTGCTGTCCATCTCACAACATTTTCGAGGTCACGTTGCAGTTGCTCACAATCTTGTAACTTATTTATCACTCTATAGAGAATAACATCATCCGCAAAAAGCCTTACCTCTGATTCCACTCCTTTACTCATATCATTTATATATATAAGAAAACATAAAGGTCCGATAACACTGGCCTGAGGAACTCCCCTCTCAACTATTACAGGGTCAGACAAAGCTTCACCTACTCTAACTCTCTGAGATCTATTTTCTAGAAATATAGCAACCCATTCAGTCACTCTTTTGTCTAGTCCAATTGCACTCATTTTTGCCAGTAGTCTCCCATGATCCACCCTATCAAATGCTTTAGACATGTCAATCGCGATACAGTCCATTTGACCTCCAGAATCCAAGATATCTGCTATATCTTGCTGGAATCCTACAAGTTGAGCTTCAGTGGAATAACCTTTCCTAAAACCGAATTGCCTTCTATCGAACCAGTTATTAATTTCACAAACATGTCTAATATAATCAGAAAGAATGCCTTCCCAAAGCTTACATACAATGCATGTCAAACTTACTGGCCTGTAATTTTCAGCTTTATGTCTATCACCCTTTCCTTTATACACAGGGGCTACTATAGCAACTCTCCATTCATCTGGTATAGCTCCTTCGACCAAACAATAATCAAATAAGTACTTCAGATATGGTACTATATTCCAACTCATTGTCTTTAGTATATCCCCAGAAATCTGATCAATTCCAGCCGCTTTTCTAGTTTTCAACTTTTGTATCTTATTGTAAATGTCATTGTTATCATATGTAAATTTTATTACTTCTTTGGCCTTAGTCTCTTCCTCTATCTCGACATTATCCTTGTAACCAACAATCTTTAGATACTGCTGACTGAATACTTCCGCCTTTTGAAGATCCTCACATACACACTCCCCTTGTTCATTAATTATTCCTGGAATGTCCTTCTTGGAACCTGTTTCTGCCTTAAAATACCTATACATACCCTTCCATTTTTCACTAAAATTTGTATGACTGCCAATTATGCTTGCCATCATGTTATCCTTAGCTGCCTTCTTTGCTAGATTCAATTTTCTAGTAAGTTCCTTCAATTTCTCCTTACTTCCACAGCCATTTCTAACTCTATTTCTTTCCAGTCTGCACCTCCTTCTTAGTCTCTTTATTTCTCTATTATAATAAGGTGGGTCTTTACCATTCCTTACCACCCTTAAAGGTACAAACCTGTTTTCGCATTCCTCAACAATTTCTTTAAACCCATCTCAGAGTCTGTTTACATTTTTATTTACCGTTTTCCACCGATCATAGTTACTTTTTAGAAACTGCCTCATACCTGCTTTATCAGCCATATGGTACTGCCTAACAGTCCTACTTTTAAGACCTTCCTTTCTACCGCATTTATTTTTAACTACCACAAAAACAGCTTCATGATCACCAATACCATCTATTACTTCAGTTTCCCTATAGAGCTCATCTGGTTTTATCAGCACCACATCCAGGATATTTTTCCCTCTGGTTGGTTCCATCACTTTCTGAATCAGCTGTCCTTCCCATATTAACTTATTTGCCATTTGTTGGTCATGCTTCCTGTCGTTCGCATTTCCTTCCCAATTTACATCTGGCAAATTCAGATCTCCCGCTACAATCACATTTCTTTCCATGTCGTTTCCCACATAGCTGACTATCCTATCAAATAATTCCGAATCCGCATCAGTGCTACCCTTTCCCGATCTGTACACTCCAAATATATCAAGTTGCCTATTATCTTTAGAAATGAGCCTTACACCTAGAATTTCATGTGTCTCATCTTTAACTTTTTCGTAGCTTACAAATTCTTCTTTCACCAGAATGAAAACTCCCCCTCCCACCTTTCCTATCCTATCTCTACGATACACACTCCAGTGCCGTGAGAAAATTTCTGCATCCATTATATCATTTCTCAGCCATGATTCAACTCCTATTACAATATCTGGTAAATATATATCTATTAAATTACTTAATTCTATTCCTTTCTTTACAATACTTCTACAGTTCAACACTAACAATTTTATGTCATCCCTACTTGATTTCCAGTTCCCTGTTCCCTTATCACCGCTCCCTATA
The DNA here is from genome assembly GCF_040414725.1 of Anabrus simplex. Taxonomy (NCBI): domain Eukaryota; kingdom Metazoa; phylum Arthropoda; class Insecta; order Orthoptera; family Tettigoniidae; genus Anabrus; species Anabrus simplex. The sequence continues at coordinate 1,195,972,871 of NC_090266.1, read as the reverse complement.
GTGTATCACACATTATGACAACGTCCACAGGCAACACAACCCATGGTGTTCCTCACATAATGGTACTACTACTCTCAGGCAATGCAGACCCATAGTGGTACTAATCATGGGCGCTGGTCAAACCTGTGGTGTTTCTCACTTAGTGGCACTAATCATAGGCAACGCAGACCCACAGTGTTTCACATAAAATGGTACTATTCATAGGTAACGCACACCTATCCTGAACACAGTGGAATCGACCGGTGGAATGCACGCAATGACTATCATCACAAACAACGCCCAGACACGTAGTGTTTTCGCATTATGGTACTGCTTCTATGTAACATACACCTATGGTTCTCCTCGAAAGGTGGTTCTAGTCACAAGTAATGTTAACCCATGGTTTTCCACACATAATGGTACTAATCACAAGTATTCTCATGGTTCTAATTTCATCATCCCTTGGTTGCCCCTTTTAGTCGCCTTTTAAGACAGGCAGGTGATACCGTAGGTGTATTCTTCATCTGCATCACCCATCCAAAGGGTGTTTCTGTGAAAGAAACCAACTGATATAGCAAACATTAGGTTTAAAAAGAACAACAATCAGAAGATTATCAGATATCAATGGGGAGACAGAAGCACAAAGCCCTTAACTGATTAAATACTGGTAGAGAGAGGACATCATAGAAACCCAGTATATATGACAGCCATGACTGAGGAAGCCTTTGGAGGGGATCATAGAGCAGTGATAGGAAAGCTGAAATTTGGCACAATTGTGAGGCCCCAAGAAAAGGGAGAAAGAAGAATAAAAGGATGAAAATTAAAAGACAAGGAGGTACTAGAAAATATTTAAGGAGGATTTTAAACCACAGGTCAGAAGTGAGGAGTCTTGAAGCAGAATGGAAAAATGTTAAAAATGTATTGGTCACCAATGCAGAAAAAGTATATGGTAGAACATCAGGAGAGGCAAGAGAAAATGAGACTCACTAGCAAAATGAGAGAGTGAAAGAAATACTGTAGTAAAGAAAAGAAGAAAATGTGGAAAGAATGGAGAATATCTAAGACTGGCGAAAGGAGGAAAAGGTACACATGCCAACACAGAAAGTGAGCTTCCCCTGGAAGGTATAGTTGCCCGCAAAACATACAGGTACCTTGTCGAGTTACATTCTATTTTGTTGTCCTTATACGGCCACAGGACATGGCTTGTTACATCTCTTGGCCTAGGACATTATATCCACCCAGTGGCCACATTAGTTATAATGTTTGTACTGTATGCACTATATTTTTTGCCCAGCAGTCGTGTTATAGTTTTGTGAAGTGCCTGAATGTGGGAACCTAGATACAGAAAAATGTGGGTTTAGGTACAGAATAAGTTACGATTAGAACAATGTATTACAAATGTTGCAGTGGTGTAAATGAAAGCTGGGAATAAGGGATGGTTTAAAAATGTAGAAACAGGACTGCGACAATGAAGTGTTCTGTCACCTTTGATATTTATTCTGGTAATGGACAAGATTATGAAGAAGCAAAAAAAAGCCAATAAAGGAATGAAGATTAATGTTACTGCTACCTAGTGATATTGTGATCCAGGGAAAGGGTAAGGTTGTGGTATGGGAACACGCAGACATCACAAAATGGAAAGACTGAACAATGGGGAATGAAAATCAGTGCACAGAAGTGTAAAGAGGGAAGGGGGAGGAAGATAAAAACTGGAGGGAAGGATCTAGTAGTGGAGCATTTTAAGTCCTCAGGATGTGAACTAATGACAAATGCTAAATCGGATGTGAAAATCTGCTGGATACCAATGAAGGCTAAGGAAATAATGTACAAGACATATTTCACCACTATAACGTGTGGGACAGAGACATGGACTATGTAGGATGATGTTGTTTGTTGTTTAAAGGGGCCTAAAAGCCAGGTCATCAGCCCTTAATAGTACAAGATGAACGAAATGAAATTAAAACTTCAAAATGTGTCCACTGACCAGAGTCTAAAACAAATGTTGATGAAAAATGATCGTGAAACAAAAACAATAAACGGATCCTATTCCCAATGCCTTCAATACGGGCGTGAAACTTATTTAAAGGGGTCCAAAATCTAGGTCACCAGCCCCTCATAAAGGCACTAATAATTGGTAAAGCAGAACTATGGTGCTCCTCCTATAGTGGTACTAATCACAGGTAACATAGGCTCATGGGCTTTCTCGCATAGTGGTACTAATCACAAGTAATGTAGACCCATGGTATGTCACACACAGTGACACCACTCACAGGTAACACAAACCTATGGTGTTCCTCACACAGTGGAACCAATCACGGGCGCGGGTATTCCCTCCCTTAGTGCAACTAATCACAGGACACATATACTCATGGTGCTGCTCACATAGTGGTACTAATCATAGGCAATATACACCCACGGTGTACCACACATTATGGTAACGCCCACAGGCATCACAAATCAATGTCATTCCTCACATAATCATATTATTCTCAGGCAACACAGACTCATGGTTAACATCACAGTGGTACTTATCATGGGTGCCAGTCAAACCCGTGGTTTTTCTCACAAAATAGTGCCAACCATAGGCAACATAGACCCATGGTGTTCCTTACAATGTGGTACTATTCATAGGTAATGCAGACCCATTCTGACACAATGGAACTGACCAGTGGAATGCATATGATGATACTTATCACAAACAACGCTGAGACCCATAGTGCTTCTAGCATAATGGTACCGCTTCTGTGTAATGTAGATGCATAGTTTTCCTCGCAAGGTGGTACTAGTCGCAAGTAACATCGACCTATGGCGTTCCGCACATACTGGTATTAATCACAAATAATCTCATAGTTTTAATACCATCATTCCTTGGTTGCCCCTTTTAATCACCTCTTACGACAGGCAGGGGATACAGTCAGTGTATTCTTTGTCTGCATCCCCCAAATACAGGGGTGAACTATGACACAAAAAAGGAACTACAAGATGTATTTAGCTACAAGTTGTATTTAGACAGCGGAAATGACGTTTTTGAAGAGCATGGTCCAGAAGAACAAGGCACAGAGTTAAAAATGAAAATGTAAGGAAAGCAATTAAAATGGAGAAGTTGAATAATAAGATAGATAGGAACAGGTTAAGATGATACGGACACAGAAACAGACGAGCTGTGAAATGGTGACAAAATAGATTTTGGAACTGCAGCTGGAGGAGAGGAGAGGCAGAGGAAGACCAAGAACATGGATAAATTTAGTGAAGAAAAGCCTTAGAAAACACTACATGGACTGGACCACAGGAGTGTTGAAGCAACCAAGAAAAGTGGAGAGGAACCATATTACCCTTAACTTGGGATGAACTGGACAAGGGTATGTGATGATGATAATGATGATGACGATGATGATGATCATGATGATGATCATCCCAACCATTATCATGGGAAATGTTAAGTTGTTATTGAGACAAAACTAATAAATAGTCTCCTTGTTTGACATTTTCGAGTTGGAGTCTATCTCCGTTGAAATTATTTCGTTTTATCTCCCTGCGAGATATGGACTTAATCTTTATGGTGACTTAAAATCATGAACTGCTTCCCTCTCTTATGACAGGGGATAAGTTACTATTCATTTGAGACTTCATTATACGCAGCTGCTCGTAGTTATGTCGGGACTGTAAGCCCCTATCTGTTAATATCCTCTACCGGGAGTTGTTTAAGTTCTGGGTGGACTGTGACCTATTGCGCAGTCCTCCGGCGCATTGCGCTCCTGGAGTGACTAAGCCAACTTCCGCCTACCGTTGCAAGAGCAAGAGAGAGGTTGTCTGCCGAGAACATGGAAGCCGAACAGACGTGTGTGCATAGCTTCGCCATGATGTTCATCTACGAGATGGTACCGGGATGATCCAGTGGATATTAGGGGTCACATTCCCCGATTTATGTGTTCCTCTACTCTGGACAAACTTTTGGAGCATTGCAGATGTAGGATTTCCTACTAATTTTATTTAATTTGAACTTCAGCCTAGTGTAAGTACGGCGTCCTCCTTCAACGACACTGCCAAGACTGTAAGTTTGAAATTTTTTCTCCAACTTCATTTTGCTACGATTTCGTTGAAGTGCTTGTGCTAGTTGATTGGTGACACATGGAATGCCTCTCCTGGAATAACGACATCGAAATTTACCCGAACTTGAATTTAATAATAATAATAATAATAATAATTTTTCGGGCGGCGCGCTGTGGTTAGAAATCTGTTCCCATGCATTTGTATAGTCTTTCAAACTACGAATTGTTCAAAATTGGAAACGTTAAAAATGTGTTACAAATATTGTAATATTTATTCTGGTCACTTTTCGATTATTTTCTTTCAAAAAAGAAAAAAAGGTGATGCCTTAAGCCCTTGTTAGAGGGGCTGTATTAGGGTAACGAAAGATACTAAGTGAGGCAGTTTTCATAAGGTTTTTCTGTGCGGTTATTTCCTTTTTCTGCTTATTTCTGCATTTATTTTTGGCCTTTTCTTTTCCCTCTGGGAAATTGTTTTTCGATTTTTCATGTGGTCTGTTGATGGCATTGTTGTGATCCTAATTGGGATTGGTTCACTCCCTCCGGGGTGAACATTAATTGTTGTTGTTGCCATAGGGATGTCATATAAAGGTTGTTGACTTTGAAATGATTTTTATGCCCCGGTGGGATGCTGTAATGTTGATTGCTAAGTTCGTTTGTCCTTAATTTTTGGCCCGATTATCTATGTGTGATTTGATTTATTTCTAGGTATCCCTGTATACCTGCGGGATATGATTTTCCTGATTTTTCCCTGATTTATTTACGGGATTTTCCTTGTTTTTCTCTATTTGTGCGTGGATATAGTAACCGTGTATAAACTCCTCACCTAGTACCTCAAGTGAATTTCTTTGTTCGCTGAGTGTATTTTCCAAGAGAAGAAAAAAAGTTAGCTTAACAAATTTATTTCATGCAAATTAACTAAATTAATGATTTGTTAAGATTTAATCTAATCCAAAGGCATCAAACCGTATCATGATTTATTTGTAATTTATAACTAGGAAGGTAGGTTAGGCTGGTTACAGAACTAATATTGGGTCCAAATAATCTACGCCAGTTCGAACCGTAGGGTAGTAGTTGTTTTTGTTATTTCTCTATTTAAAATTTTTCTTTTTCCTGTTGTTCTGTTTTTTTTCTTTTGTTTGGAGTCCAGAGGTTATTTAATTTTCTTTCCTTCTTTCATTAAATATATTTATTTATTTATTACAAAGTATCCTGGACGTGTTTTTCTCGTAGTCATTTGAAACCATACAGTGATAATTATTTTCCTTCTTTCCACGGACTCTGGTCACCTGGTCTATTCGTGGTAAGTACTGTTTTGTTGTGTTCTGTTTTACTTTCTAGGTGACACTTGCTTCCACCTTGTTTAGTTTTTCTTCCCTATATTTCTTTGTCTTGTTGCTACCTGTGCGGACACTGTGGGGGTGGGTGTTCATGCGGGATAGTCAGTGGTAGCAGAGCGTGGTTGTCATTTGTTTTGCGCTTGCTCTGTACTGTATGCGAGCTGTTCTTTCAGAACAACTCGCCGGTTAGTAGAGCCTTGTGTTATTGTGTTTCCTGGGCTCGTAGCTGACCGTCTTGGCATCCCCTAATGTTGTCACTGTATGGTTTTAAAAGTGTGTCTGGGTTATGAAAGGCAAGTTAAGATATCTATTGAAAAATTATTGTAAAGGAAATGCATTCATCTTGTTTAATTATATAAAATTTTGTTTCATGTAAATGTGTTCTGGGTGTTTTGTCCGGTTCGCTGTCGAGCTGTGTGCAACCTTTTTGGATTGAGTATGTGATGTTGGTAGTCCTCTACCAGCTGCTGTTCACGCATTTCCTGCCTTCCTGCTGTCAGGTGCCCTGTATTTATTCCTTCTTTGTTTCATCGTAAATTGGTGAGTTTTGAACTTTATCAATTATTCTAAATTTTGAATTTATTATCATTTATCTTTTTAAAAAAAATTGTGCGAAATGATCGACACTTGAGCATGAATCGATTGGCTTTGGGCTACGAGTGTACTACAGTTTGCAGTGTGCTCTGTGATTTTTGTGCTGATTATCTGTTGAGTATTTTCATTGTCTCCCTGCGAAGATTATCTAATCTTTAGTTATGGAATTTATTGCGTTTTATCAAGTTATTTGTTTTGCTTGGATATGTTGGGTGTGACATTATTTGTTTTACTGTATGGTGATCATTGACCTGTACTCTGGGAACTTATTACATTATCTGTCTTGGTGTTTTATATTGTTTCCCAGTTCTGGTTTTATTATAATTTTTACCTGACATGATGCTTCGGCTGTGTACATGCTAAAATTATTCTGCGAGAAACTACCGTTGTTAATTTTACCTACCATGCTGCTAACTTCGTGTGAACCTTGCATGTAGTTAATCTATTGGCATATCCACCTTGTGTCTGGCCAGTATGTGTGTGGTTTTGGGCTGAACTGTTTGGTATTTCACGACACCTTCCCACCGTTAATGTCTACGAATCCTGCTTTAAACCTTTTCTGGTTTATGTGGTTGGCGTGTGTGTGTTACTTTTATTTGCCCTGTGGGAATGAAATTATGCCTTCCTACCTACTTGGGCCTAAATGGGATTGTGTGCATGTCTGTAAATGTTTCTTTTGAGTTCTTGATGATTGTTGAACTTTAAAATTAGTCCCGCCTGTGATGCTCTTTTAACATTGGGCCGGTTGTTACTTTGAAATTCTTTACCTTTATTTGGCCTGGTAAATGTTTCCTAACCTTGTTTAATTTCTTTCTTCCTGAAGTGAACTTATCTTGAAGAGTAGAGCCTCATATCTACTTGGAAGTCATCATTTATGTATTATACAACCTCTTGGTGGTGATGCGTTTTCATGTCTGCTGTGCGATTGCTGATCGGTGCTAGCTGCAAGACTTGGCTGTGCTTATTGCATGAGTGGTTCCCATTTTTACTCTGCCTTACTGTTGGTGTCAGTTTGGTGTGTAGTTTGGGTAGTGGACGGAGACATGTTACCTCATGTCATCTGTTATTGGGTAGTTATGGGTTATAGCTGAGTTCTGTTAATCGGGGTTAGAGTGGGTGACTTGTTGGCCTCGTGCTTGGACATTTTAGTGTCTTTACTTGTTTTCCCTTTTTCTAACTATTGATTGCATGGGTTTCACTGTTTCCATTGTCTTTTGTGCCCTCTTATTGGTTGTGTTTATTGCCTGGTTGTAAAGTATTTGTACGGTGGGTAGCCTGCCTCAAGTGTGCCTGCTGGTGAATTTTCTATGGTGGAATTATACAACTAGCTGATTTAGTCTGAAAATTTTGATCTTGTTGTCATTCTGGTATAAATGCTTGATCATATATGGAGGTTCTTGTACCTGGCGGTTCTCGGCATACCTGATTTGGTACCCTGTTGAAGTCATTATGTGTCTAGGTATACTTCTTCTGCAAAATTCATTTAACCTATCCTTATTTGCCTAGTTCCATTTCGAGTGGTTGTTGTCGAGTTGTGTGATGCAGTAGGGTCATAACACCTGAGGACTATGTTCCTTTTAACCTGTAATGGTTTGGTCATGATCCTGTGTTTGAAGGAAAGTGTACAGTACCGTAAGTTTGATTTTGGGATTTGCATATTGACTACTGAGCATGTTGTTGAGGATGGTGTATTCCTTTTATCCCTCTAAGGGCTAGCACGTGGCTTGGGGTAGTCATTATGGTTTTATTATTATTAATGTGGTGTGTGTACTTGTAATTATGGCATGTCAGGTATGGGCGATGTGTTGCCTTGATGTTTTACCTTGTGGCTCTGTAGATTTGGGAATAACCCCTTGCATGGATTTACTACTCATTTGGGGGCCGATGACCTTCGATGTTAGGCCCCTTGTAACAACAAGCATCATCATCATCATCATCATCATCATCATCATCAGCTACTCATTTGGAACTATCTTACCTTGTTGTAATTTTCTGGTTTCGTGTTTCCTGGTTTCTTCATTTTCTGTCTCCCTGCATTTCCGGTTGATCTGATCTCATCATATCTGTTATTGCTTCTTCTGTAAAGCTCATTTTAATTTTATCTCCCACTCTATGGTGTTTTTCTCTCAGAGGATCTTCTAGTGCCTGTTGACATTGTTTGTTGGTCATCCTACCGTTCTGAGGGTTTGTTAGTTAGGTATGGGACTAGCTAGTACTCCCCTAGTCAGTACTGGAATCTCACTGCTGATGGATTATGGGGTCTATTAGTAGTGTACTGCCTTCTTCATCTTACTTTGAGCATTTTCCATGAACTTGACTTGTATTCCACCACTTATATTTTATTTGCCTGGTCTCCTGGTGGATAGGGGAAGGTGCCTGTTGCCATAACGGGACAGTGTGATGTGGATATCACGTATTACTAGAGCGGATTATTGCTGAGGTTCTGTAAAGAACAACCGGTGGTTTACGTAGTGTAGGTCATTGCTCGTTACCTTCCTTGTCGGTCTTCTGATCTGAGGTGTTTCATTGCCTTTAATTTTGATCAGATATCCCTTTGTGGAACGAATATTTTTTGTCATACCGTGTAGTGGGTTGGTTACTTGGTTCCAGATTGTGTTCCCTCCTGAGTTTCTCCTATCCCTATTTCTGTCCTGTTTGTTCCATGGAGCTTATTATGGTCCAATCTTGTATTAACTGTTGATCTGTAAGTTTTGGTAGCTTGATGTTAGTTGGTTGATCTGTTGTTGATGACAAACCTGATTGCGCACCATCCATCCTGAAATTACAGAGGTCTCCAACTGATCCTGCCTACTTTTCCCTTGCTATTAATTTGTTTACCTTTTAAGCCTTGGATTTTTCCTCATATTTAATACCGTATTCCTGGTCACTTGAAACATTGCTAATTCATTGTGTATTGGTTGATTACCCTTATTCTTGTTCAATTTGATTATGCATGGTGTGCATGTAGAATGTTGAGCCTAATTTAGTTGGAATTTCATTTAGTATCTTTGCGGGTGTATTTGAGTAATTTTGGAATTTTGCAAGCTCGCTGTGTTGAAGATCTGCTTCTGTTCAGTCCTAGTCGTTGATTTAGTTCTGATTACTTAGTATCTGCTTGTGTTATGTGTTATTTGAGGTATTTTCTGCGGTATACTTGGGCCCTGGCTAAGTCGAGCGTGGGTTAAAAATTTAAATTAAAGCTAATACTTGGATCTTTGGTATCCTGTAGTACTGTATACACCAATTTATGCTCCTTTTCTTGTTCCCTGTTTCTTGCTCCCTTGCGATCCTTCTTTTCGGTGGTAATGTTCATTTAATCTTGGTATCGAAAGAAGAAGACTGCATTTCTTAGTAGGTAAATGGGAACTTGATAAATAAAACTGATATTAAGATTGAGAATATCTCTATTGCTATCTCAAAAGATTTATACTTGATGTTTGGCAATTTTCTATTAATTAACTGAAACATGTTCGGGTAAGAAATACCCAAGAACTTGCAAATTAATCTTTTTGAAGAAGATAATTCCGGGCGTTCATCGTAATGGTGATGCATTTATCTACTGTATATGAACTATGAATCAACATTTTGGTTATGTGGCTGGTGTAGTACAACAGACTTATTATTCTTGTGATATCTGTGCTAAACTAGTTTTGGGTTTAATGGTACTAACTACTGTTGAAATTCATATACATTGGTATGTTGGTGTTTCTGGGGCATGATTGAATCGTGTTAAGGCAGTGCATTGAAATGAACTTATCTCGGTGTGTCGTTTTCTCATATGGACTCCTTCACCAAAATTTAGTATACATTTGGGCCACCGCAGTGTGTGACAAAGTACGAGTGTACGTGTGGTTTCTGGGTGGGAGGCTGAGACAGAACTAATAAATATTCTCCTTGTTTGACATTTTTGAGTTGGAGTCTATCTCCGTTGAAATTATTTCGTTTTATCTCCCTGCAAGATATGGACTTAATCTTTATGGTGACTTAAAATCACGAACTGCTTCCTTCTCCTATGACAGAAGATAAGTTGCTATTCATTTGAAACTTAATTATACGCAGCTGCTCGTAGTTATGTCGGGACTGTAAGCCCCTATCTGTTAATATCCTCTACCGGGAGTTGTTTAAGTTCTGGGTGGACTGTGACCTATTGCGCAGCCCTCTGGCGCATTGCGCTCCTGGAGTGACTAAGCCAACTTCCGCCTACCATTGCAAGAGCAAGAGAGAGGTTGTCTGCCGAGAACATGGAAGCCGAACAGACGTGTGTGCATAGCTTCGCTATGATGTTCATCTACAAGATGGTACCAGGATGATCCAGTGGATATTCGGGGTCACATTCCCCGATTTATGTGTTCCCCTACTCTGGACGAATGTTTGGAGCATCGCAGATGTAGTATTTCCTATTAATTTTATTTAATTTGAACATCGATCTAGTGTAAGTACAGCGTCCTCCTTCAACGACACTGCCAAAACTGTAAGTTTGAAATTTTTTCTCTAACTTCATTTTGCTACGATTTTGTTGAAGTGCTTGTGCTAATTGATTGGTGACACATGGAATGCCTCTCCTGGAATAACAACATCGAAATTTACCCGAACTTGAATTTAATAATAATAATAATAATAATAATAATAATAATAATAATAATAATAATAATAATAATAATAATAATAATAATAATAATAATAACTTTTCGGGCAGTGTGCTGTGGTTAGAAATCTGTTCCATGCATTTGTACCGTCTTTCAAACTACGAATTGTTCAAAATTGGAAACCTAAATATGTGTTACAAATATTGTAATATTTATTCTGGTCACTTTTCCGTTATTTTCTCTTTAAAAAAAACAAGGTGATGCCTTAAGCCCTTGTTAGAGGGGCTGTATTAGGGTAATGAAAGATACTAAGCGAGGCAGTTTTCAAAAGGTTTTTCTATGTGGTTATTTCCTTTTTCTGCTTATTTCTGCCTTTCTTTACGGCCTTTTCTTTTCCCTCTGGGAAATTGTTTTTCGATTTTTCATGCAGTCTGTTGATGGCATTGTTGTGATCCTAATTGGGATTGGTTTACTTCCTCTGGGGTGAACATTAATTGTTGTTGTTGCCATGGGGATGTGACATAAAGGTTGTTGACATTGAAATGATTATTATGCTCCGATGGGATGCTGAAATGTTGATTGCTAAGTTCGTTTGTCCTTAATTTTTGGCCCGATTATCTATGTGTGATTTGATTTATTTCTAGGTATCTCTGTTTACCTGCAGGATATGATTATCCTGATTTTTCCCCGATTTATTTACGGGATTTTCCTAATTTTTCTCTATTTGTGCGTGGGTATAGTATCCTTGTATAAACTCCTCGCCTAGTACCTCAAGTGAATTTCTTTGTTCGCTGAGTGTATTTTCCAAGAGAAGTAAAAGTTAGCCTAACAAATTTATTTCATGCAAATTAACTAAATTAATGATTTGTAAAGATTTAATCTAATTCAAAGGCATCAAACCGTATCATGATTTATTTGTAATTTATAACTAGGAAGGTAGGTTATGCTGGTTATGGAACTAATATTGGGTCCCAATAATCTAGGCCGGTTCGAACTGTAGGGTAGTAGTTGTTTTTGTTATTTCTCTATTTAAAATTTTTCTTTTTCCTGTTTTTATGGGTTTTTTTTTCTTTTTTTTTTGGAGTCCAGAGGTTATTTAATTTTCTCTCCTTCTTTCATTAAATATATTTATTTATTAGAAAGTATCCTGGACATGTTTTTCTCGTAGTCATTTGAAACCATACAGTGATATTTATTTTCCTTCTTTCCACGGACTCTGGTCACCTGGTCTATTCGTGGTAAGTACTGTTTTGTTGTGTTCAGTTTTTATTTCTAGGTGACATTTGCTTCCACCTTGTTTAGTTTTTTTTTTTTCCCTGATTCTTTGTCTTGTTGCTACCTGTGCGGACACTGTGGGGATGGGTGTTCATGCGGGTTAGTTATTACATTTTTAATAAAATATCCACTCAGACTCCAGAACACTTAGCAGGTGCCCTTATTGAAGAATGGAGGAAAATTCCCCAACCAGAGGTGCATAGATCAATCAGAAGCGTGGCTCAAATTTGTGAATCAGTGACAGGCATCTCCATTTTGGTTGGTTAAGAACACTGCCCTCCTCTGCGAACCATGTGACCTTGCCGCGGTGGGGAGGCTTGCGTGTCCCAATGATGCAGATAGCCGAGCCGCAGGTGCAACCATATCGGATGGGTATCTGTTGAGAGACCAGACTAACGAATGGTTCATCGAAAGGGGGGTAGCAGCATTTCGGTAGTTGCAAGGGCGGCAGTCTAGATGATTGACTGATACGGCCTTGTAATAATACTCAACATGGCTTAGCTGTGTTGATACTGCTACACGGCTGAAAGCAACGGGAAACTACAGCCGTAACTACCTCCCGAGGACATGCAGCTCTCTCTGTATGAATGATGTACTGATGATGGCTTCCTTCCGGGTAAAATATTCCGGAGGTAAACTAGTCCCCCATTCGGATCTCCGGGTGGGGACTACATGAGAGGGGGCGATCATCAGGAAGATGGATACTGACATTCTGCGAGTCGGAGCGTGGAATGTTAGAAGTTTGAATTGTTGTGGTAGGTTAGAGAATCTGAAAAGGGAGATGGATAGGCTAAAGTTAGATGTAGTTGGTGTAAGTGAAGTACGTTGGCAGGAAGAACAGGATTTTTGGTGAGGCGACTACCGAATTATCAACACGAAATCAAACAGGGGAAATGCAGGAGTTGGTTTAATAATGAATAAGAAAATAGGGCAGCGGATAAGCTACTACGACCAGCATAGTGAAAGAATTATTGTCGTCAAGATAGACACCAAACCAATGCCCACCACAATAGTGCAGGTCTATATGCCAACTAGTTCAGCGGATGATGAAGAAATTGAAAGAATATATGAGGAGATAGAATATTTAATACAATATGTAAAAGGTGACGAGAATCTAATTGTGATGGGAGACTGGAATGCAGTGGTAGGCCAAGGAGGAGAAGGTAGTACAGTAGGAGAATTTGGATTGGGACAAAGGAACGAAAGAGGAAGTCGGCTGGTTGAATTCTGCACTGATCATAATTTATTCCTTGCCAATACTTGGTTCAAACACCACAAACGGCAGCTGTATACGTGGACGAGACCTGGAGACACTGGAAGGTATCAAATGGTCTTCATTATGATTAGGCAGAGATTCAGAAACCAGGTGTTGGATTGCAAAACTTTCCCAGGAGCAGACGTGGACTCTGACCACAACTTGTTGGTCATGAAATGCCATCTGAAGTTGAAGAACTTGAAGAAAGGAAAGAATGCAAAAAGATGGGATCTAGACAAGTTGAAAGAAAAGAGTGTGAGGGATTGTTTCAAGGAACATGTTGCACAAGGACTAAATGAAAAGGCTGAAGGAAACACAATAGAGGAAGAGTGGAGAGTCATGAAAAATGAAGTCAGTAGGGCTGCTGAAGAAATGTTAGGAAGGAAGAAAAGATCAACTAAGAATCAGTGGATAACTCAGGAGATACTAGACCTGATTGATGAATGACGAAAATACAAGAATGCTAGAAATGAAGAAGACAGAAAAGAATACAGGTGATTAAAGAATGAAGTGGATAGAAAGTGCAAGATAGCTAAGAAAGAAAGGCTGAAGGAGAAGTGCAAGGATGTCGAAGGCTGTATGGTCGTGGGAATGGTAGATGCTGCATACAGGAAAATCAAGGAAACCTTTGGAGAAAGGAAATCTAGGTGCATGAATATTAAGAGCTCAGATGGAAAGCCACTTCTAGGGAAAGAAGACAAAGCAGAAAGATGGCAGGAGCATATCCAACAGTTGTATCAAAGTAACAATGTAGGTAATTTGGTTCTGGAACATGAAGAGGTAGTTGATGCTAATGAAATGGGAGACCCAATTTTGAGGTCAGAGTTTGAGAGAGCTGTGAGTGACCTAAATAGGAACAAGGCACCTGGAATTGATGATATTCCCTCTGAATTACTGACTGCCTTAGGAGAAACCAGCATAGTAAGGTTATTTCATTTAGTGTGCAGGATGTATGAGACAGGAGAAGTCCCATCCGATTTTCGGCAGAATGTTGTTATACCTATTCCCAAGAAAGCCGGTGCTGACAGGTGTGAAAACTACCGCACCATTAGTTTAGTATCTCATGCCTGCAAAATTTTAACACGTATTATTTACAGAAGAATGGAAAAACAAGTTGAAGCTGAGTTGGGAGAAGATCAATTTGGCTTCAGAAGAAATGTAGGAACACGTGAAGCAATCCTGACTTTACGTTTGATCTTAGAGGATCGAATCAAGAAGGACAAGCCCACGTACATGGCATTCGTAGATCTAGAAAAGGCATTCGAGAATGTTGATTGGAACAAGCTATTTATGATTCTGAAGATGATAGGGATCAGATACCGAGAACGAAGAATTATCTACAACCTGTATAAAAATCAGTCTGCAGTGATAAGAATTGAGGGCTTTGAAAAAGAAGCAGCAATCCAGAAAGGAGTGAGGCAAGGCTGCAGTTTGTCCCCTCTCCTTTTCAATGTTTACATAGAACAGGCAGTAAAGGAAATCAAAGAGAAATTTGGAAAGGGAATCACAGTCCAAGGGGAGGAAATCAAAACCTTGAGATTTGCCGATGATACTGTTATTTTATCTGAGACTGCAGAAGATAATACCAATATAAATGGTCCGTTATTGGACATTATAAATTTTCCAGCTAGCTCATTCTTGGTTGCCAGCGTTTCGCCCTCATGTGCTAGGGTGGGCTCATCAGTTGGTACCTAGCACACTTACCAATACGCTGGCTAGTGCATACCGTGGAGGCCACTGCGTAGGCTAACTGGAGCCACCGGCAGTGCCAATGCACTAAGAGACTTTGTCTCATCACTAAAAATTGATGCCTGCTTGGCCATCAGATGATATAGATGTTGATTCCCATAGGGAATCTGAAATATTTGTCCTGAATGAGCAAATTTATAATACCAATATAAATGGTCCGTTATTGGACATTATAAATTTTCCAGCTAGCTCATTCTTGGTTGCCAGCGTTTCGCCCTCATGTGCTAGGGTGGGCTCATCAGTTGGTACCTAGCACACTTACCAATACGCTGGCTAGTGCATACCGTGGAGGCCACTGCGTAGGCTAACTGGAGCCACCGGCAGTGCCAATGCACTAAGAGACTTTGTCTCATCACTAAAAATTGATGCCTGCTTGGCCATCAGATGATATAGATGTTGATTCCCATAGGGAATCTGAAATATTTGTCCTGAATGAGCAAATTTATAATACCAATATAAATGGTCCGTTATTGGACATTATAAATTTTCCAGCTAGCTCATTCTTGGTTGCCAGCGTTTCGCCCTCATGTGCTAGGGTGGGCTCATCAGTTGGTACCTAGCACACTTACCAATACGCTGGCTAGTGCATACCGTGGAGGCCACTGCGTAGGCTAACTGGAGCCACCGGCAGTGCCAATGCACTAAGAGACTTTGTCTCATCACTAAAAATTGATGCCTGCTTGGCCATCAGATGATATAGATGTTGATTCCCATAGGGAATCTGAAATATTTGTCCTGAATGAGCAAATTTATAATACCAATATAAATGGTCCGTTATTGGACATTATAAATTTTCCAGCTAGCTCATTCTTGGTTGCCAGCGTTTCGCCCTCATGTGCTAGGGTGGGCTCATCAGTTGGTACCTAGCACACTTACCAATACGCTGGCTAGTGCATACCGTGGAGGCCACTGCGTAGGCTAAATGGAGCCACCGGCAGTGCCAATGCACTAAGAGACTTTGTCTCATCACTAAAAATTGATGCCTGCTTGGCCATCAGATGATATAGATGTTGATTCCCATAGGGAATCTGAAATATTTGTCCTGAATGAGCAAATTTATAATACCAATATAAATGGTCCGTTATTGGACATTATAAATTTTCCAGCTAGCTCATTCTTGGTTGCCAGCGTTTCGCCCTCATGTGCTAGGGTGGGCTCATCAGTTGGTACCTAGCACACTTACCAATACGCTGGCTAGTGCATACCGTGGACATGAGGGCGAAACGCTGGCAACCAAGAATGAGCTAGCTGGAAAATTTATAATGTCCAATAACGGACCATTTATATTGGTATTATAAATTTGCTCATTCAGGACAAATATTTCAGATTCCCTATGGGAATCAACATCTATATCATCTGATGGCCAAGCAGGCATCAATTTTTAGTGATGAGACAAAGTCTCTTAGTGCATTGGCACTGCCGGTGGCTCCAGTTAGCCTACGCAGTGGCCTCCACGGTATGCACTAGCCAGCGTATTGGTAAGTGTGCTAGGTACCAACTGATGAGCCCACCCTAGCACATGAGGGCGAAACGCTGGCAACCAAGAATGAGCTAGCTGGAAAATTTATAATGTCCAATAACGGACCATTTATATTGGTATTATAAATTTGCTCATTCAGGACAAATATTTCAGATTCCCTATGGGAATCAACATCTATATCATCTGATGGCCAAGCAGGCATCAATTTTTAGTGATGAGACAAAGTCTCTTAGTGCATTGGCACTGCCGGTGGCTCCAGTTAGCCTACGCAGTGGCCTCCACGGTATGCACTAGCCAGCGTATTGGTAAGTGTGCTAGGTACCAACTGATGAGCCCACCCTAGCACATGAGGGCGAAACGCTGGCAACCAAGAATGAGCTAGCTGGAAAATTTATAATGTCCAATAACGGACCATTTATATTGGTATTATAAATTTGCTCATTCAGGACAAATATTTCAGATTCCCTATGGGAATCAACATCTATATCATCTGATGGCCAAGCAGGCATCAATTTTTAGTGATGAGACAAAGTCTCTTAGTGCATTGGCACTGCCGGTGGCTCCAGTTAGCCTACGCAGTGGCCTCCACGGTATGCACTAGCCAGCGTATTGGTAAGTGTGCTAGGTACCAACTGATGAGCCCACCCTAGCACATGAGGGCGAAACGCTGGCAACCAAGAATGAGCTAGCTGGAAAATTTATAATGTCCAATAACGGACCATTTATATTGGTATTATAAATTTGCTCATTCAGGACAAATATTTCAGATTCCCTATGGGAATCAACATCTATATCATCTGATGGCCAAGCAGGCATCAATTTTTAGTGATGAGACAAAGTCTCTTAGTGCATTGGCACTGCCGGTGGCTCCAGTTAGCCTACGCAGTGGCCTCCACGGTATGCACTAGCCAGCGTATTGGTAAGTGTGCTAGGTACCAACTGATGAGCCCACCCTAGCACATGAGGGCGAAACGCTGGCAACCAAGAATGAGCTAGCTGGAAAATTTATAATGTCCAATAACGGACCATTTATATTGGTATTATAAATTTGCTCATTCAGGACAAATATTTCAGATTCCCTATGGGAATCAACATCTATATCATCTGATGGCCAAGCAGGCATCAATTTTTAGTGATGAGACAAAGTCTCTTAGTGCATTGGCACTGCCGGTGGCTCCAGTTAGCCTACGCAGTGGCCTCCACGGTATGCACTAGCCAGCGTATTGGTAAGTGTGCTAGGTACCAACTGATGAGCCCACCCTAGCACATGAGGGCGAAACGCTGGCAACCAAGAATGAGCTAGCTGGAAAATTTATAATGTCCAATAACGGACCATTTATATTGGTATTATAAATTTGCTCATTCAGGACAAATATTTCAGATTCCCTATGGGAATCAACATCTATATCATCTGATGGCCAAGCAGGCATCAATTTTTAGTGATGAGACAAAGTCTCTTAGTGCATTGGCACTGCCGGTGGCTCCAGTTAGCCTACGCAGTGGCCTCCACGGTATGCACTAGCCAGCGTATTGGTAAGTGTGCTAGGTACCAACTGATGAGCCCACCCTAGCACATGAGGGCGAAACGCTGGCAACCAAGAATGAGCTAGCTGGAAAATTTATAATGTCCAATAACGGACCATTTATATTGGTATTATAAATTTGCTCATTCAGGACAAATATTTCAGATTCCCTATGGGAATCAACATCTATATCATCTGATGGCCAAGCAGGCATCAATTTTTAGTGATGAGACAAAGTCTCTTAGTGCATTGGCACTGCCGGTGGCTCCAGTTAGCCTACGCAGTGGCCTCCACGGTATGCACTAGCCAGCGTATTGGTAAGTGTGCTAGGTACCAACTGATGAGCCCACCCTAGCACATGAGGGCGAAACGCTGGCAACCAAGAATGAGCTAGCTGGAAAATTTATAATGTCCAATAACGGACCATTTATATTGGTATTATAAATTTGCTCATTCAGGACAAATATTTCAGATTCCCTATGGGAATCAACATCTATATCATCTGATGGCCAAGCAGGCATCAATTTTTAGTGATGAGACAAAGTCTCTTAGTGCATTGGCACTGCCGGTGGCTCCAGTTAGCCTACGCAGTGGCCTCCACGGTATGCACTAGCCAGCGTATTGGTAAGTGTGCTAGGTACCAACTGATGAGCCCACCCTAGCACATGAGGGCGAAACGCTGGCAACCAAGAATGAGCTAGCTGGAAAATTTATAATGTCCAATAACGGACCATTTATATTGGTATTATAAATTTGCTCATTCAGGACAAATATTTCAGATTCCCTATGGGAATCAACATCTATATCAACTGCAGAAGATCTCGAGAAGTTGCTGAATGGTATGGATGAAGTCTTGGGTAAGGACTACAAGATGAAAATAAATAAGTCCAAAACATAAGTAATGGAGTGCAGTCGAACGAAGGCAGGTGATGTAGGAAATATTAGATTAGGAAACGAAATCTTAAAGGAAGTAGATGAATATTGTTACTTGGGTAGTAAAATAACTAACGATGGCAGAAGTAAGGAGGACATAAAATGCAGACTAGCACAAGCAAGGAAGAGCTTTCTTAAGAAAAGAAATTTGCTCACTTCAAACATTGATATCGGAATTAGAAAGATGTTTTTGAAGACTTTCGTGTGGAGCGTGGCATTGTATGGAAGTGAAACGTGGACGATAACTAGCTCAGAAAGAAAGAGAATAGACGCTTTTGAAATGTGGTGTTACAGAAGAATGATGAAAGTCAGATGGATAGATCGAATCACGAATGAAGAGATACTGAATCGAATTGGTGAGAGGAGATCGATTTGGCTAAATTTGACGAGAAGAAGAGATAGAATGATAGGACACATCTTAAGACACCCATTACTTGTTCAGTTGGTTTTTTTTTTTTTTTTTTTGCTAGGGGCTTTACGTCGCACCGACACAGATAGGTCTTATGGCGACGATGGGATAGGAAAGGCCTAGGAGTTGGAAGGAAGCGGCCGTGGCCTTAATTAAGGTACAGCCCCAGCATTTGCCTGGTGTGAAAATGGGAAACCACGGAAAACCATCTTCAGGGCTGCCGATAGTGGGATTCGAACCTACTATCTCCCGGATGCAAGCTCACAGCCGCACGCCTCTACGCGCACAGCCAACTCGCCCGGTCAGTTGGTTTTAGAAGGAAGTGTAGGTGGTAAGAACGGTAGGGGTAGACCAAGGTATGAATATGACAAACAGATCAGAGCAGATGTAGGATGCAATAGTTACGTAGAAATGAAAAGGTTAGCACAGGATAGGGCGGCATGGAGAGCTCCATCAAACCAGTCTATGGACTGATGACTCAAACAACAACAAGAACACTGCATTTGATTTCTGCTTCAGTATCTGCATATGCAATGAGAAGAAATCAAGATGTACCAGTACATTATTATATCTGGCTCCATGGTTGAATGATCAGGATAGTGTTCTTTGTTTTAGAGGGCCCCGGTTTGATTCTCGTCCAGTCCAGTGATTTTAACTTTAAATGGGTCATTCCCCTGGCTCATGGACTGGGAGACTTTACTTTGCCCAACATCCCTGCAACTCATACACCACACAGAACACTATCATCCACTACAATAACATACAGTTTCCTATATACGGCAGATGCTGCCCACCCTCATCGGTGGGTCTGCCTTACAAGGGCTGCACCAGCATAGAAATAGCCATATGAAATTATTATTAAAGAAATAAGAAAGTTATAAATGTATTGCTCTACACACAACTATAGCAAGAGATCTGTACAAACTCTTGTCCACTAACAATTTGGAGCAATGTATTTTCCCCTGTAAGATTACAACACATAAATGACCATAGGAAATTTATTGTATACAAGAAACTGAAGTTATATAATACATGCTCAGGAGTAATTATTGTGAGAGATGTAAAAGGCACTACCTGAACTAGAATCTGTGATCCAGGAAAGAGTTTGAGTGATACTCGAGGCTGGAGACGCTTGTCTTCACAATTCTCCCGAAATTTGTTTGGTAAAGCAGCGTAGCGATATCGTTCTAAAGAGAGTTCCATTGGTACCGCCCCAGTTGGCTCCACCTCCTCTGCGAAAACCTGACTGTCTGTACAAAACAAGGAGATATTAGAAACAAAGCAAATCATAACATACTAAGATGTACATTTCTATTGGCAAGTTAGTAAACTACATTATTGATAGTTAAACAAAAATAATACATTACAGAATCAAGTATTTGATATTCTTCAGCATGGATAGCAAATTTTTGCCCAAAAGAAGTTGCTATTTGCTTTACGTCGCACCAACACAGATATGTCTTATGGCGATGATGGGATAGGAAAGGCCTAGGAATTGGAAGGAAGCGGCCATGGCCTTAATTAAGGTACAGCCCCGACATTTGCCTGGTGTGAAAATGAGAAACCACGGAAAACCATCTTCAGGGCTGCCGACAGTGGGGCTCGAACCCACTATCTCCCGATTATCGGATACTGGCCGCACTTAAGTGACTGCAGCTATCGATTCACAATTAAGTATTTATTTATTTTCCACCTAGTCGATACAATGATTGCTTAAGGCAATTTTAAAGGTCAAAAGTGGTACATGTTTCGTATATTATCAACATCTTCAGCCACATAACACTGTTTAGATGAAAAATATATAAAATTGACCAAGTAATGCTTTAGAGGAAGTGTCCTTAAAATTAACATAAGATTGACAAGATTAAAACAAACAAATAACTCAAGAGAAAATATATAAATTATTTCTACAATAGAAAGCAGTCGTCAAGGAAACACTTGTACAATATTCCATAGAGAAATTGTCCTAATAAATATTCTTTTCTTAATAATTCATGAAAAAAGATCAATTTATAAATTATAAATTATACAATTTATAAGTAATTATCGAAATGAAGAAATCCTGATATCACAGTGCAGCTCTTATTATTAATGTAGATGAAAATATAACTAAATTCCTAGTTGTCAAATCTTATTAAGCCTGCTTTCCTTTGGAACAGTAACTCCTGTCATTCTTTCACAGTTTTGCGCCGGGTGTAATATTGATGATGCGTTCTTCCTTGCTCTTGCACCTGAGGAGGTGGAGGAGCGGGGGATATAGGTGTGTCAAGAACTTCCTTGCTGTCACCTATAGCTTCAACTGAGGAGGAATAAGTTGTAGGGCTATCTGTAGGTGGAGAAATTCCAATTCTTTTTTCTTGATCCTTCTCAAGCATTTTCAAATATACTAGAATTTGATAATATAATGGATTCTTATATTCTACAGCCTCATTAAGGTTATCTCTTTTCTTTACAAGTTGGTCTAGATGAATGTACAGGTCTTCATATGTGTTCATTAAGCTGCCCTTTTTTAACTTTTTTTATGATGGTCAGGTCTTGTTCTATGTTGGTAAATTTATGAGCTGTGGCAGTCATGTGTGATCCCATTGCTGAGAATCTTCTATGTTTTTCAGCATTCACATGTTCCAAATATCTAACTTTAAAATTGCGGCCAGATTGTCCTATGTATGTATTCTTACATTCAAAGCATGTGAGTTTATATATACCGGAATCAAAAAATTTATCTTTTTCCGAGAGATTTATTGTATCATGGTTGAAAATACTATGTTTCATGTTGTTATTGGTGGAAAATGCAATTTTTGAAATTTTTTCTCTTAAATAAATTTGTTATTACATGAATGTTTGGATTATTATATGTGAACTTGATATATTTTTCAGTTTTACTAGGTTCGACTGCTAATTTAGATTGGACCGGGCGAGTTGGCTGTGCACGTAGAGGCGCGCGGCTGCGAGCTTGCATCCGGGAGATAGTAGGTTCGAATCCCACTATCGGCAGCCCTGAAAATGGTTTTCCGTGGTTTCCCATTTTTACACCAGGCAAATGCTGGGGCTGTACCTTAATTAAGGCCACGGCCGCTTCCTTCCAACTCCTAGGCCTTTCCTATCCCATCGTCGCCATAAGACCTATCTGTGTCGGTGCGACGTAAAGCCCCTAGCAAAAAAAAAAATTTAGATTGTTGCTTCTCTGAAAATTTATTAATTATTTTATCAATCATGTTATTGTTGAAACCATTCAAGAGGGCTTGTTGTCGGATAAACAACAGTTCTTTATTCCTTTCAGATTTGGATAAAGGAATACTAAACGCTCTGTTAACGTAACTATAATATGCTGATCTTTTCTGTGCCTCAGGGTGTAACGAGTTGTTCTTGATAGTGGTCAGTGTGAAAGTTGATTTTCTGTGTATTTTGAAAGAAAATCCTTTTTCTTCTCTTGTTGTGACTATGTTCAGAAAATTCAGTGATTTTTCAACTTCTTCTTCTAAAGTGAATTTTATATTGGAATCCAAATTATTCAATATATTTAAAACTTTATTGCTATCGGTGAGTGTGTTATCTATTATAGCGTAAACATCGTCCACATAACGTGTCCAAAAATCCAAACCCTCTATTTGATTAATAATTTTCGTGTGTTCCAAATAGTCTAAGTATATATTAGCCAATATTCCTGATGCTGGGGCTCCCATTGAGAGTCCTTTTTGTCGGTAAATTTTATTATTAAACGTAAAATAATTTTGATTTAACACGAATTTTAAAACATTAATAAAATCTTCAATTTCTGGTATGCTTACTAATTTGTTCTTCGTTAAATTCTTCTTAATGATTCTGATAGTGTCTTCTATTGGAATGTTTGTATACATGTTGGTTATGTCAAACGAACATGTCGTGTGAGATGATCGAAGTTTAAAATCTTTAACTAGATTGCAAAAATCCACTGAGTTTTTGATAGATGTTTTACAATGAAATACGTATTTACTTGATAAGAAATTATGTATAAATCTAGAAGTTTTATAAATGGGGCTATTTTTGAAATTTATGATAGGTCTAATCGGTTCTCCCTGTTTATGTAATTTCGGTAGTGCTCTTGCAGTCGGGAGTCTAGGGTTCATATTTATTAATGTTTGCACATCATGTTCATTAAACAAGAAAGACGTGCTTTTTATTAGTTTTTTAAGATCCCTCTGAAATTGAAGATTTTATTAATGTTTTAAAATTTGTGACATCCCACACTCTCATGTGGCAACTACTGAAACTACGTGGGAACAAGTGAAGAATATCAACCATCGTCTAAATTCACAGAACAACGCTCTGAACATCTTGGCCTGCGACGATCAGTGAACCCCATAGGACAAGTTGCAAACCGGTGTAAGCAAGGAGGTTTTAGATGCTAGAGTGTCGCTAACATTGGATAACCTCATTAAGAACAGTTCACTCCTTGACGAACTTGAAGGCAGAGCACCCAATGAGGTCATACAGAAACTTACAGAGAGTATTGATTTTAATACTGATGTAATAAGAGAATTAACATGTGAACTCACCAAACAAGATGAGGCAATAACTGATCTTCAACGACAGGCGATAGGAAAGATGAGTTGGAAAGTTATCAACGTCGGAATACTTTATGTATAATTGGAGTACCTGAAACTGCAAGGGAATACACGGACAACCACATTCAGGAGATTGCCACTCGGATCAATGTTCCACCTATCCCACAATGATGGACCGTTCACACAGAGTTGGTACTGAAGTCACAACAAAACCAGACCCGACATTGTGAAATTTGTTTCATATGCCTACCGAAATTCAGTCTTCAAATCAAAGAGGCTGCTAAAGAACAGTAATATAACTATACTATACTTTACTATCACTCTAACATCAAGAAATCTCAGCAGCTGTTGCTACGCACAAGATTCTCAAAATGAAGACCCCATCCTAATTTTATAACACATTTAAACCTATGGAGTCGGTAAATAACAGAGACAATAGGTTTATAAAAACTACCCTTCAATTGTTGTTGTTGCTATTGGCTTTATGTCGCACCGACACAGATAAGTCTTATGGCGATGATGGGATAGGAAAGGGCTAGGACTGGGAAGAAAGCAGCCGTGGCCTTAATTAAGGTACAGCCCCAGCATTTGCCTGGTGTGAAAATGGGAAACCACGGAAAACCATCTTCAGGCTGCCGACAGTGGGGTTCGAACCCACTATCTCCCGAATACTGGATACTGGCCGCACTTAAGCGACTGCAGCTATCGAGCTCAGTAAAACTACCCTTCAAATTCCCTTTTATCGTATCACTAAAGTTAACAGCACATTTAATTTCATAACACAAACTGTATCCAATTAAAGCAGTCCTTAGCATCTGTCTCCCTGAAGGAGTATGCAAGGGGCTGAGATCAGGTATTCTTGTGTCTAAGAATCAGAAATATGTATATTTCTAAGAAAATTGTGTTTCTGTACCGTGCTAACATTCTCAAACGTGCTGTAAGCCATTTCACTAAATTCAGTGTGGACTGTGGATGGTGTTATAATGGTGTGCACTGGTAATGTGAAACATCAAGTGAGGACGGAACGTGACCTCAAGGAACTGAAGAAATGCTACCCAGCTCCACTGTAATGAAGCAGCGAGGTAATTGGCATTCCTGTGCATCACTCGATTACTGGAATATTTTGGACGAGAAGTAGAGATAATTTTGGTGAGGCTAACAATTCAAAAGTTTCTCCTTTTGCAACCATTCTATTTAGAGTAGCATATTAGTTATAATTTATTTTAATACTTAGAAATATCTGCTAATGCAATTAATTCTTTTACCAATTTTCTACTCATTATCTCACTTCAGCACATAATTTATAAATCCTTAATTTTTTTTTGATATAGGCTACTAAAATCATCATACTTCTTTGAATGATCTGCTATTGAACTACGGTATTGTGTTTAACCCTTTGTGCTATATTGAGCCGTATCCTGCCGGCCCATAATAATAATTGGAATATTATTTGACCAAATATGTGAAATTTACTTACAAAAGTTACAGTCTAACATGTTAAAGCATCGTACCCTAAGATAGTTGATACCGGATGTTGAGCAAGACAGTAAGTCGCTGGATGTTGCTTCACATTTCCGTATGACCGTGAGAAAGGATAGCGTACCCAAGCGTTGGTAAGGATCGACATGTGTATTAGATGCTGACCAAGCAAGATATTTCAGCCAATGGGAACTTAAGGATTTGGCAAACCTGGAGGCTACACCACGCCAAATCTTAATTCCAGGATGACCAACGTGCTCTGTGGATAAAGTCAGTTTCTGTAGATAATCGGTTTTCCACAGTTTCTGAAGTCAGATATATTTGGAAATGTATTATAGAAATTGGTGGAAGAGATTTGCTAGTGTTTGAACTGTGTTTTGTAAATATATCATAATAAGTATTGTGTCATTATATATGACGAACTCTCTGATTGGTGGTTGGTTCAGACACCCGGGAACCCCAGCATTATTGGCGTCACCGAAGCCTCCTCAGTAACCCAAGCTCTGGAGAGCGTCAGTCCGTAGTAAAAGTTTGAACAGTGCGGATGCACCAACTCTGTTTTTTCGGTGGTAAAGATTTGAACAGTGCAGGTGCATTAACTCTGTGACTGGTGTTATTCCAGTAATAGTAACTGGTTCTCATTGATACTTTAAATTGTGCAGTCGCAATATTTACTGTACTTGAGTAAATGAAATAGTATAATTTTGGAGAGTTTACTTTCTATTGATAAAGACGGTGTTCAGTGACCGCTGAGTAACAAGTGTAGTGGAAATGTGCTATTGTTTCACTATTTCGTGACGGGCGCGTATTCGCGTGGAACTTCCGTACCGAACCGTGTGCTGCTTTTTAAACTGTATTTTTACCCTTTAAGTGAAGTGTGTAATATATATATGTGAATCAGTGTGTTTAGCTGATCTGGTAAAGAGAAGGGTATTTCGGCTCGCAGCAGTAAGCAGCGAAGAGATTATCAACTATAGTCTTCTGTGTTCCAGTGAATTATTTTCCAGCAAGATGATGGATACACCTGCAGAGGAAGGAAGTGCATTCACACATGTTAATGATGTGATTAATATGGAGTAGATCCCTAAATCAGTGGGGATGTAAGCTGCTATCCTGGTTTCCCGAGAGTCATGTAAAGTAAGACGCATGTATTATTTATGGCATGATATGTAAGTTATGTTAAGGTACTAGGGCAGTGCAGATAGAATTTAATTTCATGTAAAGTAAGCCTGACGGCATGTCTTTGTTTAATTTTGTTGCTATGATAGATTCGGATACGAGAATAATGCATGTTTATTTTATTTTCATTTTGCTTTTTGAGTAGATGTTTGGGAAAATGAGGGATTGATAGGATTAGTTGTTGTTTATTGGTGTATACTACTTAGCGTAGGATATTCCGAGTTTTCCTTATGTATATGCTAGAAGGACTAGATCGACAGGTTCATTTTTATATTTACGTCAAACATGTCTTAGTTCATTTTATTTCGGTTATTCAGAGAGACAGGTATAGCTATTTTGCATGATGCATGGTTTTACAGAAGCTGCCAGAAGGAGCTGCAGAACGTCGTCGTTAAAATAAGATCTTTGAAGTTAAGTTGGATTCTGTTTGTCTGATGGTCTACCAAGGACTCGAACTGCGTCTCATTATGTGGAAAGGCCAGTGGGATTAATGAGATAATAATTGCATGCTGAATTATAATGTATTGGTGCAGGCTGATTGTATGCCTGACAAGATAAAGAGTATTGTACAGATGTGTGTGCCTGCCTAGTGTCTTCTGAGTATACTGTGATCAGAATGGACAGTGTTAATTCCAGACTATTGAGTCTGATGTTGTTAAATGGCCCAAGCATGCTAAGAAGGAATGAATATATGTGAGTTTCCGTGTAGTTGATGAAAGGCGTTATCTCATGGCAAGCTGATTCCTGGCCTGTGTTTATCTGTATGTGCGAAGGAGACAGTATTTCCTTGTGGCGGCCTCGGGAGACAAAATCCAATCTTCAGCATAGTGGAGTTCAATATTTCTTTACAGCTCGTAATCTACCCAGAAGTACATGACGGATGACCGCGCTGTTGAGCGATCAAACGCAGCAGATGGAGGCAATGTTGCCCATTGCTTTCTTCATGATATCAAGGATTATTTATATGTTTTTCCCTTACAGGATGATGTTTTACATTATTATTTGTGATTGTTTACCTTGTCTCGTTGCTTTTATAGGAAACAGCCTGAGTGCTGAAGTATTGTTGGTTTATCTAGTTCTGTCTAGATCTTTTGTAGTGAACCGGGATTCACATTAGAATCAGTGTAGCATTTAAGACTTTACTCGATATCCGATGTATATATATGTTTAGTTTGACTATTTGAAGTGTTGTAAATACAGTATAGGATTTGCCCCTAGTATTTTGCATAAATTACATAGCGTCCATTGCGTCTTAATTATTTTTCTTTTCGTCGTAATTTTTTTTGTATAATGTAACTTTTTATTTAATTGTAATTTCGGCGACTCTCGGGATTAACTTAACTTTGAAACCGTATCGTTGGGATGCGATAGTGTGAAACTCCATACGGAAATACCACATGGCAGTGTTTGCGTACACTTGTTGCCATACAACATAAACATTGGACTATAAGAAGAAATTCAGTCTTGATTTATATAAATGTTCTTTGTTGAACTTATTTTGTTAATGTCAAATTTGTATAATCATTCAATTAACGTTTTTAATTTCGACTTATTTAAATACTTTGAGTTTATTTTTTTTACAAATTATTATTTTTCTTGATTCAATTATTTTCGTGTGATTTGATCGGGGATATTTATTAATAAATCCATCTTACCCCCTATGATTGTTTCTCATTCGTGTTATACCTCCATTTCCTGTCATTGATTGCTATTTTAGTGTAGAACTTCGACTTTTTATCCTGACCCAATCGACAACCAACCCACACTCTGCCCAACCCTGAGTTAGTCGGAT
The DNA here is from genome assembly GCF_040414725.1 of Anabrus simplex. Taxonomy (NCBI): domain Eukaryota; kingdom Metazoa; phylum Arthropoda; class Insecta; order Orthoptera; family Tettigoniidae; genus Anabrus; species Anabrus simplex. The sequence continues at coordinate 1,195,944,708 of NC_090266.1, read as the reverse complement.
GTTCATACAGGAATGGAGGCATCGTCCTAGCGGGTATTTACCCCTGGGTACGGTACAATATTGTACTCATGACAAGTAATGAGTGTGTCTTACCTGACTTACTATACAGTGTTAGTGTGAGAAACACAAGAAGTCTTAAGGTCATTCATATTAATTCTCAGTCTCTTGTTGAATCCTCCCATATATCTGAGTGGTACATTTTTGGCAAGAGTTCTTTTGATATTATCGGAGTCAGTGAAACATTTCTTAAATCTTCAGTAACAGATCCTGCCATCTTTGTCGATGGGTATAATATTTTCCAAAATGACAGAATAAACAGAGGCGCTGGTGGTGTTTTACTTGAAGAACAGCATAAAATGTAGTGTACTTAGCAAATCTCCTGTGGAGTGCAGTAAGAAACCTGAGTACATAATCCTTGATATAGCCCTTTCAGACACTAAAATTCTTTTCCCATGTATATATCATCCACCAGAAGTAGGGTTCATGAGTACATTCCTGAAGGATATGTATTCTCATGTTATGAATTATAAATATATATTCATTGTGGGTGATGTTAATGTTCTGTTCGGAACTCGGACATTTGAAAGTGAAAACATACATGATGTGCTGAACGATTGTAACCTCAACTGCCTTCCATTCAATCCAACCTTTCACACTGCCACTTCTGATAGTACTCTCGACATAATCTCATCCAACTGCAAAGATTTGGTAGTAGAATACGGAGAGGAACCAGCTGCCTTTTTTTCTGGTCATGACTTGCAGTGTGCTGTATTTACTTTATCCACGCCGAAACAAATTCCTAAAACAATTCTTGTTCGAGACTTCAGTAAATTTGACGTGAACAATTTTTGTGCTGATGCTGAATTACTAACCTGCAATGCGTTTTTTCAGTCTAATGACGTAGATCAAAAATTCTCTCTCTTCAACAACATTGTACTTTCTCTCTATGACTGGTATGCACCCCAAAAAAATAATTCTTGTAAAAACACCAGTCAACAGCATGGTTCAACAAGGTGTTAAGGAATTGATGATAAACAGGACAGAGCTAGGAAGAAACTTGTTAAAACAAAACTTCCAGATCATTACGATCAATTCAGAATCCTACGTAATGATATAAGACAAGTCATTAGGAACACTAAACTGAAGTATACATACAACATCTTCTGTAACAGTAAGAGCACCTCAGCTTCTTGGCGTGCTGCAAAATCACTTTGTATTGGATTCAGTCACTCTCTGTAACTCCATCTGAATTAAGTGAATATTATATGACATCAGTCTCTAACTCCAACATTCCAACAGTATCAGAGACTGCCAAACATTCTAGATTTCTCACTCCAAGTAACAGAGATAAATTCTATTTCATGTATGTAAACCCTTAACAGGTAGAAAAAGCAGTCAGATCAATTCGAACTAAAGCTAAAGGTCCAGATAAGATTTCAATATCCATGATTTCTACCTGCACTAACATATGTCTTCTTGCCCTTGCGCATTTGACTTATCTCTATAGAATGGAAGAGTGTCAATGTACATCCTGTGCCCAAGGTTGATTCATCCATATAATATGAAAGATAATCATAAGGGCAAAGATAATGTGAATGTCAATACTAGATGGCTAGAGCTAGTGAAAATATAGGGGAATAACCCTAGAAAATTATTAAATAAAATAAGTGAGAATAATGAAATGAAGATGAAGGTTCTTCCACTATGGCTGGTTGGTCCAATTAAAGTTTTAAATTCATTATGAAGGGTATTTGTAACTGAAATCCAAGTAATTGTGAGACGTGAAGGAATTCATCAGTAGATGAAGGGTAATATTAAAAGTCCAAGGAATGTTCTTAATCAATAGGCCTATCAACATCCTCTGTGCAGTTAGTAAAGCACTAGAATAAATTGTTCATGAGCAGATATGTAAATATCTGTCTAAATACCACATTCTAAATCCCTACCAATCTGGTTTCAAGAAGGGCGATAGTACTACAACCGCTTTGCTGAAGGTTACAGATGACATACGCGCGGCCTCTGATAAGAGGCAGCTCACTATCTTATGCCTCTTTGATTTCTCTAAGGCATCTGACTCTGTTGATCACGAGTTGTTTCTTGCTAAGTGCCATGCTGACCATTCAGCCAAGGAGCCAGACAGAATATTACTTGCATACATTTATAAAAATTACGGTTCTGAGTGAGAGAGTGCTATCCAGATGAAGAAATACAGTTCCAACGTGATCACTCACTCATCCACACTAGCAATACAATGAGACATGTCTTTTTCTTTTTTGAACAACTGGAATAGCTCAGAATGGTCCCTCGAATTCCAGACTTGAAATGCACAGACAACATACGAGCAAGGTTGAAAGGTTCTTTCAGGACATTCTGGTGTAAACCCTGCCCCCTCACCCCCACCATCCTTGTTCATAAGGTACAGTGTGAGATTTCAATTACCGGTACATCTTGTCATTTTGCATATCTTAACGTCTATTATGTGTTGGTCACCCTCATATGCAAGTACGCGTTCCAGTCTAGGTAACGTTACCACCAAAGATCCTAGCATTTGAAATCACCTTTTGACTGACCATGAACAATGAGAACATTGAAAAAATGATGTTTACTTCAATAGAATTTCAATCCCTTTCATACACTGCAGGCAAGGAAAGAGCTGGCTGGCTAAATAAAATGTAGCTTCCACTGATATCTCGGTCTCATTTAAGGCTGTGGTAGTATGAAGTTGTTGAGGTATGCCTGTGGTCCTGAAGAATGACACTCAGAACATAACGAATGCATCTCAGTGTATGAAAGGTGCTACTTGTAGGGTCAGCTGTGCTGTAATAACAGTTTTGTGCATAGTGAGATAAGCAATGGCACCTTTCATCACACTTTGTATGCCTTATTATACCACCATGATCAGTTTTTGTGGTTCCCCAATAACTGCATAAACTTTGGTACTATTTGAAGATCTAACTAACCTCTGGACTGAAGATTAATAGAGAGACAGTTTTATTATTGATAAGCAAAGACAGGCGAAATATTAAATTTAATATTCTAAACCATATCTGACTCCTTGGCTGAATGTTCAGCATACAGGCATTCAGTTCAGGCGCTCTGGGTTCAATTCCCAGCCAGGCCATGGATTTTAACCGCATTTTCTTAATTCCTCCAGCTTGAGGGTTGGTTGTTTATGTTCATCTTAATACACATTGAAGGTTTTCGGTGACACAAGGATGGGAAAGGGCTAAGATGTGGAAGGTAGCGTTGTGGCCTTAATTAAGGTTCAGCCCCATCTTACCTAAAAGAAAATGCAAAATCACCGCAAACCATCTTCAGGGCTGCCAACGGTGGGAGTCAAACCCACTATCTCCCTAATGCAAGCTCACAGTTACGTGACCCGAATCGCACAGCCTATCTGCTCGGTAATACAATTCTTCATTTGCATACATTGCATCAAACTACAAGCCACCACAAAAACACGCAATAGTGAATATTGAATATATTCCTCCACATAGTGTTGGTATCAAAAGGCATCCGGCCGTAAAACTGAGGGTAATCCACATTAGTGCCAACCCAATGTAGTTGGGAAAAAGCCAGGAAGAAGAAGATATCCTAAACCATGGCTGGTAGTGCAATGGAAACAAAAGATTTTTATAATTTGCAGTGTGTGGAATTCAATTTGGATGAAAAGAATTTCATATTTCACAATATTTGGTTAAATTTTATGAAAATATTCATATTACTTCTTATTTTGTAAGATATACAATTTCTTGCTTTTAAAAAATAGAAATATTTTTTTCTTTCACATTTTGCAAACACATTTTTTCCCTCCATTAATATTTCCAATAGCAATGAAGTAGGCTTCCTGGATATTGTATCAAGACGGTTTTAAAGGAAATAAAATAAACCAAACCCCATGGCACAACAGCAGCGACAGGTCTCGGCCAACCAAGCAACCGCTGCTCAGCCTGAAGGCCTGCAGATTACGAGGTGTCATGTGGTCAGCACGACAAATACTCTCAGCCATTATTCTCGACTTCCTAGACGTATTCCAGGAAATATGTCTGAAACATTTCCCGACACCAGGACAACCTTACACGTATGTTTTGGGGTGAGTGGAACATTTGCTGCAAGGATATGTGATCGTAAGCTGCATGCAAATGCCTGTCATATGGCAAAGATCAGCACTGCATGACCACCATATTCATGGCTTAAATCTTAAGGTGATCTCATAAGGCTTCAGATTTCTTCTACCAGCATAGCTCAATATGAAAGTATTCCTTACAAGTTAAAGTTTTTAAATGTTCTGATGTGGATTTGTACCAAACCTATTTCCAAGGCCAGAATTTCGAGCTCCCCAGTCAACACACTGAAACTACCAGATTCCAACAATGTTTGCAACATTTTCAAGTAAGGTCGTTCATATTTAACATTGCAGAAAGATTGATTGCAAGAAGTGTTAAACTACCTCATTAAATATGTGTATATATTATGATCAACACAGATGTATCACATATATTTTTGGCTTTTTAATGAGCTTATGGGTGCAATATGTTCTCCAGTGTTTTCTCAAAAGTTCATAAAGGAAATTCCGTTTTAAATAAAGACAGCAACAATGGACATTGTACGACACATTATGTCAGGCATGTCAAATTTCAAGTATATTTCAATTTTAACATTGAAGACAACAAAAGTTTTTGCAAGAAGTGAGGTCATGTTGTGTAAATAATGTCTATATATTTATATATCTTTTGCATTTCTCAAGAAATCCTTAAAACGGCATTGGGTTCTTCCATTTGTTTCAATTTCTGAACAATGAGTGTTGTAATCTACCACATGATTTTATGGCTGATGAAGTCTCAAGTAGAGACAAAACATGTCACTAATATTTAATATGTTTTTTAATTAAATAGTTTTTCACTTTTAAAGAAACGTGTATTGATTGGGTGGACCAAAACCTAACATTGTTTCTTAGTTTTAACTGTATCAATAGGGATTTATACGATGAAGTTCGTAAATTGTACATACCACTTAGTCGAGCAGCTCATCTTCTTTCTCCCAAGTCTTCCCAGCCCAAACTTTGCAACATTTATGTAATGCTACTCTTTTGTCGGAAATCACCCAGAACAAATCGAGCTGATTTTATTTGGATTTTTTCCAGTTCTTGAATCAAGTAATCCTGGTGAGGGTCCCATACACTGGAACCACACTATAGTTGGGGTCTTGCCAGAGACTTATATGCTCTCTCCTTTACATCCTTACTACAACCATTAAACACCCTCATGTGCAGACAACTGTACCCTTTATTTACAATCCCATTTCTGTGATTACCCCAATGAAGATCTTTCCTTATATTAACTCCTAGATACATACAATGAACCCAATAAGGAACTTTCATCCCGTTTATCATCATACAATTGCCTGCTGTCCATCTCACAACATTATCAAGGTCATTTTGCAGTTGCTCAAAATCTTGTAACTGTACAGAATAACATCATCTGCAAATAGCCTTATCTCTGATTCCACTTCTTTACTCTTATCATCGATATATATAACAAACGATAAAACAGTGCACTAGGTTACTTGCCGCTTCACGTCATAAGGTTGTTATTATTATGATTATTATTATTATTATTATTATTATTATTATTATTATTTTTATTATTATTATTATTATTATTATTATTATTATATATAATTCGCTGGGGCCATCAAGGACCACGTTAAGTCTTGTTGCATTTGACATTGAACTTGGCCTTCTTTAGAGCCCAAATTTCACTCATTCTTTGTGAGTGGGCCTGCTTACGCTCCTCTGTCCAAGGGGCACCGTGTCTTCTCTTCGGTTGCTCGTCCCGGTTTAGCCCGTTCGTCAATATTTTCTTGCGGAAGAGATCTCTGTTAAAGGCATCTTCAGCTGAGATATGTAGCATTTGCAGGTCTTCTTTGGTATTTCTAAACCAGGGAATTGTGGTTTTGGGATTTGAATCAAAAAAGTGAAAGATTTCTTTAGTTAACTTTCTTCCGTCCATTCTTTTCAGATGACCGTAAAATCGTGCCGGTCTTTTTCTGATTGTGTCGGTAATTTTCTCTATTTTGCTATAGACTTCCTTGTTGGATCTCTTTTGATGGATTCCATTTCTGTACCTTGATCCCAAGATTCCTCTCACAATTTTGTGTTCTCTTTTCTCCAGTTCTTCAAGGAGTCCTTTGTTGGCATATAGAGACAGGGGTTTGGCTGCATATAGAACTACTGGCTTCAGAACTGTTTCACAGTGACGTATCTTAGTGTTTTGGGAAATGCATTTTTTGTTGTAGATTGTGCGGGATGTTTGGTAGGCTATTTCCAGTTTGCGTACTCGCTCCTGAAGTGCTTCTTTGTCTAGTCCATTTTTCATGATGATCTCACCCAGGTATTTGAATTTGTCTACTCGGGTGATGTCCCCGTATTTTGTATGGAGTTTTGGTGGAGCCTCTTTGATGTTAGCCATTACTTCTGTTTTCTCAAACGATATCTGCAAACCAGTTTGTTCGGCAATTTCCTTTAAAATTTCAACCTGAGCTCTAGCGGTTTCTATGTCGTTTGAGAGAACAGCAATATCATCGGCAAATGTTAAGCAGTCTGTTGCGATCCCCTTGGATTTGGTTCCTATTCTCAATGGACTGTAGTTGGTTTCCTGTAATCTCACCCGCCAGGTTCTGATGATCTTTTCAAGAACACAGTTGAAGAGCATCGGGGATAGCCCATCACCTTGTCGAACTCCTGTTTTGATGTCAAAGGAATGCGAGAGACATCCGTGGAACTTCACCTTGGATTTTGTATCGGTCAGGGTGGCTCTAATTAATGCCAGCAGTTTCAAATCAACTCCAAATTCATTTAAGATGTTTAGCAGGACTTCCCAGTCTATGGAGTCGTACGCTTTCTTAAAGTCCACAAAGACAGACACATACTGCTTGGACCTTAGTGTACAATATCTGATGATTGTCTTGAGATTTTGAATCTGTTCAGCTATTGAGCGACCTTTTCTGAACCCTCCTTGGTATTCACCTATTTGATGTTCGACTTGTTCTTCCAAACGCTCCAGGATGGCAAGTGATAGAATTTTGTAAGTCACGGGTAGCAAAGATATTCCTCTGTAGTTGTTGATGTTCTTCATGCTGCATTTTTTGTGTAATTGATGGATCATAGCTATTTTCCAATCTTCGGGTAGGGTCTCCTTGTTCCAAATTTCTTCTATTTGCTTTTGCAGGATATCAAGTGATTCCTCTGGGGCATATTTCCATAGTTCTGCTACTACTGAGTCTTCCCCCGGCGCTTTGTTATTTTTGAGACGGGCAATGTGGCGCTTGATTTCATCTCTGTCAGGTGGTCTGGAATCTGGGTACCTGAGTAAGGGTACCTTGGTCTCAATAGCGCTTTGCTGTTTAGAGCAATTAAGTAAATTCTTGAAGTAATCTGCCAGAATGCTGCAATTTTCTTCATTTGACATCGCTAGTGTGCCGTCCTTTCGCTCAAAGCATAGAGATGGTGGTTTATAGCCAGTGAGTTTGCGTTTGAAGGCTCTGTAGTACTCTCTGCTTTCATTCTTCCTAAAGTTTTGTTCTATCTTTTCAATGAGAGATTTTTCGTATTTACGTTTCTCAGTTCTGAACACCCTAGCTGCTTGGGCACATTGGGTTTTGTAGGTTTCCCAATCATTTTCTGATTTTGTAGAGTAGTACTGTTTCCACGCATTGAGTCTTTCTTGGAGGACTGATTCGCAGGTACTATTCCTCCAGGCATGCTTTTTGCTTCTCTTGATTTCTGCAACGTCTTTGGCAGCCTCAACAAGGAGACTTTTGGCGTTGTTAAAGTCACAGTCATTTGGTCTAGCCTTCTCCTGGAACTCCTCGACCCCTTTGCCGAAGTTTATCATTGTCGAAGCGTGTGATCTGTTTGGTTGTCTTCCTTGTGTTTGCGGGAATTGGTTAGAATTTGATAAGAGATATATAATGATCTGAGGCCACATTGATGCCTTTCTTTACCTTGACATTCATAATCTCAGGGCTGTTTCTCCTGGAGATTGCAACATGATCAATTTGGAACTCTCCGAGAGCTTGGACGGGAGAACGCCAAGTCATTTGCTTTCTGGGTAGATGGCGAAAGTGGGTCGACATGACCTGCAGGTTGTGATTTTCGCAAATGGACACCAGTCTTTTGCCGTTGGGATTGGTTCTTCTGTGAGCAGGGTAATTTCCTATAACTTTCTTGTACTTCTGTTCACGACCTAGTTGGGCATTCAAGTCACCCAAAAGAAGCTTGACATGGTGTTTGGGGATTTTGTTTAATTTTTCATCCAGTAGGTCCCAGAAATTATCAACTTCGTCTGGATCAGACTTGTTCTTATTGTTTGTAGGAGCATGTGCGTTAACTAGGGCGTAGGTTTTGTTCGTGCATTTAATTGTGAGTATAGACAATCTGTCATTCACAGGTTCGAAATTTGCAACCGATTTAAGGATCTTGGTTCTAACAGCAAACGCGGTTCCAAGCATCACAGCTCCATTGAGGATTCCTCTTTGCGCTTTGCTCTTGAAAAATCGGTAGCCTTCGGATTCAAAAATCTCTTCATCTGGGTACCTTGTTTCCTGTAGGGCCATTATGGATATCTGATTTTCATGAAGAGCTTTGGTGAGGGTTTTCAGCTTGCCAGTTTGTGTAAGTAAATTTATGTTGAAAGTTGCTAGAAAGGTTTTTAGATTTTGGCCTGAGTTTTTGACTCTTCGGGGTACACCGAGACGCTTCGACTCGTCTCTTGCATGATGTCGAGTCTCCCCCAGAATCCGAACGAGAGTCGTGCGCCGTGGCGTTCACGACGAGGGATTTATCCGAAGATTTACCTCCTGGGGTATGTTCCTTGAAATGTTGTGCCATCATGCTTTTTGACTTGACTTTGCTTTGGACGGGTACCCATCCTTTTACAACTAGGGTTGTTAGCCCTAGAGGTTGCCTCAAGATGTTTTCTGGCTTCTGGTCATTTACCAGTCTTCGCCGTAACCCTGGCAAGGGACCAGTTTTTTCTTCACGGTGGTATTTTATTTCCCTACTACCCTCTGACTCTGCTGGCGGCAGAATCAGCGAGCTTCCCCAATTCCAATGGGACGCGCCCGATGGAGGTAACCGGTAAATCCCCACACAGGTTATTATTATTATTATTATTTAGTATTATTAATCTTTAACCTTTATAGGATCAGCTGAAGAACTGTGTGTACCAAATGCCAAGAAGAATGCCATGGTGTGTGCATTGTGAAACATATTTGTAAACAAGTTTTTGTAAGTGTGGAAAACAACTGGAAACATTTTAAAACATTATTGGGTCGGTTTCAGTGTGTTATATTGTAGGTGTGTACTGGTGTTATTCGAGGTTCTGGGTTTGTATCTACAAAGCGTAGGCAAACAATGTGTGCTTACTGCTGTGCTAGATTTTTTAGATTTTAGATCAAGTTGACAATAACAATATTTTGTTCATTAATTTCAATCTGAACTCCAAAAAAATTTGTGATAATACGGAAAATGAAGTATGGAACGTAAATAATATATATTTACCATAAATAAATTTTGCTTAGTCAACACCACCTAACCAGGTGGTGTTGGCTTAGTTGGCTTAGTTTAGAAGTTACAAATACAGTACTTCATGTCAACGTTTACAACGCAGTTTTAGTATATATATAAAATATTCTTTATTTTAAAATGTTAATTTGGTTCAAACTGCCTCCAGTTACATCTCATAAGAAAAAGGGTTGTTTTCCAAGATTTTGAAAAAAAGAATCATGAAGAAACATTCATTACGGACTAAGTTATAGGTTTCTGAAAGGAAATGTAAAAATATGCCTCGAACGCCTTGGTCTTTCTCACCATACCACATGCTAAAGAGCTGGTCTTCTTAGGTGCGCCCTCCTTGAATATACCCCGTCCTAAAAGGGTTAGAACCATCCCAGATTTTGTTTACATTGTTATTTACCGTTTCCCACCAATCACAGTTACTTTTTTAAAACTCCCTCATGCCTGCTTTATCAGCCATATGGTACTGCATAATAGTCCTACTTTTAAGACCTTCCTTTCTATCACATTTACTTTTAACTACCAGTACGACAAAAACAGCTTCATTATCACTAATACCACCTATTACTTTGGTTTCTCTACCGAGTTCATCTGGTTTTAGCAGCACCACGTCCAGGATATTTTTCCCTCTAGTTGATTCCATCAATTTCTGAATCAGCTTTCCTTCCCATATTAGCTTATTTGCCATTTGTTGGTCATGCTTCCTGTCGTTCGCATAACCTTTCCAATTGACATTTGGTAAATTCAGATCTCCCACTACAATAACATTCCTTTCCACGTTATTTCCCACATACCTGATTATCCTATCAAATAATTCTGAATCAGTGTCTGTGCTATGCTTTCCCGGTCTGGAGAATGTCTCTGCTAACAATTCTACTAGCTCAAGCTTTTGAAATTCTAGCATCATCTCCAAACATTACATGAAAAATCGTCAGTCATCCATTTAAAAAGTGTTCAATCTCAGATGCCCTTGACAGCACAGAAGACGATGCCATGTGCAAAGACAGTGACAAAGAAATAAGTAACAATAAATGTGAATCATCTGATGGCGATGACTGACTAAACAATTAAATGGCTGAAAATGTATTCCTTATGCTTTATGTGCTTCTTTATTTATTTATTTATCTTTTTTTAAATTTATTTTAGCTTCTTATTTCCAGGGGATTGGTTTAAAATCAAGTAAAATCAGCACTTCACATCACTATACAGTACCTCATAGACAACACATCAACTAAGCTCTAGTGCGCTTCGCATACAGGAGGAGGCACGTCTGTGACCAATCAGGTGGGGAGGGCTGTCTGAACAATCTGACTGGCCTGAAACCACCATTCCGTAGGCCATCTCCAGTACAAGGACGAATGGTCCATTCCTTTGCGGTGTTACAGTTTCCATTTTCCTTTGTGTAGTTAAGTATGAAGGGCTGAAACCTCACTACAATAATAGTAACACTGAGGTAAATAAATTACACAGGATTTAGCATAACAAATGCATCCTAGTAAAATACAGAGCTTATAATTGCTTCAAGCTAAGGGATATTTCTTGAAATGCAATATATAAGATTTCTGAGTTAAGAGTTAAGATATCAGCTGGACAAAATGAGCAATACACAAAAATGAAATTAATAAACTACATGGATTTCATATAAAAACTAACTAGCATAGTTCTCGTGTTATTAACAAATTTGTTCAAATAGGTTTAGTCAAACGTACAAGCCAATTTCATTAGATCACTTTTCTTCATAATGAAAAATACCAACAAATGAGCACTGTTATTGGAACTACTTCATCAACTTCATTACTTTGTTCATTTCAAGATTTTAATTTCATGACAAAATCTGCCCTTCTGATGAAGCAGAAACAAGCTCATCTGGGCATGAGAAGTAATAAGCCAGTAAGAACCACTTGTATTGATAATGAGAGCACCTCTCTTTGAAAATGATATAGTGTGAAGATCCAATATTTGTCCTTGTACTTAAGTGGCTGATATAAGCAAATATTACCTATCAACAACAGTCGGACATGGCTAATTACACCAGCGAGATGTTGACATACTCGGGCCCTCTCCTCTTCAGTCCAGTGAGCTGTTGGCTGAGTTACTCCAGCTTGATACTTTGCCCAATTGAGTACAGCTCGCCACACATCTTCTTCTTCCAGGGCAAGCTATAATCAGAATCATTTACAAGTAAAAAAGCCATCTATGAAATACACCTACTTTCCCTCTCTCTTTTTTTTCTTCTTAAAAATAATGTAATGCTAAAGCTTACTTACATAATCAGAGGAGATGAGTTTGACCAGTGCATCTTTTGGCAAGTTAAGAAAGGAGTTTGTTTTGACACACTCAATGGCATTTTCTCCCACATAAGATATACAGCGTTCTATAAACGATTTGGCACCTTTACCTCCTATAAGAAAGAGAGAGAAATCCACTCAACCAATTTCAGTTGTTTCTTACCATCAGAAAGCTTATACAGTAGAAGTCCACTACAGCGAGTACGACATATAACGAGAACCCCGCTTTATGGACAATGTTTTGCTGTCTCTTTTAAATTCCTATACTAAACTGTATATTATCTTTCGGTTACAGCAACAGCCCCATCACAGATGCATCCGTTATTATGAGCGAATAAGCGCACACAATTTTTTCCGTTACTGACATTTATGCACCCCATCGATTATGCTGCAGGCAATCGATTATCTTCGGTATCGTTTCCTCGCTATGTCCACTAGCGAGTCCTCTCGTCGACATTCGAAGGGGATGTCCGAGTCGATTAGTAATACCCGTTGACTGCTGTTCCATAAAGAAAATTTGAATAGAAAGAGAACATATGTTCGTAATAAATGCGTAAATAATGTGTCTGATAACAGTTCTTAACTCGTTAAAAATAAAGGCTGACTAAACAATCGCTTAATTTTAATGCTAAATAACTGCAATTAAGTAAAAAAGGGATGCACCTCGAGATATGGCAGAGTGCATAATTTATTTCAGAGGTTAGTTTATATTTTCTCGCGTCTGGTTAAATTACGGAAAGGTTATTATAATGTAAATTTATTGCGAGAAGTTTATCATTTCTCTACTGGCGCTTGAAGTATGTTTTCATCATACCTACAGTAAGGTTAAGTTAGGATAGGTGACGCAGTTTGAATAAGGAAACTGCCACAAAATGCAATCGATCATCTTTGGTACGGTATAGAATTCTCATTATGTACATTTACGACATGTTGGAGTCGGTTAGTAATACCCAACGACTGCTGTTCTCTAAAGAGAATTCTAAATGAAAGAGGATAACAAGTTTTCAGAATAAATGCATAAATAACATGGCTGATAGCAGTTGTTAACTTGTTAAAAATAATGGCTGAAGTAAACGATCTCTTAATTTTAGTGTTGTATACTGAAATTAGTTAAGAATGTGATACACCGCAAGATAGGGCAGAGTACATCACGGATTTCAGAGGATAGTTCATATTATCTCGCGTCTAGTTAAATTTCCGAACCGGCTGTGAGCTTGCATCCGGGAGATAGTAGGTTCAAATCCCACTATCGGCAGCCCTGAAGATGGTTTTCCGTGGTTTCCCATTTTCACACCAGGCAAATGCTGGGGCTGTACCTTAATTAAGGCCACGGCCGATTCCTTCCAACTCCTCGGCCTTTCCTATCCCATCGTCGCCATAAGACCTATCTGTGTCGGTGCGACGTAAAGCCCCTAGCAAAAAAAAAAAAATTTCTGAACGGCTATTGACATGTAAATTTTTAGTGAGGATAATGCATTTCTCTACATGTGTTTCAAATATGTTTTCATGACCTATATACAGTTAGGTTAGCTGACGCCGTTTGAAGAAGGAAACTCTGGAGTGATACCGTATTTCCCTGAATCCAAGACCGCACGCACGCACGCACGCACGCACGCACGCACGCACGCACGCACGCACACACACACACACACACACACACACACACACACACACACACACACACACACACACACACACACACACACACACACACACACACACACACACACACACACACACACACACACACACACACACACACACACACAAAATTTGTTGACAATAAACGACCGCCTCTTTATTATACATTGCTAGCCATGACAACTAGTTGTACGGTGCCTGTGTGTAACGTCACTGGATCTCGGGAAATAATGAGGAGACAATGACATTCTATTAGCCTCTACAAAATCATTTCTCAAATCTGCAGGATGGCATCAAAACATGCGAGCCTTCGAATTCTTAGAAAGGCCACAGCTACTCAGTGGCAGAGTTATAATGCATCTACTGTACCTGACTCTTAGTAAAATTAAGATTTATAGTCAGCAGGAATATTTTCATGATGGATAGGCGTAAAGATACGTGGAACAGGTACTGCCGGCAAATATTCAACGGGTTCTTGTCAATATTATGATGCCAATTTTAAGTTATTGGTTATTAAACACTCGGAAATGTAGAATAATTGTGCTGCCGCAAGAAAATATGGCATAGGCCAGGGTAAAGCAAATATTTGGTGTCAGCGTGAAGACAAAGCTAAAAAAATGTGTACTGTACAAAAATGCAGTCAGTGATATGCAACAAGGACGCTTTAAAGAAGTCAAAAATAAAATTGTGAGGTATGCGCACGAAAAATGCAAGGGCAGAATGGCCATACCGTGGGCGCAATAAACTCATTCATTGACCTTCAACGTCCGCGATTAGGCCTAAACATCGCTAGCCGCTGAAGTTGGCCAAACCCGGCAAGCGAGACGTGCGTGTAGCAGAAGCCGGTTATATCTGACGCTGAGTAAAAGTACCATAACAGTTTTATAGACAGCAAGAATATTTTCCTGGCAGATCGCCATATTGTAGAGACGCATGGAATAGGTAACTTATTGCCGGCAAATTTTCAACGTGTTCTCTTTGGTATTATGATGACAATTTTAAGTTAATGGTCATTAAACCTGCAGAAATAAAGAATAATTGTGCATCAAGGGTTATGAACTTCATGTTGTTGGCCCGTATTGAACTGAGATAACATATAAATTATAAACAGGAGAGGTTTCCACCTATTCAATACATAGTTGTATTTACAATGTTATTTACACTACATGGGACTAGTTTCAACCCTACACGGGGTCATCATCAGCCATATTTAAACATACACAATATATGACGAAATCCTAAAACATGTTTCTAATCAGTAAGAACCTTATGAATATATAATTTACAACATGATGTGTGGTTGAACTAGGCAAGGTGCTATGGCGCTAAAAGTGTTACAAATTAAAGTGAAATATTGTGAGTGACATACGTGAGCAGTATATAATACAAGTACAGTAAACACGCTAAAAAGCTTGGGTTTAAAAGTGCAAATGAGATGTTCTGTGTTGTAGGTCAATTTGATTTTAGACACATGGTGTATCAGATGGAATTCAGTAGGTCCTGGTTATACATAACGGTTGTATGTGGTCCGAGTGCTATGGTACTAAGAATGAACACAATATAACATGACACATATAATAAAAGTATACAAGTATGGACAATGTTTGAGTAACACATGTGTAGACGATACTCTCTAGAAGAATCTTTGAAGAGCTGATTTATACACTGTATCAGCTTAAGTAGAAAATTGATACTTGGTGTATAAGTAATCAAGCTATGCAGATAGAGCTGCATGGTTGATTGTTGGAAATGTGCAGACTGAATATGAAGTTTTAAAATTCTTCTTGAGAATAAAATAGACACTGCGCATGGTAATATCAATGGGTGGAACGCTCAGCTCATAGTGGAAACCAAATTGGACCTATTAAAATTGAGAAAAGCCAGTAAAATGCAAAGTACGCATTTGCAACTGCAAACACCGCCGCGCGAGGTGAGTGTCCATTAGCTTTGTTGTAATCTATTCTTCTTTTCGCGTACTTTGCATTTTACTGGCTTTTCTCAATTTTAATAGGTCCAGTTTGGTTTCCGCTATGATCCGAGAGTTCTACCCATTAATATCACCACACGCAGTGTCTACTTTCTTCTCAAGAAGAATTTTAAAACTTCATATTCAGTCTGCACACTTCCAACAATCAAGCATGCAGCCCTATCAACATAGCTTGATTACTTAATACACCAAGTACTGTATCAATTTTCTGCTTAAGCTGTTACAGTGTATAAATAAACTCTTCACAGATTCTTCTAGAGAGTATCATCTACACATTTGTTACTCAAACATTGTCCATACTTGTATACTTTTATTATATGTGTCATGTTATACTGTGTTCATTCTTAGTACCATAGCACTCGATCCACACACAAGCGTTATGTATAACCAGGACCTACTGAATTCCATCTCATACACCATGTGTCTAAAATCAAAATGACCTACAACACACAACATCTCATTTATACTTTTACACCCAGACTTTTTAGCGTGTTTACTGTACTTGTATTATACAGGGTGAAGCGTAATTCGCGCACTCGGGCGTCGCAGCGCGACTCCTCACATGCCAGCAATAAAAAAATGTCTCTTACAAAATTTCGTCTTGCGAGTACATCCGGTAGAAAACAGACGTTAAAGAGTAGCAATCTGGCAACACTGTAACCATATGTAGGGTAACTACCGCTGTCAGCACGTCCCCGTCGTGCTGTACAGTTGGTGCAGTGGGTAGAGTTTTTGGTTGGCATGCAGGAGGTCGATGGTTCGATCCTGGGTTGAGGCGCATCTTTTATTTGCTAATTTCCATCTGACATTACCTACTGTGATACAGTAAGACACCGTTTCTAAGGTCACATGTATCCTACATTAACAACATAATAATAATAATAATAATAATAATAATAATAATAATAATAATAATAATAATAATAATACATTGAGATACGTACTAAACAGCATGCGGTTACCAGACGCAACACGCAATGTTGAAAGGCAGAATTATTGGGACCATGGTGATAACACATACAAATTGTAACCCAGTTTGGGCATTATTCGCAGAGCATGTTGCTAGGCCTACGGTAACATAAGGCCCTAACGAAATGTAATGGACCTGAACGAGGCAAGAATAATAGTTGGTACTAATCTATGGGACCATTGGAGGAGGGTACAAAGAAAACAGGTTTCACATCTAGTACATGAAGTGGTGCGAATAAATTCACGCCCACGACGTGGAAAGGGCGCCTTTCAAAGCAGACCAATGAAAACGATTGTTCGTCCATTTCTAGGATCGTAGTATGTAAGTGCAAATGGTTTCTAGAGGACCCACTGCAATCGCTGTTGACGATTAAGATGCCAGATACCATACCACCTGGACTACATTTACGAAATAAAAAACATACGCCTCAACCCAGGATCGACCACTCGACCTCCTGCATGCTAACCCAAAACTCTATCCATTGCACCAACTGTACAATACAAGTTATGCCTGCTGACAGAGGTAGTTACCCTACATGTGGTTACAGTGTTGCCAGATTGCTAATCTTCAACGTCGTTTTTCTGCCGGATATACTCGCAAGATGAAATTTTGTAAGAGACATTTTTTTATTGCTGGCATGTGAGGAGTCGCGCTGCGACGCCCGAGTGCGCGAATTACGCTTCACCCTGTATATTGCTCACCTATGTCACTCGCAATATTTCACTTTCATTTGCAACCCTTTGAGCACCATAGGACCTTGCCTAATTCAACCACACATCATATTGTAAATTATATATTCATAAGGTTCTTACTGATTAGAAATATGTTTTAGGATTTCGTCATATATTGTGTATGTTTAAATATGGCTGATGATGACCCCATGTAGGGTTGAAACTAGTCCCATGTAATGGAAATAACATTGTAAATACAACTATGTACTGAACAGGTGGAAACCTCTCCTGGTTATAATTTATAAATAATTGTGCAGCTGCAAAAAAAAAAAAAGAAATGCGGCAAAACGAAAGTCGATGTTCAGCGTCTAATAATAGTCTAAAAATGCGTACTGTACAACAAAGACATTCATATGATTTTACAAAGAGCATTTTGAGCCTGATTTAAATTTTTTAAAGGAAAAAGTGGGGTTCGTCTTGGAATCAGAGAAGTATGGTACTGTAAATTTTTCGGAATTAAATTAAACATACACTTTCAGGTAGTACCAGATTTTAAAAAATAACAAACAAGTAAGCCGTAGTGTGGATATCATCCATGGAAACACAAGTTTTGAACAAACCGATTGTCATTTCATACCGATTTTAATGTATGGGGGTTTTCTGACTTCACAAAAATAAGATATAACGATAATCCGCTAGAGCGAGTAAATTTTCCGCTGTTGTGAATTCTCGCTATAATGGACTTCTACTGTATTTTCTAAATTATTACAAACTATATATAACTATGCTAGCTTATTAGGGGAGCAGGTAATTATTTAAAAAAAGTGAAATAGGTCTGAAAAATTGTGCATCCAGGAATTTTAAAAGTGAATACACTGCTTGTACTGTTAGTTCTATTAAAAAACAGAGCCCACCAAGTACACTAATATGTATTTTCTTCCTAACTAGCAGTTTTCTAGCAAAAAATATCTGCATTTTGGCACATGGTTTAGAAATGAAAGGTAATCTGTTAGTTATACAAAAAAAAAGGAGATTGTATGCAGGATATAATATTAAATATCCTACAAAATTGTTAATATGCATTTTCTTCCTATATCTAGCAGTCTTCCCGATAATTACTTTTCCACGTTAAAGAATCATTGTGAGTGTATGGCTCAGAGGGCTCACACATTGAGTATGGTACAGCTGGGTGGATTAGAGTGAAAATTGTTATACTGGTATTCCTCAGTGGTGCAAGTCTAACAAATGTTGTTTTTCCACTATGTTAGAGAGATTTTGCCCAGTAGTACAATAATCACCACCACCATCTCTGAGAGAAAGGAAGGTGGAAGACAGGGCACAGAGTAATGAAATAAAATGCAGAGCAAGCCACAGGGAATGTACGTCTGGGACCCTTAAAAGAAAATATTCAGCCTAATCTGTACAAAGTACAAGTAATTTTGCCTATCTACCGGAAATGACATGTTAATTCATTGATGTAGAATTTAAGGAGAGAAGTTGCGAGGTAAGTTACTACTGGATTGCACACTATTTTTACTAACAATGTTCAAATCCACTGCTATTTTCACTTCAATGCAGGCAGCACTGCAGGTGCTGTTAATAGCCATACATATACTGACCAATATGTTTTTCTTTCATCAAACTGGAGATTTATTTTAAATGCTTATCAACTTTGAGAGACTGAAATATAATTTTATAATTTGATACCATCATTAAGAAATTTTTGAATCTGAAAATTCAAAAAAATTAAAACATAAAAACACCTTTTCTAAACAATTTAACTAAACTATTCAAAAACTACAGAAGTAACACATAATTGATGTGTACACCTCTAGCCTGTTTAAGAGTAATCACATAATGTCTATCCACAGTAATACTTCACAGCCACTATCTTCAACTGTAACACTTCCTATTTGTTTATGCCCTTCCATTCACTATAATTCATTGACAATTTTTGCCATCTTTAGAAACATGTATTGCCACCTCTTGTTTTAATCACACTTCCAAACTCTCAGGCATGTTCCTGATTAATGTTAAAATCCTTCCTGTGGAATCCGCTCCCATTATTCTTGAAGAGCCTCCTGCAAGTCCTGTAGGATGTCAGGGTAAAGTTGCCAGACCCTTCATCCCAATTTACCCCATAGATGCTCAATGGGATTCAGATCTGGACTACGAGAAGACAAGACCATTACATGAATCTGAACTTCATCCAAGTATTGTTGTACACATTGTGCAACGTGTGGGCAATCACTGTCATGCATTAGGATGAAACCATTACCAATGAAAGGAACAAAAAAGCTCAACATGCTCATCAAGGATTTCATACATATGTTGAGGGTCCTGTGATCCATAAAGACCAGGTCCATCCTCGTAATCCATCTGTGAGAGAAACTTTGGTAAGGTGGAAATTTTGTCAGATTACAGTTGTAAGTCCATACAGAACAGATAATGAAGTTTATCACATGCATGATTTGTCCTAGCCGTCAAATTTATTTCTGCTCAAACCTTCACCAGACCTCCCAGAAAAATTAAAATTCGTCGTCATCATCATTTTCCAACTCCAGTTTCCCGGGTGTGGTGTACAAGTGCTTGCCATCTCTTCCTGTCTGTATAAATCTTCTGTTCCAGGACATCTTCTTATTTGATACCTCTCTCCTCCACATCTGATTTCACTGTGTCTATCGAGCATTTCCTTGGTCTTCCCCTTGGACTATTTCCTTGGACAGTAAGGTGGAAGTATTGTCCGGCAGGTCTCTTGCTCTTCATTCTCGTAATGTGCCCATAGCACTGAAGTTTACACTTCTTTATTACACTGGTAACAGGTTTGGTGAAAATATTACGGGGAATAATTTTATTTTTTCAGTCCTCCTCCACACACTTTCTCTACCATCTGGATTTCAAAGGCAAAATCGAGACCATTCAAAGAACAACATTTTCTCCCGATGTCATGTCATCCAGTTGCAATGTTCTGTCACATAATGCAGTCGAGCAATACAATGTTGTTGGGTGAGTTATCGACCCACAGTAGGTCTTCGAGAATGAGAACTGGCTTCTTCTAACCTTCTTCAGACAGATCTCTGGCTAAAGTTCACCCTTCGGACTTGCTAGAGTTGATTTCAGATTTCAATAGCAGTGGTGTGATGCTCTCAGAGAGCTTGCAGCCACATAAACCCCCTCCATTTCATCAACTGTACAGTATTTACTGGGGGTGTATGCTTGAGAGCGCCTCACAGATTTTGAGAATATGATCTGAGTAAGCTACCTGCTGTGAAAGTAAAGTATTCAACATACAATTGCTAGGAGAGCTTCTTCAGAAATCATCACTAAATGATGGTTTCCTGTGTACTCTCCCTTAGAATGATGATCGCAATTATCCAAGCAACATTCAGCAGACCACAGGAAAACATTGATTGGTCAGTGACAGCTAGTCCTTGAAATTGATTTAGTTCCTTTCAATTCATCCACAGTGTCCATACCTCCCATCATCTTATAGAAGAATAGGAGCACAGGCTACCTCTCCTTGCCTCTCCAGAAGTGAAATCAGAGGGACAATCTTATTTTTCCTTGAAGAATAAGAAAACAAAGAAGAGTCATCCCAAAATCCAAACATACTACTGTTCACAGGCTTCTTAGAGGTGGAATATTTTTTTGCTTTCCAGATAGTTCCAACAATAGATAGGCAGTGGTTTTCAAGAACCGTCACACTTGTCCCAGTGCTTGATATTGGCTGTACCATTTTTAAGCAATGTTTTGCAGTGAATTGTCACTTCTGAATGGCCCAACAGGTTGCTGAGAGGGATAATATTCCACATGAACTATATTACAATAACTCTGAGTACTAACTAAGGCAAAGTGATATACTTTGCTGGTTTACTAAGTAAACAAATACTGCTGAAAAATGAATTCTCCACAAAACCCCTCCATTTCTTCAGTTGTACAGTATTTACTGGGTGTGTATGCTCAAGAGCATCTCATGGATTTTGAGATGATCTGAGTAAGCTCTGTTCTGTGAAAGTCATCGAACCTCACAGATCTAAGCGAGAATCTGAAGCGATATAAATTCATTGCTGTTTTTAAAATCTCAACACCTGCTTTGATGGGATGAACGAAGAATGCCAGCAAGATAGAGAAGCCCAAACACTCTTTAAATCTTTAATTTCTCTAACATCTATAGGAAGAGCATCAAGTGCTTGTGAAAAATTTGCTCTGCTTTGTTCATTCCAAATATCTGTAATTCCCACTATTTTTTCTATTTTGGAGTCTGCAAAATAAATACTCCAAATTTCTATAAGAGAAGGAGCTTTGTGAGCTTCACTTCTGAGTCCATGTTAGTGAAAATTTGTCAACATGTCCTCCTCTTTCATTGAGAGGAATGTACTCGCCATGCTGTAATGCCAACTTTAACGGTGTACACTAGGCTGCTGACCACGTATTCTGGGTGATGTATCACATTTGATCTATGCGTCGGGTCATCATGTACTTGCTCAGCCACTAATTCCTCCAAGTTCATATTGTATTCACTTAAGTTCAAACTGTAATCTTCACTGTCACTGTCATTCTCTTCAGTTTCAATGAACTATCTCCTTGCTTCCTGTTGCTCTAAATCAGGGAATTCTCTTTGCATCTTGACTTGTTCCACTCTGAGCTCCTCATTGCTGTTTTTTAATTCCTTCTCCACAGTGTCCAAAAGCTTCCTGATATTCTCCTCTTCATCGGCATCAATCATAAAATGGAGAATTAGACAGGTCATGTGAGGTGTAGAAGACCAGGTTGGAAGTAGAACATTTGTACCATGACTTCCTACACAACAAGAATCACAAGCTGGCAAAATGTACTTTTGAAAGTATCTGCTAAAGTTAAATGAAGTATTGTAGGGAGGGAGTGCTGTGGTCAACAATGGTGACGTGAATAATACAAACCTGGTCTAAAAGACTGCTACGTGGCCTCTCCCAGGTTAATACTCACCTGCAGTACGGTCTTGAATATCCATGGCTGCAGCCAAGAAAGTGCAAGCATTAAGAACTGATAGAGTTGACGTGACGTGATCTTCGCAGGTAAGTCTTAGCTCCTCCACTCCTAACTCCTGAGCTACCGTCAACATCTCAAATACGCCGCTATCCTGCAAGATTACCTGAAACATGGAGGGTATTTAAATTTATTAATAAGAATTAATATTTGATGCATGAAAGATAATCTTGGCTCTTGTCAAAAATAATCTACTAAGGCCATGTGATGGAACAGCCATGAGGATAATGGAGCATTAAAAAATAGGTTCAGCTAACGAGTAATGATTCGCTTACATTCTTAATTATATACTTTAAAATCTCAGCATATACAAGCAGCATGTTAATGCTTTCCAATAACACTTATCAGTACATTTTGTTACATTTCAGTTTCAAATGTTGTACCTCCTAGTAGAATTTCCTTTTCTCTCCTCTTCGTGAAAAGTAAGAATACATTTCTGTGAAGTTTAAGACAAGTGATAATAATAAAAAGTTATTTTTTTTTTTGCTAGTGGTTTAACATCACACTAATTTGGGTAGTAGACAGGTTTTTGGTGAAAATGGGGTAGAAAAGGGCTAGGACTGGAAAGGCAGCAGCCATAGCCCTCCTTAAAGTACAGTCCCAGCACTTCTCTGGTGTGGAAATTGGAAACCACAAAATATCATCTTCAGGGTAGTCAACGGTATGTTTCGAACCATAGTCCTGCACTGAGCCAGTTCACCAGGTTTCTAGCTCAATCAGGTTTCACTTAGGCCCGGCCTAACTCACCTCACCAGATGGCCGCTTCAACCTAACCTCACTCACACTACTTGTGTGGGCTAGTCTGAGACATCTTTGCTTAACAAAGTGCGTGCACACAATAGAATTTCTGACTCACTGTAACTCACATAGATATTGTCTTGTTTTAGGCCAGCAGCTGTCTGCAGCCAAGAAACATTCATGTTGGACATATTACAGGGTAATTAACAGTAGCTTCTGTACTTAGACTTGTGCTCTTCAATTGATGTTGAACTTTACTGACACAGGCATAACAGTCCTTGCACTCGAAAGCAGATGAACACAGTAAGTTTCAAATAATAATCAGTCTGTTGATCAATTAAAAGACACTCTGTAAAAAACAAACTACTTGCCTCTAAATCCACAAGTTTCCTAAAAGAAAATTGATTTTCCTTATTCACAGAACTTGGACAGCCACAAGACCAAATGTTGCCAATTCAGAAATTAAATTTTAAAAAATATAACAAGTGGCCTAATTTCTCTGAGGATGAAGCAAAAATTAAATTAAAATTAAAAGGTGTAGAAATCCAACTGATGAACCCGCTGCTATACTGGGGTGAAACGCTGGTAATTTCACAATTGAAAAAGCCCAAAGAGCTTATATATTTTTAGATTAAAATTGCTAAAATTTTTATTAATAATATTAATGTCATTAGAAAAAATGAAAACTGGTTTTCTATTATGAAAACACACAAATTTTTCAGAAATGAGCATAATGTTCACAGACTGTCAAGAATGAAAAGCATTAGAGATTTTCAGAATCCATGACATGTTACGAGCACTGATGGCAACTAACAGTACCTGTGAATGTCGCCTGGAGTAACACATTACAATATACAGTAATGTATGTTACCATTATCATCCCACTTACCAAATATTTCAAAAGTTAAACAATCTTGTAATAAACAAAATGCAGTTGGCTGATACTTGTCCTACTCTGCCATACCAATAAGCCAAAAACTTCCAATGTATGTACCCTTGAAAGACTGTGCTATTCAAAGGTACATCAGATAATTTTATGAGTATTTAAGTAAACCATTTATGTTTTGGCACTATCTATAGTCTAGTCTGCATCATTCTAGTATAAGTAAAATAATCTGTTCCAATCATGCAAGGCCTCTCATTAACTGTATACAGCAATCATGTTCTTGAGTCAGCTAAGTTCACTTGTGAAGTGACGTCATATTGTGAGGTAGCGTGCACTAGGGGCTGTTGCTATTGTGCTGGTGTTGGCCAAACAAAGAATGAAAGTACTGTCTTGCTCACAGTGGTGATAGTGGTTGTGGTTACAACTGGGAGATATCCTGGTGACAGTATCTGCTTGAATAACAAATGTCTTCTAAATGTAACATACGGTATGTAGTTTTAAAAGATACCTGTATCTAATATAAAGTATAAATTAAAATATTGACAATAAGCTGAGATTATGGATATTTGCTTGTGTATAGTGTACATATATTCATTCATATATACATACATCTATACTGTACCCAGTAGGGGCATGAACCAAGGAGAAAAGGATACATGAGGAAATTTATTCCGTGTCTGTGGGCAAGTTTGCAGGGACTTGAAAGGTGGAGCGCTTTATAGCGTCATCCAAGCCATCCAAGCAGGGGAAAGGAAGATATTGCGGGATGAACAGGGGAATCCCCAGGGCCAGTAGGAGGGGCTTAACTCAGTCACGAGACCTCATTCAACAGAGAGAGAGGTGTGTTTTATAGAGAGTGAAATCTCCAACAAATCAAAAATCAACATAACCAACATTGATTTTATTGCATGCATTTCAAGGATTTAATTAAAATGACATCAAACATGAAATCAGCAGATCAAAATAATAATAACTGAATTGATAAGGACCTGTGGCACAGTTTCTTATATTAAAATTGAAGAGAAAAAAGTAGTGTGTTATACAAGAGTGGAAATCACCATTAGCCATCTGGCAAGCATCCGGGGAGTACTTGAAACCGGGAAGTACCTTCAAGTGAAGAGCAGATATATCACCATAACTCGAGAATTTACAATCTGATCTTTTACGCATTAATCTCAATCTGTATCCAATAACACCAGTCACCTGATTACCACACTATTTTATTCATAGCACCCCCAATGCAAAGGGGGAACTCAATTTTGAGTGGGGGAAAGTATCCTGAGTTATGCCATTTTGCAGCCGAGGTCATAAGAGGAACTGGATACCCTTACCACAGGATGCTTGACTCTTTTACCTCGGGTGTGAAACACATATGTAAGTGTTCTGAGAACTTTTCCTTTTGAGACTGATTTTTGGTGAACATTTGAGAAATAAATATCATTTAAATGGCATATATTCGAAAAATAGTACCCAGTAAAGGAGCTGTGTGTGGGAAATGTGTATTTAACTAACTTTTTTGGGGGGATGACTAAACATTCATTATTATCATCATCATCATCATCATCATCATATTATTATTATTATTATTATTATTATTATTATTATTATTATTATTATTATTATTATTATTATTATTATTATTATTATTATTATTATTATTATTTGGAGACAAAGGTGATCGGGGCCTGTGAATATTACAGGACAAAATACTCTACTATGAAGAATAATGAAACATATAGGAATGCGTAAAACTTTCATTAAGCCCAAAGTTTAGAACAGTGTGATGTTAAAGTCCTGGTAATCGCTAAGTGCCATGAATGTGACATTCGAGAATGGGAAAATAACTGTGTGTGTTTGTTCACAACATTAGCAGTGGATAGTGAAGAAGGAAGGACGATGGATTTCCATAGCAAGAATGAGAACTGGAACCAGGACTTCACAGGATTCAATGTGAAGGAGATGATGCACTAAACACCACTGTGGACTTACTGGAGTTCGAATGGAGATGTAGGGAAGGATGGAGTAAAAATTTATTTTCTATTGCATGAACATTTCATGATGCAAATTAAATTCATAATTTGTAAATATCAGATTAGGGTTAGATAAAAGTGTGTCTGGAAAGTAGGTCACATAAGTAATGTCAGGCATGGCCTGAGTGTGTATTTCCTTTTAATTTGTGTAAATATGCATGTGGAATTCATGGGAATCGATCATTTTTCTTTGAGGTATTTTTCCATATATTTCGAACTAATTTTACTAAGTTTGTAATTGTGAATGCCTGTAGATTTTTGGGAATATTTAGTTGTTTGTAGTACAGTATTAGGGTCATCCTTGTAATGTTTATTTATGAGAACTGAATATTACCATTATGTTGATTTTGTAGAATACGTTTGTGAATGTGATTTATTAATAGTAGACATGAAGAGGATCTGTGACTGAGGTTTTAGTGTCGTCCACCTTATAGCTACAGTAGGTGAGAGACATTGTGTTTAGACTCATTCTTATTTTAAGAATTAATTAAAGGCTGCAAGTAGAAAATGTAGTAGCATCACCCTAAATACCTTAGAACAATCAATTATCAGAAGGAATTAAGTTGATATGAGGATAGGGCAATAATGTTATCTAGGGATGTGGTGAGTTTAGAAACCAGGATTCTGGCATGGAGAGATTTGATGTCCGCTATGCAATGGATTATTATATGTGATGCCTCAATGAATAAAATGGATGAATGGGCTGAATTTGAATATATGAGTGAGGAAGATTTAAAAGCTGAGAAGGCAGAAAAATATGTATTTGAGATTGTGAACATCAGCCCATATGTGTAAAATATTTGTGATGACTGGCTCCTAATAAGAGGGAGAACACTATGAGTTGTTTATGTGTTGCGACACACCCAGAATTGGGCAAAGTCGACTGCCAATCGCTTTCAGAAAAAAGGGGACAATTATGTCTGGTGTGAGGCAGAGATAATGCAGAAAGCTACTTATAATGAGACTGGATTTCCAAACAAACAAAATTTTTGTGTGATTCATGATGGAAGGTCATTATTTCATCATTATAATTTAATCAGAGGTAGGGTCTTTGAGCAAGCATTATACAGCCATTATTTCAAAGATGATAGTGGGGATTTCAGAGCAGGGTGACCGCTTATTACTAAAACCTCGGTGGCCTCATTTCGAGTGGCCACCTACACATAAGGTGGCTGTGTTCGACTGGATTCATCATTTCAATGTTTGAATTGTTGTTTGTTGTATATAAATTTGTATGCTTATTGATGATGCAAGTTCTACCTTGTGGTCATATACCGTATATTGTGTCCTGGGTTTGTGTCTGAACCAGGGTGTTTTTCAAGGTTTTAAGTATATCCAATTGGTGACAGTTCAAGTTGTGAGTAGGTCCCACTAAGATTAGCATAGTGTTTGTGTAATTAAGTTCCGGTGTATAGGGAACAATCTAAATAATTTGTCTTGCGCACACATGGTCATGGCAATAATATTTACCAGAATTGTACTCTGTCTTGCCTTCAGGTGAAATAATTCACAAAGAAGTCTATAAACAAATGAATTTCACCTGGCCAAGGATTATTCCTTTGCAACAATGTCTTATGGACATGTTAAGATTTTGTATTCATTTGAGTTAGTGTTTATTCTTATGTTTAATTTTTCCATCATCTCCAAGAGTCTATAAACCTTTATTTTTAGCCGATATTGATTTTCATTTGTTGTAGTTAGCTGTAACCCTTCTCCTGCTCATGTAGGCCCTTAAGTTAGTAATAACATCCAGCATTTAACCCAATACCCCCCCCCCCCCACACACACACACACACACATTCACATTGTAACTATGATCACTGTATCAACAGTCATGTAAAACTACAAACTTACCATCAACACATACCACAGCCTGACTCCCTTTGATCTCATAACACCTCAGTACAATCAACATCTCCCTTTCATAATCTTGTCATAATACTTTTGTACGTCTACAACAAAACATCAGCATAACAAACTATTCCTCTCACAGTATGTCTCAATAACTAGGTACAGACTAAAATCTGGTCCTGAAAATCCTGTAGTGGTCTGAGTTCCCAGTAGCTTCAATCCATACTATTTTTCAATAATAATTACATTCTATTCTGTAAATTGGTGCAAATAATGAATTTATTATATTAGAAAGAACCTTATCCAAAGCCCATATTACCTTTATTAATCCTATTACTGTACTCTTCAAATATATCATCGCTGATATGCCAAAATATTTCTCCATTTCAGGTCTTGCTCCCTTGTGACAATTTATCATCTTCACATCCTCAAGTATGATTCTGTTATCATCGACATACAAACTCTAACAATATCTCAGAAACCAGACAGACTTAAGAAGATTCTGGCATGGAGAGATTTGATGTCCGCTATGCAATGGATTATTATATGTGATGCCTCAATGAATAAAATGGAGACTGGATGTGTACAGGGATATTGTGTAAGTTCATCCGAGTTATACAAAATACTGCTCATTTTTCCCCTTTGCTTTTTTGAAAGGAGAGAGTTAAAAGTGGGAAGATAGTGGTTATGGCCTTAATTATAAAACACACAAAGCTAAAATCTTGCTTTGCGTTCTACCATCAACACACACTGCAGCCTGCATACTTTCAGACTTGTAATACCTCAGGATAATCAATATCTCCCTTTGATACTCTTGTCATAGAACTTTTCTAGGTCTACAAAACATCAGCATAACAGTCTATTCCTCTCATAGCATGTCTCAAAAAACAGGTACAAACTAAAGATGCTACCAGTGCTCTTAACACATGATGGATTGTGAAAATCTCTACCTTGATTTTTATTCACCACAGTCTGTGAATATTATGCTCATTTCTAAATTTAAAAAAAAAACTGATAAGTGTTTTCTTAATAGAAAACCAGTTTTCTTTTTCTCTAATGACATTAATGGTTAGTAGAAAAATGGGAAACCCATACTGAGGACTGGTGATAGTGTGATTCAAACCCACCATCTCTCAAATTAAAGCTTACATTAACATTATTATTATTATTATTATTATTATTATTATTATTATTATTATTATTATTATTATTATTATTATTATTATGAAAATCTTGTTTGCATAAAACCTTACCTAAACACATGAAGACATCTTAACTTTATCGTCAAGCTTTCTGACAGGGAATTTTGTTCTCCAGTTACAAAATTAGACAAGTTTTAATATAAACTTTCATGAATTTGTATTGTCAACTACAAGCATTCAATGCATTATATAACAGAAAGAGAATTACCTTGCCTGTATACACGTACACAATGAACTGCCTGAATGTCTCAGGCTGGAAATGTGGTAGGCGTACAGGGGTAGGTGTGCCAGGAGCAGCTGGAGAGACAGAGCAGCCAGGAATGCGGCAGATCTCACCCCGTTTAGCAGTCTGGAAGCTCTTACACCTGAAGGATCAATGTTTACATTTGATATCCAAAGAAAAGAAGACATTGTTAATGCTGAGCATTTTTAACTTACTATCTATATAGTGCTCATAAAGAGCAGGACTTCAGGATGTTGTTATCCCATGGGAATGGTAGGAAAATTCCTATCCCGAAATGGAGGTGGTATAATAAGAG
Source organism: Anabrus simplex (assembly GCF_040414725.1). Taxonomy (NCBI): domain Eukaryota; kingdom Metazoa; phylum Arthropoda; class Insecta; order Orthoptera; family Tettigoniidae; genus Anabrus; species Anabrus simplex. Next base: position 1,195,915,303 of record NC_090266.1, on the reverse strand, counting down.
AATTTATTGGACTCCAACCTATTCAATGCATTACAGGATGTTAACATTTTTAGTTAAACATCGTTAAAATGGAGACATGTTTCGCCCTCCTTGTGGGGCATCATCAGTCATATCAAAGCACCTCAAAATTAAACCAGACGTCTGGTTGGAAATTATGAACATAATATGTAAGAAAGAATACATTAAAAAATACGTACAAAGGTCCTATCCTAAACGAAATAACAATAGACTAGTTACACATAGTAAAATACGCTAGTGGTTTCTTAATATTAAAATGAGGCCATCATATGTACAGTATAACAATGAAAGTAATCAAAATCTATATGATATTGAGTTCGATGGTAGTTCTACATAGTATATACAAATGTTGGCAAAATAAAATACAATTTATAGTTACTGTACACTTTATTTATAATTGTTAAAATTGATGAGGTAAAACATTCCAATTTGTCAATTTGTAATTTGGCTCCAATCAAAATAATTCGCCCTAGGATTCATGAGGTAGTCAACTCCGTTGGTCACTCTCTATATGAATGGAGTGCACAGTGCAAGTGAACAGCTTTTGTTAATTATAAAATGAGGCTGTGCTAAGACAGAGTTAAAACAACACCAGCTTCAAAAGAAGATAGTTAAAGACATCATTAGAATTCTTCCTAGTTGACTAGAGGTTTGCGTATATTTTGTTGTTGAAGTGTGGGAAAGTCAGTTGTTGGTTGAATGGGCAACGGTCGAAAATGTTGTGCAGTGCAATCGGTGTTTGAGCTGTCCTACATGTGAGGGAATCTTGAAAGCTGTTGAGCTGTTACCTAATTGCTAGGAGGTTTGTGGAGCACGGGCTGTCGCTAATCTTAACTTTATCGTCAGGCTTCCTGACAGGGAATTTTGTTCTCCAGTTACAAAATTAGACAAGTTTTAATATAAACTTTCATGAATTTGTATTGTCAACTACAAGCATTCAATGCATGTCCTCAGGACATTAGTGACAGCCAGTGCTCCACAAACCTCCTAGCAATTAGGTAACAGCTCAACAGCTTTCAAGATTCCCTCACATGTAGGACAGCTCAAACACCAATTGCACTGCACAACATTTTCGACCGTTGCCCATTCAACCAACAACTGACTTTCCCACACTTCAACAACAAAATATACGCAAACCTCTAGTCAACTAGGAAGAATTCTAATGATGTCTTTAACTATCTTCATTTGAAGCTGGTGTTGTTTTAACTCTGTCTTAGAACAGCCTCATTTTATAATTAACAAAAGCTGTTCACTTGCACTGTGCACTCCATTCATATAGAGAGTGACCAACGGAGTTGACTACCTCATGAATCCTAGGGCGAATTATTTTGATTGGAGCCAAATTACAAATTGACAAATTGGAATGTTTTACCTCATCAATTTTAACAATTATAAATAAAGTGTACAGTAATTATAAATTGTATTTTATTTTGCCAACATTTGTATATACTACGTAGAACTACCATCAAACTCAATATCATATAGACTTTGATTACTTTCATTGTTATACTGTACATATGATGGCCTCATTTTAATATTAAGAAACCACTAGCATATTTTACTATGTGTAACTAGTCTATTGTTATTTCGTTTAGAATAGGACCTTTGAACGTATTTTTTAATGTATTCTTTCTTACATATTATGTTCATAATTTCCAACCAGACGTCTGGTTTAATTTTGAGGTGCTTTGATATGACTGTTGATGCCCCACAAGGAGGGCGAAACATGTCTCCATTTTAATGATGTTTAACGAAAAATGTTAACATCCTGTAATGTATTGAATAGGTTGGGGTCCAATAAATTCTCTTATATTGAGATTCTTTCAATACGGAAAATAAAATGATTTACATTACTTGTAATGGAGGTGGTAACCAATTGAAAGCTTAGGAAAATTGAAAAAAATTATATCAACTGAGGCAGTCATTCAACAACTAGTAAATTCATTACTTTTAATTACAGAAGTTTCAAAGCAAGCTATTGGATCTTCTAGAACAATATTTGTAATATTTTATCACAAGGAGATCTAGTCATAATGTAGAATCATCGGTGGCATGGGGGCTGGGTGTATGTGTCATCTCCATACTCATTTTCATCCTCATCACGACGCGCAGGTCGCCTATGGGAGTCAAATCAAAAGACCTGCATCTGGCAAGCCGAACTTGTCCTCGGACACTCCTGGCACTAAAAGCCATATGCCATTTCCATTTCAATGAAACTAACAATACAAATTCAAAGCATAAAACAAATGGGATATAAATAATGTAAAAATTACCAGAATAGGACATAACCACATTTGAACTAGTGTTATAATAAATGTACTATCAAATTTACCTACTATCAGTTGGTTCTTATTACAGCACATAGTAATCAAGATTAGAAAATTTAATAATTTATTCCAAAGTAATGAGTTAATGTGCACATGGCCACATAACTTACACCATCAATGTGAAGGACTTAATTAAGATTGCGTTGTATGAGCAAATACTGTAGCACTTATGGTAACATGCAGTTCTATTTAATGCCTTAGTCTGCCATAACAACTGCTATCCAAGCATATAGACACCAGATACTGGCAGCATGGGGACATCCTCAGCTGTAATGCTTGACTTTCGTTAATGGATCTGCAACCCTCATTACAGACAGTACCTCGGTTGATTTCGCGAGGTCAAGGGGGTCCTGTTTCAACATTCAGTCTTTTCCTTCCTGGCTTTTTCCTCAGTTTCTTGGAATTGGTACTTCATGAGAATCTGGCCCAGTTTTATACCTTGAAGCGCTTCCATCCCAACCCTATAATTGACGGCGGGATGTATTCACCGTTGCATGTTTCTGTGATGGTTGGTGGTGTGGTGTGTTGTGTGTAGATAAAGAGATGTGTATTGAGATAAACACAAAGACCCACTCCTCCAGCCAGAGGAATTAACCATGTTGTTGTTTGAGTCATCATTCCATAGAATGATTTGATGCAGCTCTCTGTACCACCCTATCCTGTGCTAACCTTTTCATTTCTACGTAACTACTACATCATACATCTGCTTTAATCTGCTTGTCATATTCATATCTTGGTCTATCCCCTACTGTTCTTACCGCCTACACTTCCCTCAAAAACCATCTGAACTATTTCTGGGCATCTTAAAATGTATCCTGTTATTCTATCTCTTCTTCTCGTCAAATTTAGCCAGATCAATCTCCTCTTGCTAATTTGATTCAGTGTCTCTTCATTCGTGATTCAATCTACCCATCTCATTTTCAGCATTCTTCTGTAACACTTGAAAAGTTCTATTCTTTTTCTTTCTGAGCTAGTTATTGTCCATATTTCATTTTCATACTATGCCACGCTCCAGTCTGCAAAAACATCTTTCTAATTCCTAAATCAATGTTCGAAGTGAGCAAATTTCTCTTCTTATTAAAAGCCTTCCTTGCTTGTGCTAGCATGCATTTTGTGTCCCCCTTAGTTCTGCCATCGTGAGTGATTTTACTACCCTAGTAACAATATTCATTTACTTCCTTCAAGACTTTGTTTCCTAATCTACTATTTCCTGCATCACCAGACTTTGTTCAACTGCCCTCCATTACTTTTGTGTTGGATGTATTTATTTTCAACTTGCACTCCTTCACCAAGATTCTGTCCATACCATTCAGCAATTTCTGCAGATCTTCTGCAGATTCAGATGAAATAATATCATTAGCAAATCTCAGGATTTTGACTTCCTCTCCTTGGATTGTGATTCTCTTTCCAAATTCCTCTTTTATTCCCATTACTGCCTGTTCTATATTAACAAAGAAAAGGAAGGGGACAAACTGCAGCCTTTGCCTCTCTCCATTCTGAATTGCAGCTTCTTTTCGAAGCCCTCAATTCTTTTCACTGCAGATTAATTTTATGCACTTTGTAGATAATTCTTCTTACCCGATATCTGATCCCAATCACCTTCAGAATCTCAAATAGCTTGGTCCAATCAACATTATTGAATGCATTTTTCTAGATCTACGAATGCCATGTAAATGGGCTTGTCCTTCTTAATCCGGTCCTCTAAGATCAGATGTAAAGTCAGGATTGCTTCACGTGTTCCTACATTCCTTCTGAAGCCAAACTGTTCTTCTCCCAAGTCAGTTTCAACTTGTCTTTGCATTCTCTTTTAACTGCATGTGTTAAAATATTGAAGGCATGAGATACTACTGTAATGGTGCGGTAGTTTTCACACTTGTCAGCACCGGCTTTCTTGGGAATAGGTATAGCAGCATTCTGCCAAAAATCATTTTGGTTTCTTGTTAGGCAGTCAGTAATTCTATAATCTTTTACCATAATTAATCCCAAATTGATGTGGTTTTTTTTTACATCATGCCCTTCACTGGCCTTTTGATATTGGATTTATTTATCTTCATGCCTCTTCTTGTCTAGGAAACTCTTGATATTCTGGACTTCCCATTCCTATGCAATTTGTATTCATATCCTGATTTCTGATAACATGTTCCAACTGATCCTTTCATTATGTCTTTTGCCTTAATTGCTTCACATAATGCCTATTCTTTGAATTGTTTCTTTTGTGAATCTTTTCTTATTCATCAGATACTATTGTTCTATATCTCTATTTCTCCAAAATAGCGATGTTCAATGAAATCGGTTAAATCGGTGAGGTTGAGTAAACCTTTGTGGATTGTGCCTATTTTCATATGGATATGCATTTCTTCTGTGATACACATTACACTTATCTCTTGGCTTTGCACCCAATTTCATGACCCTGAATTAGGATTCTGTTTATTTCAATAACTTCTCCTCTTTAGATGATTATTCCTTTCTGTAACTCTAGTTGATGTTGCATGGATAGCCAGGTCAAATGGTCTTGCTGCTCTAGTATTCATATGTACCGTCACGCTGTGAATTTGTCAGAATATAGATTCAGCCTGCAGTGCCATTTATACATATGCTGCTGTGAGGAAAGGTTGGATATCAGGAGGAAAGCGTTTTTCAATTGCCCTTACTAGTTCTAATTCACTCGGCAATGAGTCTAATTCTTTAAGAAAGTGGAATTGGAAAGTAAAATCATTAACGTAACATGTTGAACTGGTAGAAGAATATCTTTTTGATATAATTCTAATCAGACTTTGTTGTGTTCCTAAACTCCAATATTTCTCTAAAAGTGCTGTTTTAAACTCTCTGAAATCCTCAAAAATGTAACAAAAGGCTAGAAACCATATCAGAGGCCTCCTTCCAGATCTTATGAGGGTATTTAGGGCTTATAGTAAGGATGTAAATGAGAGGGCATGTAAGTCACTGGTAAGACTCCAATTAGAGTATGATTCTAGTGTATGGGACTCTTACCAGGATTAATTGGTTCAAGAACTGGAAGAGATCCAAAGTAAAGCAGTGTGATTTGTTCCGGGTGATTTCCAGCAAAAGAGTAGAGTTACAAAAATGTTACAAACTTTCAGCTGGGAAGATTTTGGAGTAAGGAGATAAACAGCTCGAATAAATGGTATGTCTGTCACTGATAATTTATATTCCACCTAGTCAATAATATTTATTGTTGGCTATTTACTATTCATGTTTCGAGAACTTACAGCTCTCTTCTTCGCCAGTTTTGCAATCTACCAATCATTTCTTGGACTTTGATCTCATTATTTGTCTCATAATTAACTTACAAATTGCTTATCACTCTAATTTTTTAAAAAGGTTACCAACTAAGTCTAAAAACCTAACTATTATGCGTCTATCTAAATTTAAAAATTATTTTATTTCTTAATATACAATTTTTATTTTTATTTTTTGTTTTTTTGCTAGGGGCTTTACGTCGTACCGACACAGATAGGTCTTATGGTGACGAAATATACAATTATTTCTCTAATCCTTCAGTAAATAATGTTACCCTGTTTTGGTAGGTTGCAGAGGTGTAAAAAAGGTGCGGGCGTGAATGGGTGGACAGAGAAAATATCGAAGCGTAATTTAAAACTCTAAAATTGGACATTTTATTTCTTTCCCCTTTTTTTTTCTCTCATTGACTTTAAATGTTGGCAAACAACAAGAAATCAGGAGCTCGTTGGTTCAAAAAGCAAGAAAGATCAAAGTTCAGGTACACAATACATTGTAGAAATGAGCTTGTAGCTCCAAAGTTATATTATTTGAAAGAGCACCATTGCTCCATTCAATTACTTAGGAGACTGCTCTCCAAAACTTATTACAATCCAGTGTCTCCACGGAACAATTTGTTAATCCAAATTTCACAACTAGATCATTTCAAAATAGTTTTACTGTCTTACCCGCTCGACTGCCTGATTTACATTTAACTATGAATAGTTAAGTCTTGAGAGAGGCAATAAGACTGAAAGCATCAGAGATGAAATTTCTTAGATCCACCATCCAGAAGAAGAAGATGGACAAGTTAAGAAATGAGGAGGTGAGGAAAGAAGCTGGAATAAAGACATCCCTATTAGACCGAATCAGCACATCCAGACTACGGTAGTACGGGCATGTGATGAGGATGGAGCCTGCAAGAACAGCCAGATTAAATTTGGAAAGACAGGTGGAGGGGAAAAGACCTGCAGGAAGACCTAAAACCCAATGGATGGACATGATCAAGGTTGATCTAGTTACAAGGGGATGGACAGTGGACGATGTTCTCCACGACAAGTTGTATATGGACAGGAAGAAGCGGAAGAGGCTCATTAACAGTACCAGGGAAACTGACACTGTACAATGATGATGATGATGATGATGATGATGATGATGATGAGAGGCAATAATTGCCCATTCTACATGGCCTTAGTGATCAAAAAGAAAAGGAAATACACTTTGAAACACTTAAAACCCTATCCGGGCTTATGGCCATAAGTTAGAGAGGCTAAGCCTATACTATGGAGGGTGACTAGATGGAGAAAAATATTAAGTTCCAAAAGAAGAGATAAATTTTAAAGTTTTACAAAATCATATGGTCACCCCAACACCAAGTTGAATGGGAATTAAAAGAGGGTGAACACTCTTTATTCCCTAAGTTAGAATAAAGTCCTTAGACTTGTTTGAAAATTTACATTTGAAAGATGATGTTCAACTTTACATTAGGAAAAATTTTTGAAACCTTCCCCTCAAGTCAGCTATATGAAACAATCACATACTTAAAAGATGTCTGCCATTATCTTGAGTTGGTGGGCCTTCCGACAGCAGGCAAGGCTTTCGCCCTGCCTCCACTACGTATGCACACTAAATCCCTTAACTGGAGCGATGGAAAAGACAACATGGCCCAAGAGGTCCCAGCTTTTATAGCTGAGGGGAAAGTTCCAGAACTCTCTAGGCCAAAGCCCTGTACACACCCTCAATTCTGATTGGCTAATTTAATAAATATCCAAAATTTCTGACTGGCTAATAATTTCATAATTAAATAAGCTTATAGTAGGTTCCACCTTTTCAATACATTTACAATGTTGTTATCTGATGTTTACAACATTATTTATTACAAATTACAGGACACATTTCGGTGTACAATTTTTAACACCATCATCAGCTGCTTGAAAAGTGTATAGAAACTTGGCGGTCAAAACAATGAACAGCATATTATCATACTTAACTCCTTATATACAGGCAATAGAATGATATTATAATTAAATTTAACATCTTATTATCCTAGGGTAAAACTAATTTGTGTGACAAGGAGATTCTTGCAGGTCAAAATATAAAATTCTTCATTTGGTATATGAATGGTCTTCGGTTCCTTAATGTCTATAATATTATATACTCGTAATATTGATTTCACATGCGATCCTAAATTAGAGGATTGAAGTTGAATGCAGTCTGTTTGACATTAAGATATTCATTTTTTGTATATGTTATTTTGTTGAATAAAAGGTTCGTTGCATATAAAAGAATTATTAGAGCTGAGCCGTCTTCTTATTTTTGTTGAGTAAAAACGTAGTATTTTTGATGCTGTATATGTAGTGGTTGAACTGTGATATTAAATTCCTTATGCTTAATGGCTAATAATTTCATGAAGAAGGAAGAGATAGGAGGGCTAGTAACCTTAGAACACAAAAAACAATCTATAAATGCTTATTTAGTTTATTTTCCGGGTTGAACTGTGTTGTTGTTTTCTGTACATTACATACAGTTTGCAGACGTTTCGAATACATTGCAGTATTCTTTGTTAAGGCGACTGAAATACCTCTACTCGATCCGAGCTAATCAGTCTCCCAGGCAGCAATCACACTACAAGAGTGGTTCCTGACCTTGGTCTCTATATAGCCTAGCCTTTCTGGCTGACGTAAGCCCCCTGGCTGTCTCGTGAGAATTCTGGAAGGTATGTGTCACAGTGGGGCTTGCCCGCGCCGTTATTTAATTGGGAGGTTCGACCTACGTGTTTATGTTGTGGTCTGTATGTTGTGGTCTGTAAGTCTTAATCTATGTATGATAGGTATCCAAGAATTACTGATTTTTATATCCTTCTTCTAAATTCATACTGTTCGAATGTTTCTTGATTTTGATAGCCTTGCGGATTTCCCTTTCCAGATTCCATGGTCTTGTCAAATGATATTCAGTGTCTTGTATTGTAGGAATGCTTGGCTACCGCTGAAATATCTGCGTTTTGATTCTTGGTGTGAAGAATTTGTTCTTTTAGGCAGGTGGAGACGTTTTGTTTCACCAACATAGCACGTTCCGCAGCTACATTAAATGTGGTATACTCTAGGAGCCTGTAGTCCTATTGTGTACTTTACTGGTAGTAGATAACGGGCTAACTTCCAGTGTGGTTTATGGATGGTTTTTCTGTCATTTGTCCAGTATCTTGCCGATCATGTATGTTGCATTTTTAATGTATGGAAGTATCGTGGTTTTCGGGCGGGTCAGTTCTTGTTTCTCGTTTTCTTCTACGGCGGCCTTTTCTTTGTTTTCTTCTGATTTTCTAAAGACTTGCCAGATGTTATTGAGCGAGCAGCCATTTCTCCTGAGGGATCTCGTAAGGTGTTCTTTCTCTTCTTTGAGGTGTTCTGCGTATGATATCACTATGGCCCTGTTAACCAGTGATGTTAGAACAGCTTGCTTTTGTGATGGGTGGTGTTGAGAAGAGGCATGCAGGTAACTGTCTGTATGTATGGGTTTCCTGTATACTGCGTGACTCAGAATCCCATTGATGTTGCATTTTACTAGGACATCCAGGAACGGTAGTTTTCTGTTTACTTCGATTTCCATGGTGAACAGAATATTTATGGGAATAGAGTTGAGATGGTTGAGAAATAGCTGCAGGTTTTTGCTCCAGTGAGGCTGGATCATGAACGTGTCATCCACATAACGAAGAAAACATTTCAGTTTCAGGGTAGATGTGACTAAGGCTTTCTGTTCGAAGTGCTCCATATACATGTTTGCTATTATTGGAGAGAGCAGCGACCCTATCGCGGCCCCTTCTCTCTGTTTTTAGAACTCCCTTTGAAGTAGAAATAAGTGGCGTTAAGGCATTCTTTAGCTAGTGTTGACAGGTCTTCTGGAAGTTTCTGGTCTAATAGCAGAAATACTCCTGTTAGCGGCACCTTAGTGAAAAGTGACGTGACGTCAAAACTTACTAATAAGTTCATACTTTCGATTGATTGGTCCTTAAGGAGCTGGATGAAATGTCGGGAGTCCTTCACGTAGGTTTAAGTGTGTCCTGTATGTGGCTGAAGTAGTCCGGCTAGGTATTAGGCGATATCATGCGTTGGAGATCCTATAGTGCTCACAATAGGTCGCAGAGGTATGCCTTCTTTATGAATTTTAGGGAGGCCATACAATTTAGATGGTATGGGGTCCGAGGAGATCAGCTTCTTCTGTATCTTGGCTGGGATACTGGAATTTTTTACTAGTCTGTGGAGTTTGTTCTTAATGTGATTGGTAGGGTTTCTTATTTTCCTGTATGTAGAATCGGTGAGTAATTGTTCTATTTTTTGTGTGTAGTCGGTGCGTGTCATTATCACCGTAGCATTCCCTTTATCTGCGGATAGGATTATTTTTTCCGTATCTTGAGGCAGTGTTTTGAGGGCACGAATTTCTTCTTTGGTCAAATTGGATGGCGGCAGCTTTGCAGTTCTCAGTAGACATGGTATATCCTGTCTGATCTCTTCTGCAGATTTGGTAGGGAGGTGTCAGATTGCAATTTCAACTTTGCTAATTATTTCTTGCACCGGTACCCTATTACGAGCTACTGCATAGTTGAGTCCTTTTTTTCATGGCCGAGGTAGTAGGTTCACTGAGTGGTTTATCTGTGAGATTAACTATTACATTCTTCTGTAGTGAATCAGTTGGTTTCAGTTTCTGTTTTCTAGAACGTGGTCAAATTTCTTGTTTTGTTTGGCAGTGGCTAGTTCCAGTGTACGCTGGGATTGTGTGTTGCCAATGCTGTCTAACGTGGTCCAGTCATTGAGAGACAAGGTGCTGGCAAGTTCCAAGTGGAGGTGAAATAATTTATTGTTGAGGTGGTCCAGAGTCTGTCTGGTGTCATTGATCTGTTCCCTGAGAAGCTTAATGCTGGTTTTGTGAAGAATACAGTCTGTCCGTCGGTTCTTGGTGTGATATTTCAGTCCACACATGCTGGTATAATGCTGCTGTCCCTTTCTGAAATGCTGCAGTCTTTAGAAAATCAGAAGAAAACGAAGAAAAGGCTGCCTTAGAAGAAAACAACAGGAAACAAGAACTGACCCGCCCAAAAATAGCGATACTTCCATACATTAAAAACACTACAGACAGGATCGGCATGATATTGGACAAATATGACATAAAACCATCTATAAACCACACCTACTACCAGTAAAATACACAATGGAACTACAGGCTCCTGGAGTATACCACATTGAATGTAGCTGCGGAACGTGCTATGTTGGTGAAACAAAACGTCTGATCTCCACCCGCCTAAAAGAACATATACGTCGCACCAAGAATCAGAACACAGATATTTCAGCGGTAGTCAAGCATTCCTACAATACAAGACACTGAATATCATTTGCCAAGACCATGGAATCTGAAAAGGAAAATCTGCGAGGCTCTCAAAATCAAGAAACGTCCGAACAATATGAATTTAGAAGAAGGATATAAAATCAGTAATTCTTGGATGTCTATCGTACATAGATTAAGACATAAAGACCACAACACTGTTTTTCTTTTTGCTAGTTGCTTTATGTCACACCGACACAGATAGGTCTTATGGCGACGATGGGACAGGAAAGGCCTAGGAGTTTCAAACAATAGACAGTAAGCAGATTCAGGGAAACGAAAGGGAATGGGCGCATACAAGGATGCTGTAGTAGAAACAGAAAGGGATTGCATAGGAACTACTGTGTATAAGGATGAGAAAAAGCAAACATCTTGGTGAAATAATGAAGTGAAGGCAGTTTGTAAATGTAAAAAGAAGGCATACTGGAAATGGCTCCAAACAAGGACTGATTCAGACAAGGAATTGTACATATATGAAAGAAACAGAGCGAAACAAATAATTGTTGAATCTAAGAAGTCATGGGAAGATTTCAGTAATAACCTGGAAAGGCCTCATCAAGCTGCAGGAAAACCTTTATGGGCAGTAATAAAGAATCTTAGAAAGGGTGGAAGGAATATTTTGAAAACTGTCTCTAAGTAAAACAAAATCATCCTGTTGAAGTCGAACAACCAAGTTCATGGGGAAATAGGACTGTCAAATTACACTTGAGAGAATGGAAAGGATGATAAATAAACTTCATTGTCATAAAGCAGCTGGAATATATGAAAACAGACCTGAAATGGTGAAATATAACCGGAAGGAAGGAATGAAGTGGTCTCAAAGAATAATAGGATTAGTATGGAATGTTAATAACATACCTTCTGATTGGACAAAAGCAGTAATTGCACCATCTATATGCAAGGGAACAGGAAGGATTGCAAAAACTATTGAGATATTTCAGGCATCACTATACCAAGTAAAATTGAACCGAGAGTAAGTTATGTCATTCCATCCTCTAAAGAGGGGCAGGCAGGCCATCAGCTGAATGAGCAGCTGTTTGGCCTTCGTATTTGAAAATAATTATGGAGCAAAAGTGCACACTGAATAAGTATATATTGCACATGCATTAGGGAATAATGAATATAATGGATGGTGCAGGTGTTTAAGGCAACCACAAGAGGACCCCAGGAGAGAAATCTGCACTGCACCCCCACTAGTCCCCCGTTTACTGAGAAAACTTTTTTCATATATTGTTATTCAATGGACAAAATATAATACAAAATGAAAAAGTTCTTCTCTTGCATGTTTTGTACTGTACACTGAATAAAACAATGGTCTGTCTTGCATGTTTTTTGACAAGCAGATGAAAATAAATAATAAAACAAATAGCAATAAAATTCAAGGTATAAGAAACTAAATGTTCTTCTTCATGCTCAGCTTAGCACTAATACTGAATAAAACTTAAAAGTCTGCCTTGCATGTGTAACAGTAATTAAGAAAACAAAGGAAAAGATACACTAAAAATAAATTAAAAGTTCTTCTCTCACTTAATGAATGCACTTAAACACTGTATAAAACAAAAGTCTGTATTGCGTGTTTCGACCAAGCAGAAAGTAAATAGAAACACAATTACAGTAAAATATCACAATATAGAAAATTAAAAGTTCTTCTCTAGCTTGTCTTTGCAGTATACAATGAATAAAACTTAAAATGCCATCTTGCATGTGTTGCAAATATAATATTCATGATATAATACAAGTAAGAAGGAGGGTAAACAATATTAACAAAAATACAATAATAATAATAATAATAATAATAATAATAATAATAATAATAATAATAATAATAATAATAATAATAATAATAATAAATTTAAAGAAGTAATGTGGGATAAGAACTCAAAAGAAAGTAGAGTATTAAAATTGACACTGAGCTGCATAGTAAGTGACGTTGCAGAGCTTAAGCGCAGTTATGTACGAAGAGCTAGAAAAAGAAACAGAGCTGTGGAGACATAAAAGTTTAAAAGCAATGCGCAATGTAGTATTGAAACAAGAGGGAGACATAAAAATAAAAAAACATTGCGGAAACATAACACTAACATTGCACTTGAACACAACACAAACTCAGATGGCGCTTTTGGCACCAGAGTCGGTGAGTAGAACAGGTACAGGAGACCGTAGCCAAGAGCATCTCATGCAGGGGCAATGACCTGACTTACATAACATAAAAAGAGGAGAGGTTATGGTGTCAGGAAAGAGGAGTGGAAGCTACGGGTGAGCGGGTGGAAATAAATAAGCAATCTGAGGAGTACGAGAATTATTGAGTATTGAAGTGGCTAGAGCGGAAAAGGATAGGGCTTCCCTGACAAGAGGATTATGAATATCGCCGGTAGTGAGATATTTCAAGTGGACAGAATGAATGTGAGTAAGGATGTTGGGGAAGTGATGAAAAGGCTGAAAAGTGGAAGAAGGGGTATCATAGGGAAGTCAGTAAGCAATTTGGAGGGCGTGGCGATCAAGTCGGGTAAGTCAAGCGTATTCAGTTGGATGGGCAGTAATCCATGTCGGTGAGGCGTAAGTGGCAAGGGGTTGAATACAGGATTTGTAGACATGAAGGACATGGGAGGGTTTCAGGCCCCACGAGGGACCAGTAAGTGAACGGAGGGCATGGAAACGATAAAGGGATTTACGGTGCACGGAGTCAAGGTGATGATTTCATTGGAGGTTACTTTTTAACTGGATCCCAAGGTAGATTAATAGTTTAGTTTCCACTAAACGGACATTATACTAAGGGGACGGAGATGGGATGCCGAACGGAAAATAATGAACTGCTTTATCGTGGGATCAACAGAGAAGTTCCAGGAGTTGAACCAAGTTTCTAGGAGATTGAGATTGGATTGAAGTTTCGAAGAAAGTGAGGTAAAGGAGCGGCCGAGGGCGAGGATAGCGAGGTCATCTGCGTACTGATACAAGCAGAGGGGCAGGTCAGGATGGGGAATATCGTAAGTAAAGAGGCTGTATAACAGCGGCGAGGTGAGCCTTGAGCTGCGCCAGATCGGATAGGACAGGGATAGGAAGGGTGCCATTGATAGTTACGGTAGCTGTTCTATGGTTGAGGTAATTTTGAAGAAATCAGATGATAGTGGTAGGGAGAGGTAAATGACTGAGTTTGTGACAAGGCCTTCGTGCCAAACAGTATCAAAGGCCTTGTTTACATCAAGGCAAACTAGGGCTGCAGGGCAGTGGGATTTGAGGAATGAAGTGAGGGAGGAGGTAATGTGAAAAAGGTTATCGTGCATGGAAAAATGAGCATGAAAACTTACTTCAGAAGAAGGAAGAAGATTAAAAGAATGAGAGATAGCGGGAGATTTATTGACAAAAAATGCCTTCGAAAATCTTGGAGAGAACCAGTAAGAGGGAGATAGGCCGATAGGATTTGATGTCAGAATGTAGTTTGGAAGGTTTGAGGAATAGGAGAATCATGGCATGGCCCCAGTGATCGGGGAACATACCAGTATAGAGGAGGTTGTTAACAGATAGTGCAAAGGGCATAAATGAGGATTATAGGAGCTTCACGGATATGGCAGTAAGTTATTTGATTGGACCCAGGAGCAGTATTACGTTTATAGTGAAAGAAGGTGAGAATATCATGGGGAGTGATGGGAGCATTTAAAGGGTGGGAAAAGTCAACATCACAAAAGTGGAAAAAAGAGGGTTGCAGGTGGGGGAGGTTGGGATTGCAGTGTTGAAGAATAGTAGGTTCGTCAGGATGTTGATGACGTAAGAATGAAGCAGAGAAAACAAAGATGAATAGTAGTCAGCTAACACATCAGATTTCTGTTTATCAGTGGTAGGAGGAATAGGTTGGGTGAGGATTGGGTATGTGGGGAGAGATTTGCAAGTTTTGGTTAGTTTTCGAAAAGTAGTTGTAAATTTACGAGAAATGTCCATGTCTGAGAGGCCGGTACAAGCAGTAGTCCAGAGTTTATGTTTTATAGCTTTAATGTATGAGTGAGCATGTCTGAGTGTTCGTCTGTGGGCAAGTAGAGTAGTCGGGTCACGTGTTCTCAGGTATGAATGATAGTAGTCCTGTGCAAATTTCAAGAGGGAGAGAGCTTTAGGAGGTATGGGAGGTTTAGAAAGGCGGTAGGAATGGCGGGGAATGTGGAGCTGGTCAGCTGTTTGGTGTGCAGTTTCAACCTGTGTTATAAGGTGGAGGTGATTGGGGAGGGAGGTGGGAGGGGGAGAGTCTTTAATAAGATTAGTAATTGTGGCACGGTAGTTCATCCAGTTAGTATGAGAAAAAAGTCTAGTAGGGGAGGGCGGGAGTGTTGAGGGTGAGTAGTGTAAGAAATATCAGGAATAGTTAGGAGGGCAGGGAGATGATTGGAATCTACAGGAAGGAGTTTCTTGACTGTGAGATTAGTGGAAAGGGATGGGGAGAGGAGAAGCACATCAGGAGTGGAATGGAAAACAGGATGGGTGTGGAAGGGGAAGGAAATCTGCACGGCCCGGATGCGAGACAGTAAATTAATGAAAGCAGTGGAGGTGAAGATATTGTAAGAAGTGATATTAATGTCAGCAATAAAGGTATAGTTATTAAATGTAGAAGCGATGAAACTAATAGACTAGCGGAGGTGGTGTTCGAGGGGGGAGAGATAAAGCAATGCAAAAGTAATGGGAGGGTGGTTAGGAGGAAAAGTTTCAAGTAAGAGATACTCTGTAAAATGAATGGAAAAATTGTAGAAATGGAGTTTACTAGTAATAGTTTGTTTAACACCAACAGCCACGCTACCGCAAGCCTCACCATGTCTATCAGCACGGTAAAATATATAAGAAGGGAAACGTGGCTGTTGGAGGGACATGAGGAAAGACTCATTTAGGACAAAAACACCCGGGTCGTACAGATTAAGGGGAAGGTCATGCTATTAAGGGGATGGCATTAAGTGGAAAAAATACAAAATGCATTTTACTCCAGTCGCGTGGCTAATTGGACCTCATTAAGGATGTAGGGGCGATGGAGCAGGAGAATGTTCATGAGCACCATCGTTATAAAATGAATGATGTTCTCAGAACAGGGGGTAGGGAACATAGAGGTGGAGGCAGGAGTGGGGAGGTCCTGTGAAATGACATGAATGATGGATTCGGGATGGGACAGTTCAGGAGCAGGGTAAGACTTGAACTTATATAAGAAAGTGGGATGGGGTTCGGAACAATTTATAGATTTTGGAGAAGCCTTATTAGTACCAGTCTGAGTAGGGTGCTCTTGGCTACAAATCACACATACCTCTGCCTGAATGCATGGTATTCCCTGGAGATGATCAAACCACTGACACCACTCGCACCGGATCTTCTGCGGAGGTGCCGAGCGCAATGGCTCCACGTGATGACTAGGCTGTAGATAACGACACTGTCATGCAGGAGCGTGTCCAAGGTGGTGATATCCTTCGACAGTATGCGGATGAGGGAAGTCAGTTCGCATTGGGTCCAGATTTGAACCACATTGTAGATTTGGTGACCCTTGAGCTGCAACTGGGCTGCCACTTGTCCAGTCTCGATCCACTACGCAGGCCACCACGGAGTGAATGGGTGATGGTCGGGTAGGAGCTGCTCGCCGGGTTGGTGCCTGTTAAGTAATATTTATAGCCTTCGCGTGTTTGCCGAAAACTCCAGGCCGATGGTTGTTGTTAGATGAGTTTAGAATGGTTTGCTCATCTTAATGTTGAACAACCCATCATGTGTATGTTGAATCTCCAGGTTATAGTCCCCATAATTGCAGGTATACCATGTCAGAATTTGATAAATGGCTCTGATGTTTGCCTTATCGGGCACTATTTGCACCAACTTGTCGATGTAGAAGGGAGCTGGCGGCAGCGGGAGCAGATGCACTATGCTGCGGTTGCGGATGGTAGGTGCCAGGGCCGGATTCCTGGCAGCTTGGGCATAGCTCTAATATTCTTCGACATGAAGGTGACGTTCTGTTCAGGTGATCTGAGCAGAAGGTGAAACGGCGCGACGATATTAGCCCCATCAAAATCCCGGAGACAGATGGCTGGTTAAGGACAGAATTGGTGGAGGTGTATGTGGAGCCGGTAGTAGTAGATGAGCCTGCTCCACATAACTTTTTCCTTTCTCCATCGTGTTTGGGCGGAATTCTCCTGGCTTGCTTAGTTTGTTTGGAACGCACGGATGGAGAAGCCGGAGGAGACTGTGGTGACTGTTGGTGACTCATGGTGCTTTCTAGAAGAACGATGCCTGCTTTCACTTCTGGTAGATTCTCTATGTTTCTGGAAACTTCTGCGATGTGATGACGATACATCCACTAAACCGACATGTTTATATATAATATATAGGTGTATACCGAGCAAGTTATTCACTAGCATTTTGGAACGGTGTGAGCGATGAATGGTTGAGAGTAAGTTGTATGAACACCAACATGGTTTCAGAACAAGAGAGGCTGTCAGGATCAGATTTTCAGTATGCCTCAGGTAACTGAAAAATGCTATGAGAGGAATAAACAGTTATGTTTGTTTCATGGCTCGAGAAGGCATGACAGAGTACTGCAGAAAAAGATGTTAGCTGAACTGGGGGATTATTGGATTAAAGATAGAATATTAAAAGCAATCAAAGTAATTTGTGTTGACAATTTGGCTGCAATGAGAATTGATGGTAGAATGAGTTCTTGGTTGAAGGTACTTACAATATGAAAAATAGCCTTTCCAAGACTAAAGTGATGTCTGTACAGAAAAAACTAAGAGAATTAAATGACAGGTTGGGAATAAAAGCTGGAACAGGACGATCATTTCAAGTATTTAGGATTGTGCATTCTCTCAGGATGGTAGTATAGTAAGTGAGGTTGAATCAAGGTGCAACAAAGCTAAAGTAGTGAGCTCGCAGTTGCGACCAATAGTAACCAGTAAGAAAAGTCAGCTCCTTAATGAAATTATCTTTAAACCACTCTGTTTTTGGACCAGCTTTTCTGCATGGGAGTGACAGCTGGGTGGACTCAGGATATCTTATTCATAAGCTAGATGTAACAGACATGAAAGTAGCAAGAATGATTGTGGTATAAACATATGGGAACAATGGCAGGAGGATACTCAGAATAAGGAGATAAAGGCTAATTTAAGAATGAACTCTATGGATGAAGTGATACACATAAATCGACTTCAGTGGTGGGGTCATATGGGTCAATGGAGTAGGATAGGCTACCTAGGAGAATAATGGACTCTGTCATAGATGGTAAGAGAAGCAGGGGGAGACAAAGACAACAATGGTTTAACTCAGTTTCTATTGATTTAAGGATAAGAGGTATGGAACTAAATGAGGCCTCAGAGCTAATTACAAATGGAGGACTGTGAAGACATTTTGTAAATTCACTGAGGCTTGCAGACTGAATGCTGAAATGCGTAACTCTGTATAATTAAGATATATTATTATTATTATTATTATTATTATTATTATTATTATTATTATTATTATTATTATTATTATTATTATTATTATTATTATAAGTCAATTTAACTCTGTATGAGTGAATTATCACATACCTTTTCTTTTCCTTAATTTTTTCATTGTCTTCCAACTTTTAATGTAAGTTACTGGGCCCATAAAAGTCTACTAATCCAGATTAAAAACCAATATCTGTCAGCATCTTCCCATAAGCAGGTTTCCCCTGGCTCAACATCATATTTTGAAAGCAGAAAAATAGACTAAAAAAAGGAGCTACAATTGCGGCATCACTGGAAATATTTGTACATTCTTATTAAATGATCATAGTTTAAAGCTTACCTGGCCATAAGCACCACCCGATGAGCATACACAGGCACCTCCTCTCGGCCAACTAGAAACACAATGTCTGCAGAATCATGATCCTCAGCTAACCTCTGCATATCTTCTAACAATCGAGGCACCCCCGCCAGACTTTTGTCAGGACAATGAGCAGCCACTCGGGTGCCCATTGTTACCTGAAAATAAACACACATTAATCACTGATGACTTCTGCTGGAAAAGAACATGATTAGTGAAGATGTATTTGTAAAGGAATTAAGATGGTTGAGTCACATTAAATGAGTAAACAAACTAGATGTTGTTCACGAGATAAAGGGGTTAAACTCTTGACATGAAGAAAAGTAGGAGTAAACCCAGAAGAAAATTTGACATTATATGATTCATAATCACTTCTAACTTAGATACAACTGAGCTGAGACAAATAGGATGTTTCATTCTGGGCTTGTGTCAATGTCATACACCTGTCAATGTCAGATGTTACGTACACATGTTATGTGACCCTCTTAGACTGATTCTGATGGTTCCGTCAGCTTCCATTTCGAACGCTATCATGTCTATCGTGTGTATGACAGTGTTTGTTAACAATAATGTGATTGTGGAAAAGGGTGGCAGAGAGATCAAAGAACAACAGCAGCAATGTGATGCAGTTAATCTGGAAAATTTAAAAATAGGTATTGAATGAAGATGTCGGGAAAAGCAAGATTATGATTACAATAAGGGGAAAGCATGCTCAGTTTATATGGAAGGATGTGGATTCGATTCCCCAACAGGAAGTCAAAAAATTTAGAAACAAGACTTGCAGTTCTGAAATGGCAAATGGTCCTAGAATGCATTCAGCCTACACCAGAAATGAGTACCTGAAAACAAAGGCAGCTGGACATGGAGTTCACCACTCTTTCCCACTTAGTACAGAGGGTCTGCATAGAGATGGCTCATTTACATAATAATAGTAACATACACTCAAAAGAATCCTTTTTTTTTTTTTTTTTTTCTTTTTTGTGGATGCCATTTCTTTTTGGTTTTGACTTAGTTATACATAACCTTTACATTTTCCAGTCTGTCAATACTAATGTAAGATTGGTAGATACTAGAAAATACATTTTTTTTAAACATCTAATTAATAATAAAATATAAATTCCGGAACCAAAAATTAAATTCTCCAAACTCAACATCTTCATATAATTTTCGGTTCGGGCCTCATGGTTTGGCTGGATAGCCTCTGGGAAACTGGAAATTTCCAGAAGGTGAACTAAATCGGAATTCCTTTGCAATTAACAACCATAGTTGTAAATCGGAGCTTGCTGCACTCAGGGCTGACTATCTTTGAAAGTCAATTATGGAGAGGCCTTTTACAAAATGAATTCCACCATTCTGCCCAGCAAAAAAACAGAAGAAGGCTACATCGGATTCGGTGGGTAGCCACCTAAGAGACAGCAATGAGTCAGAGCGTTTGCAATCACCCAAACATACATCAGAAGACCAGAACAGGATCAAGCATAACCAAATCAACTACATTGTGACAAACAATATTAATTCTTTATTGAAAACAGGAAAACTTAAAAGTTTTACTGATTAATTGAATAAACAGAAAATTTTGATAGTGGGGTTCCAAGAGATGAGAAATACAATGGAACAACTGTTTGAATCTCAAGGATACAGAATTTACAACGGAAAGCCTGGACAAAAGACTATGAAACAATGCCCGCAATTTGGAACAGGATTTAATAGTAAATATTAACATCACAGACTCTATCATCACACTACTGTCTCATGTCCTGAAAATATTGGAAAAAATAATAGAGACCAGAATCAGAGATATTGTTGAACCAATTTTGGAAGAAGAGCAGTATGGTTTCAGACCAGGAAGGTCAACTACAGACCTTATATTTGCAATTAGGATGCTAATGGAAAAATACTGGGAGAAGAACAAGCCTTTATTCCTAATATTTTTGGACATTGAGAAAGCATACGATAGTGTACCAAGGGAAAGAATTTGGCAATGCATGAAAGAACTTCAAGTGCGAGACAGCCTCATAGACAAAGTGAAAATGTTGTATAGTGGGAACAGAAGCTGTATTCAAGTAGGACGTGGTTTGTCGGGCTGGTTTGAAACAAAGAGAGGAGTGCAGCAGGGCAGCTCATTGTCACCACTTCTATTTATTAATCTATTAAAAGGAAAGAACACGGAGATATCAAAGCCTTCACATTTGCAGATGATGTTGCGATCTGGAGTGACTCAGAAGATGAATTGGGAGAGAGAATACAAAGCTGGGATGAGGAGTTTAAGAAATATGGTTTAAACATCAGCAAGACCAAGACGGTGGTGATGAAAGTGTATGGGGAAGGAGCAGAACCAATAGTCATGTTAAATGAAGCTCAACTGGACAGCGTTCCAGTTTTCAAATACTTGGGTAGCGTTATAGCAAATGACAACCTAGCAAAACATGAGGTGAACAATCGAATCAATAAGGCAGCACAATTTTACCACCAGGTAAGACACCTGCTGTGGGATGAGCAAATACCCATGAAAACAAAAATGACATTGTACAAGTCCTATTATACACCAATTCTTACATACAGTCTCGAAACCACAACACTGACCAATAGAGATAATTCCAAACTTCAGGCAGCTGAAATGAAATTCCTACGCACTATGATCCAGAAAACCAGGAAAGACAAGATTAGGAATGAGAAAATTAGAGAAGTAGGAATAGACAATTCTCTCCTAAATAAGATTCAGATATCAAGACTGAAGTGGTTTGGTCACATGAAGAGGATGCCAGTAAACAGAACTGCAAGGAAGGAATTTGACAGAAAGGTAGAAGGAAGACGACCCGTGGGAAGGCCACGAAGGAAATGGATAGATTTAGTTAAGAGCGATGTAATGCTGAGAGGTCATGATTGGGACAAGTTGGTGGAGGAAAATGGTACAAGGACAGGATGAGATGGAGGAGGCTCATATACCACACCCGGGAAACTGGAGATGGTTTAGGATGATGACGATGATGATGACTCTATCATGGACTTTCAAGCCATCTCACCAAGAATTACAACTTTAACTTTAAAAACAACAAATAAAATTTATACTATCATAAATGCCCATGCCCCCACAAATGAGAAAAGTTTTCTAACAAAGACCAGGAAAGAAGTGGAAAATTTTTGGGATCTCCTAGAACAGACAATAAATCAAATAAAGAAAACCAAATTAAGATTCTGTTAGGGGATTTCAATGCCCAACTGGAAAAGGAAAAACAATACTGAGACATCATTGAAACATGGGCTCCACACAAATTTACAAATAAGAATAGTCAAAGACATGTTGAATTATGCAGAGAACACAACCTCATTTCCAAATCCACATACTTCAAAAGGAAGCCGAACAAATTTAAAACTACGACACACCCTTACTGGAGAAAAGGGGAATCAAGCTGGATCATGGGTGTATGGACGAATCCTGTCATAGAGAAATTTACAATGTTAAAGTGCTGAGAGGAATAGACACCGGTTCAGACCACTACATAGTCAAAATCAAAATTAAATTTACACCATTAAAGAAGAAATCAAAAAACAATTTAAAAAAAAAGGAATTATGATCCACACCAATTCATCAGAAATGACAAATATCAAGAATTCACATGGACCATAAAATTAACAGATGATTTAAAAGAACTTATACCAATTCTCAAACAACAGGCTGAAAATTTAGCCCCCTTAAATCCACAGAAAAGACATGCTTGGTGGACAGCAGAATGTGACAAATGTCATGGAGAAAGACACCAAGCATGGTTAAAATTTCAGACTCAGAAAACAGAAGAAAATGCAATCAACCTCTAAAATATTAGGAAAAAATTCACCCAAACTATTAGAAAAATTAAGAGACAATTTCAGAGAGATATAATCACCTCAATTTAAGAAAACTACCATAAAACCATTTCTAGAGATTACTATAAAATCTTTGGCAGATAACTAAAGAAATTCAACCTCCCTACATTAATGTTGAAAAGTGAAGATGGAAAAGTGTCACATAGTAATAAGGAAAATGCCAAAATTATGGCAAAAGCATTGAATAAACTTTTGAGCTGTGAAGAGCCCAAAGAACTTTTAAAAATTAATACAGACACCGCAGTAAAAACCAAACCTGAATACCTAAACCCCTAACATTCCAAGAGGTGGAAACAGCAGTCGAGGAGATGACAAAATACAAGGCATGCAGAGAAGATTAAGTTTTTGCAGAAATGTGGAAATATGGCAGTGACACAGTTCGAATCTCCCTACACTTGGTTCTATCAAAAATATGGACAACAGAACATTTTCCTAAACACTGGACAACAGCTATCATCCACCCGCTTCAAAAAAAAAGAGATGAGAGCAATCCAGATAACTACAGAGGTATATCTCTCTTGGACTGTACATAAAAAATATTTGCAAGAATCCTGAATGGCAGAATTAAAGAACAATTAGAGCAAGAATTAGGTGAATACCAAGGAGGCTTCAGACCTTTGAGAAGCTGTGTAGAACAAATCATCACATTAAAATTAGTTATGGCATATTACAGAAAACAAAACAAACCTCTCGCAATAACGTTTGTAGACCTTAAGAAGGCATATATGACTCTATTCACAGACCTTCAATATAGAAAATATTGAGAAATTTTGGACTGCACCCAAAACTAATCAAAGTGACTGAACTCACCTTAGCCAACACACAATCAAAATTCAAGTTCAGAGAGGAATTTTTTGAGCCATTCCTCACAAAAACTGGTTTAAGACAGGGAAATTGTTTGTCACCACTGCTATTCAACTGTACTTTGGAATATATAACGAGGGAATGGTATAAGGATAACCCAAAAAAACATCAAGATTGGAAGATCATAAGACAACATAATCTTAAATTGACTGGGATTTGCTGATGACCTTGCTCTCCTATCTAACAATGTTCAGGGAACTCCACAACAAAATTAATCACTACAGGAAATAGCACAACAAATTAGCCTCAAAATATCCTTTGAGAAAACAGAAATCATATTAACTGACCCACCACTCGCAAAGAAAACGAAAGTAGGAGAACAGGAAATCACTATGTACACAAATTTAAATACTTAGGTGAAATTACAACATACAGCCTCAACGAAAAGCAAACATGACATAATAGAATAAACAAATTTTTTTTTTTTTTTGCTAGGGGCTTTACGTCGCGCCGACACAGATAGGTCTTATGGCGACGATGGGATAGGAAAGGAAGCGACCGTGGCCTTAATTAAGGTACAGCCCCAGCATTTGCCTGGTGTGAAAATGGGAAACCACGGAAAACCATTTTCAGGGCTGCCGATAGTGGGATTCGAACCTACTATCTCCCGGATGCAAGCTCACAGCCGCGCGCCTCTACGCGCGCGGCCAACTCGCCCGGTAATAAACAAATTAACCAAAGCTCAAATGTCACCAAGAACACATATAACAAAAGACCTCTCAATAGCCACAAAAATAAAGCATTATAAAACAGTCACACAACAAGAAAAAACATGCATAGTGAAACCATTTTCAAAACAACTGATACTGCAGCAACAGACAGAATACTCAAAGTAGAAAGAAGAATAATCAAAACTAGTATAAACAAAAAATACCACAAAAATGGAAACTGGAGACTAGTTTCTAATGAAACAGTCTACAAAGAAATTGAACCAGTAATGAGCACTATCAGAAAAAAAAAGAAAAAAAATCTCATTCTTTGGTCACCTAATTAGAACACCTGAAAATAGAATCAGCAGGATAATAATAGAAAAATTGTGGAACAGTAAGAGTAATTTTTAAGTGGATTACAGAAATCAAAGAAGATATGAAGGAACTAAAAATCACAGCAGAGGAATTTAAAAAAACAAGACTCACAGAATCAAGACACTCAAAAACATAGACAACAGACTACAGACCAAGATTAACAGACAAACCATGGGAAGAGTGATTTCAGATCAGGAGAGAAAATTAAGATCCAAGAGAAAGATGAATTATTGGGCTGGGAGAAAATCAAAAAATCCATTGTGGTCCAATGAAGGCCATAAAATGTAAAATAAAATAAAATAAAATATATCAGCAAAAACTTTTTTTTTTCCTTTTATTTTTTTTTCTAGTCTCCAGTATTTTATAGTCAAATGTTTTTCTTGTCTTACTCTTGATGTGCATTTGTCCAGTACACACTTTACCAATAAACTAGTGTAGTTCTATTATTTTAGCAAAGTGCGACTGGACTAGACAAAAGAGTGACCGAATGGGTTGCTATATTTCTAGAAAATAGATCTCAGAGAATTAGAGTAGGTGAAGCTTTATCTGACCCTGTAATAATTAAAAGGGGAATTCCTCAAGGCAGTATTAGCAGACCTTTATGATTTCTTATATATATAAATGATATATGTAAAGGAGTGGAATCAGAGGTAAGGCTTTTTGCGGATGATGTTATTCCCTATAGAGTAATAAATAAGTTACAAGATTGTGAGCAACTGCAGCGTGACCTCGAAAATGTTGTGAGATGGACAGCAGGCAATGATATGTTGATAAACGGGGTTAAAAGTCAGGTTGTGAGTTTCACAAATAGGAAAAGTCCTCTCAGTTTTAATTACTGCGTTGATGGGGTGAAAGTTCCTTTTGGGGATCATTGTAGGTATCTGGGTGTGAATATACGGAAAGATCTTCATTGGGGTAGTCACATAAATGGGATTGTAAATAAAGGGTACAGATCTCTGCACATGGTTATGAGGGTGTTTAGGGGTTGTAGTAAGGATGTAAAGGAGAGGGCATGTAAGTCTCTGGTAAGACCCCAACTAGAGTATGGTTCCAGTGTATGGGACCCTCACCAGGATTACCTGATTCAAGAACTGGAAAAAATCCAAAGAAAAGCAGCTCGATTTGTTTTGGGTGATTTCCGACAAAAGAGTAGCGTTACAAAAATGTTGCAAAGTTTGGGTTGGGAAGAATTGAGAGAAAGAAGAAGAGCTGCTCGACTAAGTAGTATGTGGAAATTCTAAGTTCCCACGGAGAGAACTAGATATTTTTCCACCAATAGAGCATATAAAAAATCAGATCAAAATTTGATGTAGGGTTTTTCCGGCATTTGCTCTATTAACCAGCGTTTTGTCTTAGGTCTGACACTACACTCGTCAGAGTTGGATGTGTCAGACCAAAGCAGATCAAGTCAGACCACAGCAAACGCCAGAAGAACCCTACATCAAATTTTGATCTGATTTTTATATGCTCTATTGATGGAAAAATGTCTAGCTCTCTCCATGGGAACTTAGAATTTCCATTTGGAATTGATAGGCGGGCATTAATTCCATTGGAGTCTTATATCCCGTATGCAGTTATCAGACTGTGCCCCTTACATAGGCTTCTGATAAGTTCACCTGCATACACCCCAGCGTCAGTGGGTAGGGTCTGACACATCCCACTCTGACGAGTCTAGTGTCAGACCTAAGACGAAACGCTGGTTAATAGAGCAAACGCCGGAAAAACCCTACATCAAATTTTGATCTGATAAGTGGTATGTTCCGAGCTGTCAGCGGAGAGATGGCGTGGAATGACATTAGTAGACGAATAAGTTTGAGTGGCGTTTATAAAAGTAGGAAAGATCACAATATGAAGATAAAGTTGGAATTCAAGAGGACAAACTGGGGCAAATATTCATTTATAGGAAGGGGAGTTAGGGATTGGAATAACTTACCAAGGGAGATGTTCAATAAATTTCCAATTTCTTTGAAATCATTTAGGAAAAGGCTAGGAAAGCAACAGATAGGGAATCTGCCACCTGGGCGACTGCTCTAAATGCAGATCAGTATTCATTCATTCATTCATTCATTCATTCATTCATTCATTCATTCAAGTGACAAGCATAGTTCAGGGAAATTTATAGTGAATGTTATCATTTAAACTTGTTCTAAAAGCATAGCAGTACGACCCTCTACAGACAAAATGTAGATAAAAATCCATGTATTAACTAGTTAAGACACCTCAGTGATGTCCCTTCCTTTCAGTAATGCATGAACTCGGGGATTTAGATTTTCAGTCGATGACTTTTTGGGTCGGTAAGTGCACTTTGATTTTAGAGTGCCCGCCGTCCTTTAAAATTAAAATACACAAGGACCTCGTTTATCTGGATTAAGTGGGACCAGAACTGATCCGGATGATCAAAAATCCAGATAATCCAGAAAACTAAAAGTACAAATACAGTACAGTACTTGTTATATAATCTATTAACATAAGTTGTACAATAATACCTGCTTTCAATTGTACAAAAAAATATAAGAACACTTTTCATACATTTACAACTCTAAAATAATGAGAATAAAATAATGTGCATATTTTTACCTGTTTTACATTTTTATAGTGTTTGCGCGCAGCATGATCACAAAGACGTTTTACTAACAACAGTTCTCTCGGTGTGGTTTCAGTCAAGGATTCTAAATAGGCCATCAGTTTGTCCAGCTGCATCGTTGCCTCAATCAATCACTATCAATCAATCACTACTGATCTGCATTTAGGGCAGTCGGCCAGGTGGCAGATTCCCTATCTGCTGTTTTCCTAGCCCTCTCTTAAATGATTGCAAATAAATTGAAAATTTACTGAACATCTCCCTTGGTAAGTTATTCCAATCCCTAACTCCCCTTCCTATAAACGAATATTTTCCCCAATTTGTCCTCTTGAATTCTAAATTTATCTTCGTATTGTGATCTTTCCTACTTTTAAAGACACCATCCAAACTTATTCGTCTACGGATGTCTTCCCATGCCATCTCTCCACTGACAGCCAGAAACATACCACTTAGTCGAGCAGCTCGTCTCCTTTCTCCCAAGTCTTCCCAGCCCAAACTTTGCAACATTTTTGTAACGCTACTCTTTTGTCGGAAATCGCCCAGAACAAATAAAGCTGCTTTTCTTTGGATTTTTTCCAGTTCCTGAATCAAGTAATCCTGGTAAGGGTCCCATACACTGGAACCATACTCTAGTTGGGGTCTCACCAAAGACAAATATGCTTTCTCCTTTACATCCTTACTACAACCCCTAAATACTCTCATAACCATGTGCAGAAATCTGTACCCTTTATTTACAATCATATTTATGTGATTACCCCAATGAAGATCTTTCGTTATATTAATACCTAGGTATTTACAATAGTCCCCAAAGGGAACTTTCACCCCCATCAACGCAGTAATTAAAACTGAGAGGACTTTTCCTATTTGTGAAACTCACAACTTGACTTTTATCCCCGTTTATCATCATACCATTGCCTGCTGTCCATCTCACAACATTATCGAGGTCATTTTGCAGTTGCTCACAATCTTGTAACTTATTTATTACTCTGTACAGAATAACATCATCTGCAAAAAGCCTTATCTCTGATTCAAATTCTTTACACATATCATTGATATATATAAGAAAATATAAAGGTCCAATAATACTGCCTTGAGGAATTCCCCTCTTAATTTTTACAGTGACAGATAAAGCTTCACCTACTCTAATTCTCTGAGTTCTATTTTCTAGGAACAGAACCACCCATTCAGTCACTCTTTTGTCTAGTCCAATTGCACTCATTTTTGCCCGTGGTCTCCCATGATCTACCCTATCAAGTGCTTTAGACAGGTCAATCGCGATACAGTCCAATTGACCTCCTGAATCCAGGATATCTGCTATAACTTGCTGGAATCCTACAAGTTGGGCTTCAGTGGAATAACCTTTCCTAAACCCAAACTGCCTTCTATCAAACCAGTTATTAATTTTGCAAACATGTCTAATATAATCAGAAAGAATGCTTTCCCAAAGCTTACATACAATGCATGTCAAACTGACTGGCCTGTAATTTTCAGCTCTATGTTTATCACCCTTTCCTTTATAAACAGGGGCTACTATAGCAACTCTCCATTCATTTGGCAAAGTTCCTTCATGCAAACAATAATCAAACAAGTACTTCAGATATGGTACTATATCCCAACCCATTGTCTTTAGTATATCCCCTGAAACCTTACGAATTCCAGCTGCTTTTCTAGTTTTCAAATTTTGTATCTTACTGTAAATGTCATTGCTGTCACAGGTAAATTTGAATACTTCTTTAGTGTTAGTCACCTCCTCTATCTGGACATTATCCTTGTAACCAACAATCTTTACATACTGCTGACTGAATACTTCTGCCTTTTGAAGATCCTCACATACACACTCCCCTTGTTCATTAATTATTCCTGGAATGTCCTTCTTGGAACCTGTTTCTGCCTTAAAGTACCTGTACATACTCTTCCATTTTTCACTAAAATTAGTGTGGCCACCAATTATGCTTGCCATCATGTTATCCTTAGCTGACTTCTTTGCTAGATTCAATTTCCTAGTAATTTCCTTCAATTTCTCCTTACTTCCACAGTCATTTCTAACTCTAATTCTTTCCAACCTGCACCTCCTTCTTAGACTCTTTACTTCCCTGTTATAATATAGTGGATCTTTACCATTCCTTACCACCTTTAAAGGTACAAACCTGTTTTCACATTCCTAAACAATTACTTTAAACCCATCCCAGAGTCTGTTTACATTTTTATTTACCGTTTTCCAACGATCATAGTTACTTATTAAAAACTCCCTCATGCCTGTTTTATCAGCCATATGGTACTGCCTAACAGTCCTACTTTTAAGACCTTCCTTTCCTTCACATTTACTTTTAATTACCACAAAAACAGCTTTGTGATCACTAATACCATCTATTACTCCGGTTCCTCTATAGAACTTATCTGGCTTTACCAGCATCACAACCAGTATATTCTTCCCTCTAGTTGGTTCCATCACTTTCTGAATCAGGTGCCCTTCCCAAATTAACTTATTTGCCAATTGTTGGTCATGCTTCCTGTCGTTCGCATTACCTTCCCATTTGACATTTGGTAAATTGAGATCACCTGCTACTATCATGTTCCTTTCCTTATCATTTCCCACATAGCTGATTATCTTATCAAATAATTCTGAATCAGCATCTGCACTACCCTTTCCTGGTCTGTACACTCCCAAGACATCAAGTTGTCTATTATCTTTAGAAATGAGCCTTATCCCTAGAATTTCGTACTTGTCATCTTTAACTTTTTCGTAGCTTACAAATTCTTCTTTCACGAGAATGAATACTCCCCCTCCTACCATTCCTATCCTTTCTCTACGATACATCCTCCAGTTCTGCAAGAAAATTTCTGCGTCCATTATATCAATTTTCAGCCATGATTCAACTCCTATTACAATATCTGGTAAGTATATATCTATTAAATTACTTAATTCTATTCCTTTCTTTACAATACTTCTACAGTTGAGCACTAACAGTTTTATGTCATCCCTACTTGATTTCCAGTTCCCTGTTCCCTTAACACCGCTCCCTAGCGCACCCTCTCCATGAGTCATTGTTTCTTCTGATGGAGCGCCAGTTTCATTTTCGAATTCACCATCAGGGATTTAGTAATGCGTTGCATACAGAAGAGCATTGGTTCGAATCCCACCTCGGCCATCCTGAGAATGGTTTTCCGTGGTTTCCCATTCTCAATTCCAGGTGAATGCCAGGACGGTACCTTTGATAAACTGTGGCCGAATTACTTCCAGTTCCTGTCCTTAACCATCCTTGGCGGGAAAGACATTCAGGAAGAGTCAACGCCGTAAAAGAAATACTGTACAGTAAAAATAAATTTTTATTATTTTCGTTCCGGATAAACTGGAGATCCGGATTAATGAGGGCTGGATAAACAAGGTTCCTGTGTACTTCAAAACACATTGGAGGAGATCACCACAAAGACAGTCTCAGAGGACCACAAGTAGTCCACGGTCTGTGGTTTAAGAAATGCTGCCTAAGGATTTAGTTATTTCTCTGTTAACATATTGACAATTTTGGCCTTTACTTCCTCATGTTTTGGAGGTTCTTTATTATGCTGTTGTTTGAGTCATCAGTCAATAGAATGGTTTGATGCAGCTCTTTGTGCCACCCTATCCTGTGCTAACTTATTGATTTCTACATAACAGCTGCATAATCCATCTGCTCTAATCTGCTTGTCATATTCATATTCTACTCCTACAATTCTTATCACCTACACTTCCCTCAAAAACCAACTGAACAAGTTCTGGGTGTCTTAAGATGTGCCCCATCATTTTATTCCTTCTTCTCATCAAATTTAACCAAATCTATCTCCTGTCACCAATTCGATTCAGTATCTCTTCATTCTTTATCCGATCTATCCATTTCAGCTTCAGCATTCTTCTGTAACACCGCAGCATTTTAAAAACTTCAATATATTTTGGACTTATTTATTTTCATCTTGTATTCCTTGCCCAAGACTCCTTCCATACCATTCAGCAATTTCTCCAGATCTTATGCAGTCTCAGTTAAAATAACAATATCAATGGCAAATTTCAGGATTTTGATTTCATCTCTCCTTGGATTGTGATTCCCTTTCCAAAATTCTCTTTGATTTCCTTTACTCCCTGTTCTACATAAACATTGAAAAGGAGGGGGGACAAACTGCAGCCTTGCCTCACTCCCTTCTGGATTGCTGCTTCTTTTTTAAAGCCCTCGATTCATATCACTGCAGACTGACTTTTTACAGATAATTCTTCGTTCTCGGTATCTGATCCTGATCACCTTCAGAATCTGTAAAATTCCATGCAGTCTACATTGATCTGTTTCTCTCCCATTACCTTTGTTTTCTGTGTAATTTTTAAATTCCAATTTTTGCAGTAATTTATCACTTCCATTTATACTACCCTACATACTAGCAGGAGTCAGTATGAGTAGGAGGATGTAATCTGCAGAAGTGAGACCAGGAATATCCTGACTCCCAAGACTCGGGTAAAAGCCTGACACAAAGCCTTTCGATCGAAATATATTATTTATGAAGAGTAAAAACAGTAAACGGGACAACTTACATCCCTGTTTCAGTCCTACTCGGGAGGGTATCTCCCAAATTACATTATCCTCCTTAATTTTAACTGAGCACTTAACTTCTCAGTATATGCTTTCAACTGCTCTAATCATCTTATGCGACATCCCTATTCTTCCCATCTTTGCCACTACAGTGCCTCTACTCACAGAATCAAAAACTTCTTCCAAATCAAGAGTAGAAATGTACAATTTTCCTCCTTTCTTTTCTACGCATTTATCCATTAGTGTTCTCACCACTAATATGTTGTCAGATATTCTCATCATTCTCTGAAGCCCGACTGGAGTCTCTCCAAGATCAGACGCCCCTCTGCTCATTTCATAATCCTTTTTGCCAGCACCCCTGTGTATATTTTACTTTAAAGTATCTAGCAGTGTTATGCCTCTAAAACTATTTGGGTTTGATTTCTCTCCTTTCTTCTCATAAATTGGGCAAATCACTTCCTCTGGCCAAGATTTTGGAAATTCTCCCCCTTCAAATATTTTATTAAATATTTTAACAATGCTTTCTCGGATATGTCCGTTCTTCACCACTTGCTTCCAAAATTCTTTTGACACCCCCAAAATAGCTCCTGCTTTCACTTTCTTAGCTTTCTCTAAGACCTTCTTTACTTCTTCTACCGATATTTCCTTATCTAATGAAAGCACAGTACATCCCAATGCTCCTGATAGTCTACTTCCTTCTATTTTTGGTCTCCACCTGTCTTCACCTCCCAATAATTTCTTATAGTATTCCACCCTGTCAGTATGACGTATTTCAGTTTGCCAAGCAGCTTCCTGCTTGCCACATATCCACCTAATTTTACTCCACACTTCCCTACTTTCACTATGTTTAAAATTTCTATTCAGCTCAGCAACCCTTTGCCTCTGCCATTCAAATTTTGCTATATACAACAATTCTCTATGTTCTTTCCTCTTAGGGCAGAATTCCATTCCCTGATTGTTTCTCCCATGTTTCTTGTACAGCAGAGCTCAGAGTGTATAGCAGCTGGACGTACGATGGACAAGGAAGTGAATCAAACTGCTGACTCGGAGGACATCAGCAGAGAAAACAGCCGTGTCTACCTTCAGTACGAGGAGAGGACAGAGACTGGAAGTAAGGACTCCTTGTCGAAACACAGACCTGTGTAACTGAAATTAGGAAATTTGTGACAGGGGAAGTGTTAGTGTACTAGAGGAGAGTTCTACTGAACTAGGAATAACTAGGGTTACAAAAAGTAAGACTGGTAGTCAGAATGAAATTCAGAGGAGAAAAATGATAACTAGAGATGAAAATAGAATGTGTTAATATTGAAGGATTTATGAATAAATTAGGGAATGAATCTTTTAGGGAGTTGATGGGAAGCTTACATCCTTGTCATATAACGGCCTCTGATCCACAACCCTGGCATTGAAATCTCCCATCACTACAATGCCTACGTCCTCAAAAACATTTTGTATCCTATTAAATTCCAGTTCTTTAATTACTTCAAACTTTTTATGTCTACAGTAATCACTGCACCACCCCTTGCCTATATTCCTCTTCACCTTACCCACATCTTCTCTCCTGCCACCTTAATAGTGTATTCTAACAATTTTACTGCCCTACTCATTTGATTATTCTCAATTACCGAGTCTATTCCACTTTTCACTATTTTACACGTTTCTCCTTAATAATTCATAAACTCTTTCCACCTGTATTTCGCAATTGATCTATTCCTATTGATCTTTCTTTACAATTCCACATGCAATTAGTTTAAAGTGTGACTCTCTCTTATTCAACTCTGATAATAATTGGTAAATGGTGTGACTCTCCCCAGTCCTGCACCTCTATACTCTTAATAATAGGCAACACATTCCTTCAACATACTACCATACCAATCGCACTGCCCCCTGTCTCTGCTACATGTCAGGTTCCCCATTTCATGCCCACACCACCACCCATTTAAAATATATAGTTCATCAATACCACACAACTCTAATCATTCTTCACTATTTTTCTTAAATCCCTTACGCTCTCTCTTGAATATATATTTGCTGTACATCTTTATCTCATAATGGCCTCTGATGCACAACCGTGGCATTGAAAGCTCCCATCAGTACAATGCCTACGTCCTCAAAAAGATTTTGTATCCTATTAGATTCCAGTACTAACTCACCATTTTCTTTTTTTTTTTTGTTTTGCAAATGGAGAGGCTTCAGGAGGGTTGTAAACAAAACCAATGCACAAATCTCACTCTCTCTATTCAGAAAATTTTGTTTTTAACCACATAATTTCCTCTATTTCCAATTCGATGCGTTCTATTTTACCCTTTACCTCCTCCCTCACCACACCACCAGGAAATCTACCTCTTTGTGCTCTCTTTTGTTTTTCCTTGGAATAGATTGTAAATTCTTCTACTTCTATTTTACTTCCCAGAGCAATCCAGCTTTTTACACAAGCAAGTATATGTAAGCTTCTCATCAATTCCCTAAAAGATTCATTCCCTAATTTATTCATAAAACCATCAATATTAACACATCCCATTTTCATCTCTAGTTATTATTTTTCTCCCCTGAATTTCACTCTGACTATCAGTCTTACGCTTCATAACCCTAGTTACTCCTAATTCACTAGAACTCTCCTCTAGTACACTAACAATTTCCAACTCACAAACTTCCTCATTTGAGTTACCTTTCTTCAGCCAGAAGTCCTCCAAGCTCACAGGTCTGCGTTTCAGAGATGAGTCCTTACTTCCAGTCTCTGTCCTCTCCTCGTACTGAAAGTAGAAATGGCTGTTTTCTCTGCTCGTGTCCTCCAAGTCAGTGGTTCGATTCACTGCTGTACACTCTGAGCTCAGACGTTCCTTACGTTTGCATTCTTCATTGGCCATTGTCGTCTCGGTGTTGCTGCCCTTCTCATTTAACTGATCCACTGAACATGTACAACTCCACTTTCCATAACCCACCACTAACTGACTTCCTCTTATGTAGGCAATGAGACCAGAACGCCTAGCTTTCCCCATATGGAATCAGAGCATTTTCTGGTTCCTAAATACTTCTTTCTTCATTTCATGTTTTATCAACATTCTCCCACTTTTCACATGCCGCGTACTGTCCAAGATCTTCTTCCCCATTATGGTTGAAACAAACGTCGCCTTCACTGGACACTTACCAATTCTCTTCCCCAGTCACTGGACGTTGTCTGTATGAGCTTCCCTGCTGCTGATCTTCAGACTTCCATTTATTAGATCTAGTACTTTACCTACTAGATATCTCCTTTGGCATCCTCCAGTAACCCGTATATGAAGATATTTTTCTTACGGGTTTCCTGCTGATGCTACCTCTCTTGCCACCTCAGCTCCTTTATCTCTGCTTCCATTTCCTTCACCTTATCTTTCAAGCTTACTATTTTCTTGATGTTCTGAACCACTATCTCTGTTACTTTCTTTAGTTTCTCTTAATTCCTTGGCTTGCTGCCATAGAAGTTCTTTGTTCTGGCCTGCCTGGCATGTCACCTTGACTATTTCCTTTACTTTTCCATCTCTTCCCATCCAATGGCACCAGTAGGACTGGGTCGAGAGTTCGTTTCCACACCCCCAATGACCAGAAGCACCGTCACTACAGAAGCTGTCATCAGTATTTTGGTAATACCTAGTCTGATGTCCAGCACTGTATTCAGTAGCACACCTGACAAGTCCACTAGGCCCGTACCAATAACCTATCCCCGCTCGGTATTGCCTGTGCTCAGGCACTTGCTTAATAAACAACCTTCCGCTTCTCTTGCCTGATTAGAACTCAGGTTCTGATAATGACCCATCTACCCTTACCCTCTTCCTCCCTTCAAGAAAACTTTCACCCAATCTACTACCCTCCTATCCAGTCCCCTTTTTCTCATTTTTTGACAAGTATATCACGGTTTACTCTGTCAAAAAGTTTAAACAAGTCATTTGCTACAATTAAATTGAAGTAAGATACATAGTGGTTCAGCCTTTTCAATACAAGTAGAATTAGAAATGTAATGTTACATTCCTAGTTGATTACAAGCGGAACCGGTTTCGACCACTGCTCCGGGTCATCACCAGCCGATCACTTAAAATATTAAAAACAATGCAAATCTTTCACCAGTTGCAGTTCATGAAGCCTTATAACACTTTAGGAATTAGCACTGCGTGTTGAAGGTTCCCAAAAACCTGAAGAAGTTGAGGATCAATCACATAAATGAAGCCATAA
Source organism: Anabrus simplex (assembly GCF_040414725.1). Taxonomy (NCBI): domain Eukaryota; kingdom Metazoa; phylum Arthropoda; class Insecta; order Orthoptera; family Tettigoniidae; genus Anabrus; species Anabrus simplex. Next base: position 1,195,879,470 of record NC_090266.1, on the reverse strand, counting down.
GCAAGTTCTTGAAGAGCAGCAGAACATACGTGCTGACCGGCACTGTGCTTCCAAATGTTTATGAAACTCGATGAAAAATTGAATAGTTCAAGGAAAGAAAGTGTGAAGATTTGCATTGTTTTTAATATTTCAAGTGAATTTTAAGAATTTCACCTTATTTTCTTGACACGGCATAAGTCCAAAAGCCTATACAGTATCATTTTAAGTGATCGGATGATGATGACCCGGAACAGTGGTCGAAACTGGTTCCGCTTGTAATCAACTAGGAATGTAACATTACATTTCAAATTCTACTTGTATTGAAAAGGTTGAACCACTATATATCTCATTTCAATTTAACTGTGAACTCAGTTCAATACGGAACATTATGAAATTCTTATCTTTAAAGTCAATTGCTATACAATCCGGCTGTTCACTCTTGTCTAAACCTCTGACACATTCTTCTGGAAACCAGCGAGCTGAGCTTCACAAGAGTATCCTGCACAGAAACCAAACTGCCTAGTGTAAAGCCAACCTATATGTTCTAAACATTCCCTGATATGTTTGTCCATGTTTGTCTACTGTGCCTTCAAAAACTTTACATATGATACATGTAAGACTCACTGGTATGTAGTTATCATTGTCTTTCTTATCTCCTTTCCCTCTATACACTGCTACTACCAGAGCCTTTTTTCCATTCTTTATGTAAGACTACCATTATTTAGACAATAAACAAATATAAATCCCATTTTCTTTAACCATTCTCCACTAATTACATCAGCTCTTGTAGCTTTTCTTGCTTCAATTACCGTAATTTCCTTATAAATTTCAATTGATTTTAAGCAGTCCAAAATTACAGCATTTTCCCATGTTTTGTTCTGAATGTTTTATTTCTCCTTGATATCCCAACTATAATACTATATTGTTTATTGAAACCCAGTCTAGAAAGCCAAGAATAATGACCAAGATGATTTGTCGTGCTGACCACACGACACCTCGTAATCTGCAGGCCTACGGGCTGAGCAGCGGTCGCTTGGTACGTCAAGGCTCTTCAAGGGCTGTAGTGCCATGGGGTTTGTTTACTGAAAAGCTTGGTCTTTTCAACATCATCAGTATGAATTCTCCTGTCGCCCCTTTTAGACATGGACTTGTATTTCTTTACCCCTTCTGTCTTCTAATATAGCTACACATATTTCCCCAACTGTCTTTATAATGCTGCCCCCCTGTTACTAGCTTATTCAAAAAGAAATCTTTTGCCCACTTTTTTACCTTACTGTGACAAGGAAGGCCTGTGTATCCACCATTTCGTCAAAAGTCAGAGGGAGGAGCAGCCAAGCCTGGACTGGATCATGAGCAACATCACTGCACTGGAGCCTCACTACTCGCCGCACAACCAACCTAACAGCAGGGAGCCTACACGAATTGGTCGGAACCTGCTGTTACTGTCATTGGCCGCTATGTCGCTGGAGGTTTCAAGTGGTGCAGAAACAACGAGAACTGCAAACCACCAGGCGAGTTGGCTGTGCGGTTAGGAGCGTGCAGCTGTGAGCTTGCATCCGGGAGATTGTGGGTTCGAATCCCACTGCCGGCAGCCCTGAAGATGGTTCTCTGTGTGGTTTCCCATTTTCACACCAGGCAAATGCTGGGGCTGTACCTTAATTAAGGCCACAGCTGCTTCCTTCCCATTCCTAGGCCTTTCCTATCCCATCGTCGCCGTAAGACCTAACTGTGTTGGTGCGACGTAAAGCAAGTAGCAAAAAAAATAGTGCTGCTGCTGGATGGTTACAGCCTGAGCTGAGGAGGCAGTCTGTGTAGTGTCCTTTCCGTGGAACTGAGAGTTCATTCTGCATGTCTGTCGCTGCGAGTTGTGTCTCTTAGGCTGGCTGCTGTGAGTGTTCTTCGTGTTCTGGTGCAGTGCAGTGTGGAAGACATCACCGAGTATTGGCATGAGACAGTGAACGAAGTTTTACTGTGAGTATAGACAGAGTACATCATACCGAAAGGTGAGGCTGTCATGCTCAGGTTGGGAACTTAAGACTGTGATATTGGCAGCGTGAGTAACTGTGAGGCTGAGTGAGCCTGTGTTAGCTGAGGAAGACTCTGTGTGAGCTAGTGTGATTAAATATTGAGAACAATAAAGGACTGTACTATGAGTGGAAGTTATGATCTTTGGTGTGCTTGAATGTGCTGTGTAAGTAGCTATTAGCAGTTAATGAATATACTTAAGAAGTTAAGCACTACCAGTTGTAGGGCCAGTTTCATCAAACTCTGTTAAGAATTTAATAATTTAACATCACAGTAAAATGATTTAAGACAGTTGTTAACAGAATGGTTGTTTCATCAACCTTCAATAACGCTAACACACCATTAAACACTCTGTTAATTGAACGTAACATTCTCGTCCCGTTAAGTTGCTTAACATCATGTGAAAATAAAAATAGCTACAAGAGAATTTATATTTCATGCTCACTTATTCTATTTATACTATCTTCAAAATACTGAGAGACAAGAAGTTTTACACAGAAGTAATGATATGATCACAAATACAAAAGATAGGAACTTTCCACCTTATTAATAAATTTATTTCCTATAAGGTGCTTAAAATATTTTTACTAAATAGTACCGGTTTCGACCCTGATTTGGGTCATCTTCGCTGCTGAAGAACTTTCGTCTTAATAAAAACAACATATAATATTAAAACAATGGTTCATGGTGTGCGTTACTGTAGTCACATCCTAGTTCGTAAGCCATGGGCAACGACTGAGTGGCCCAGTAAGTGGTCCTGAGAGTTGCGATACCAGTTGCTATGGAATGGGCGTGGGCATCTCGGACATATTCCGAGTCTTCGCCCTCCTTGTGCTCAGGCAGCTAGGACTATACAATCCACCGCTGGTCCTTAACCCGTTAGAGGAGAGATCCTCACCTGGACTATGTGTAAGCAGGGTAGCATCCTGCTTCGTGAATTTACAGAACTCAGAACATTTTAAGCAACCCTCAGACCTATAGGAGTAATGGAGTCCCACTCTCATTTGACAGGCGAGGGACTCCTCGGAAATGACTTGGCGAATGAAATGGAATTCAATGGGGAGCTATCAATATTAATGGGGCTTAGGGAAGAAAGAAAGTAGAAATGGCTGAGTCAGCAAAGAGGATGCATCTGGATGTACTAGGAGTAAGTGATATTCGGGTAAGGGGAGTTAAAGAGGAAGGGATAAGAGATTATAAAGTGTACTTGATGGGTGTTAAAAAGGGAAGGGCAGAGTCTGGGATAGGACTGTTTATCAGGAATACTATTGCACGCAACATAGTTTCTGGTTAGGCACGTAAATGAGCGAATGAAGTGGGTTTATTTGCCAGTTGGAGGAATTAGGACGAGAATTGTGTCCGTGTACTCACCATGTGAGGGTGCATATGAGGATGAAGTTGACAAGTTTTATGAAGCATTGAGTGACATCATAGTCAGGATAAGATAGTGCTAATGGGAGATTTCAATGCGAGAGTTGGAAATAATACTGAAGGATACGAAAGGGTGATTGGTAAATGTGGGGAATATATGGAAGCTAATGGGAATGGAAAGCGTTTGCTGGACTTCTGTGCTAGTATGGGTCTAGCAGTTATGAATACATTCTTCAAGCATAAGGCTATTCACCGCTACACATGGGAGGCTAGGGGTACCAGATCCATAATAGACTATATCTTAACCGACTTTGAATTCAGGAAGTCTGTTAGGAATGTACAGGTTTTTTGGGGTTCTCCAATGATACATGCCACTATCTGATCTTTGATGCACTAATTATCTCTAGGCCTAGGATAGAGAAAGTGAAATCTGTCTGCAAACAAATAAGGGTAGAAAATTTCCAGGACGAGGAAATGAGACAGAAATACATGGATATGATTAGTGAAAAGTTTTGAACAGTGAACAGTAAGCAGGTTGAGGATATACAAAGAGAATGGGTGGCATACAGGGATGCTGTAGTAGAAACAACGAAGGAAGGACTGTTATAAAGATGGAAAAAAGCGAACATCTTGGTGGAATGACGAAGTGAGAGCAGCTTGTAAACATAAAAAGAAGGCTTATCAGAAATGGGTGCAAACAAGGGCTGATGCAGACAGGTAATTGTACATAGATGAAAGAAACAGAGAAAAACAAATAGTTGTTGAATCCAAAAAGAAGTTTTGGGAAGATTTGGGTAATAACCTGGAAAGGCTAGATCAAGCAGCAAGGAATCATTTCTGGACAGTAATAAAGAATCTTAGGAAGGGAGGGAAAAAGGAAATGAACAGTGTTTTGGGTAATTCAGGTGAACTCATAATAGATCCCAGGGAATCACTGGACAGGTGGAGGGAATATTTTGAAAATCTTCTCAACATAAAAGGAAATCTTCCTAGTGGAGTCGCAAACAACCAAGCTCATGGAGAGGAAGGAAATTATGTTGGTGAAATTACGCTTCAGGAAGTGGAAAGGATGGTAAATAAACTCCATTTACATAAAGCAGCGGGAATAGGTGAAATTAGACCTGAAATGGTGAAGTATAGTGGGAAGGCAGGGATGAAATGGCTTCATAGAGTAGTAAGATTAGCATGGAGTGTTGGTAAGGTACCTTCAGGTTGGACAAAAGCAGTAATTGCATCTATCTATAAGCAAGGGAACAGGAAGGATTGCAACAACTATCGAGATATCTCATTGATTAGTATACCAGGCAAATTATTCACTGGCATCTTGGAAGGGAGCGTGCAATCAGTGGTTGAGAGGAAGTTGGATGAAAACAAGTATGATTTCAGACCACAGAGAAGCTGTCAGGATCAGATTTTCAGTGTGCGCCTGGTATTTGAAAAATGTTACGAGAGGAATAGACAGTTGTGTTTATGTGTCGTAGATCTAGAGAAAGCATATGACAGGTACCAAGGGAAAAGATGTTTGCCATAATGGGGGACTATGGAATTAAGGGTAGATTATTAAAATCAAGGGCATTTATGTTGACAATTCTGCTGCAGTGAGAACTGATGGTAGAATGAGTTCTTGGTTCAGGGTACTTACAGGGGTTAGACAAGGTTGTTCTCTTTCACCATTGCTGTTTATAGTTTACATGGGTCATCTGCGGAAAGGTATAAAGTGGCAGGGAGGGATTCAGTTAGGTGGAAATGTAGTAAGCAGTCTGGCCTATGCTGACGATTTGGTCTTAATGGCAGATTGTGCCGAAAGCCTGCAGTCTAATATCTGTGAACTTGAAAATAGGTACAATGAGTATGGTATGACAATTAGCCTCTCAAAGACTAAATTGATGTCGGTAGGCAAGAAATTAAACAGAACTGAATGTCAGACTGGTGATACAAAGCTGGAACAGGTAGATAATTTCAAGTATTTAGGTTGTGTATTCTCCCAGTATGGTAATATAGTAAGTGAGATTGAATCAAGGTGTAGTAAAGCTAATGCAGTGAACTCACAGTTGCGATCAACAGAGTTCTGTAAGAAGGAAGTAAGCCCCCGGACAAAACAATCATTATATCGGTCTGTTTTCAGACCGATTTTGCTTTGCGGGAGCGAAAGCTGGGTGGACTCAGGATATCTTATTCATAAGTTAGAAGTAACAGACCTGAAAGTATCGAGAATGATTGATGGTACAAACAGGTAGGAACAATGGCAGGTGGTACTTGGAACGAGGAGATAAAGGCTAAGTTAGGAATGAACTCGGTGGATGAAGCTGTACGCATAAACCAGCTTCAGTGGTGGGGTCATGTGAGATGAATGGAGGAGGATAGGTTACCTAGGAGAATAATGGACTCTGTTATGGAGGGTAAGAGTAGTAGAGGGAGACTACGATGACAATGGTTAGACTCAGTTTCTAATGATTTAAAGGTAAGAGGTATAGACCTAGTTGCAAATAGAGGTTTGTGCCGACGTTTAGTAAATTCACAGATGCTTGCAGACTGAACACTGAAAGGCATAACAGTCTATAATGATAATGTATGTATGGAATATTAAAACATTACTTATACTAATTACGATTGACTAATGCTAAATTACAATGATGTGTTGTGGTAATAAAATATGCTTGAAAGAGTAGCTTTGAAAGTCTAATATATTCACCAGTTCATTATGACACTGATCTTGATGTTCACACATATACTCATTCATTCAATCCAGTGTTACAATGTTAACACTCTTATTTTAAATTAAAAACGTCTTAATGCTGAATTACATAGTAAGATACGGTAGTTTATAAAATCCACGTCAGTACCGTATCTTGCTTGCTATATTCGTGTGGATCTATTAGAGCCTAGTACTAATAATAACCTGTCTAAGCATTTAGCTTTGTTGGTAATCTTTGAGTACAGTAGTTCTTGCATATTTCAAACTTGCAATTTTCATTTCTCTTTGTGCTTAGTAGTGACATAAGGTACCGGTATGTAATTAGGATACGTCTGAACGTAGTTTAAAATTATTTTAATGTACTGTACAGTAGTATACGAGTAATATCTTATTAGAATTTAGCGTGCTTATTTTATTATCGTAAAATATTTATGTAGTACCAGTATAGTAGAGGTATCCGTAGAAACTCTCTTACTAAAATTCTGTTGTTGTAACTAGGATAGGCTTAATTGCAGTTTAGAATTGTGTAATTCTTGTGTATTCCTTTTAGTATTCAGTAATTAACAGCAGTTTTTATCCTGTTAGGGTGTTGTAGGATAAGAATAGAGTTTGACTAAGTATTGTAGTGTAGTCGTATATTAATTACCTTATTGTCGTGTGATCTTTGAGTACTATCCCAGACAATATATTCCATCGTTCTTTTTTTTCACATAAGTTATTTTAATTTTCCTTTTCTTTTCATTTTTTCTGTAAAGAATTGCTAAGGAGTGCAAGTGTAGGAACTGTGGGTGTGGCGAGGCATTGAGGGGAATGAGGGAGGAGTTGGAGAGTTTGAGGGAGATAATTAGGATTCTCACAGAAGACAGGAAGGAAGATAGGCCACCTTCAAACAATGTACAGTTTACAGTAGGTGTACAAGAGGGAGAGGGAGGAAAGGGGGTAGTTGTAGAAGACTGGTGGTCTAATGTTCTAAGGGGAAGGAGATTGTAGGCTAAGGGCTCTATTCAGGATAAGAATTCAGGACAGGTGTCTGTGCAAAATCGGTACGAATCACTCCAGGTATAACAACTGAGGGAAGATGAGGAACAGGGAACTGTTGCTGAGATGTGTGAAAGTAGGAGGAGGGGAAAAGGTAGGAATGGGAAATGTAGAGCAGAGGATAGGAAAAGACAGGTGGAACAGGGTCATGGGAAAGAGAAAATGGAGGAGGAAGTAGCTTCTGCAGCTATCAGGAAAGATAGGGCTGAGCAGGAGGGGAGGGGATCAAATGAGGTGGGTAGGGTTGAGGCTCTGGTCTTGGGGGATTCCATCGTTAGACATGTGGAGAAAGTGTGTGGAGGAAAGGGAACCAGGGTAGAGTGTTATCCAGGAATTAGGTTGAGGCAGATATTGATGAAAGTAGAAGAGAGAGAGGAGGAGAAGGTGGTAGTGTTTCACGTTGGTACCAACGACGTAAGGCAAGCTGATATAAGTACCAACATAGTGGGGGATGTGTGGGATCTGGTAAATGCAGCACGGGTGACATTTAAGAAAGCAGAGATTGTTATCAGTGGAATACTGTGTAGGAGGGATACTGACTGGAGGGTGATTGGGGATTTAAACGAGACTATGGAGTGGGTATGTGGGAAACTGGGAGTGAAATTTCTAGATCCTAATGGGTGGGTAGGAGATAGGGATCTGCGCTCAGATGGCCTTCACTTAAACCGCAGTGGTACGTATAAGTTAGGAAATTTATTTGGAAGGGTAGTAGGGAGGTACATTCAGGGAAACGGGGTTGTCGAGGGAGCGGTGATAAGGGTACGGAGATCTGGAAGTCAAGTAGGGATGAGATAAGAATATTAGTGTTGAACTGTCGAAGTACTGTAAAGAAAGGAATAGAAGTAAGTAATTTAATAGATATAAATTTACCAGATATTGTAATAGGAGTTGAATTATGGCTGAGAAATGAAATAATGGATGCAGAAATTTTCTCACAGAACTGGAGAGTGTACTACAGAGATAGGATAGGAATGGTGGGAGGGGGAGTATTCATTCTGGTGAAAGAAGAATTTGTAAGCTAAGAAAAAGTTAAAGATGACAAACATGAAATTCTAGGTGTAAGGCTCATTTCTAAAGATAATAGGCAACTTGATGTCTTTGGAGTGTACAGACCAGGAAAGGGTAGTGCTGACACGGATTCAGAATTATTTGACAAGATAATCAGCTATGTGGGAAAAGACATGGAAAGGAATGTGACTGTAGTGGGAGATCTGAATTTACCAAATGTCAATTGGGAAGGAAATGTGAACGGCAGGAAGCATGACCAACAAATGGCAAATAAGCTAATATGGGAAGGACAGCTGAGTCAGAAAGTGATGGAACCAACTAGAGGGAAAAATATCCTGTTGTGGTGCTGGTAAAACCAGATGAGCTCTATAGAGAAACTGAAGTAATAGATGGCATTAGTGATCATGAAGCTGCTTTTGTCATAGTTAAAAATAAATATGATAGAAAGGAAGGTCTTAAAAGTAGGACTATTAGGCAGTACCATATGGCTGATGAAGCAGGCATGAGGCAGTTTCTAAAAAGTAACTATGATTGGTGGAAAACAGTAAATAAAAATGTAAACAGACTCTGGGATGGGTTTAAAGCAATTGTTATGGAATGTGAAAACAGGTTTGTACCTTTAAAGGTTGTAAGGAATGGTAAAGACCAACCTTATTATAATAGAGAAATAAAGAGACTAAGAAGGAGGTGCAGATTGGAAAGAAGTAGAGTTAGAAATGGCTGTGTAAGTAAGGAGAAATTGAAGGAAATTACTAGGAAATTGAATCTAGCAAAGAAGGCAGCTAAGGATAACATGATGGCAAGCATAATTCGCAGTCATACAAATATTAGTGAGAAAAGGAAGGGTACGTATCTGTATTTTAAGGCAGAAACAGGTTCCAAGAAGGACATTCCAGGAATAATTAATGAAAAAGAGAAATGTGTATGGGAGGATCTTCAAAAGGCAGAAATATTCAGTCAGCACTATGTAAAGATTGTTGGTTACAAGGAAGATGTCCAGATAGAGGAGGAGACAAATGCTAAAGAAGTATTAAAATTGACATATGATAACAATGACATATAAAATAAGATACAAAAGTTGAAAACTAGAAAAGCGGCTGGAATTGATAAGATTTCTGGGGATGTACTAAAAGCTATGCGTTGGGATATAGTACCATATCTGAAGTACTTATTTGATTATTGTTTGGTTGAAGGAGCTATACCAAATGAATTGAGAGTTGCTATAGTGGCCCCTGTGTATAAAGGAAAAGGTGATAGACATAAAGCTGAAAATTACAGGCCAGTAAGTTTGACATGCATTGCATGTAAGCTTTGGGAAGGCATTCTTTCTGATTATATTAAACATGTTTGCAAAATTAATAAGTGGTTCGATAGAAGGCAGTTCGGTTTTAGGAAAGGTTATTCCACTGAAGCCCAACTTGTAGGATTCCAGCAAGTTATAGCAGATATCTTGGATTCAGGAGGTCAAATATTACTGTATCGCAATTGACCTGTCTAAAGCATTTGATAGGGGGATCATGAGAGACTACTGGCAAAAATGAGTGCTATTGGACTAGACAAAAGAGTGACTGAATGGGTTGCTGTATTTCTAGAAAACAGATCTATGAGAATTAGAGTAGATGAAGCTTTATCTGACCCTGTAATAACTAAGAGGGGAATTTCTCAAGGCAGTATTATTGGACATTTATGTTTTCTTATAGATATAAATGATATGAGTAAAAAAGTGGAATCAGAGGTAAGGCTTTTTGCAGATGATGTTATTCTGTATAGAGTAATAAATAAGTTACAAGATTGTGAGCAACTGCAATGTGACGTTGATAATGTTGTGAGATGGACAGCAGGCAATGGCATGTTGATAATCAGGGTTAAAAGTCAGGTTGTGAGTTTCACAAATAGGAAAAGTCCTCCCAGTTTTAATTACAAAATAGTGGTTATAAAACATGCTGTTGGGACATGACATGTACAACACATGCTAAAATAATTGTAAACTAATTTAAAATTTTGTCTAAAAGAAAGTTTGTGTCAATGTGATTTGTGACATGTGTTGTACATGTCATGTCCCAACAGCATATTTTATAACCACTATTCTCTAAAGTTAATATCATAGGAAATCATAGTTCAATTTTTACAAATTTTAAAGTGTCATTGTCCTCTAAACAATGTTTCTTTTAAGATTAAATTAATATGGCTGATGATGCCCAATAAGAAGGGTGAAACATGTCCCCATAATATTTAGATTTTCTATGTCTAATTGAACTCTGCCATGCCGGTTGCAAGCCCGGGGCCTCATCTTGCAAGTGATGAGGAAGGAGGAGCAGGAGGAGTATAAAACCTTGTTAAAAAAAACCAGGGTCCATCTGGCTCCGGATGGTACAACCCTGTTATAGGGCCCCTACCTAGGGTTACAGGTAAAGAGGACCAACAGCTTGAAGGGTGGATGAGGATATGTCCCAACAGCTGGAAAGGTGGAGGAGTCTCTCTTCCTGGTAGTGGAAGCAGTGCTATTAGTATCAGCACAGTGTAGGACTAAAGATGTCTACTGGACTGTCGCAGAAAATTTACTGGCAATGTCAGGAAGACTTGAATGGCAGTAAAACTGTGATGTGGAAAGCAACGGGAAACCACCACATTATTTGTTCCTAGTATAGCAACCATGGATAGTACGAATTGTAAATTAGATACTACTGATCATGGTACTCAGACACCAAGATCCAGCAGGGGAGTAACTGAGGTATCCCAGGTCGTCAGCAAGCAAAAATCTCAGAAGTTTGGAGAAGGGATTAAAATAGGGACTTGGAATACAAGCAAGCTAAGAACAGGAAGACTAGAAGAACTTAAACGAATTGTGGATGAAAACAAAATAGATATCATGGGATTGTGTGAAACTAGATGGCATGGCAAAGGTGATTTCCACAGTGATCCATTCAGAATTGTGTACAGTGGAAATGAAAATGATGGACAATATGGAGTAGCTGTAATATTAAGAAAGGAATAGGCAAACAACATGCTAAACACATATCATGTCGATGATAGAATAATGATGGTGAAAATAGCTGCCAAAACAACAGATATGGTAATAATACAGGTATACTTTCCTACTACTGGACATGACAACGATGAAGTTGAGGAAATGTATAATAAAATAGAAGACATAATTAAACGAAACAATGACAAAAATAACATAATCATAATGGGAGACTTCAATGCTGTGGTTGGCAGCAATATCACTAGAAAAGTTGCTGGCAGATTCGGTCTAGGACAAACAAATGATAGAGGAGAACGTATGATGGACTTCTGTGAAGAACAGGACATGATCATAATGAACACTGTATTTGACATGCCTAATAGAAGACGTTACACATGGAAGGATTTCAGAGATAATAACAGATACCAAATTGACTACATTCTAGTTAAGAGAAGGTATAGAAATCAGGTAACGTCATGCCATAGCTATCCTGGCTTAGACATCGACAGCGACCATGTCCCAATATTAGCAAAATGTCGAATTAGGCTGAAGAAGTTTAGGAAACCAAGAAGCAAGAAATGGAATCTAGAAAAGTTAAATGATCCATTAACACAAGTAGCATTCGAAGAAAAGACAGACATGATCATGTACAACAACTGCAACGAAACAGATTAGGATGCTGTCAAAGCTTCACTTACAATGGCAGCTGATGAAATGCTAGGAAAAAAGACGCTTGAACCCAGGAAGAACTGGATGACTGAAGAAATACTAAATCTCATTCAGGAAAGAAATAAAGAACACCAGAAAAATACTCCAGAAGGAATGATAAGCTAAAAACTTAGTTACACAGAAGTGCCGAGAGGCGAAAGAAAGATGGATGAATGACATTTGTAAAAGCAAGAACATGATATGAATATCGGAAATGTTGACAGAGCATACCATCAAGTAAAAAGAACACAATTCAAGGCTAAAATGAAATCCAGTGTAATAAAAGACACGGAAGGAAATCTGTTAATATAAGATGAGGAGGTAATGAAGAGATGGAAAGAGTATTTGGAGGATCTATATAATGGAGAAGAAACTGACAATGTAGATGAGTACATCATAAAACAAGAGCAGGTTTCACAAGATGAACTAGGTCCTCCCATAGTGAGCAGTGAATTCGAAACAGCACTGCTAGTGCTGAAAATGAAAAAGGCTCCTGGACCAGACAAACTGCCTGCTGAACTGTGAAAAAACGCTGGAAAAAGGCTGAAGGATGAACTCTTCAAAATCACCAGGTACTGCTATGAAAACGGAGATATGCCAGAGGATTTTGTAGAAAGCAAAGCAGTACTTCTGCACAAAAAAGGAGATTCAACAGAATGCTCCAATTACAGAATACTAAGCCTTGTTTCACATGCAGCAAAAATATTTACATGCATATTAAAAAACAGAATCAAAATGAAAATTGAGCAGAATCTAGATGATGATCAGTTTGGGTTCAGGAAAGGAGTAGGAATGAGAGAAGCTATTATAGCATTTTAAACCATCTTGGAGAGAAGACTAAAGCTTAACAGAAATACATATATAGCTTTTGTAAACCTGGAAAAAGCTTTTGACAATGTTCAGTGGAAAAGACTGTTCAAAATTATGAAGGATATTCAAGACAGAAAAGCAATACTAAACCTCTACATCAATCAAAGAATAAACATTGAAAGTAATGTTAAAAATATGCAAGGTGAGGATGAGGAGGAAAGGAGGAGTAAGACAGGGGTGTTCCTTATCACCATTTCTATTTAATCTGTACATTGAAGAAGCCATGAAAATTTTAAAATCAGAAACACCTGGCATTAAGATAAATGGAACAACTGTACACTGTATTAGATTTGCCGATGATATTGCACTTCTGGCTGACAATGAGAAGAACATGCAGATCATGCTCAACAAATTAACATCCATCTTAAAAGATTTCCAACTTAACATTAATGTAAATAAAACTAATGTTATGGTTGTAAGCAAATCTAAAATAAAGCCAGAGGTACATCTCAGAATTGGAAATATTTTAATAAAACAGGTGCACAAGTTCTGCTACTTAGGATCAGTTATTACCAATGACAACAGATGCACTGTGGAAATAAAAAGAAGAATTTCCCTATGTAAGAAAGCCTTTGAGGAGAAGAAGCAGCTCTTAAGTAATAAATCCTTAAATACTGAACAAAAGAAATTGTTTATTAAAATGTTCATTTAAAGTGTGCTGCTATCTGGCTGTGAAGGATGGACTCTCTTGAAGGAGGACGTGAAACGACTAGAGGCAGTGGAAATGTGGCTATGGAGGAAGATGACAAGAACTAGCTGGATTGAGAAGAAAACTAATGAAGCAGTGCTTAGAGAAATAAACACCCAGAGACATTTAATAACAACGATAAAAAGGAGAAAAGTATCAGTTTTTGGTCACATTCTCCGGCATAATGCCTTCATAAAAGAACTTGTTCGAAGGCAAGGTGATGGGAAAGAAAGGCAGAGGGAAGCCACAGAAGAAGATCATTGAATAGGTAGTTGAGATGATGGGAAGCCAAGGTTATGGAGAGATGAAAAGGATTGCAGAGAGAAGAGATCAATGGTTGCAGCGACAAGGCAAAGCCTTTAGATAATGATGATGATGTCTAATTGACAACATAACGTGGCACTGATTTTATTGAATAGGTGGAACAATAAATGTACTCCTTTTGCAAACTAAGTGAGATCGCTGTTTTCAATACGGATCAAAAATGAGAGTGATGATTTGTAAGTGGTATGTTCCGAGCTGTCGGCGGAGAGATGGCGTGGAATGACATTAGTATATGAATAAGTCTTTAAAAGTAGGAAAGACCACAATATGAAGATAAAGTTGGAATTCAAGAGGACAAATTAGGGCAAATATTCATTTATAGGAAGGAGAGTTAGGGATTGGAATAACTTACCAAGGGAGATGTTCAATAAATTTCCAATTTCTTTGAAATCATTTAAGAAAAGGCTAGAAAAACAACAGATAGGGAATCTGCCATCTGGGCGACTGCCCTAAATGCAGATCAGTATTGACTGATTGATTGATTAAAATAAGTGTGTTAACATTGTAACACTGGATTGAATGAATGAGTATATGTGTGAACATCAAGATCAGTGTCATAATGAACTGGTGAATATACTAGAGTTTCAAAGCTACTCTTTCAGCATATTTTATTATCACAACACAACATTGTAATTTAGAATTAGTCATTCATAATTAGTATAAGTAATGCTTTATTAACTCAGCATTAAGACGTTTTTAATTTAAAATAAGTGTGTCAACATTGTAACACTAGATTGAATGAAGGAATAAATGAGTGAACATCAAGATCAGTGTCATAACGAAGTGGTGAACATTTTAGGCTTTCAAAGCTACTCTTTCAAGCATATTTTATTACCACAACACATCATTGTAATTTAGCATTAGTCAATCATAATTAGTATAAATAATGTTTTAATATTATATGTTGTTTTTTATTAAGATGAAGGTTCTTCAGGAGCTGAAGATGACCCAAGTTAGGGTCAAATCCGGTACTGTTATGTAAAAATATTTTAAATACCTAACTTATAAGAAATAAATGTATTGATTAGGTGTAAAGTTCCTATCTTTATATTTGCAATCATTAGAATCATTAATATGGATAATGAAGGTAATAGATTAGAAGTAATGATATGTTCAACCTCACAGAAAAGCAGTTTTCAAAGTGATATAGGTTATCAAAGTCTGTCGTTAAGAGATGAAACAGACGGTAGAGTACCTCCACAGGAAGAAATTCAGCTCTATTTCCAGTGGAGCAATAGCTGATTGCACTGAGATATTTTGCAACGGGATCATTCAGATTACTACGGGAGATACCAATCTTGTAAATTGTAGAAGAGAGATAGGTGCATACACTGATATTCCATTAACTCATTCACATGTAAGAAACATTTGTACAGAAATAAAAATTCAAAGGAAGGAAGATCATAATCATATGTAGCCTACACTATAAAATGGTAGGCCTAATTTCTAATATGATTGTGCTACTGTATTTATAAATGATCTGTCCAGTTAATAAAATTCAGCTTAAAAACCCCTGAATTGTAAAACAAAAGAGATATCTTGCACAATAACAAGAATGCTTTTAAAGCAAAGTATAATTTCCTATATCGACATCTATATATAGTTCAAAAGGAATGATGGTGGCTTGCCTTGATATTCAGCATGACAGTCATCCGTCATTATGAAGAGGCTCAACTTGGTCGCTGATTAATGCAATAATCTTTGAAAACATCTATGTAAATGCTGGAATAAATTTACCACCTCCAGTCTTGTAGCGCTCCAACTTGTCCTTAGAATAATCTTTTCTTGCGCTTTTTTTCAGGTTGTCGTATAGGTATTTTATTTGTTTTGTTGACCGCGTGGTCAAATTCCAGTGGCTATTGGATTCATTTGCTAACTCATTCGACACCTTTTCTCTTCCCTTCAGGGATGTAGCATCTGCTTTTTACATTCTATAATGCTCTCACATTTATAAAAGAAACTGACAATCCTTTTTTATCCAGTGAAGTAAAATTACTGCCCCAAAGAATTTTTTATGTCACCTTCCAATATAATTTTCTTCTGTGCATAATCTAATTTACTAATCTCATCCTATCACCAAGTAAGTTCAGTTTCAAATGGGACCTCTTATTCCATGCAAAAAGAGTACAGGGGAAAGGTGAAAAATGAATAACATTATGCCCAGCACCGTACAGAAGAGGAAAACAATGTTGACACTACACACAGCTGACTTGATCGTTAATGTTAACGCCATGTTAATTAACAAGCTGTTATAGTTTTCTGTGAAACGCGACCTCCGTAATGCCTCGTTCATATCTTAACAAGGTGTTAACTAATGCACCGTTAGCAGATTTTTAACAGTGGTTGATGAAACTGGCCCTTAATCTTCATGTATTTACCCCGGCAACATCTAACATTATTTAATTCCCTTTGTAGAAATTTCAGCTTCCCCTCGTTTCCTACCCCTTTACTAATATTATTCCTTGTCACCCAATGTTTCCTTCTTTTCTTTCTTTTTTAGTCTCTTGACATCCCTATTGTAGTGTGATGGATCATTTGTACTGCCAACTGTTTTCGTCGACACAATCTTTCCCCTTCCAGAATTAGATTTACGAGTCCTCTCCATAGCAGTACCACCTCCATTTATCCATTTATTGAATCTTTACACAAAGTAAGAAATTATTGCTTCTGTGTTTGCCTAATCATATATATATAAGCTTTTTTTTTAAATGCTATTTGTTCGGGGCGTTGACCTAGACAGATCTTTTGCCCCTACTTGCACCATATGATATGAACCTGCGTTTAATTGGAATTGCAGAAGTTTAGAGTGTTGAACGTGAGGAAAGGAACATTAAGGACAACACAAATACCCAGTCCCCAGGCCAGGGATATTAATCATTTACAATTAAAAACCCCTGACCCGGCTGGGAATCGAACCCGGGGCCTTCGGGTGACAGGCGGACGTGTTGCCCCCTACACCACGGGGCCGGACTACATACAAGCCATCTTCCTTTCTCTTTTCCCTTCTCTTGCTTCAGTGTTAATTTATAACACAGCTGTGCTATGATCACTCATTCCTTCTATTATCTTGGGTTTAACAAAAATTTCCTCAGGTTTGAGCAGGAATACAACCAACAAGTTATTGTCGCTTGTACTTTCCTTTACCAGCTGCGTATATCCCCCTCCCCCAGATCAACCTTTCTGCTAAAGTTGGCCATGTTTCTAAGATTCTCTCCCATACCACATCTGGCATATTCAGGTTACCACCAATGATAATACTTCTACCAAATTTATCAGCCTCCACCCCATACTTTATTAAATCATTCACTAAATTTACATCTCCCCTTATCCCTGTTCTGTATGTCCCAAAAATGACCAACCTTTCTTGTGCTGTTAATGTGAATACCCAAAAGTTCATTTTCATTATTTTTAATACATGGTGACTTGCAAAATTATTTCTAACTAATATGAATACCCCACCATCCCTGCTTCCCCTACCCCCCTATAAATATTATATGCTTGGAAAAATCCGTCCATCCGTCCGTCCGTCCGTCTGTCCATCCATCCATCCATCCATCCATCTGGGACTCTACCCCAATGACACTGCCTGGGTAATTTATCTACCCTAAAGTACCCAGTTGTATATCTTTCCTAACTATACTCCTGCAGTTTACCAGCAGACTTCCAAAACACTTCCTCATATCTAACTGCTTACTAGGATCCTAAATAGGTACATCAGCTTCAGTATCTCTAGTTTCCCTCAAGACATGAAAATAGCACTCTCTTCAACAACTCTCCCATTTTTGCAGACCCTGATCTGTTCAGATGCAGACCGTCAGGATATCATCATGGGTACCAACCCAACAATTTGGGTTCACAAATAACGCAACAAGTGAAGTGCAGATAAACTAATATCATCATTAAATTCCCGTAATCTACTCAAATCTGCGTCTCTTCTCTGTACGCCACTACTTAAAAGAATCTTTGCATCAGTAAACTTCTCCTTCACAGTAAGAAGAAACTCCCACAATTCATCCATGACTTGTTTCAAGCTAATGGCACTCTTGATGTTGATGTTGTGTTCAGGTTAACCCTTGAATTGACTCCAGTAAACATTTAACAACTAAATTGGGTTTGTTTGCATACCTGAAATGGACCTTGGTTGTTTTCCACAGTACATTTCAAGAGTATATGTGTACATCTTCTTGAACCTGAAGCTTGCAACACTGCGTTCCTCTCCCCAGTTTTGTGTATCAGTTGCCTTCCACCTTTCTATATATACGGGGTGGTCCACCAGCCCCTGGCAATTCAGTTTTATGCATCCCTTCACATTTACTAACATTCTGAAAGACATCATTCCCTCTCCCTAAACCAGGGTAATATAACAAGATGTGTGTTTACGGGATAGAAGACAGCAGGATTCGTGGGCGCCACTATTAATTCATTATGGGTACCTCAAATGACCCATAAAATGAGTACAGATACAATGAACACATACTTTAAAATGGGAGGCGGACGCACAGACGGGGAGCACGGTACTGTATAGGCTGGGAAGTGGGCGCCGTAGGTCAAGTGTTGGAGTAGCTCACATGGCAAGCGGGCGAGGAGATATGTGATAGTGGACAGTGCTCGAGGTAGGAGGTTCGAATCCCACATAAGACTTTTTTTTAACAGCCAGTTACCTGGGATGTGGTAAGGTTGCATACTTGATAGCTTCCAAGGACTGATTTCTTTATTTGACCCTGTAAAAAACCTGTATGTATCGTTGCATTGGGTATGGTGCTGGGTTGGACGAGGATGAGGAGATGATGGTTTGTGGCCAGTTAGGTATGTCGTACATGTTCCAAGCTTCGTAGACCACAGGTAGGGCAAAATATGCCCCATTGGAACGATAACAACATGCGATGGCAGGTAAGTATGTAGCTGCGTGAACTTCCCTCCTTCGAAGCTATTCACAACGCAAAGTTCATTCACTGCCTCGAGATGTATTCCAACGACGAGTATGTGGATATGTTACTTATTTATGGAGAAGCTAGACAGAATGCATACCAGGCACAACGCCTGTACCAAGAATGCTATCCGGATAGACGACAACCGACGGGCATGACATTTCAGAGTGTGGAAAGACGCCTGCAGGATACTGCATACCTGGAAAGGACACGGCCTGTTTGACATCATCCCGTGCTGTCTGCTGACAATGAAGAGGTTGTGTTTGATGCTATCCGGCGTAACCCTCATACTAGCACACAGGCCATTTCACAGGAGACGAACATCAGCCGAACGTTTGTTATGCAGATATTGCATACCCACCGGTTTCACCCATACAATATGCACTTACACCAGAAGCTCCATGGTCATGATCTCGATGCCTGGGTGGCTTTCTGTCAATGGATCTTACAGCATGTGGACACTGATCCTCCTTTTCTAACGACTCTCTTATTTACAGACGAAGCACGATTCCACAACAACGGAACCATTAATCGCCATAATATGCATTACTGTAGTGTGTATAATCCCTATTGGGTGTGACAGACAGCATTTCAGGTACAGTGGGACGTGAATGTATGGTGTGGAATCATGGGTGATCACTTCATCGGTACCCATTTCTTTGAGGGCCATCTGACCAGCCAACACTATCTGCAATTTCTCCGAAATGAGCTACCACCATTTTTGGAAAATGTCCCACTTCTTGATTGCTGCAGGATGTGGTTTCAACATGACAGAGCTCCACTGCACGCGGCGGTGTTCGCCCGGAACCATCTCCGTGCGAGGTATCCTGATAAGTGCATAGGAAGGGGTCCCCTGGTCCGCCAGATTGCCCGATATTAGGCCCCTGGATTTTTTTCTGTGAGGCCATGTAAAACAACTGGTGTATGCACTGGAGCCGGCCAGTTCTTGTCATCTTAGACAGCTCATCACCGAGGCATGCCGATCTGTTTTGCCAGAGATGTTGCAACGTGCCAGACAGCCCTTATTACATCGGGCACAGCTCTGTACCGACCACGGGGGTCATGACTTCGAGCAGGTGTTGTGTTAAACGATGTGGATAACTGAAATCCTGTCATATGTTCCCTAGCCTCTATCAACCCAGCTCCATAAAAACAGCCCATTTGAGGGCCAAATAAACAAATCAGTCTGTGAAAAATACCGGTATTAAGTACACAACCTTGCCACATCCCAGGCAACTGGCTTAAGAAAACTACTTGCATGGGACTTATTGTTACTAGACAAGTCAATGTTTGGAAGTGGAGGCCTCGCCCACACATGCTAGAGAGGCACCCATGGTTCCTCCACATGGGTGATACGGTGGTTCAGGTGAAGTGGGGCTGGTGACTGAGGTGAAGGCTCACTGCAGGGTGCTGGAACCAACACATCACTTTGCTCTACGTAGCCTGGACGAGTCACGGGTTGGGAAAGGGGCGATCCCAACCTAGGGGGAAAGTCATAGCTGTGAACTCAGTGATTATAATGCCAAGTGGAGACCACGTAAGTAGGCCTACTGAAGGGGGAACAAACCTGGCTAGGTTCGGGCCAGGGGCGGACCACTGGATGGACAACTGAGGGGCGTGGTCTCTGCTACAGAGAGCCTGAGTTGCGAGAGGACAATATCTGGCTGTATGCCTCACCATGGAGGTGAGAACGATGCTCAGGACCCTAGAAGGAGCAAAACCGAGCTCGATAGCTGCAGTCACTTAAGTGCGGCCAGTATCCAGTAATCGGGAGATAGTGGGTTCAATCCCCACTGTCGGCAGCCCTGAAGATGGTTTTCCGTGGTTTCCCATTTTCACACCAGGCAAATGCCGGGGTTGTACCTTAATTAAGGCCACGGCCACTTCCTTCCACTTCCTAGGCCTTTCCTTTCCCATCGTCGCCATAAGACCTATCTGTGTCAGTGCGACGTAAAGCAAATAGCAAAAAAAAAAAAAAAAAAAAGAAGAAGGGGCAAAAACCCTATGATTGACTGAAATATGGATGCTTATAAAGAACCAATTTCCAAAACTTTGACATCAAGGGAAGCCATGGAAGCCCCAGTAGAGCAGATCCGGCAGCATGCCCAAGATGAAAAAATGGAGACAGAAGTCCCAACTGGACAGGCTGTCACTGACTCTAAACAAGAAATGGCAACAGAAGCTCCAGTAGAGAAGACTGCTACCACAAGCAAACCAGGAACATCTGTAGAGACAGAACTGAAGATTTCTGGATCGAAAATCAACAGATTTCATATCGACAGACCACCTCGCAACAGTGCATATTACAAGGAAAGGAAGGGAGCAAGGAAGGAACCCCAAATAGCAGCTGGAACTTGGACGGAGAAGAAGCCAAGGAACAGGGATCGGCGAGAGGCTATCCCTCCAACAACGCCCGAAAGGCCAAGATCGGAGGATAGTACGCTATCAAGTTCAGCTACAAAACCACCCACCAAGAAACAGAAAGAAGAAACAGTCATGTCCTTTTCGGAAAGACTAACTTCAACGAAGGTAGCAATAATACCTAAAACCTTTCCAGGTGGGAAACTGAAGGAGGAAGTCATGAAGGAACTTTCATCTCCTCTGATAGCGCAAATGAAACTGCTGTCAGACGGATGCCTTCCAGGCTTCCTCGAGTCTCCAAGGCTGGAAAGTGGAGCAATGGTACTGATCTGTGCAAATCCAAAAAACTAAAATCCGGCTGGAACAGACAGTGGCCAATTGCAACCCATGGAAAGGGGAGAATTTGGAGGTGGCAGAAGCCAAGAAGGTGCTGAACACTTACAAAGGTCATCACCAAGTTTTCTCCTCCATCTGACAAGATGAAGGTTGATGATGTGCTTGTCAGGATACATCAGCATAACACCAAACTTCCGACGAAAGAGTGGAGAGTGCTGAATGCAATAACTACTGATGACACAGGAAGGACAATTGTTTTGGCCCTTAATGAAAGAGATTTTTAAGACCTGAAGAAGAGAAGCCTTAAGGCCAAGCTTGGACTTGGGCAGATCAAATTTCAAGTAATTAAGGGAATAACAAAACCTAGTGTTAGCAAGGATGGTACTGAAAGTTCTACAGGCCAACCTACGACATAAAAAATCAGCTGTTGCCAATTTCGTCAGAAAGTTCAAGTCGGAGTCTATCGATGTGGCTCTTATACAAGAGCCATGGGTAGTTAAGGGCAGAGTAGCAGGACTGGGGAAATATGGAGGTAATCTAATGTACGATACTACATCGAATATGCCTAGAACATGTTGACTTGTGAACCGAAAACTAAAATGCCTTCTGTTGCAGGAACATTGTTCAAAGGACTTAGTGGGGGCCAAGATAAAACTTGGAAATTGGGAAGGTCCCAGAGAAATAACCATAGGCTGTGCATACCTCCCATATGACTCAACTAATCTGCCCCATCAGAAGTTGAGAACCTAATTTGCAACACAAAGAGGAAAGGCGAACACCTAGTCCTTGGAGCAGATGCAAATTCACACCACACGGCATGGGGCAGCACAAACTGCAATGCAAGAGGCGAGTCTTTCCTAGGGTTTATTATTGGAACTGATTTGACGATACTAAACATAGGAAACAAGCCTATATTTATAAATAAACGTTGTAGGGAGATAATAGACATTACACTACGCACAACGCATTTTGCAAACTTTGTTAAAGACTGGAAGGTTCTAGAGGAACCATCATTGGCAGACCACCAGCACATCCAATTTGCAATAGATGCGAGACTATGTTGGATTAACAACTAACTGGGATAGATACAGAGAAGTTCTAGGGAAGGCTGTAAAAAAAATTCCAACTAACGTGAGAGAACAGAAAGAATTGGATGAGGCAGTGGAACTATCAGAAGAGGCCATTATAGACTCATTCCATGACAACTGTCCTCTCAAAGAAAAGAAAACCACCAAAAAAGTAAGGTGGTGGAACAACAAACTAGCCAAAATGAAAAAAGAAGTGAGGATGTATAGAATATCATCTAGAAATGGTATGTGGAACGTATATCATAGGAAACTCACTGAATGTAACCTAGAGATACGGAAAGAGAAAATAAAATCTTGGAGACTGTTCTGTGAGAAAGTGGAATCACACACTGAAACAGCAAGGCTCCAGAAGGTTCTGAAAGCAACCCATATAAATCAGGTGAGGACACTGGAGAAACCAGATGGGTTGTAGTCAGGCGGCAAAGGACACGCTGGAGATGATAATGGCATGTCACTTTCCTGAGGCTGAGCAGATGACAGAAGAAGAAACGGTTGGAACAGAAACCGGAGCTCGAAGAGCAGACTGGAACTGTGCCAACAGAATAATACAACACAAACATGTAAAATGGGCAATCGACACTTTTCACCCTATAAAGGCTCCAAGGCCAGATGAGATACTTCCCATAATCCTACAGGAAGGATGAGAGATACTCGTCAATACCTTGGCGGACCATTTCAGAGCTAGTCTAGCTTTAGGGTACGTGCCGAAATCATGGTCTGAAGCTAAAGCAATATTCATACCTAAGCCCGGAAAGACAAACTATGCCCAAGCCAAAGCATACAGACCATTATGTTTAACGTCCTTCATGCTGAAAGCAATGGAGAAAATTCTGGATAAATATATCAGAAGAACGGTGCAAATGAACTCAACGTTATATGAAAATCAGTTTGCATATAGGCGGGGCAGATCCACTGAAGCAGCACTCTACTAGTTGGTTTGTAAACTGAGAGGAAAGCCTAGAATATAAAGAAATTGCACTGGCAGCATTTCTAGATATAGAAGGAGCCTTCAGCAATACAGCCTATGACTATGATCAAAGCATTGGAAAAGAGCAAGGTGAGTAAAACCGTCGTCAAATGGATTAAGTCCATGTTAGACGGAAGAAAGATAAAAGCAACCCTGTTTGAAGAAACGGTGACGGTTAGGGCCACCCGAGGCTGTGCTCAGGGAGGAGTTCTTTTGCCTCTGTTGTGGAATCTTGTGGTGAACAAAATCACAGCTATGCTCAACGAACAGGGTTTCTATACACAAGGACACACAGATGAACTAGTGATTGTGGTATGAGGTAAGGTGATGAGTGTTATCCAGGACTTCATGCAAAGATCACTCAACCTTGTGGAGAACTGGTGTCAGAAAGAACAACTATCAGTCAACCCGAACACGATAACTCTGGTCCCTTTTACAAGAAGAAGAAAATTAGAGGGAAAGATAAATATATGGCAGAACAGGCACTGCAGCTAGATGTAGTGTTAGATAAAAATCTAACCTGGAATCCACATATAGAAAGGAACATAACTCTGGCCAAGAACTTGCTGTATGCATGTAAAAGAGCCATTGGGAAGACATGGGGCCTAAGACCATCAATGGTAATGTGGATATACACAATGATCATTAGACCGTTGATGGCTTATGCTGCAATCATCTGGTGGCAGAAAGCAAGTCAAGGAAAAGTCGGCAGTAGATTGGATAGCCCACAGAGAATGGCATGCATAGCCATAACTGGGGCTATGAGAACTACGCTGACAGAAGCCTTGAATACTTTACTAGATTATGCAATTTCATAACAGAACAGGCTAGAATAAGTTCATATAGATTGGCATAATCAGAGTGCTGGAATGCAAAGACCCAATCTAGGACACTGTAAAATTAACAGAGTAATAACAGAGGAAGTTCTACACATGCCTTCTGATCATATGATACCAAAGTACAACTTTGAAAAACTGTTTGAGACCCAGATAATAAAAAATGAAGACTGGGTGTCAACAAATGGAATACTGAAAAAGAAGATATAGTGTGGTGGACTGATGGCTCAAAGACTGTGGATGGCACAGGAGGAGGGATCAGCGGGGGAAGACCTGAGAGATCAATCCAGATGAGCTTGGGCAGACACACAACAGTCTTTCAAGCTGAAATGATAGCTATCACAACATGTCTTGAAGAAAATCTGAAAATGAACTATAGGAATAAGAACATTTTCATTTTTACGGACAGCCAAGCGGCCATTAAGGCAGTAGAGGCAGTCTGGATAATATCCAGAATTGTCTGGTATTGCCACTCACTTCTCTTGAAGCTCTCAAAGTACAACATTGTCAAAACAATATGGGCAACAGGGCATGCAGGTATAGAAGGAAATGAAAAGGCAGATAAACTGGCCAGGAAAGGGGCAGAAACACATTCTGTAGGCCCTGATTCTGTATGCGGGATTTCCTATGGACAAGTCCGACACTACATAGGAAAATGGGTACAAAAGAAACAAACGGAAAAATGGAAAAATACTCCAGGATGCAGGCTTGCAAAGGAACTGATAAAAGGACCAAACAAGAAGCATACTAAAGAACTGTTGAAACTCAGCAGAGAAAATATAAGATGGGTAGTAGGACTGTTGACAGGAGGTCTTTTAATGAATTAATAGTGGCGCTCACGATTTCTGCTGTCTTCTAGCCCATAAACATATACCTCGTTATATTACACCGGTTTAGGGAGAGAGGCCGATGTCTTTCAGAACTGTAGTACCATAAATGTAAAGGGATGCATTAAACTGGATCTCAAGGGGCTGGTGGACCACTCGGTATGTTAATTAGAATACAACTGCTAACTTTTGCACAAAAGTTTATGTATTCAATACGAGGGATGGTGCATTACCTTACGAACCTTGCCTTCAGCAACTTTACATGTTATACCAGTATTATTAGACTCTTCCACTGATTGCAAAAAACGGTCTGATGTTATTGCCATCAATAAACCTTCCATTCATGATGGGTCTAACATGTTATGGCTCGGACAAATTGGTTAAATCCTTGGTCTGGGGGCAGACGAAGAGGGTGTGGTGGTGCAAGACCCTAAAAACCTCTAGTATCACCTGAGGTCCTGTTAAAACATGACAAAAGTTACACAATGGCAAAAAGTAAGGTTCTGGGGCTGTCATATCTGGCGCTCGCCATGACAACTACATACTGCACGGTTTCTAATTTTCACCGAATATGGCAGCCCCTGTTGCCATACATGATGCAAGCTCTATCAGAGACAATAGAAAACTGGTTTCCATCTTAGCAGGCCAATAGCAACACAGAAAATGGTATATTTATCAGATTTACACAGACTTCCTTTCTATTATTCTGTGTAAATAAGAATAGTTTTAAGGGCTGGTTTTTGGGTCCCTGGCATGCATAAAAGTAGGATCTCTCTACACTACTACGTCATTTTTAAATGATTTCTCTCCTTCCTAAACATGTGAATGGCCGACAGAAACACCACTTCTGGTATAGTTAGTAACACATGAGGCATAATCAACATGGCCCGGACCCTTGCATCATGGAATAAAAGGCTTATCAAAGCTAGGAGTCGTACATCAAATGAGACAGAGAGTTGTAGCTAGTTTAACGATATATATAGCAGAAAGATTTCAAGATCAAGAATTGATTAGTACTGGAGATTCTGTGTTCATAATTTTGTAGATGCCTACAATGTTTCAGTTTCTGAATATTTGATACTTACTGCATGCATTACCGACGACTGTATGAATAAAGCTGTGTAAACATGCATGTGAATGAATGAATTGCAAAAACTAGTATTTTCACAAGCTAGATATCTTTTCGAAAGTCTGGCAATTTTACGTAAATTTCTCATTTCAAAGTTAAAAAGGTGGGAGGAGCCGAGGTTTTACCCTCTGTAGCCTTAGGAATCACAGGAAGGCAACTGGGATATGCCGATGCCGAAACGTAGGCCGCATGCTAACGAGGCTAACGAGTTGTGGATACCGGTAGGTTAGGAATTAGTAAAGGAACACCATAGTAATTTGGAACCCGTGACCCCCACGGCGCGCTGAATACAACGCTGGCTCCTCGAGTGGTGCCCGCATTTTAATCGTATATATACTTAATATGCAACATTTACATCACATATGAGTGTTAATTTTGTTATGAATCCTATGAATTAAATATAATGAAAATGTGGCCAATTGCCACACTGCTTAATTTAATTAATTTTTTACGCCAAAACCAGAAGTTAGAATCCCTCGGATGTAATTATTAAGTATTATAAGACGATTTCTGAAAAATTGCCTATATAAACCTATATAAACCACGCCCACACTGTTTTGGATTGGTGGATAGAGAAAACTAACATGTCTGCTACAGCGCTCTGGGTGGTACCAAGGCGAAATAGCGCCGCCATAGTTTTAGCGTCCTCCAGTTGCGTCTGCTTTTAAGGCGTTACTTTTAATATATAGAATAAATTTACTGCACAAAATGTGCCATTTGTGTGCGCGGCATACAACTACACAAACTGTAGACAGGGCCAATGACCTAGGTGTTAGGCCCCTTTAAACAACAAGCAGCAGCATCATCATCAACAAACTGTAGAAAAAACACACAGGGTGTATCATATCTGAGGCAGTTAGGGATGTATGTGACCAAGTCATACTTATGTGCAAATGAGTTTCAATGTTAGGATCAAATTTAAAATCTATGAGCACTTGTCACATTTTAAAAAGTAGTGGTTATTAATGAAGCCATACTCAATATCAATAAATTAATAGCAATACGTTTGTACCAACAATCTTGCTAGCACTTGTACTCCTGTCTCCTATGGATGTCACATCATTTTGACTCTCAGCAATGTCATGTTTGGAGTGAAGTACGACAATATAATACAGTGGTTTGACTAATGTTCTTGTATTGCATTAATTAAAGTAACATCAAATAAGTACGGTATTGCTTCCCATGCGACAGTTAGGACAAGGCAAAACGTAGTTACATTTTTAGGTAAATATTTTGCTTCCATCAAACGCAATACACATAGATATTGATTATCCATCTGATGGAATCTACAAGGCGAATTGAATATACAATGTTATAAACATGTATTTTCAACCAACAAAAGTAGTCGCACTGGTTTTATTCTTTAAAAAATTCACTATGTCTTCCACGACCCACACAGCATGTTCAGAAGACGCCTGACGATTCTACTCGTTGTTGATCTCCTGCCCGATTTGGAAAAAGATGTTTTTGATTTTGAGTTAAAATGTATATAGAATGGATGGTGCATTGGGGGCACAAAGGGAAGTAACAGCTGTATATTCTGATATTACTGTGCCGTAATGGCAGGTGGTGAGTTAAACGGTACATTAAAGTTTATCGCTGAGCTTGGGCGTACTGGTTTTGTTCGTCTTAAGTCAATGGATTTTTTTTCTTAATTTGTTTTACGTCGCACCGACACAGATAGGTCTTACGGCGACGATGTGAAACGAAAGGCTCGGAGTGGGAAGGAAGCGGTCGTGGCCTTAATTAAGGTCGACAGCCCTGATAGATGGTTTTCCGTGGCTTCCCATTTATTCATCAAATCAAATCAAAATCTCTTTATTTGCAAATGAGGTGTCTACCTCGGTGGCAAATGGTACACTAAAATACATTATTGTCAACAACTAAATTTTAAATTAACAAGAGAAGAAAAAAAATTCTAGAATACAATAATATACAATTTATGCTAACAATTTTTTTCTATTAAACAAACAGATCATCCTTAATAAATTTATATTGTTTACAAAATTCTACTTATAATATCTGCTATACTTACAAACATAGTCAACTCATATACAGTATGTGGAATTACTTCAAATAATACTATGCAACTGGTATAAGATTAAAATTTACATTGCATTTATTTACTTTTTTTTTTTTAAACCCATTTTGGAACCTAAGTAGCATAACGACCTGCTGCGTCTTAACCAGAGCAAATGCTGGGGCTGCTGTACCTTAAATGGACCAACGGCCACTTCCATCCCAGTTCTAGCTTTGTCCTATCCCATCGTATCCATGGAGGCGTCGTGATTCGGTGTGACATAAGGCAAATAGAAAGAATCGCCATTACCAGAATCCTCGTCCAAAAATATGGAATTAAATTATTCAGGTAAATATGAGATTTAACTTCATTACCGAGCGGAATGGCTGCGCGTGTTGCGGCTATGGAGCCAAGCTCTGCATTTGGGAGCACGTAGGTTGAAACCCCACCGTCGGCTGTCCAGAGAATGGTTTTCTGTGTTTTCCCATGTTCACCTCCAAGCAAATTCCGGACAGTTCATATACATAGGCCACAGCCGATTCCTTCCATCTCCTTATACAATTTCATTCACCATCATTAATTTAATTTTCATTAGTTCTTTATCTGATGTTCGGGTTAGGAAGGGCACCCGTTCGTTTAAACATGCAATACGAATTCATTTCACCTCATCCCAGACTCCATACCATGAAACGGGCCTAATTGGTAGGCATACATGCATCTTATTGGAATCAACTTGATCAATTTGATCAATTTGATTTTAATCTTTGCAGGACTAGATGTCCTAAAGGGACGCCATCCTATTAGCTACAGTATTAGCTGCTCGACAATAGTGAGAAATGCACTTGCTGCCAAGGATTTTTTAGTTTTCCACAAAGGCAGTTAACAGCCCCCAAATCGGAACAAGCTTTGTCTCTTCTTTACGAGTATGTCATCAATGTCATGTCATCAAAGCGAAGACACCTCAGTAGGAACCTGAACCTATTTATACCTATAGTAAGTTATATTGCTTCTACCCTCATTCCGTACTTGGTATCCCACAAATCGGAGTCGTTTCCTCTACCTGATTTCAGAACACCCGCCGAATAGAGTATTCCAAGTACAGCTGTAATTTCGCAGTCATCAGTGGCACTTGTCCCCTACCGTCCTATTCCCTTGTAAATGAATGCATTACTTAATCAATGCAGATATTTGTACTTGTGACTTACTTGACTTATTTTCTGTTGCTCCTCCTGGAGCATAGGGCTTCCGTGAAACACTTCCATCTGTTCCTATTGTTGGCTAACCTCTTCACTTCATTGCAAGTTTTTCCCACTGTTAGACATTCCTCTTCGATCGTCTTTTTTTTTCAGGTCTTCTTCGGACGTCCGCGCTTTCTAGCGCCTTGGGGGTTCCAGTCCAGCGCTGTCTTTTCAATGGCTCCAGCGGGCTTCCTTAAAGTATGTCCTATCCAACGCCATTTTCTCTCCCTTATCTGCATTTCAATTGGCTGCTGGATAGTTTCTTCCCATAGATCTTCATTTGAAATAACATCCGGCCATCTTCTGTTGATGGTACGTCTTAGACAGCGATTCACGAAGACTTGCAATTGTTTAGTTGTCTTCTGGGTAACTTTCCACGTTTCACAGCTGTAAAGCAGAACGGACTTAACATTTGTGTTAAAAAGTCGTAACTTAGTTTTCCTAGAAATGTTCTTGTTTCTCCATATAGGATACAATTTAACAAAAGCACCATTCGCTTTCCTGATACGACTCTTAATGTCTTCTTCTGCTCCTCCAGTCGTAGTAACCATACTCCCAAGATATATGAAGGAGTCTACTTGTTCTATCTCTTTATCATCTATAGACAATTTATCATCAATCTTGGAATTGACCCTCATCTCCTTGGTCTTATTAATATTTATTTAAAGTCCAACATCCTCTGCCTCCTCCTTCAACCGCTTAATCTTCTCTTCCATCTCTCTGAACCGTTGAGCCAGTAGGCAGATGTCACCTGCAAAAACAAGGTCTTCTAACCTATCTTGTAAGCCCCACTGGAGCCCCCTTTTCCGACCTCGATACACTCTCCTGAGCACACTATCCAACACAAGTAGGAAAAGGGTCGGAGAAAGAATACAGCCCTGTCGAACTCCCGAGGTCACATCTATTGGTTCAGTAAGATCTCCCATATGCAGAACCTGACATTTATAACCCTCGTACATATCCTTTATAATATTCAGAAGCTTTTGTGGTATACCGTATTCTTCAAGTGTTTTCCACATAACTCTTCTATTTACAGAGTCGAAGGCTTTCTCAAAATCAATGAAAGTCAAGTAGAGGGTGTTCTGCCATTCTGCACTTTGTTCCAAGATGATTCTCAGAGTGTTTATGAGATCGACACAGCTACGGTGTTTACGAAAACCAGCCTGCTCCCTTCTAAGGCGCATTTCCACAATTTCCTTCACCCACTCTAAAATGATCCTTGAAAGCACCTTACTTGGTACCGACAACAATGTAATTCCCCTCCAATTATCACACTTAGTAATATCCCCTTTCTTTGGTATCTTAACAATCAGGCCTTTCTTCCATTCAGCTGGTAGCTTTTCTTCATTCCAGATCCTTTCCAACAGGAGGTGCAATAATTTTGCCGAGGTCTCAATATCTGCTTTAAGTATTTCTGGCGCGATATTATCCATACCGGGTGCTTTTCCAGTTCTTATCTATTTCATGGCCTTCTCTATTTCTGAACAGGTTGGAGGATATAAATTTATTCTTGGGTCACTATCTACTGGTTCCATTTGTTGGTTACCATTCTGTTCTGTATCTCTATTGAGCAACTCTGAGAAATGTTCCTTCCATCTCTGTAGCTGTTCTTCCCGGGTGGTCAGTAGTTCACCTCTCTTGTTTTTAACGGGTTCATTCCTGATAAATCCTCTCCTCAGCTGTTGATGGTACGTCTTAGACAGCGATTCACGAAGACTTGCAATTGTTTAGTTGTCTTCTGGGTAACTTTCCACGTTTCACAGCTGTAAAGCAGAACGGACTTAACATTTGTGTTAAAAAGTCGTAACTTCTATCTCTTTATCATCTATAGACAATTTATCATCAATCTTGGAATTGACCCTCATCTCCTTGGTCTTATTAATATTTATTTAAAGTCCATCTCCCCTTGCTGATGCCTCTTCTGCTACTCATGCTTGTTCATCTACCCACTGTATATGATCTTTTCTTACGCTTTTCTTCACACTCTTATCAGCTTCCACATATTCCTTTTGTGCTGCGGCTTTCTGTTGTATTGTTTTACACATATTAATCTTTGCCTTAACTAGCTTTCCAGCCTCTATTTTTTTCCAAGTATCATCAGACATCCATTCCTTCTTGAGATAATTGTGAAACCCAAGCACCTTCTCACTAACGTCTAAATATATGTCCTTGACTTTCTTCCATGATAATTCCACATCCATCATAAGTTCTGGTTCAACAGCATGAGCTTCAAAGCGGTTTCTTAATTCTATCTGGAATTCTTTCCTTTTACTTTCATCTTGCAATTTACCTGAATCAAATTTCTTGTTTAGCCTTTAAAATTTCCTTCCACTTACCACAATTTTCAATCTAAACTCTGCAACTACCAGGTGATGATCACTTCCAATATCTGCCCCTCTTTTATTTCTAACATCAATCAATGATCTTCTAAACTTTCTACTTAAGGCGATGTGGTCTATCTGGTTTTCTGTAACCTGATCTGGCGACACCCATGTAATCTTATGGCATCGTTTATGAGGGAATAAAGTGCCACCCACTACCAAATCATGGCTAGCACAGAAAACAATGAAAAGCTCCACATTTTCGTTAGAGTCACCAACTCCATGCACTCCCATAATTTGTTCCAGTCACTCATTGTTAGAACCAACCTTTGCATTTAAATCCCCCATCACAATAACAATATCTCTCTTTCCCACTTTCTTAATAGTCTCATTTAGCTGGCAGTAGAATTCTTCCTTTTTTCAATCTCTGACATTTCTGTGAGAGCATAACACTGGATCACAGTCACATTGTGAACCCGGGTCTTGAATCGAGCTGTCATCAGTCTTTCTGAGATGGGTTTCCAATCAAGGAGGCTCCTCTTTGCAGTTTCATTCAATAGCAATCCTACACCTTCTCTATGTTCTGCATCCTCTCCCAGTTCCCCAGAATAAAGGAATGTGCACCTATTAAGAGTCTGTGTTTCTCCAAAGTCTGGCCACCGTACTTCACTTAATCCAAGGATATCCAGCCTGTATTCCTCCATCATTTTAGCCACCTGCTTCAATTTACTGCTCTCTCTCAGGGTTCTGACATTCCAAAAACCTATTCTCGTTTTCCGTTTCATGCCAAAAGTCATCAACATTATCCATCCGGTTGTATTTCACTTCGGTTTCTTTAATAGTTTATATTTAAGGCTGTGCGAGTTATTAGCCCACAGCAACCTGAGCTTGGTGGTGGGACTGCCACCTAAGCCTCCAAGCCTGCTGTTTTCTGTAGGGGTTGTCTCCCTTAGCCTTTGAAGATCCCTCTTCACCACAAGGCAGTGGTTCCCCTCGTTTCTTTAAACCCCACGGGAAGAGGGTTGCCTCGTTTGCTAGATTTACCGTTCCAAAAGTCTCTTTTTCCGCCGCATCTGCCATTGAGGACTTCACCAGAGCCCCGTTAGCCGTCACTTTTCAGGGTTCCTGTAGGGCCTTCACAGCTACCGTAGCGGTCATGGGGCACACACAGTCCCCACTGTACATCAACCCTGCAGGCAATTCCTTACTTCATGCCGTTGCCCACCTCCCACGACGTGGACGAGGGGTTGGACTTATGGGAGGCATTTGTACTTGTGATTTGTCTTATAATGCTGTTATCAACCATGCACTGCAAATAATCTGTCTCTGAAGGAGCTTGTCTGGAAAAAGCGGTCAACCATAGGATATGGATTTTTTGAATTTATTTACCGTCCAGGGTTGTTTTTTTTCTCCTCGGACTCTACTGCCTCAAGAGCAATGTCCTGGAGAGTGAGATTTTGGGTCCGGTATACAACTGGGGAAGAGGACCGGTGTCTCACCCAGGCGGCTAAAACTGTTATGCTGAACAGGGGCCTTGTGGGGAAGGCTGGAAGAGATAGACAAGGAAGAGGAAGGAAGCGGGCGTGGCCTTAAGTTTGGTACCAAGTGGGAAACCACGGAAAACCACTTCGAGGATGGCTGGAGTGGGAATCGAACCCCTCTATACACATTTGACCTCCCGAGGCTGCGTGGACCCCGTTCCAGCCCTAGACCCACTTTTCAAATTTCGTGGCAGAGGCAGGAATCGAACCCGGGCCTCCGGGGATGGTAGCTAATCACATTAACCACTACACCACAGAGGCGGACGCGTTCAATCGTTAGAATAAATTATTGTCCAAATGAGCAGATGTGAGTTAATAGTAAACTTTCATACCAGAAAATTCGGAGATACGTCACTGCAATATATCTGCATTTTGTCATGAGAATGATTTAATTATATGCGGTTGGTCTGGAAATACTCACAATGTTCTATTTTTGTCATTTAGTTTTGGTGTAGAGCATTAAATTCCTAATGTTAACGGATATTCCAAGACGAAGGCCCACGAGAGTTGGAGTTAAACTGAATTTCTTCCCAAAGTTTAATTTCATCAAAATTCATCATTCTGACTCGTTCAGTCACCTCTTTTCCGCTAAAACAAATTGTGCTATGACAGCAGTAGCATTATAATTTATGTCATAAAGGAATTTCACAGGGCGAGTTGGCCGTACGGTTAGGAGCGCGCAGCTGTGAGCTCGCATCCGGGAGATTGTGGGTTCGAACCCCACTGTCAGCAGCCCCGAAACTAGCTTTCCGTGGTTTCCCATTTTCACACCAGGAAAATGCTGGGGCTGTATCTTAAGACCACGGCCGCTTCCTTCCCACTCCTAGGCCTTTCCTGCCCATCGTCGCCATAAGACCTATCTGTGTCGGTGCGACGTACAGCAACTAGGAAAAAAAAGGAATCTCAGGGCCTTCGCTATTTTACATAGGATAGCCTTAGAAGGCATAAGCAGCAATTAATTATTTAAGCAGTGCGTTTGGGAGACAATTTTAAAAGCACAGGATCAAAGAAACCAATTACTATCTCTCTTTTTTATTTTTATTTCAGTTGGCTCTTCTTTAACACTGTATCGATTACAATTGTGTGCTCCTTTCTGAGAGAGGCGACCTGTTTTGTTTATGTGAAGCTAGTGTTTAATTTTACATCTGAAATATATTTTTTCAAGTAAATGTATTCTACCTTCAGAAGCGTTTAGTTTATTTTGTGTGTTGATCAAATTGCGTTTCTGATTACTAAATCTCTTCTTTAACAAAGCAACTGATTGTTTTTCAGCATTTACGACGTCAGGAGTATCTTCAACTGCTAAGCTTATGGGCACTTCATCGACATTCTAATTAGGGCTTTTATTATCTGTTATTATCGAAAGAGTCTATGGGGTATAGTTATCGATATAAACTTATGTCCGCAAGAATTGCCTTTTCACGGGAAAGGTAAGATTCCTAACTGTCTTTGAAAGATATTTGGTCAGATTAGGAAAGATAATAGAAGACTGCTTCTGGCTTTAATTTCTGTCTCTGTCTTGGAATGTCCACTCCTTTATCATTCATCAAGAACGAATTTACTTTTACTAAGAAGTTATCGGCAAAATGAATATCACATGCGAAATAATTACGAGTCAGTTTTCGTGAATTTCTAGGGACGGCTTGCTTCTGTTAAAAAAAGACAAAAAGAAATTACTATCTTTGTGTGTTCTAAAGAAATATCTACCTGAAGTACTTATGTCACATCCGGATCTATACCCGAATACAAATACCTAGTTTTCCCACGTTGCTCTCTTCTAACACAATGTACGTGGCGTATTAATATTAGTATGTGTATACTGGTATTTATTTATTTATTTATTTATTTATTTATTTATTTATTTATTTATTTATTTATTTATTTATTTATTTATTTATTTATTTATTTATTTATTTATTTATTTATTTATTTATTTATGTAGTTTCCGTCTTCACAACGTGGCGATTTAGGTATCTTGACTCTCTATTACACTTAAACATATAGGCCTACAATTTTTGAGATCTTCACATAATTATTTTAAATATCATGATGATGAACTACAAATCATAAAATCATGTAAACCAAAGAAGAACTCCATGGCCTACAAATAGACCGCTGCTCAGCCCGAAGGCCTGCACATTATGAGGTGACACATGGTCAGTACGACGAATCCTCTCGGCGTTATTCCTAGTTTTCTAGACCAGGGTGCCATCTCACCGTCAGATAGTTCCTCAGTTGTAATCACGTAGGCTGAGTGGACCTCGAACCAACCCTCAGGTCCGGACAAAAATCCCTTGCCTGACCGTGAATCGAACCTTGGGCTTCGGGTGAGAAGCACGCATGCTACCCCTAGACCGTGTGGCCGGCCATAAAAACGTATCAATAAACAATAACAAAATAATACATAAACAAAACAGTATAAATAATAATAATGTTATTTGTTTTACGTCCCACTAACTACTCTTTTACGGTTTTCGGAGACGCCGAGGTGCCGGAATTTTGTGCCGCAGGAGTTCTTTTACGTGCCAGTAAATCTACCGACACGAGGCTGACGCATTTGAGCACCTTCAAATACCAGCGGACTGAGCCAGGATCGAACCTGCCAAGTTGTGGTCAGAAGGCCAGCGCCTCAACCGTCTGAGCCACTCAGCCCGGCAAACAAAACAGTATATACATAATTGTACACGCATGCACATAAATGGTGTCCCGACATAAGCAATGAACACTGCCCCACTCCAGAACTGTAAAGGAGAGGAGGGAGTGAAGGGGTAGTGTGTTAAGCCCCATTCGCAATGCAAACGTAACGTAACGTAAACTTAAAATTAACTTCGAAGTTAGCGGCCATGTTATCTAATGGAACCATTCACAATGCGCCGACGTAAACTTAACAGCGAGTCCGTAAAATTAAGGGATTGCAAACTCCAAGCTCTTGCGGTTAATTTTACGTTAGCTTTAAGAACCAGCCAATCAGAGCAGATGTAAACATTGTATTTTGTGCACGATATAATGACTTCTTTCGATGAAATACTTGTAATTCTCTTTCAAAATAATCTTTGTGTTTATGTATGATAAAAGGAAAAAGAATTACAAAGACGCTGTACCGAAAAATAATATATGAAAATAAATATCCTGTAGCAATGAAATATGACGGTAAATGGCGGGAGACATGCTCGCAGAGCTGGCGAACGGACGAGAGACATTCCCTCTCATAGATAAAACAGTGTCCCTGTATATTTCTTAACATGATGACGGACTACTAGTTTACGAAAACGATACCAAACAAATAGATACAAACATGATAAGTAGGGGCACAGGGGACCTTACACTTCTTTTTATTAGAAAAGGGGAATCAAATCGTAAATCAAATCGTAAGATAGTGTCAAACAGTTCAGATTTCATCCACATGTACAAAACGAACTGTTGAGGGTCATTTCTTACAGTAGATTACCGAAATCGCCCTGAGATAACCTTCTTTGATTCAATGGATGAACCCATTTTCTGCACCGTCACTTAGTTCGCCTTTTCATGTACACAGCTCCCAGAAGCAAAGCAAGAGATGTTTGAAGTAATAAGAATTCCACTACCACGTTGTTTGATTCCATCGAGGTATTAAAATATAAAACTGCGAGATAGCCCAAAACTTCCGTGCTAAATAACATGGCAGTGTTTTGATTGGCTGCTGTGTACTCTTTTACGTTCCTCTATTGTGAATACCTCAAATTTTACGTTAATTTTACGGTTACGTTACGTCGTTAAGTTTACGATTACGTTTGCATTGTGAATGGGGCCTAAGACCACTCTAGTACAGAACAGAAGGGGAGAGAGTGAAAGGGGCAGTGCCGAAGGCACAGTGACCCATATTCCCGCTTAATGCATTGCTGCATGCAGACAGCCCGCTACAAGACTTAGTTGTGATTGAAATGGGCACAGTGAGGGATGTATTGAAGTACAGTACAGTATTAGGTAACATTCTCTGATAATTACAGTATCAAGAGGTAAAGGAAGGTTTTAACCGAAAAGTAGAGGAGAGTCGTATAATATGGAATACCATTTACTTTTGGCAGTATAACTTCTTACCGAAATCAGTTATGAAATACAAATAAATATGGTTTGAAAATTCAAATAATTAGCCAAGATTCTCTATATTTTTAATTGTAAATTGTTAATGTCTTCACGTCAAAATTATTTCTTTCAAAAAGTTGCACTTGGTGGGTAATACGGAATAGTCGGCTAATATGGAATAGTAGGGTAAATAATATGTACATTAAAATACAGCTTCAATAAATTCTTTCAGTTATATTTAAGGAACGTTCTTACAGGTGAACGTACATAAATTTTAAAAAATCGAAAGAATAAAATTGGTAATTAACTTAAATGATAATCCGTATACACTAATTATTCAGAGTTTTCTTTTTACAGTCACTTGTTCATTCAGTGACAAAAGTCACAGATGCAGAAACTGAGATCTATAGGTAGTTAAATGTTATAATATACCAGGATTAATGCAATTAATTTTAAACGTCATTTTACTTTGAAACTAAAACAGTATTCCATATATCCCGACACACCATGTTTGAATTAAAGGATTCGTCATGCCATAAACTTTGCACAACACGGAAGTTACACTGGTGTAGCAATATAAGCAACTCTTGTACAATATTATGTAACATTGGATTTCCCAGGACTAAATTCAGTGTTGGTAATTAATACAAGCTTTAAAATAATTGCATGCAAAAACTTTTCAAATATGAAAAACAAATATTCTTGCTCCACGCACTAACCTCACTCACGAGCATGTCGAAACTGAATACAAAGCATCATGAGAACATTTACCATAATTCGACGAGTTTCCACCTGAAAGGAGTACCTTACATGCAAGATATTGTGGTATTCCATATTGCCCGACTATTCCATATTACCCGATTCTCCTCTATTTGTTACTGGTTAGGAATATTTTATAGCTGCATTATATCGGGCCGTAATTTGAAAACATCGTTTACTGGTTTGTCCTGGACTTGACTAAAGTTATATCATAATAAGTCTGACTCGTTGGCTGAACGGTCAGCGTACTGGCCTTCGGTTCAAAGGGTCCCGGGTTCGATTCCCGGTCGGGTCGGGGATTTTAACCTTAATTGGTTAATTCCAATGCCACGGAGGCTGGGTGTATGCGTTATCTTCATCATCATTTCATCCTCATCACGACGAGCAGGTCGCCTACGGGAGTCGCATAGAAAGACCTGCACCTGGCGAGCCGAACCCGTCCTGTGATATCCCGGCACTAAAAGCCATACATTTCATTTCATATCATAATAATTTACCACCTCGGATATAGAAAATATAGAAAATGAATGTGCTAAAATAAGATGTTGATGTATAAACTATTGTAAGTATGTAAGCATTTCTTTATAAAAATAACTGAAGATACATTAACTTATTGAGCAATAAGAAAATAATCTGAAAATAATTTAATATAATGAAAATTCAATTTCCGTAAAATACAAAGTCGTGTCTTAAAATATACAACAAAAATGCTAATATTGCAACATCTCAACATAAATAATTATTATAAAATTAACAAATTTTTACAGAAAAATCTTGTCAAAAATATGAACGTATCGCATCTTGCTAGAAACAAAATAAATAAATAAATAAATAAATAAATAAATAAATAAATAAATAAAATAAAACGTGCATAGTTACATCATTTCAAGAAAAGAAAAATGGAAAGTAACACAAAACTAATTTTGAACTGGGTAATAAATAACTGCCGGCCCCGTGGTGTAGGGGTAGCGTGCCTGCATCTTACCCGGAGGCCCCGGGTTCGATTCCCGGCTAGGTCAGGGATTTTTACCTGGACCTGAGGGCTGGTTCGAGGTCCACTCAGCCTACGTGATTAGAATTGAGGAGCTATCTGACGGTGAGGTAGCGGCCCCGGTCTAGGAAGCCAAGAATAACGGCCGAGAGGATTCGTCGTGCTGACCATACGACACCTCGTAATCTGCAGGTCTTCGGGCAGAGCAGCGGTCACTTGGTAGACCAAGGCCCTTCAAGGGCTGTAGTGCCATGGGGTTTGGAGTTTGGTTTGGGGTAATAAATAACTAAAGAGTTGTGTCAAACAACAAGTGTAAGTGACGGGTTCCTCCTCCCTCCCAGAACGTTAATAATCAGTCCATGCCCCGTTCCTGTTTATCACTTGCTCTAGCCGCTTGGGAATGGAATCTATTAGATGTTGGAAAAAGTCTGGTTCATTCCTCAGATTCGCCCAAACTCTATGGCAGTGCCCTTGTCCTCTCCTGACCTGAACCCGCGTGTTTACCATTCTTGCCCAAACATGTCAGCCGACTTGGGAGGCCAGTCAAGCACGTGAACGTCAGGATGCTGTTTGAAGAAAGCTTCGGTTACATCTGCAGTGTGAACAGAGCAGTTATCTTTCACAAACCTGTTAGTGGGAACTTCTTCGACGGGCAAAATAGCTCCAACACTATGGAAGAACAGCACCTTCTAAAATGCCCACACTGTCGACAGCTCTGCAGATGGTTTTCCGTGGTTTCCCATGTTCACACCAGGCAAATGCTGGGGCTGTACCTTAATTAAGGCCACGGCCGTTTCCTTCCCATTCCTGTCCTATCGTCGCCATAAGACCTACAGTATCTGTGTCAGTGCGACGTAAAGCAAATAGCAAAAAAAGTCCACATATTCACAAGCAGTCATATATGGACTGACTTCTATCAACTCTCCTGGACCGGCACCGCTTATCCACCCCAATAAGCCACATGTGATGCGACCCCACTGATTACTTACCTGGAGAAAGGAACCTTCATGACGCTTTCCAACCGGACGCCAGCACTTCAGCTGTTTACCTGTATCGGAGCAAAACACCTTTTCATCCTACCGAATTGAAATTTCCTATTCCTGTCGTGGAGTAACACTTTCTTATAATGCAACGCCTACGCGAAATTCTCTGTGGATAGGAAGAACTCGCCCCTTTTTTCGTAGCTGGGCGATTGTGAATACCTGCAGCGTGGGGTGTGCGACTCACGGTAGTCCGGCTTACTGGCAATTCCAGTGAAGCAATCGCATTACCGATAGTTGAAAACGGAGAATTGTCCATAGTTTGAACGATTCCAGCATCCTGTTCCAGAGTAGTTCTTCTAGGAGCCTTGTTGTGTGTCCTATGATCTACCAATCCTTCTTCACGTCGTTCTTGCCATATTTCTACCCATCTCCAATCTTAAACCTGCATGGTATTGCTTGAGCTATTGCTTGGGGGACAATGTGAGCCTCCCACATGCCAATAATACGGCCTCGATTCACATGTGATAAGGTAGGAGCCATCATACAGTGTTACAGTATAACGAAATGTTGGCCGCGACGTGAAGCCCTAAGATTGGGAATGAAGCCGCCTTTGTCTACTATGATGTTAATTATACTCCGTACGGCTCTACTTCTAAATTGACGTTTTGGCAGATGTTGGCTCTGTCTGGTGGTTATGCGCTGAAGCATAGACATCCAACCAATCCCAAGCTGCCCTTCATATCGATTTATATCGGCAGAGCACGATCTCGAAACCCAGTTGCCAACTCTAATATTTACATTCGCCACGTGGTTAACCTATCTCGCTCAGCGTGTGTGGTATTCGGTACGGTTCGCGATCTTTTGCATTTTCCTTCAATATTTAGTGTGTTTCTCATATTGTTGGAGGGTTCCAGTGACTCTGAGATCAGTAGAGTGTTCCCTTTGTAGGCCATAACCTCCTTTCTGTGCCAGCCATTAGCCGTTAGTGATGTATCATTTCCTCTTATCTTTTATTGTTAATAATATATTTTCTTTTAGTGTCAGATATTGTTAGAAAGTGTAGTTCTTGTGAATTTGTTTTCAATCCATATTCATTCGTTTTTCTGAGTGTGTATTACAATTTAAAAGGGCTGTTTACCGCGGTCATATTGCATCAGCTGTTCTCGCAGGCGTAGCGCGCTGGCAACGGAGGGAAGGCGAAGCTCATTTGTTTTGCGAAACTTCAATTTAGAAGTAAGGCCGTGCGGAGTATAACTGCCTGCAATCTCCTTGAGTTGAAGTGGGAACCTTCTCCGATAGCCGAGGAACATTCAAATTTATCTCGTAGAACTAGAGACTGCCATACCAATTCTCTTGGTCTTTGTTTTTGCAATTGGCTTTACGTCGCACCGACAGAGATAGGTCTTATGGCGACGAAGGGATAGGAAAGGTCTAGGAATTGGCTCGCACCGACAGAGATAGGTCTTATGGCGACGAAGGGATAGGAAAGGTCTAGGAATGGGAAGGAAGCGGCTGTGGCATTAAATAAGGTGCAGTCCCAGTATTTGCCTGGTGTGAAAATGGTAAACCACGGGGAAACCATCTTCAGGGCTGCCGACAATGGGGTTCGAACCCACTATCTCCCGGATGCAAGCTCCCAGCCGCGCGCCCCTAACCCCACTGCCAACTCGCCCGGTCCTCTAGGTCTGATCGCACCTCTCTTCCTTCAACGACAAGGGACCAATCACCAAGTATCTAAAGCCCGTTGTTTATCTGAAGCAAGATGATCAGCTCCTTTCCGTTCCTCCACCAGCCAACAACCCGTGACCTCCATCTACATCAAAGTTCCTTAACTTGGAAGATCCTAGTTTCAACAGGTCAAACCGCTGGTTTTTCTGAAAGGTTATACTATTGAGCGAGTTGGCTACTCGCTGGGAGTCGTGTAGCTGTAAGCTTGTTCTCGGGAGATGGTGGGTTCGAACCTCACCATCGACAGTCCTGAGGATGGTTTGCTGAAATACCCAATTTTACATTAGGTAAATACCGGGGCTGTACGGCGGCAATATTCCCAGTCCTAGCCATTTTCTATACCACTGAAAACCCATATTATTTATCGAGACGTTTAACAAAAACAAATAAATCATTATAGTTAAATTGATATCGGCGGTTAAAACTGGTACAGCGGGAGCAGTTTAGCTCTGTACACCTTTTCGTTAACATCACAACATTGAAAACTTGAAGAGTAGGACAGTGGTGGCTTGGATATGAGATGCTGTACTCAACAAGACGAATCAAATTAGAACCATTGTGAATGTCTAGTGTATCCCTAATGCAGGGACGCAATTTTTATCAAAGCCTTCGGCATGATCACCTATACCGGTATTCGAAACTAATGACACGTAATCATCAATGTCAAAGAAAACCTGTGCGACTTCAAATGCATGCTCTAAGAGACGAAAAAGATACCTACTGATACCTAATGACAAAACAACAGACCTATTAAGCCTATTCCACACAGGCCCTATCTGACAAGTTATTTTCAAACTGCAGTTTAACTTACTGTGAATCAATTGAGCACTGTCCTCCGTAAGTCCTCGTCCACGTCGTGGGGGGGGGGGGGGTAACGCTATGAAGTAAGGGGATAGACTCTAAAGCTTTAAGTCACATTTCATAGTTTAGTTTAGTAATGTTTTATTATACCTGGCAAGACTAAAGCCTTTAGGCCTTCTCTTCCATGTAACCAGGAACTAAAATATACATATATTACATTGTATTACTTACAATAACTAGATGTAATACAAATTAAATTAATAATAATACAACGATGGTGAGATTACATTAAGATGAAATAAATTAAGATTAAATTCAGATTAAATAAATCAGATATAATGAAAGGATAAATTCTTAAAACTAATATCCTACATGTAGAAAAAAGAGGAAGTACATAAAATTTGATTTTAAAAACAAATCGGATAAGAATTTTAGACTCTCTACCAGGACATCCATAACAATAGAATGGTTGTAAGTAGCAGCATCAAGTTTAGAGATGATCCTTACTGGTGCATAAAATGTCTCCAAAGTGCTTCCTTGAAAGTGCGGATAGCGCTTAACCCCCTGATACTTTCGGGAAGAAGGTTCCACTCACAGCAGGCAATTACTGTGAATGATTTATCGTAGATGGCAGTTCTATGGGTAAGTAAATCTAGGATGGAATTATTAGCAGATCTGGTGTTAAGACTGTGATAAGAGGATAGGTATTTGAAATATGAAGTAAGGTCAAATGGCTGTGAAAAATGAAGGATTTTATGGAGATGGCATAGGGTATGCATAGTGCGACGGATTTCTAGTCGGGGCCAAGATAGATGGTTATATGAAGGGGTTACGTGGTCATAGTACCGTAGGTTATAGACGTATCTCACACATGCATTTTGACCACGTTGTAATCTGCTCAATAACTTGCCCCGAGCGTCTCTATAAATCGCGTCACAATAGTCGAAATGAGGGAAAACCAGAGCTTCTACAAGTATTTTTTTAGTGTTTCAGGAAATAAGTATTTATACCCGTGCAGCATGTGCAAAGCAGAGAATGTTTTCTGGACGATGTTCGTAATATGCGTTTTCCATGACATGTCATCATCGAAAGTAAAGCCTAGGACTTTTACTGATGACATGAATGGTATGTTAGTATTACACAACTTTATACATGGAATCTGGTCAATTGACCTTCGCAAGTAGTTTCGGGTATCCAAGGATGATGGCTTGCGTTTTTGCTGGGTTTAACCTAAGACAACATCTCAAAGACCAAGAAGAAAACGATGTTAGATCCTGATTGATTTTGTCTATGGACGAAAATATTAGATTTGGAGATGTATGGAGGTACATTTGTACATCATCAGCATAAATATGGTATTTGCAGTGCGTTAGGCTTTGGGAGACATCATTAATGTAAATAGAAAAAAGAAGGGGTCCTAACACCAACCCTTGGGGCACACCACACTGCACAGACCGCCAAGCTTTTTTATTTTATCTGTAACACACTGTCGACGGCCATACAGGTAGGAATTCAACCAAAGGAGGGTGCTGTCTGAGAAATGGAGGGAATACAATTTCGAGAGCAAAATGTCAATATCAACAGAGTCAAAAGCTTTGCTCAAGTCTAGGAGTATTAAAACTGTCACTTCCTTGTT
Organism: Anabrus simplex; assembly: GCF_040414725.1. NCBI lineage: Eukaryota > Metazoa > Arthropoda > Insecta > Orthoptera > Tettigoniidae > Anabrus > Anabrus simplex. Next base: position 1,195,835,247 of record NC_090266.1, on the reverse strand, counting down.
GTCCATAGCTTCTCGGATGTCTTCTGTGACCTTCAGTAGTTCCGTTGTAGTACTGTGTGCTTGACGAAAACCAGACTGTAGTGGGTCAAGTAAGTTGTAAGTCGCCACGTAATGTAGTCTGTTATTTGTCTATGAGCGATGAACTCTAGCACTTTGGATAAAGCAGAAAGTATGCAGATGGCTCTGTAGTCAGATGGTTCAGAAGGGGAAGCTACTTTTTTAGAGGACGTATAATGCCCACTTTCCATATTTCGGGAAATGTGCTGTCTACAAGGGAAGAGTTAAATATGTTAATTAGTGCAGGTAATATCACATCCAGAATAATTTTTATCATCTCTATTCTTATACTGCCATTTCCTTTTGCCGTTGATGTTATCCGATTTATAGCAAACCTGACTTGTGAGTGGGTTGTTGGACGGAAGTAGAAGTTTTCTCTATCTGTACGCGTCTTTGCATAATTCCCGTCCAGAACTTCCTGTTTCAGGCCTGCATTTAATGTGCAGTTAGATGAAAAATAATCGTTCAGTTTTCCCAAGGGTATATTTATTGCGTCGTCGTCTCGTCCTTTGGTAATTCCAAAGCTCTTTATAGATTTCCACAATACAGCTGTTGAAACATTTGGTTGAATTAAACTGTGAGCGTGTCGTAGTTTCGCGTTTCTAATCTGTTGGGTCGTAGCGTTTCTCAGTCTTTTATAGTTCAGTAGATTGTCAGGAGTGCAATGTTTCTTAACTCGTCTATAAGCAGCATCGCGTTCAGCCATTAGTGCTCTAATCTCATCTGAGAGCCAGAGCCGCGTAACTCGAGCCTTCTTTTCAGGGGCATGTCTATCACACAGTTCAGTCATATGTTGATTGAAGAGAGTCACTTTGTCATTTATGTCTTTAAGTTTAAATATGTCACGCCATGGCACTGCAACTGCGTTTTCTAAAAGTTTATTCTTATCAATTCTTCGTAGATCTCTATATGAAATTATTTTCGGTTTGAACTTGGGACTTTTAATAGAATAGGCCATAAATATAGCATCATGTCGCGATATGCCTGGGACACTAATTTGACCGTGATGAAGAACTAATTCAGGTTGGTTAGTGGCAATGAGATCAATTAAAGTGTGTGATGTGTCTGTGTGATGTGTAGCGTTGAGAGGGAGAAACGTTAAATTGCAAGCTTTAAAAGAAGTTAAAAGTTGGGTTGTCTGAGGAGAGTTAGGTTCAAGAAGGTTTACGTTGAAGTCGCCCATTATAATTATATTTGAGTAATCAGTGACTAAATCTTGTATTTGAGTCTCTAGATCGCATAAAAAACCCGCTTTCGATGGCTTATATACTACACCTAGAAGACATTTTACTTCACTCACAGTTATTTCCAGGAACATGAACTCAGGTTTTCGTTCGTACGGACCTGGAGACCTACAGATTATTTTAGGGCGTAAGCTGGTCATAACATATGCGGCAGTACCCCCGGAGGGCTTATTTAATCTGTCGGATCTAAGAAATGTATAACCCGCCAGCTGCAGTCTTTCTATTGCGTGGTGTGGTTTTAACCAAGATTGAGAGATTAATATTGCATGAAAACTGGGAGGCATAAATAGGGCTTTTATTTCGTACATTCGCGCCTCCGCAAGGAGGCTTTGAGCGTTTATATGGCAAATCTTTAAAGCATTACTGTACGGAGAAAGCTGGTGGCTAATGATGTCCCTTGTCGACTGGGAATGGCAAGAAAGCTCAGATGACAATAGGTGTGTGTTGCCTGCACAGCTGATTCCAGCGACATTGGGGGAGGGTGGAGTAAGTGAAAGGTTTTGAGGAATGTTTGCAAGGAAGAGGGGAGCCTGTTCATTCGTCTCAAGTTCGTTATCAGGGGGGCTGTAACTTATGTTATTCTTAGTTATGTTGGAGTGATTATGACAATACTGGGAATGGAAATAATTTACAGCGATCAATACGATAATGGCAATGTGTCAATAATGTAAGTGGAAATAAACACGACAAAAATAAGGCACTGAACCAAGTCTACTGTTACTAACACCAATCTACCACTACGGCAAGCAAAAGTAAACTATATTACTAATTACGTTCTAATAGAGAGTTAAATTTAAAAATTACGATATACTACAAGGATAACTCTAACATTAAACTACAATAGAAAGTTACAAAATGCTGTGACCATTTCACCCGCATATCACTTTAGTTCATTTAACTGTTCCATAGTACACACTTTATACTTATTTGATCCTATTTTTATATTAATTAGTCCATCAATGCTCCATACCTGGCGTACACCAAACTTCCAAATTGCGTCCTTAAGGACTGCGAGCCTCGTTGCAGTCAGATCCTCTCTTATTGTGACCGCCGTTCCCTTAAGTTCTCTTTTCTTGTAGGAAACGAATTTCACTATCAGAGTTCGTGGCTTCGCGCCCAGTCGTCTTCCAATGCGATGGCTCCTGTCAATGTCCCGAAGGTCAAGGTCGACACCAAGATCTCTTGCGATGCTTATTGCGATGACATCGGGATCTTCCCCTTCCTTTTCCAGAATGCCGAAAATACGGATACTTTGCCGCCGCTGGTATTGCTCCAGTTCATCTTGCTTGTTTCTAAAGTCACCTATTTTCACAAGTTCCCTGTCCTTAGCCTGAAGCTGATCTTGTAATAGTTTGACAGTTTCCTTGTATTCCGCTCTTAGTTCCTGGGGCTGCAACTGTTCGGCTACGACCTGCTTAACGAGTTCTTGTATGCTGGCGCCATGCGGCGGGCTGGCTTAGGGAAGCTCCTTGGGAGCCATTATGACAACTTAGTAGTAGAACACTGATAGTTTGCTTAAGTTAACTGCACACGTTGAATTTCAGCACGAATATAATAACGTCTTTATCACTTCAAGCACGTTTAACTTCAGCACGAATCTAATAACGTATTTCTCACTTCAAGCACTATATCACCTGCGATTTACAATTTTTGCGAGAGAAAGTTTGCGTGCGACTAGCAGCTAGCGGCCATCTTGGAGTTCTCCTGCTGGTGTTACAGGATCCTGTCATATGCGAACTTTTCGCACCAGTGCAATGTGCGATATGTGCTTTTACCTGGGGGAGGCGGTGGTATTATTGGGTTAGTAAATATGTGTATAAAGCAACTATAAGCGCAATATTTTCTTGTATAAGTGCCTATTATTTATGGATAATTTACTGTAAGCTTACGTTATTAATATATGTATAATTTTGTGTACCATTAACCATATTTTAGAGAAAGTAAATTTATAAAATCATTTATATACCCGTCATTTTAACTTACAGAGTTTAGTTGAATAGGCGAGATGAATGAGACTGCTCCTGGTTTGTCAAGCGCATTGTGGTGCTGAGACTTTATCCTTCTCGCCGCAAACTTTTCTGCGTCGGAGCAATGCACTGGAGGTCCATTTATTGAAATAAAAAGTAGAGTTGAAGGTGTCGGAATTCGTAAATGATTTCCCTGACCAGTCAGGGTTAGATTCATGGCAATAAATCCACATTCACATTCAGCCGTAGATACAGGCTTAATTTCAACTGATTTCACGAGTTCTTTCGCTGAAGTGAGTATGTGTTGGGGATTTTCTTTATAGAACGAATATCCTTAATTAGTGTTGCACACGTACTTTCAGGCAATTTATAATCCAAACCAAATCCCATGGCACTACAGCCCTTGAAGGGCCTTGGCCTACCAAGCGACCGCTGCTCAGCCTGCAGATTACGAGGTGTCGTGTGGTCAGCACGACGAATCCTCTCGGCCGTTATTCTTGGCTTTCTAGACCGGGGCCGCTATCTCACCGTCAGATAGCTCCTCAATTCTAATCACGTAGGATGAGTGGACCTCGAACCAGCCCTCAAGTCCAGATAAAAATCTCTGGCTTAGCCGGGAATCGAACCCGGGGCCTCCGGGTAAGAGGCAGGTACGCTACCCCTACACCACGGGGCCGGCAATTTATAATCCACTTTGTTATATAAACGAGGAATTGATATGTCACCATAAAACGCGCCTTCACATTCGTCTGACGGCCGCGTATCAAGATTTATTAAAGTCTGCACACACCAACGCGGGACGCGGGAAGCGAGAGCGGGAGCGAAACCTACAATCCCGCGGTCGCTGCGAAGTTCGTCGTTCTGCACACACCAACGCGGGACGCGGGAGCGGGAGCGACACCTACAATCCCGTGGTCGCTGCGAAGTTCGTCTTTGGCTTCACCCAGGCCCATGGATGTCCATGTGGACACAGCTAAGCTAATCATTAGAACAACATGCATTCTGCACAATTTCCCGAGAGAAAATCTCTATATATATATAAAATAAGAGTTTTGTCTGTACATTGCTCAGAATTTGAAAAGAATGGTATTTCTGTATCGGTCATGTCCACAGCAACAAGGAAATGCACTTTTTACTTTTCCGTAATGTCTGTCTGTCTGTCTGTCTGTCTGTCTGTCTGTCTGTATGTCTGTATGTATGTCTGTCTGTCTGTACACGCATCACTAGAAAACGGCTAATGAGAACTTAATGAAAATCGGTATGCAAAGTCGGGGAATAAGTCGCTACAATCTAGACTATAAATAATTTTATTCACGCTGAGTGAAATGGTAGTTTAGGGGAAGGTCAAGAAATTTAATTCTGGAATATTTACGTCATGAGTGGTCCTATCTCAATGAAAATTGGCATGCGTAATCGGAGAATGAGCCATTATAATCTAGGTTATGAATCATTCTATTCACACTGAGTGAAATGGTAGTTTAGGGGAAGGCCTAAAATTTAATTCTCAAATATTTAAATTATTAGTGGTCGTATCGATAAATACTACATAACCAAAGTTATATAGAATTAAATTTCCGACCATTTATGTCTTATACATTTTTACCGTACAGACTGTGATAAAACAAATAATCTTGAAATTGTAATTTTGTTGCTAAGTCCATATCAACGCCGAGCCACGAGAAATGGGTTAACAGGATGTAATGAAAATCGTCATATAGAGTCGGAGAATGAGAAACAACAGTCTAAGCTATAAACAAATTTATTCACCTTGGATGGAACTGTAGTTTAGGGGAAGGCGCCAAAAATGTAATTTTTAAACACCTATGTTATTGATGCTATCGAAAAGTATTACATAACAAAAGTTATATTGTCAGTGACATTTTAGAAAGGGTATTTACCCTAAAATGGCAGTGGGCAGGCCATGTTGCTCGGAGAACTGATGGTAGGTGGACAAAGCTTGTGCTTGAGTGGTGTCCGAAAGATCATCTCAGACCAAGGGGAAGACCACCGGACAGATGGGATAAAGACATCCGGAAGATTACTGGGATCAATTGGCAGAACATCGCTCAAGACCGTCCCAGATGGAGAGACCTCATGAAAACCTACCTTGCTTCGGACTTAAAGAGGCCACATCGTAAAAAACGATTGAATATGGCTGATAGTGATAGTGATGTTTTAATCAGTTTTACTGTACCGACTATGGTAAGAGTGGTATTTCAGAGTTGGAAGAAAACTAAATGTGAAGACCTACAATATCAAAAGCGCATAGCATTGATCAACAGTGACATTACATTGAGCATTGTTTGATGTGATGTTCTTTGTCTCTTATGCTGCCTCTCAACTCCAATAGATGGGATTACTGGTGCGTACCGAGTATAACAGCCTGACTGAATATTGGCGGGAAATAGCTGGGGAGTTAGAAAACTTTCTTCTTTAGCATGCCATTCCTCTGGTTCATACATTTTTTGATACAACTGGTACGTAACACACAGGTTCATCATAGTATTCCAGCTATGCGATCCCTAATGTGATGCGCTGTTTTGAATGAGCAGAGTGCATACTTAAGGCAGAGGCTCACTTAGTAGTAGTAGTAGTAGTAGTAGTAGTAGTAGTAGTGGAAGAAGTAGTATGGCCGGGTATAGAATAACAATTTTGGCCTATTCGAAATTATAGCACCACAATTCACTAAATAAGTCAAAATTCGACCCTGAAAAGAACCGTTTCTTAATTAAAGCTTTTCCCTCTTTATTTTTATTAAATTCTACATTCTTTTTATTCCAAATTATCAGTGAAGAGTGGGTTTCTCCTCTTGCTTGGAGGAAAAATTTGTCTCCAAGTCAGATTTTTCCGCCGCCAGTGTAGTGAACTAAGATTTTCCGACTCATCGGGCACTCCTAGGAAAAAAATTAGTAGAAGGGCATAGTTTATACCGTTGGAGCACTATTCAACACCCTCCCTGCCGAAAAAAGACGAAGGGTGTTCACGGATCACGGCTATCTGCGGCTTTAATCATTCCAGCTCTGGAACTTTGGACTGTTAGATCGGCAGCGTTGTCCTGTGCGTTAAAAGTGAGAAAATGTGCTGTTTTTCATTTGATCGAGTATTTTATATAATATAATTGCTTTTAATCGCTACTTTCCTACCGACGTTTTTGTAATAACCTGTGTTGACTTAAATTAGGAAAACCACAAGGTCAGTCTCTCTGAGAATCCAATCCCGTAGCGAAGCACGGGTACATCAGCTAGTTCAGCATATTACGAAGATTTAAATCCACCGAAATCAGGGTTTGGAGCCTTTGAAAATGTTGACAATGTTGCACGACGAGCAGTCGCTGTAGCCTTCGCTGATCGTGAGAGATTTGTGGAGTTCTTTGGCATGCATAACAACAGTGTACATATAGTTTTAGTATACATCTTACATGTATCTGGAAGTTTACGAACCGAGAAATGTGTGCAAAAGAAAGTCACAAACAAACAGTGATAATTAAAGAACTGATACCAGGTATACGCAGTTCTTTTCCTATTTCATCTCACGACATATCTTTCTTCCTTACATTCTTGTAATCTTCATTACATAAATGTTCTAAAGCATTGGATGTTTCTTCACGCATTCTATCAACAGTTCAGTCGCCACTGCTACTGTCGCAATGAATGCGGGACGCGGGAAAACGCTGCATGCTGCGAAGTAAAAATGGTTCGCAGCAATCCCGCCAAGTAGGCGGAAGAGTGACGCACCGGTGTGAATTGATCCATATCCCGCTGTACTCATAATAGTTCGCGAAGGGATCGCTCCCGCTCCCGCATCCCGCATTGGTGTGTGCAGACCTGTTAGGACGGCTGCATCCGAAAAAGCTTGGAGTTGCTGGCAGCGCTAGCGCGAAGCCGCGAACGAATCATGGAACACACAAGTAGCGGGGTGGGGGCGGAGGCGTAGCCGATCAGCCGAGTCCACCCGAGTGTTGCCGGAAGTCTGCGCAACTGTCAGTTGCAAGCTCTTCTGCACAGCGTTACCACCTTCAGTACTTAAATACTAGATCTACTATTTAATGGACACTTTTAGTACGTTAGTTCTTTTTATGAAAATCTACTACCCTTTATGAAAGTAGAGTAGAAGCTCTAAGGATGATTTGAATGTGTTACCATAATTTACTTCTCTAGAATAAAGGGTGGCTAAAATAGCAAAAACATATGATTGAATGATAGCTACGGCTGATTCTAATGGCATTAAGAGTATTTGAGTAATAAGTAAGATAGAGAGCGTAGAGAGAACCAAGGAAGGTCCAGTATTTCCTAAAAGAGTTAAAAGAAGATGACCTGCAATTATATTAGCGGCTAGACGAACGGCTGCAGCAGAAGAGCAAGAAAGAAACTGATAAGTTTCAGAGCCAAGTGCCTATCTTTTCATGTTGAATTCTGCGAACATGTTTTTAAGAGGGTGGATTTTCGTGATCCTATTTTAAGAAATCTGTGAATGTTCGTTCTTTCTTTCTTTCTTTCTTTCTTTCTTTCTTTCTTAATCTGCTTACCCTCCAGGTTTGATTTTTCCCTCGGACTCAGCGAGCGATCCACCTCTACCGCCTCAAGGGCAGTGTCCTGGAGCGTGAGACATTGGGGCGGGGGATACAACTGGGGAGACTGACCAGTAACTCGCGCAGGCGGCCTCACCTCCTATGCTGAACAGGAGCCTTGGTGGGGGATGGGAATATTGGAAAGGATAGGCAAGGAAGAGGAAAGGAAGCGGCCGTGGCCTTAAGTTAGGTATCATCCCGGCATTTTCCTGGAGGAGAAGTGGGAAACCGCGGAAAACCCCTTCCAGGATAGCTGAGGTGGGAATCGAACCCACCTCTACTCAGTTGACTTCCTGAGGCTGAGTGGACCCCGTTCCAGCCCTCGTATCACTTTTCAAAGTTAGTGGCAGAGCCGGGAATCGAACCCGGGCCTCCGGCGGTGGCAGCTAATCACACTAACCACTACACCACAGAGGCAGACATCTGTGAATGTACGTGAGGATATTAATAGTGTTCATATCCTAAACATAAATATACCGGGCGAGTAGGCCGTGCTGTTAGGAGCGCGCAGCCGTGAGCTGGCATACGGGAGAGAGTGGGGTTCGAACCCCACTGTCGGCGGCCCTGAAGATGGTTTTCCGTGGTTTCCCATTTTCACACCAGCAAATGCTGGGGCTGTACCTTAATTAAGGCCACGGCCGCTTCCTTCCCATTCCTAGGCCTTTCCTGTCCCATCGTCGCCATAAGACCTATCCGTGTCGGTGCGACGTGAACCAACTGTTAGGATGGTGGTGATTGAAATTGCAATACTACTGCTTCCCATCATAGGTACCGAAACCGGTAATAAATGTCTATTTTTAGAAGAATATCGTACTTTGTTTTCTATACGGCATTCATGAAAAATCCTACCCCATTGTAAAAACAATGATTTAGTACTTTTTTCAGGGGGAAATTCAGTACGAAATTCTTTGTCCGGTGGCAACCCTGCTTCTACAGGTTCTTTTACTCAAAGTGGGTCGGCCGGCGCAGCGCAGCGGGTAGATGGGTGAGCTGGTCAGACGACCACATGGCAACCCGCTGAGCTTCGGGCCGGGAGAACGTCCGTCCGTATGAATCGCATATAAATAACAAACACACATAATAACACATAACCAAAGTAAAAATTTCTCGCCTTGTCACGGAGGATGTTGAAAATGTCCTCCACCTGCATCAACACATTTCTGGCTTCATCTAAGGAAATTTTCATTCATACGCATTATTTCATCTACCGAGATAGCCTCAATTTCTCTCGTGATATTTTGTTTGAGTTCATCTACAGTGTGAAAATGGGAGTGTTGGAGGCAGTAACTGCAGACAGGATAATAGGGCCTATAGTTTTTGAAACCACAATCACTAGGCAGAGATATAGGAATGACATTCTCGTACCATTTTTTAACAGCTGACGGACAATGAATGCCGGTCTGGATATTTCCAGCAAGACTCGGCAACCGCACATACGGCTAACGGGTCATTAATTTGATTGAGGAAATTTTTGACAACAGAGTAATTAGTAAACCATTGTGGTCCGCAAGATCCCCATATCTTGCGGTTTGCGATTTTTATTTATGGGAAAAAATTGAAAAATAAGGTTTATGCAACAAACCCTCACACTGTGGATGAACTCAAAAAAAAAATATCACGAGAGAAATTGAGAGTATCTCGGTAGATGAACTAATGCGTATGAATGAACATTTCCGTAGACGAAACCAGAAATGTGTAGATACAGGTGGAGGACATTTTCAGCATCTTCCGTGACAAGGTGGGAAATTAATTTATTTCGATTATGCGTTAGTATGTGTGCTTGTTATTTACATGCGATTCATACGGGCCTCTCTCCCGGCCCCAAGACAGCGAGTTGCCATGTGCTCTTCTGACCAGCTCGCCCATCTACCCGCTACGCTGCGTATTAGTTTGCGTACGTCTAGGACCGTGTAAACTATGGAATTTCAGTATCTCTCAGAAATAAAGTAAAATTTCGTCATTTTTCACGAACAGTCAATAGCCGGAAACGTGCGAAAATAGTGACATACAGGGTAAAATACATCCCGGACAGAACTCTCCAGGCGTACCAGTTGGTCAGTGGTCGAACGAGCGGCTCGAAAACCACATTGGTACTCGGACAAAAGTCCTTGTTTCTCCAGACACCACACAAGTCGGCGATTTACCTTCCTCTCAAATATTTTACACAAACAGTTAGTCAGACAAATAGGTCTATAGCTTCCTGCATACTTAGGATTGTTGTCAGGCTTGAGGACAGGAATAACTATGCCCTCTCGCCACTGAGACGGAAACTCACCCTCTATCCAGATTAGGTTGAACACTCGAAGGAGATATAATAGACACTAAGGTGTTTCAACATCTGGTTAAGGACATTGTCTGGCCGAGGAGACGTGTCCTTGCAAAGGCGCTGCGAAGTTCCCATTCGTAAAGGGCTCGTTATAGTCCTCTGAAGAGTAAGTAAGTAATCAAGTAGTTAAGTAAGTAATTAAGTAAGTAAGTAAGTAAGTAAGTAAGTAAGTAAGTAAGTAAGTAAGTAAGTACTGAAGATTGAGTGACAAAACTAAGATGATGACGTTCTGCCTCCCGCTTCAGAGCGAGGAAATCACGATAGTATTTCCCAGAGCCAGACACAACCGCGAAATGGCTAGCTAGATGGTTGGCAATCGAGAGTGGGTCAGAGACGATACTGCCTCAGTGGAAATTCCCGGTACAGAGGAGGATCCTTGGATACACGAAATACGTCGAGACGATTATGTGACGTAATAGACGACACATCTCCCTCCCACGAAGCTCTTTTACTTTGGCGAATAAGAACTCGCGCCTTAGCGCGGAGTTTTTTAAATGTTACCAAGTTGGCCACAGTAGGCTGCCGACGATGAGGTTTATGAGCGGGATGGCGTTCTTTGATAGCTGCTGTAATTTCTTCGTTCCACCAAGGAACGAGTTTTCGGCGAGGAGTCCTTGAGAAGGAGGGAATGGACTCAGCAGCAGCAAGGATAACTTGTGTTATGTAAGTTATTTCGCCGTCTACGGTCTGCCTGGTCTCGTCGTTAAAGACAGCTAGGGATGTGAACTTTGGCCAATCAGCATGTTTATGAATCCATCGAGGAGGAGCCTCGACGGTTTTTTGTTTTAACACAGTAAGAATAATGGGAAAATGGTCACTGTAACAGAGATCGTCGTGTGTATTCCACCGAAACAGCGGAACCAACGTTCGGCTGCAGAGACTTAAGTCTATGTGAGAGTATGTGCCGTAACGTACACTGATATGAGTTGATTCACCTGTGTTTAAAATACACAAATCCAGCTCCGTTACTAATGTTTCCAACTCCCTTCCCCTGGGGCAAGGCGCTTAGCCCCATATAGGGTGATGGGCCTTAAAATCTCCCAATAAGAGGGAGGGGGAAGCTGATCTATACGATCAGTAACATCATTTATGCTAAGAGACTGGCCTGACGGAAAATAAACAATACACACTGTTGCTATGACAAGGCAGCGGAACGCGAACTGCTACAGCCTCCAGCGGGGTTCTTAGTGGAATCTCTTCGCTGTAGGTATCAGAACGGACAAAAATGCCAACGCCACCGGAAGCCCGGTCAGCATAATGCCGTTCTGTTGAGTATAGTAGAAAATTTCTCAAGACCGTATGATGACCTGGTCTGAAATTTATTTCCTGAGTACAGACTATACTCGCCGAATACTCGCTAATGAGCTAGTGCAGCTCAGCAAGGAGCCTATCATAACCGTTACAATTCCATTGTAACGGTACCATAGTGTGAGTGTGGACTTCTGAGGTTTAGATTAGAAGCAGCGTAAAGGTACCTAACCCACACTCACATCCCCATCCGAAGATGGAGATAAATGCTCCATGTGCATCATCTAGTCACTAGACGAAGTGATTCATGCCTTGAATTTCTTCGATGTAGTCCGAGGGCGGGGTTTCTTCCTGCGAGGGGAGCGCACAGGTTTTCCAGGAGGAAAACACCCTGGCGAAGACTCAGACTCTCCGAGTGAAGGTCGTGGAGTGAGACCCCATTCGCAGGAGAAGTGGAAGAACGCCTTGTAAGGGCGCTCTTCTTCCCCGCCGTCGATTCTTGTTTAGACGGGCTGGGGGGTGATTTCCCAGCCCTGGTCGACGATGCCGCCTCCGCCGCCTTAGGCGCGGCTTTCGCCGACCTAGTAAGGGAAGGAGACGTTGACTTCTTCCCCTGATGTGCCGGCGTAGGTTTCTTAGCCGGCACAAGCTTATTGGTGGTCGAAGGCCGGGATGGACCCGCCTTCGAGCTCTTCCTCTTTGCGGCGTTGCTCACAGGAGCAACTGCCGCCTTGGACGCAGCGATCTTCTGGGAAGGTGTTCCAGTTGCAAAGGACGAACCTTTACAACTTAATCTCCTGGATCTTCTTCTCACTCAGGTACACCGGACAGTTCCGATTTCGAGGAGAATGAAGACCAGGACAGTTAGCGCACCTATATGGAGCTGTGTACTCTTCCGCGCCATGGCTTTCTCTTCCACACGTACCACACACAGAGGGATTCGAACAACGAGATACCATGTGTCCGCATCTCTGGCATTGATAGCATCGCATAGGAGGCGGGATGTACGGCCTCACATCGCAACGATAGATTGTTACCTTGACTTTCTCTGGCAACACGGACAATTTGAAGAAGACTACGAACGCACTCATGGCAACGTCTTCACCGTTGACTTTGCGCATGATACGCCGGACGTGTGTCACGCCACGGTGCTTCAAGTCTTCCATCAATTCATCGTCAGTGTTCAGAAGGAGATCACGGTGGAACATAACTCCACGAACCAGATTCAAGGTTCTGTGCTCTTCCACATTGACGGGCATTTCGCCAAAGTGGTCGCACTTAAGCAACCGATCTGCTTGGAGCGCAGTGTTCATCTTCAGAAGCAAACCACCATCGCGCATTTTCTTTAGATCCTCGAGTTCACCGTATACACCTTCGATGTGTCGACTGAAAAGAATCGATCTGACCAGCTTGAAATCTTGCCCATCGATTCTGGTAGCAAAAAGAAACCTAGAGAACCTGGAACCCAGACTAATACACTGCGCTTGTTCCCAAGGGGTTGCCCCCCTTAGGGAATCAAATGTTAAAGACTTGGGTAGCGAGCTACCCGAGGAGGCAGGCGGAAGTTGTTTCGACGCCATGCCCGAAATTATCCTCCCCGAATGCCACCCTCTCCGATCAGGGGTCTCTTTAGCCCAACCAAGCAGCCAAGGCAATACCCACCTGGTCACAGCCGGTACTGCCCGGGGTCCGATGTTGGACGATGCCTAATACGGGATGACTGAGGCAATGAGTACTATGACTACCTTCCTGCATTCACCCGCAATAGCATGTACCCCATAGCGTGAACAGAGCAATAAATATACAGAAAAATTAAAAAAACAATAAGAATATGTCATGGCATTCGGCTGTGCGGGGACCTGTGCTGTCAGGTGTATACTACTGCAAGGGTATATGACGCTCCAACCCGCCGCTTCCTTTGTGGTTACTGCACAGGCTTTCGAGCGTAATCGCACGCGTAGGAGGTCCATCTCCGAGCAGCACGCACAGCAAAAATGTTAAGTAGGTCTACAACTAACCCTCAAAATCATTAAAAATAAGGAGGAGACCATGGCCACATGACCCTTTTAGTCGCCTTCTACGACAGGCAGGGATTACCTGTAAATGTATTCAGCTCCTCCACAGGAGGTCCAACACCTGATATCAAACCACAATCCATGTCCACGCCTGGGTCGCCCATTTTAGTCGCCCCTTATGACAGGCAGGGGTGTATTCTACATACGCCATTTCATTTACTGATGTTTCCAACTCCCTTTCCCTGGGGCAAGGCGTTTCGGAGCCCCATATAGGGCGATGGTCGTTAAAATCTCCCAATACAAGGAAGGGAGGTGGAAGCTGATCTATAAGATCAGTTACATCATTTATATTAAGGGGCTGGCCTGGTGGAAAATAAACATCACACACTGTTGCTATGACAGGCAGCGGAACGCGATATGCTACAGATTCCTGCGGGGTTCTTAGTTGAACCCCTTCGCTATAGGTATCAGAACGGACAAAAATACCAACGCCACCTGAAGACCGGTTAGCATAAAGTCGTTCTGTCGAGTATAGTCTGAAATTTCTCAAGACCGTATGATGACCAAGTCTGAGATTATTTTCCTGAATGCAGACTATACCCGTCGAATACTCACGAGTTAAGTGGCGCAGCTCAGCAAGATGCCTATCATAACCGTTACAATTCCACTGTAACAGTGACACAGTGCAGACTAAGAGAGGATCAGTGTTAGCTTATACTTAAATCCTAAACACTAACATCAACATCTACATCCGTAGATGTAGATGAAAGCTCGACGTCCATCCCGTCATTGACAGACGAGGGGACTAACGCCAAGATCTTTTGAGGAGGGATGTCCTCCTACGATGGGAGCGCACAGCTTTTGGAGCAGGCGTACCTGCTGGCGCTGACTCATACCCTCCAGATGGAGGGAATGATTTCCCTTTCGCAGAAGAAGTGCGAGAGCGCCTGGTAGGGCGCTCCTCTTCTCCGCCTTCTATTCTTGTTGAGACGGGCTGGGTGATAATTTCCCAGCTCTGGTCAACGATGTCGCCTCCGCCGGCTTGGGCACGGCTTTCGCCAATCTTGGTGGGGGAGACTTGGCCTTCCCCCGCCCCCGCCCTGCTGTGACGTCTTAGGAGTCCCAAGCGGCACAGACTTGTTTCTGGTCGAAGGTGGGGTGGTCGCCCCTTCGAGTTTTTACTCATTGTGGATTTGCTCACAGGAGCAACAGCCACCTTGGGCGCAGCGAAGAAAAACCATCCGGGGACTTGATCTCCTGGATCTTCTTCTCAAACCATCCGGGGACTTGATCTCCTGGATCTTCTTCTCACCGAAATATACCGGACAGTTCCGATCTCGGGGTGAATGAAGGCCAGGGCAATTAGTGCACTTGTAAGGAGTCACGCACTCCTTCGCGCCGTGAGATCCTCTGCCACATTTACCACATATAGACGGGTTCGAGCAACGAGATACCATATGCCCGAACCTCTGACATAGATAGCAGCGTATGGAGGCGGGGTGAACGGTCTCAAATCGCAGCGATAGGTTGTTACCTTGACTTTTTCCACGGTGGAGACAGTGAAAGCGACTCAAGTGATTCCGTTCGTCAAAACTTTCTGCCGATCACAAACGAAGCCCCGGGTCCCAGTTCGAAACTAGAATATGACTCCCCGGAATCTAGGGATGCACAGAGCCCGCTGTCATGCAAATCGTCCTGTTCTAGTTATGTTCCTACTCACGAAAAAAGTGTGACAGAAAACATCAGTGTGGAGTAAAAGAAGAGGGCTGTCAAATTCTGACTCCGCGAAGGTGGTAAAAAGCTATCATCGCTTTCACACGTCCACAAACATTTTGGTTTAGTGAATTCGGAGCGATATCTTTATTTGCGGAAGAAGCATTTGGAAAATACGGGTATGTCGGCAAGTCCGACTGAACATAAAAATATGTGTAAAAAAACTCTATTCCTATTTCCAGCAGGCAAGAAGGGGAAGGCGAAATTTAGGTGATGAAGATTTATGACTGTGGGTTTTGGATATTGCACGTGAACTATCCATCAATAGAAGTAATTGTGTCGCCTCTCAGTCCTGGATCAGCCGTTTCAAGAAACAACACAGCATTGGGAGTAGGAAAATTACGAAATGTGTATCCCGTTCGCATATTCAGGACGAAAAACCAAAGAATAAGGCTGCAGAAGAATTGCTGGAGACGGCTCGAGAACGATTCTCCATTACACTCCGTCCTCTATTTACAACATTGATAAAACGGGTTCGAGCGTGAAATACAATCGAAAATGACCACCTTTTATAGGTGAGAAACACGCACACGATAGCCCAATCGGTTAGTTCACTCATACATTCATACACCATAATACCCAACAATCAGTATGGATGTTTCTTTGTTCTCTAAGTTATTTATTGTACTGCAGGGGCCGACCGGAACCTTCGGTTCTCAGGTTTCACAAAAATATTGTTAAAGCAAATAACATCGTTGTCATGGCCACAAAATCAGGAAAAGTGGGGAAAACAACTGAAAATATGGTTTAGAGAAGCCTTCTTTTCCGTTCTCTGAAGACAACTGTGCCCTGCTTTTCGATTTGTGGACCACAGTGGTACAACTTGTTATGAAGACATCCCTCCACGCAAAACAATCGAACTGTTTCAGATTCCACCAGGTACCGCAGGTACAATTCAACCGTTCGACAAATTCTCCTTCCAGCAGTGGAAAGATTTTTACCGCCGATTAACAGAAATTATATCCTCTCGTTGTGATGTTAAAGCTGAGGTTCACTACAGAGGCACAATCCTTAAACTGCAGTCCTTCATACATTTTCAGTTTTCATCTCCACGATTTCAGGATATGATCCAATATTCACAGTTTGCAATGAATTACACAAGATAGCGACCTCCCGATTTCATAGTGGCCGCTAAATATTGTTCGGAGAAGAAGAAAGAAACGTTTGAAGAACAGTGAGACAATGAAATTCTAGTTCGTTGTGTTTGGTGTTCACAAAACTTGTGTTATCATCATCCATTTTATACCAGTCATTTCTATTACCCCGGTATACTTTTGTCTGTGAGTGACTAACAAGTGAGTGAAACAATACAGCTTCAGAGCGGGTCGAGAGACTGCATGCACATGCACAATTCCGAGCTGGCTCAGGGATGTCACCCTGATCACGTGTTAACGAGAGTTGTCAGAGAGGACATGGTTGCTGATGTAATTACTCTTATAGCTAAGCACCAAAGAGGTTTCACAGATTCACCTGGCTCAATACTGAACACATCCAGATTGCAGTAGATTTTACAATGTGCGAAGAACACCACCAGCAATGCTACTAAAATTCTTCTTGATATTCGTCAAGCCTTCGACAACATAGGCCACGAACATCTTAGAAGAACACTGGAAATTTCCGCTGCTCCCTCAAAGTTTTCTCCTCTGGTTGTCCCATTACATGAAAAAAATCAAACACAAATTGAATATAACCACTTCAAAACCAAGCCAATATACTTAAAAGAGTCGTTTTGCAGGGATCTCCTTTATCTGCGCCATTATACAATCTTCCAACGGATCATATATTGGAAGAACTCAACGAGGAACTTGTTGCAACAGAATGTGGATTTTCCATAACACCCGACGTTAAGCCGTCAACTGACTTAGGCTTCGCGGATGATACCGTCATCATCGGCAAAGATAAGCAATCTGCTCTCGAACTTGCACGAATGGCAATTCAAGGATTCAATGAGATTTGTTTGAATAATCTGTCCAAGTCAGTATGTATCAATACTGTTCAAGGTAAGCCCATTGGTGAAGATATCTCAACTTATGGAGAAGACATCAAGAGTATCACTCCGGGAGAATCAATCAAATATTTGGGAGTGAACTTTGAGAATATTACCACATTCAACTCTCAGGCTTCAATGGTTAATCTAAAAAACAAGTCAGAATCTCTGTCGTCCTCACCTCTTTTGCAAACTAATCAAAAATTCTGTATTCTAAATACCTCAATTTGTCCATCTCTTATTTACCAGTTCCAAACAATTCCCCCTGAGCAAATTCCTGAAAAATTCCTCGAAGATTCAGATAAAATGATCAGATTCACATTGAAAGTGTACCGGGAGGTACACACCTCAACTCCACACATTTAAAGGAAGCGCCTTAAGGAAATCTAT
Organism: Anabrus simplex; assembly: GCF_040414725.1. Classification (NCBI taxonomy): domain Eukaryota; kingdom Metazoa; phylum Arthropoda; class Insecta; order Orthoptera; family Tettigoniidae; genus Anabrus; species Anabrus simplex. The sequence continues at coordinate 1,195,817,673 of NC_090266.1, read as the reverse complement.
ATATCAAACAAAACGTGAAACAGCTACTGCACGAAGTTGGGACACTAATCAGAAAATGTCACTCATAAATAACAGAGTATTGTGTTATTTAACAGTTTACTAAACTGACTGGATTTGTTTTGTTTTGGTGTACAGCAAATAGTCTGAACTTTTCTACAAAGATGTCCTTACAAAAACTGAGGTCACGCACTCTGGTGCAAGGGGGAAGAATTTGTTATTTAAAGAAGTTTTGTGTTTCTAGGTTTTCATAAGTAAATCAAAGTTCATTTATTTTGTTATTTCAAGGTTTGCAACACTTCCTTCTCATAATGCCAGCTTTTGAATCTGGCCAATTATAAATTTTTGTATTTATTCTCCAGCCTTTCACAGGCTTCTTGTAGATTTTTATTCGGCCAATAAAAGTGAGAAGATGTGTCCGGATTTAGTCCAGAACTTTCTCGGGTTTATAAGCTGCGGGTTTTTAAGCTACCTGGTCTTACTGATCGTCAAATTACTGAGTGTGTGTGTTGAGTCAGGAGGCGAGGTGCCTCATCCTTCCGCAGGCAGTACATCAGCCCAGGTAATGGCCACCAGTTTTCTATCTCTGTTGCTGTCTCCGCAAACTTATCAAAGGGGAAGGTACTAATCTTTAATTGTGTAACCACTGGTTTCCTAAAAACGTAAACTTCTTCTTGCTAATGTAAAACTTCACAATGTCTTTAACTGTATCTGTAACTGTTTCTCTTTCTGTAAAGCATTAAATAACCTTATTTCTAGCCACCTCAGTAGCTTGAGATTAGCCTCTGCATCATCGGGTCACAGGCCCCAGTAGGGTTTTAAACTGAGTTTTCTAGGAGCGCTAGTGTACGCCTCCATGCATTGTGTGTTCGTGCCAGTAATCTAACCTGTTCTTCTTTCCACGAAGGCCCAGTAGTTTGGGTAATAGATACCTCTGTGTACCAAAATTGTTACATGTAGGTTGGGCCTAGAGAGGCCGAGTAATGTAAATTTATCCTTTATGTAAACTTAAAGGTGGAGCTTGTAAGCTCTTTCGTTGTTAGGTGAGAGATTGCTGTAAAATTGAGGGTTGCCTATAGCAGGCTGTAAATCTGAATCGGTTGGAGCAAGGTGCTCTGTCTTGCGAGGTTTCTCTCCTTGTCTATGTAGGCCTAAACGCTATATTGGCGGCATTGTAAATTTGTAAATTAGGGGCTTGAAGCCCAAATGTGTTAAATTCCCTATTCTGGGGTTTTCTATTCTTATATCGAAATTGCCATTGTACCTGATACTTTGTTGTTTTCACTAAGTGAAGAATGTTGTTAAGTTTGATTTTCTGAAAAGAAATATAACGTTTATTTTAAAGCTTTAAATTAATTTTTGATATTGTAGTTAGACCCATTGAAGCCCACACCTTTTTTCACCTCTCTGTGATCCACGAAACTCCGGTGTCAAGTGGTAGCAGAGCGTGGTTGAATGGGTCTAGTTTAAGCACTTTTGACGGCTAAAAGTAGGATCCGCTCCAAACTCTAAGAATTTTCTTAGTTGCTGGGGATTCTCTAAATTAGTAATTTTTGTCAACATGTCTGGTCCTCGGGAAGTCCTCGCTCCAGGGTACTTGCGAAAGGAGGAATTCATTTATGAGCTCCTCATTAGAAAGGGCCAATCTGGAGGCACGGTTGTGGCAGACACTGCCAAACGTAAAGAGGCATTACAACTGCCTATTTGTAACCCAGTTTTGGGGGGGAAAGAAATTGATGAGGCTCTATCCACCATCACAGACAATATCACCGAGCTAGCGTCTGTAGTGAGTTGTTTTTTTAGGTGAGCGATCCATCTGCTGACCAACTTAAGACAGTACAGGCTAGACTATTTCATTTCTATAATAGGGCTAGCGACCTGTTGTCTCTGAAGCTAAAGGATGATCATGCTAAGGAGGCTAGCAATCTGGCTGAACATCTTTCAGAAATGTCTAATAGGGTTAGTCACTTGTTGTCTGAGGCAGCGGCTCCCGAAATCGACCAAGCCCCTTTAATTAACTTAGCTACTGAGGAAGATCCTAGTAAATCTATTGAAGTAGGAAATCTGTGGAAAATCAGCAAACATCTGCCCCATTGGAAACTTGAGTCTGGTCATCCTACACAAATTCCACCTTTCTTTTTTAATAACGCTGTGCTTGAAACTTCTCAACATCCTATGCCGTCACCGATTATGTCACCCGGTTTCAGTAGTTTGCCGCATCCATTGGCTATGTTGCTTAAGGGCATTTCAAAATTTTCCTTAAAGTCTACTAATGAAGTCATGTCCTTTCTAATGTTCTTAGTAGTGTTTTCCCTCTCTCATTCTCAAATACTTCAAATTATGTATCCATATTCCGTAGGAGTCATTTCGGACAGAATAGTGAAAGCCATAGCTGATCGATCATCCATAGAAGACTTCCACGCCCACCTACTGGCTAACTTTATTCCGGCTAGAGCAATGTCCTCCTTAATACAAAAGTTCTACTATAGAGTACAGCGATTGGATGAAAATCTTGCTGACTTTATCCAGGATATCAAATTTTACACCAGGGTTTTCGCTCTTCATTTCTCTGAAGACCAAATAGTGCAAACCATTGTCGTAGGCATCTCTCCGCCTTATAGGTCGTATCTATGTTTCGCGTCTCGTCCTCAAACCTTCTCTGAATTAGAGGCAATGGCAGTGTCAGCAGAAGGAGTAAGGTATGCCGACACATTACGAATTGCTAAGGAGCCCCCTCCGTCTTCTAACAGTTCTCGGCCTCCACCTCGCCGAACTTTCACCACCCGCAAATGTTATGCTTGTGGATCAACAGAACATCTTCGCAACAAATGCCCTTTTATAAACTCTAGTGGGACTAAGAACGGAGCTGGTACATCTCCAGGTTGATTTAAATGCGGCTCATTTGCTCACCTCGCCAAGAATTGCACTTATGTCAATAGCACCCCCTCCTGCTCAACTTCTGGTGCAACCTCCGCTAACCCTGATAATAGGAAATGGGTAGTGTCGTCGGCTGAGTCAGCATGTTCACATTCCCGAGGCTCAGTCCCCATTAAGCCCAGTAAAGGTTCTGGGAAGGGTGAAGGTTCTTCTAATTTATCGTTTAAAGGCCCCAGAGAATGCCTCAGAATCGCGGCAGAGACACCTACATTTGTGCCATTCCTTAGAATTGAAGTAAACAATGAACCCGTCACTGCTATGTTAGACTCAGGGAGTGTGTGCTCCATAATTTCGGAAGAATGGTACTCTAAATTAAAAACTGTTTTTAAGTTTCCGGACTATAATTCGCCTCCTGTTAGATGTGTTTCGGCTAACTCATCTCCATTAGAAATTTTAGGTTTCATTTTTGCTAAAATTCGTATTTCGAAGTTTACCTGGAGAGTGAAGTTATTTGTTGCTAAACACTAGTCTTGCCCTGTAATATTGGGGGCCCATTTCATGTCTTCTACCGGTCTTGTGCTCGACATACAAAGCAAGTCGTGCACCTTCAAATTTGCTAGTAACTATAAAATTCCTCTTTTAAAGTGTAATTCTGCATCATGTTCATCTGTTTCGCATACCCAGGGTGGGATGTTGTTAGATCTTAGACATCTACCTGACGAGCAGGCTGAAAGTATTCGTAAGTTGTGTCAGTCCTTTTCTGATGTATTTTCTGATACTCTTGACGTTACTGACCTTATCGAATATAAGATTGAGGTTACGGAATCCATCCCAGTTAGGTTTCCGCCTTATAAACCGTCCCCACCTAAAATGAAGGCGCTTAAGGAAATCATCGATCAGATGTTAAAAGATGGTATAATTCGACCTTCTAAGTCTGCGTATTCATCGTCCATTTTTCGTGTGCCGAAATCGCAGGGTGGCTTCAGGCCTGTGATTGATTACAGGGCTGTGAACCGTAAGGTGGTGTTACCATCTGTGCCCCTTCCTGGTCTTCACTCTTGTTTTTCATGGTTTCGAAAGCCGAGTTCTTCACCATCCTTGATCTTAATCAGGCATATAACCAGATCCCTCTAGCTGAAGAATCGAAATATCTAACAGCTTTTGACACGGATTGGAACTTGTATGAGTACAACCCCTTGCCTTTCGGACTCCCCACAGGGGCAGCTGTTCTGCTAGATAGGGTCTTCTCGGGCATCAAATTTGAATACCTGTATCACTTCCTCGATGATGTATTTTCTGAGACCTTTGAAGAACACCTAGATCACCTAAAAGAAGTAGTCAATCGCCTTCGTAAGGCTGGGTTGACTGAAATTATCTAAGGTAGCTTTTGCTAAACCATCCATGTCGTTCTTAGGGCATATTGTGTCGCCCGAGGTGTCTCCATTGATCATTCCAGAACACAGGCCATACGTGATTTTAAACCTCCTAAGGACATAAAAGGCACTGCCAGGTTTATAGGCATGGTGAATTTCTTTAGGAAATTTATTCCTAACTTCGCTGACAGAGCGGCGCCTTTGACATTATTGCGGAGAAGAAATGGCGTCAAATTTGAATGGGGGCCGTCTCAGCAAGCCGCTTTTGAAGATCTGAAATTAGCTCCTTCTAACGTCCCTGTATTAGAAATGCCAGATTTCTCGAAGACATTCATTGTCCAAACAGACGCCTCGTCATCGGCGGTTGCCGCTGTCCTTCTTCAGGAAACGGAACTCGGAAGACGACCCATCGCCTGTGCTTCTAGGACCTTATCGACTCAAGAGGCCAAATATTCTATCTATGAACTTGAGGGTTTGGAAGTTTTGTTTGCACTAGAGAAGTTCCACCTCTATCTGGAACATGTCAAATTCGACATAGAAACGGATAACGAAGCCTTGAGTTGGGTATTAGCTAGGCCGCGTGGTACTGGTCGTATAGCCCGCTGGGCCATCGGGATTTCTGCTTTCCAATTTGATGTGAGGCATATTAGAGGATCTGAAGATGTAGTTGCGGATGGACTAAGCCGCATGTTTTCTCATGAAGTAGAGATCACTGAACAGGAAGATAGTCCTTCTCTTCCCACGCCCATACCTTCGGGTATTAATGCCATCCTGACTGATGCCCCTATGTTATTTCGGGACATTGAGGAAAACCAACGTGAAGATCTGGTGCTGGCTCCTATAATGGAAACCCTTTCTTTTGGGGAGCATATCGTCCCTTATGTGTTGAGGAACGGGGTTGTGTGTTGCACTTCGAGGCACGGTCAAAATATGAAAGTCGTAGTTCCACCTGTGCTTGTGCGTATGAAATTCAAATACTATCATGAGACCCCATTACGGGGGTATTTAGGCATCTTTAAAACTCGGGAAAGATCCGAGAGATGTTCATTTGGAAAGGTATGGATGGTGAAATTAGAGAAATGGTGAAAGCTTGTAAATCTTGCTTGCTTAGTAAGCCCACCTTGTCCACTAGGCTAGGGCTCTTGTCATCGCATCAAGCGTCTCGCCCCATGGAACGTCTATATATAGACTACGTCGGACCTTTCCCACAATCAAAGGGGGACGGAAAAAATTTATTCTGGTCTGTGCAGATGGTTTCACGAGATTTTCTTTGTTATTTCCAACTAAGCTGGCAACCGCTCAGTCTACCATCTCTTGTTTGCATACTATCTTTGCTTCGTTTGGTACTTGTCAATACATAGTTTCTGATAATGCTAAAGCATCTATGTCTAACTTATTCCGTAAATTCTGTTTTGACCTGTCTAACTCACACGTAACAACTTCTGCTGATTACCCTCAACCGTCTCTGGCTGAGCGGGTCAATCGTAATGTTAGATCTGCTTTAATTGCATTTCATCATGAAGATCATTCCAGCTGGGATACGTCCCTGCATTTGCTCTAAATTAGGCGGTTCATGAATCACACAAGTTCACTCCAGCATTACTCATGTTTAAATTTGTTCCTAACACGCCGCTCTCTAATCTTTGGTCACTTATCGTCATATTACCAGATACAATAGATCCAGATAACATTAGAAATCTATGGAAGAAGGCTAAATACAATCTTAAAGCTTCCCATGAAAAGGTTAGAGAAAGATATGATCGTGGACGGAGGCCCACCAATTTAAAAGTTGGAGATCAGGTCATGGTTAAAAATTTCGTTCCTGCGGGCAAGCTTGCCCCCAGATTTCATGGGCCGTGTATCGTTTTAGATTTTCTAACACCGGTCACATTATTGGTCAGTAACCCAGCCACGGAGAGGACATTTAGGGTTCAACTCTCTCAGGTGAAACCAGTGTAAATCCATTGCTGTTTTCCATTAACCACGAAATTTTGGCAGGATTCGAAGGTTATTTTTCTTTTCAGAAAAGTAATACACATGTTAAAATATATTTAATAGTAATAGGGAGGCCTTCTGCCCCCCATCTGTATGTAAACTGTATATAATCTGGATTGTACAACCTTCCCCTCTGCGTATTCCTGTTGTCCATTATCTTGTGGCCATTACCTAGCCCCCGTCTCCTTCGTCCTCGCATTACTGACACAAACTCACCATCAAAGCCGCCCGCCCCTCTGCCTCCTGCAAAAATAAAAGTTGTACTCTCATGCTCCAGCAAAACAATCTCTGTCTCCAAGATATTATTGTTTCAGTACCCTCTCAACCGTCGGCGGCCATGTCTCAACATCTGGCGAGCGATACCGGAGTGGGGAATGGCCCACTCCACTATAGTGATGCCTCCTTCTGAACGACGCACAGGAGCTCCATCTTTCAGGCAAGGGCTGAGGTGCGGTAATGCTACCACCAACCCTTCTGGGGACTGCACTTCAACATCTGATCTGCGGCGACCATCAACACGACTACCCCTCTCATAATAGCGGGAGAGGTTATATGGGGGTACTGGGGGGGGGGGTCGGTGGGACCTCGCCTGCGTTTCGGCAGTGGCGGCCGGTTTTGCCGTCAAACTTAATCGGCATATCCTAGATTTCTACGATGGCAAGAAGACTTCCAAACGATTGTTCCAAATTATATTTTCTAAAAATGGACTTTCAGTAAGATACTTCTCATCAAAAAAATTCCAACGTTAAAATTTTCTTCCTTTCAAGTTCTACAGTGTCACCCCTGGGAATGACCTTTGGGGAGGGGGTGAGGTCTGTACCGGGAGGTACACTTCAACCCCGCACATTTAAAGGAAGCGCCTTCAGGAAATCTATCAAATAAAGCGTGAAACAGCTACTGCATGAAGTTGGGACATTAATCAGAAGATGTCACTCATAAATAACAGAGTATTGTGTCATTTTAAAGTTTACTAAACTGACTGGATTTATTGGTTTTGTTCTGGTGTACAGCAAGTAGTCTGAACTTTTCTCCATAGATGTCCTTATAAAAAACTGAGGTCATGCACTCTGGTGCAAGGGGGAAGATTTTGTGATTTAAAGAAGTTTTGTGTTTCTTGGTTTTCATAACTAAATCAATGTTCATTTATTTTGTTATTTCAAGGTTTGTAACACCTCCTTCTCATCCCGCCAGCTTTTGAATCTGCCCAATTTAAAAAAATTGAATTTTTTTTCAGCCTATCACAGGTTTCTTGTAGATTTTTATTCGGCCAATAAAAGTGAGAGGATGTGTCCGGATTTAGTCCAGAACTTTCTCGAACCATCCCCTCGGGTATATAAGCTGCGGCTTTTTCAAGCTACCTGGTCTTACTGATCGTCGAATTACTGAGTGTGTTTTTTAAGTCAGGAGGCGAGGTGCCTCATCCTTCCGCAGGCAGTACATCAGCCCAGGTAATGGCCACCAGTTTTCTATCTCTGTAGCTGTCTCCGCAAACTTATCCGAGGGGAAGGTACTAATCTTTAATTATGTAACCACCGGTTTCCTAAAAATGTAAACTTTTTCTTGCTAATGTAAAACTTCATAATGTCTTTAACTGTAAATTGGGAATAGAGAGTGCGTTACCCTCTTGAGTTCCCCTTCAATTTATCTCGAGGTGACTACGATTTTGTAACCGTTTCTATGTCTGAAAAGCATTGATTAACCTTCTTCCTAGTCACCTTAGTAGCTTGGGATTAGCCTCTGTATCATCGGGTCACAGGCCCCAGTAGGGTTTTAAACTGAGTTTTCTAGGAGCGCTAGTGTACGCCTCCATACATTGTGTGTTCGGGCCAGTAATTTAACCTGTTCTTCTTTCCACGAAGGCCCAGTAGTTTGGGTAATAGATACCTCTGTGTACCAAAATTGTTACATGTAGGTTGGACCTAGAGAGGCCGAGTAATGTAAATCTATCCTTTATGTAAACTTAAAGGTGGAGCTTGTAAGCTCTTCGTTGTTTGTAGGAGATTGCTGTAACATTGAGGGGTGCCTCTGGAAGGCTGTGAATCTGTATCGGTTGGAGCAAGGTACTCTGTCTTGGGAGATGTCTCTCCTTGTCTATGTAAACGCTATATTGGCGGCATTGTAAATTTGTAAATTAGGGGCTTGAAGCCCAAATGTGTTAAATTCCCTATTCTGGGGTTTTCTATTCTTATATCGAAATTGTCATTGTACCTGATACTTTGTTGTTTTCACTAAGTGAAGAATGTTAAGTTTGATTTTCTGAAAAGAAATATAACGTTTATTTAAAACTTTAAATTAATTTTTGATATTGTAGTTAGACCCATTGAAGCCCACACCTTCTTTCACCTCTCTGTGATCCACGAAACCCCGGTATCAGAAAGAAACCTTAAAAGTTCCCGCTGAAAAGCTGCTATACAGTCCTGGGAAATTCAAGGGACTAGGGCCATTCCGTTCGTGTTGGGAGGTTGTTTTTCAAAGCATTAATGCCCTTAGAATACTCTTCAATCCCAGAGATCCTTACATACAAAATACAAGGGAACCCAAATAAGAAAACCTCAACTGTTTGAAGAGGCTTCGTCTAACACAAGACGTCATCGTATTGAATATTTAAAAAGTTAGACCCCCGGAAAATAAGAACCCTGTTGAGAGATGTTGAATTTGGTAAGTGACATAATCTCCCACAGAAAGAGAAAGAAGTTATCCTTTTTCGTCAACAGCCTCCAGCCAATCAGTGGGTTAGTCCCCTTTAAGGATTATCTTTTAGCTAATGGCGCGATGCCTTGAAAATGACAGGCAACATAAAGGCTCATGGACAATAACCGCTGCTGGCACTGCCACAACGAGGTAGGAACTCTTGCTAACGTCCTCGCATAGAGAAGCTCTAGGAAATAGTAGGCACCGCAAAGTACGATCTGGCATTGCTCAAGCTAAAAGGGACTCAGGCTTTACAGTCATCGAGGAGGTTCACGGTCTCTCTATTACAGGCAGCACCCGTCCAATTGACATGATAGCCTTCACAAACCACCGAAAGGGCTTTATAACAGATCCGACGATCAGATTCGAGACATCCGAAACACAATCCAATGAGGTACATGAGGAAAAAATAACATATGAACCAACCATCCCATTCTATCAATACCACGAACCTACTACGCTGGCGTAGCAGAGGGAGAGGTGATACTCCCACGTGGCGCGTCCCAGGTGGCGGATAGAGGGGTCCTAACCGGCTTGCCGGCGGTCTTGAGGGAAATAAAATACCTCTCGCGGACCAAACACACAACCCCCTGTGGGTGGGGGACGCAGACGAAGAATACACCCACGGTATCGTCTGCCTGTCGTAAGAGGCGACTAAAAGGGGCGACCAAGGGATGATTGGATTAGAACCATGAAACTACTTGTGATTAGTACCACCACGCGGGAACACCATGGGTCGCTATTACTTGCGCGTAGTACCACTATGTTAGGTACCAAATAGGTTTGTGATTAGTAGCACGCAGGAGCACCGCGTGGTCAGGCTTTTACGGTACCTGTGATTAGTAGCACTATATGAGCGACACCAGGGTTCTGGCTTGCCTATGATTAGTGCTCACTATATAAGGAACACCACGGGATAGTACGAGTCCCTGTGGTTAGTTCACTTATGTGATGAACACCATAGGTTTGCGTTGCCTGTAAATGGCGCCGCTATGTGCGGAACACCATAGGTCTCTATTACATGTGCGAATTTCATAACCTGTCAGTATACCATAATGTGTGGAATACCGCGAGTCTACAATAATTTTGATTAGTACCGCACCATAACAAATACCATGGCTCTACTTTCCAAGCGATAAGTACCATTATGAGAGGCCGATAACGTATATTTTGGACCCCTTTAGCTTGCAAGCATCACCGATTCAGTATTGAGCTATAGAAGCAGCCCCTTGGTTAGTATTACTATTGTTCTCCGTCAGTTTCTGAGACTGAGGCATTGCGGGTCGGCTTCACTGATTGTTTTAAATTCATATCCATCCGTTCATTTTTCGTCCTCACGCTTTGAATTCTGGTCAGTGGAGAATTTTGGATTTTATTCTTTCACTGCATTTCGTCTCATTTCGTACCATCAGGGGCCGATGACCTAGATGTTAGGCCCCTTAAAACAACAAGCATCATTATCATCATCATTCTATCAATAAGAATACCAGCCGGATGATACCGAATTCACAGGATTAATGGTTGGCGCTAGATGAACCATTCCTTTGTTTTCGTCAAGTTCTGCAAATCGTTTAATCTCAATCAGGCATTAATAAAAGAAATTGCAGAGACTGCCATGAAATATTCCATCCAAATCCTGAACAACCATATCTCTCAAACTTTTTAATGCAACAACACACAGTAATGTGCTAACCAGCTCACTATTACTTCTAATATTCGTCTTGTCTTTTTGTATACTTCGTACTCAGGGGCAATCTCCAGTTGGGGAAAGAAAGAAAGAAAGAAAGAAAGAAAGAAAGAAAGAAAGAAAGAAAGAAATAACATTAAGATATCAACCACGTGTTAAAGTTAATGTAACATTCGCGTACCTTGTGAGTGTACGTGCTGGTATAAATGCTATGTATAATTATTTCATTTATGATTCTTGTGAATGGTGATTTATTTTGTTGGTCGCATTCTTGATGCTTTGCCATGAGAAATTTCACTGCATCGTTGTTTAGAATCTTCTGGTGAAAGATATCTCGAAGAAAGGTTTGACGTGAAAATAATTCTCAGTTAAAGTACGTAATTCAAGGAAGTCCAGGTGTTAGAATCCATATTATGCTCATTGAATGAAGATAAAAGAATGGATTGCAATGGGACGCAATGGATTATATAAATAAATAAATAAGTAAATAAATGAATAAATAAATAAATAAATAAATAAATAAATAAATGGATCGGGATATTAATAAGATAAATCCTTAAATTTAACGCATTACAGTGGATAGAAGACATCAGATAATGTTCCAAAGGAAGGGTACCCAACTGTTGTCGCTGACTTTTGAACGAGACCAGTTTATTTATGTTTCAGAACATCAGAAACGACATTTCGTGCAATTTGACGACAGCTGGAAGTGGAAGGAGAGGGAGGAGAGTACGGTGCACAAAGAATGGAACAGACGCGGAACCGATCTGCTAGTTCCGTATTAGAGGTGAATATGACCTGTGTTTTTTTACGTCGCACTGACACAGTTAGGTCTTATGGCGACGATGGGACAGGATACGGCTAGAAGTGGAAAGGAAGCGGCCGTGGTCTTATTTAAGGTACAGCCCCAGCATTTGCCTGGTGTGAAAATGGGAAACCACGGAAGACCATCTTCAGGGCTGCCGACAGTGGGGCTCGAACCCACTCTCTCCCGAATACTGGATACTGGCCGCACTTAAGCGACTGCAGCTATCGAGCTCGGTATGACCTGTTGTATGCATAGCCTATTACAAAATGAAACCAACTGTGATCGTTAAGTTGTTACAGAATTTCTTCGGTATTTCGGAGGAAAAGCCAACTAGGGTAGATCGCACAGTTTTTGAACAATTAGAAAACAGCTACTTGATGAAGACGTTCCTGTTGAAGAGTACAGAATTCTTATGGTACATGAAGATGTCACCGATGAAGACGATACTGAAAGTGATTTTGGGGATGAGCCAGCGATACAGCTAGAAAACGAGACGACTTCAGAAAGCGGTCCAGCATTATGTAACAGTAACGAGAGCAGTGGTTCCTCCTCGAATTATCCATCACCATCAAAGAAAAACAGAACAAAATGTCCTTAAGGTTACCTGGCTGTTGCCCTCTAGAGTCAAATTCACTACCGTAATGGCACCAAAAAAAAAAAAACATATTAAAAACAAGACAATTTTGCAAAACTTCGAAACGACGCTGAAACGACATGGCAGAAAGGGGAAGGTGCTACAAGAAAGGATAAATAACGAGGTACGTGATCAGTTCATTGCAATGCGAAAACAACATGGGATTATACACGACCGAACGTAACGAATCCAGGCAATCTCTTTTAAAGCACTCATTGATCCAAACAACACTTCAACACTCAAAGCTTCCAAATCACGGCTGCAGCAGTTCAAGAGAAGAAACAAGATTGTTTCTCACAAGATTACAAATAAAGTCGGCAGCAGATTTGTTGGTGATGCCGCTGATATAGGAGAGAAAACTGAAGAATTTGTTACGGACGCAAAGCGTTTCACTGAAGAGTATAATTTTACGCCAGAACAGATGCAGATCAGTCAAGATTTTATAAAGAGTTACGTTCGGGGAGAACTCTTGCCGTCAAGGGAGCAAAGACGACTTATGGTACCGTGGGTTCAGTAGCAGCAACCACTCATTCATACATGGTTATGCCTGTTATTTTAATAGATGGCACCCTTCTTCTACACATGTATGTTCTTGTCTCAGAAACCAGTGGAAAATTTCGAGCAAGCATGACACTTGAATTACCTAATGTGAAAGCATATGCTAGCAATTTACCAAACATGACAAAGCGGGATTTTCATGGCCGGATTTGGACGACAGAGATCGAATTCTTCTTTCGATTGATTCTTGGACACCATATAAAGATATGAGACAGTTCTAGAAGATGTTGAATTTCACAATAAGCTGATCCCTGCAAAAAAAATGTACTGGATTGGTAAAACCAGCGGACGTTTTCTTTTTCCGTCCATTCAAAAGTATGGTACGGTTAATCACAGATACGACAGTGTTATCGTACACAGTTAATGTGTGGCAAAGAGAACAACTGCTTTGCATTCAATCGTTTGTGGACTTCAAATGTTCGGCAAATAGATTCAAACAATTGATCCCATTTGCTTTCTTCAAATGTGGTGACACCGATTAACATCCAGGATCATATCAGACACCTTCTGAATACTGTTTCGAGAGTGGTTTGGAAGAAGAATGTTTCAATGATGACTCTATTCAGCTTGCCTTCATTCGATGTGCTCACTGTGAAAGATGTTTATGTCTAGACCACGGATTACTTATCGACTTTCATGTCTACTGCACTTGAACTGCCAGGGGTGCGTAATGTATTTTACTTCCAGTATTTAAACGTTTCTGAATGCATTTGGTCACCCATCTACAATATTCAGCCGCGTTTGGACTAATCTGTATGAGATTCCTGTCTCTATGTGTACTCATAGTCTATACTTGGCAGCTTGTAGCTCCTATGTTTCTTGCCCATAACAGCTGTAATTTGCATGGTATGCATATTTCGATATTGTCTGTTCAACACAATTTATAGATTCAATGTGCGCTACAACAGTTGGGTACCCTTCCTTGTTAGACTTGAATAATTTCATTTCTATGAGAATTAAAAATATTAAGGTGACAGAAGATAATTAACGAAGAGATATGTTAATTCGGGTTAATTAATTCTAATGAAGATCATTAAACAGGGGCGTAAGATTAGGCCGTTCAGGGCCTGCAATGCACTTTGAAACGCTGCAACAGTTCTCTCGTTTGGCGGGCCTTGTGAGGTGTTGGTTTATCGTGCAACAAAAACACACCGGCGCTCAATTTCCCCCGGCGCTTCTCTTTAATCGCTTTACGCAACCGGTGCAACGTTTGACAATACGACGCCGCGTTGATGGTCGTTCCTTTCGGCATGAATTCCACGTGCAGCACACCCTCCACGCCAAAGAACACTGTCGCCATAACCTTACTGGCTGAAGGTTGAACCATGGCCTTCTTTCGTTGTGGTGATGAGGGATGCACCCATTCCATTGATGTTCGCTTCGTTTCGGGGGTCAAGTGGTGGACCCACGTTTCGTCGCATGTGACGATTCGCCGCAGAAACCCGTTGCCGTCTGCGGCATAGCGTTGGAAAAATGCCAGGGAGGATTGGAAACGTTGTCCCTTGTGCTCATCGGTGAGAAGACGTGGGACCCATCTTTGACACAGCTTACGGTATCCCAGGTCCTCGTGAACAATGGCGAACACACTGCCATACGACATGTTCAGCTGCGTCGCGATTTCTCTCAGTTTAATGCGAGGGTTCTGTCTAATGATCGCATTCACACTGTTGACCTTTGCACGGGTCCTGGACGTTGCGGGCTTGCCTTCGCGATGGTTGTCCGTAATATCCGTGCGTCCGGCTTCGAATTGCTGACACCACTTTACGATACCCTGCCGGGAAATGGCCCGCTCCCCATACACAACACTAATTTCACGATGAATGTCCGTGCAATTCTTCCTTTTGGCCCATAGGAATTGGAGTATCGCACGCACCTCATATTGGTAGTGAACGTCCAGTTGACGCGCCATTGCATTTGGCCACTATTCACACAAAATTCTAGACGAGACACCTCAGCGACCTGCCTAACAGACGTGTGGGCAGTGTCTGTGCCTTTCTCCGCTGTGCCCACGTTTGCGACACACAGCGCACTGCTGCGGCGCGTTAGTCCAACTAACTTTTTGATCCACCTACGTATTATAAATGAAGTATATCAAATAGTCCGCCTCTGCGGTGTAGTGGTTAGTATGATTAGCTGCCACCTCCGGAGGGCCGGGTTCGATTCCCGGCTCTGCCACGAAATTTGAAAAGTGGTACGAGGGCTGGAACGGGGTTCACTCAGCCTCGGGAGGTCAACTGAGTAGAGGTGGGTTCGATTCCCACCTCAGCCATCCTGGAAGTGGTTTTCAGAGGTTTCCCATTTCTCCTCCAGGCAAATGCCGGGATGGTTCCTAACTTAAAGCCACGGCCGCTTCCTTCCCCCTTCCTTCTCTATCCCTTTCAACCTCCCATCCCTCCGCAAGGCCCCTGTTCAGCATAGCAGGTGAGGCCGCCTAGGCGAGGTACTGGTCATCCTCACCAGTTGTATCCCCGACCCAGAGTCTGAAGCTCCAGGACACTGTCCATGAGGCGGTAGAGGTGGGATCCCTCGCTGAGTTCGAGGGAAAAACCAACCCTGGAGGGTAAGCAGATTAAGAAAGGAAGAAAGAATTATATAAAATAATATATAATTCTAGTGGATTTTAATTTATTTAATAAATTAGGTGAGTCAAGTAAACACTACCGTTGCGCTTCGCGTAATCGCGTGCGCGTGTGATGCAATAGCCTATATTAATCTATGCATTTCCTGAGTGCATGACTCATTCAGACACGCGGAGCATGAGTTCATATTATTTTTGGAAGGTTTATCAGAGTCCGATCGTCCCACGCACACACTGTAAGCCCATCAGGGAACAGAGATTGGTAACTTTAATTTAATTTCCCTGCGATGTTATTGATGAGTTGATGGCAACATTTGGGTATTCCAACCAGGACGGCATCAACTCTAGGCTCGCATGCAATTGTTGTTGTTTGAGTCATCAGTCCATAGACTGGTTTGATGCAGCTCTCCATGCCACCCTATCCTGTGCTAACCTTTTCATTTCTACGTAACTATTGCATCCTACATCCGCTCTAATCTGCTTGTCATATTCATACCTTGGTCTACCCCTACCGTTCTTACCACCTGCACTTCCTTAAAAACCAACTGAACAAGTCCTGGGTATCTTAAGATGTGTCCTATCATTTTATCTCTTCTTCTCGTCAAATTTAGCCAAATCGATCTCCTCTCACCGATTCGATTCAGTATCTCTTCATTCGTGATTCGATCTATCCATCTCACCTTCATCATTCTTCTGTAACACCACATTTCAAAAGCGTCTATTCTCTTTCTTTCTGAGCTAGTTATCGTCCACGTTTCACTTCCATACAATGCCACGCTCCACACGAAAGTCTTCAAAAATATCTTTCTAATTCCGATATCAATGTTTGAAGTGAGCAAATTTCTTTTCTTAAGAAAGCTCTTCCTTGCTTGTGCTAGTCTGCATTTTATGTCCTCTTTACTTCTGCCATCGTTAGTTATTTTACTACCCAAGTAACAATATTCATCTACTTCCTTTAAGACTTCATTTCCTAATCTAATATTTCCTCCATCACCTGCCTTCGTTCGACTGCACTCCATTACTTTTGTTTTGGACTTATTTATTTTCATCTTGTACTCCTTACCCAAGACTTCATCCATACCATTCAGCAACTTCTCGAGATCTTCTGCAGTCTCAGATAAAATAACAATATCATCGGCAAATCTCAAGGTTTTGATTTCCTCTCCTTGGACTGTGATTCCCTTTCCAAATTCCTATTTGATTTCCTTTACTGTCTGTTCTATGTAAACACTGAAAAGGAGAGGGGACAAACTGCAGCCATGCCTCGCTCCTTTCTGGATTGCTGCTTCTTCTTCAAAGCCCTCGAATCTTATCACTGCAGATTGATTTTTATACAGATTGTAGATAATTCTTCGTTCTCGGTATCTGATCCCTATCACCTTCAGAATCATAAATAGCTTGGCTCAATCAACATTATCGAATGCCTTTTCTAGATCTACGAATGCCATGTACGTGGGCTTGTCCTTCTTGATTCGATCCTCTAAGTTTAGACGTAAAGTGAGGATTGCTTCACGTGTTCCTACATTTCTTCTGAAGCCAAATTGATCTTCTCCCAACTCAGCTTCAACTTGTTTTTCCATTCTTCTGTAAATAATAACGTGTTAAAATTTTGCAGGCATGAGATACTAAACTAATGGTGCGGTAGTTTTCACACCTGTCAGCACCGGCTTTCTTGGGAATAGGTATAACAACATTCTGCCGAAAATCGGATGGGACTTCTCCTGTCTCATACATCTTGCACACTAAACGAAATAACCTTGCCATGCTGGTTTCTCCTAAGGCAGTCAGTAATTCAGAGGGAATATCATCAATTCCAGGTGCCTTGTTCCTATTCAGGTCACTCACAGCTCTGTCAAATTCTGACCTCAAAATTTGGTCTCCCATTTCATCAGCGTCAACAGCCTCTTCATGTTCCAGAACCAAATTATCTACATCTTTACCTTGATACAACTGTTGGATATGCTCCTGCCATCTTTTTGCTTTGTCTTCTTTCCCTAGAAGTGGCTTTCCATCTGAGCTCTTAATATTCATACACCTAGATTTCCTTTCTCCAAAGGTTTCCTTGATTTTCCTGTATGCAACATCTACCTTTCCCAGGGCCATACAGCCTTTAACATCCTTGCACTTCTCCTTCAGCCATTCTTCCATAGCTACCTTGCACTTTCTATCCATTTGATTCTTTAATCGCCTGTATTCTTTTCTGCCCTCTTCATTTCTAGCATTCTTGTATTTTCGTCGTTCATCAATCAGGTCTAGTATCTCCTGAGTTATCCACTGATTCTTAGTTGATATTTTCTTCCTTCCTAACATTTCTTCAGCAACCCTACTGACTTCATTTTTCATTACTCTCCACTCTTCCTCTATAGTGTTTCCTTCAGCCTTTTCATTTAGTCCTTGTGCAACATGTTCCTTGAAACAATCCCCCACACTATTTTCTTTCAAATTGTCTACATCCCATCTTTTTGCATTCTTTCCTTTCTTCAATTTCTTCAACTTCAGATGCTATTTCATGACCAACAAGTTGTGCTCAGAGTCCACGTCTGCTCCTGGAAAAGTTTTGCAATCCAACACCTGGTTTCTGAATCTCTGCCTAATCATAATGAAGTCTATTTGATACCTTCCAGTGTCTCCAGGTCTCGTCTACGTGTACAGCCGTCGTTTGTGGTGTTTGAACCAAGTATTGGCAAGGACTAAATTATGATCAGTGCAGAATTCAACCAGCCTACTTCCTCTTTCGTTCCTTTGTCGCACTCCAAATTCTCCTACTGTACTACCTTCTCTTCCTTGGCCTACCACTGCATTCCAGTCTCCCATCACAATTAGATTCTCGTCAAGTTTTGCATACTGTATTAAATCTTCTATCTCCTCATATATTCTTTCGATTTCTTCATCATCCGCTGAACTAGTAGGCATATAGACCTGCACTATTTTGGTGGGCACTGGTTTGGTGTCTATCTTGACGACAATAATTCTTTCACTGTGCTGGTTGTAGTAGCTTACCCACTGCCCTATTTTCTTATTCATTATTAAACCAACTCCTGCATTTCCCCTGATTGATTTTGTGTTGATAATGCGGTAGTTGCCTGACCAAAAATCTTGTTCTTCCTGCCAACGTACTTCACTTATACCAACTACATCTAACTTTAGCCTACCCATCTCCCTTTTCAGATTCTCTAACCTACCACAACGATTCAAACTTCTAACATTCCACGCTCCGACTCGCAGAATGTCAGTATCCATCTTCCTGATGATCGCCCCCTCTCGTGTAGTCCCCACCCGGAGATCCGAATGGGGCACTAGTTTACCTCCGGAATATTTTACCCGGGAGTAAGCCATCATCAGTACATCATTCATACAGAGAGAGCTGCATGTCCTCGGGAGGTGGTTACGGCTGTAGTTTCCCGTTGCTTTCAGCCGTGTAGCAGTATCAACACAGCTAAGCCATGTTGAGTATTATTACAAGGCCGCATCAGTCAATCATCTAGACTGCCGCCCTTGCAACTACCGAAAGGCTGCTACCCCCCTTCCGATGAACCATTCGTTAGTCTGGTCTCTCAACAGATACCCATCCGATATGGTTCCACCTGCGGCTCGGCTATCTGCATCATTGGGACACGCAAGCCTCCCCACCGCGGCAAGGCCACATGGTTCGCAGAGGATGCAGTTATAAGCCCCATTAAATATTTTTCTTTGAAATCTTCTTCTTAATCTGTTTACCCGCCAGGGTTGGCTTTTCCTTCAGACTCAGCGAGGGATCCCACCTCTACCGCCTCAAGGGCAGTGTCCTGAAACTTCAGACATCGGGTCGGGGATACAACTGGGGAGGATGACCAATACCTCGCCCAGGCTATGCTGAACAGCGGCCTTGCGGGGGAATGGGAAGATTGGAAGGGCTAGACAAGGAAGAGGGAAGGAAGCGGCCGTGGTCTTAAGTTAGGTATCATCCCAGCATTTGCCTGGAGGAGAAGTGGGAATCCACGGAAACCACTTCCAGGATGGCTGAGGTGGTAATCGAACCCACCTCTACTCAGTTGAACTCCCGAGGCTGAGTGGACCGCGTTCCAGCCCTCGTACTACTTTTCAAATTTCGTGGCAGAGCCGGGAATCAAACCCGGGCCTCCGGGTGTGGCAGCTAATCACACTAACCACTACACCACAGAGGCGGACTTGAAACCCATAATCTGATAAAATTATGGAAGCAACTTGGAAACTCTGATAACCCACCCATTTAATTTTTATTTAATCAGAACATTAATGGGAGACGTATTCTATTTTTCAGTTTGATAATTTTCATCGTCGTGGACACGAAGAAGTTTTGTTTTGAAATACCTTAAATTATTGCAAATATTAACACAACTAGTGTCTGAGTGTTATGAAAGGTGTTGCTCATAGGATCAGTCGTGCTGCAGTAGCTGGTCGAGTGAGGAAAGCAATGGCAAACTACCTCACTCCTCATCTTCCCTCGTACGCCTCATTTGGGCTCTGCCATTGGTTTTTGCAGTTTCTCTATAACTGCATAGCCTTTGGTGGTGCTATTTGAGGATCCAACCAGCCTCTGTGCTGATGACCTAACAGACAGACAGATGAGTGAAATATAAAGTTTAAAAGACTATAGAAAATTCAATACCAGAAGAAAGCCATTTATAATTTATAATTTGATTTCGATATTGTTGAATAACTGTATACTTTTTGTTGTATTTCTGAGTCATTTGCCCGACACCTTCAAAATCCCGCCACATCTAAAAACGCCCTAAATTATGTGCTGCTGACTCGAACGGTCCACCTCGGGATCCCTCGTGTTCACCGTCTGGCTAGTGGGTTCTTTTGTGGGCAATATGTCCACATGAAGTTTTTTGCTTCAAATGATCGTTCCTGTCATATCCCTGAATATTGACCATTCCTCCTGTGACAGCCTGTATATGGCGGAGTATAGTTCATCAGCTAGATGGCTGAATTGTAATAGTCACGACGCCTCAACCATGATACAAAATTAATAAGGAAAAGAGGATCAAGGCCTTGAAAGTAAGAGGGCGCTTTATCGAAGCGCTAAATCCAGTGGCGTATACTGAGGGCTAACAAGGCTATCTTATGATGTGAATAAATTCGCCCCTCATGCACGATAACTGAAATATGAAATGAGCAATCTACCACATACTTTTATGAACAATAACGTGACATCGAAAACAATCTATATTTCTGCAGCGTAGCCAATATGTAGCTCCCAGGATTCAGCAGTCTATTCTGGTATGTGACTTGAACCGCATCTGGAGGAATATTACACATATGGTTCTTCCTCTTGAACTTCAAGCAAGATTGTTTGATGTACCTTCGGTTCCCTGTCTTGTCAGACAACCAAGTGGGGTACCTCCGTGGATAATACGATGACCTGAAATAATCCTGGATCTGCACACTGGCCCGAAGGAAAGCACGGACCCTTCGATTTATCGGAGGCTCTTCCTGTCAGTTATTGGCCGGTATCCAAATTCAGTCGTCGTTTACACGGATGGTTCGAGGGCAGAAACGAAAGTGGACTGTGCGTTCGTCGTCGACCGTAATAGGTTGCTTTTTCCTTTAACAGAAGTCTGTAGCGTGTACACAGCATAGCTCTATGCTATCTGTGAAGCTCTGCGGTACGCACTGTCCGATGAGCGCCGACACTTTCTTCTGTGTACTGACTCCTTGAGCTCGCTACAGTATGTTGATAGTCTACATGTTTTCCTCGGCACCCTCTGGTGCAGCGGATCCAGGACCTGCTGGCCGGGTGATTGGATGCCGGCACCAGAATCCCGTTTATGTGGCTTCCAAGGTTCCAGCAAGTGATATTCGCTCTCAGCTGAGACATTTGGTTATGTCCCATTGGGAGATGGAGTAGTCGCCATTCCACTTCCAAATAAGCTGAGAGCGATGAAAGGTACAGCGAAGGTATGGAGGACTTCCCTTCAGGCTTCTCGGAGGGAAGCAGTGATACTATGTCGTCTTCGGATCGGCACAGTATAGTAACGCACTCCTGTTTACTGAAAGGAGAACCCCCTCCGGTGTGTACTTGCGGCGATTATCTTACTGTGGTACACATCTTTACGGAGTGCGTGGACCCGGTCGATCTGCGCCGTAGTCTAAAACTGCCGAGTACATCTTCCTCATCCTGCGAGATGACGAGCAGTCAGCAGACCTCGTCATCCGTTTTATGAGAGATAGTGGTTTGTTTTATAGCATATAAACGTAGTGTTTCGTATTAGTATTTGTATTACTGTTCCCTACGTTTTATTAACTTGACTCTGTTTTTAGTTTGTGTTTTTTTATTTGCATGATATATTATTGCCTTTAAGGCAATGTCTTTTTCTACTATAATCCATCATCTATCATTTTACCGAAAATAAGGCATTGCGAATTAGATCCACTGATTATTTTAAACTCACAATCATTGTTCGTCATCATTTTTCTTAAACTCTAGTCAGTGGATACATTTTAAAATTGTAATTACCATATCATGTCGTCCATCTCGTACCATTATGGGCCGATGACCTTACATGTCAGGCTCCTTTAAACAATCATCATCATCATCATCATCATGAACTTCAAGCACCGAGCTCGATAGTTGCAGTCGCTTAAGTGCGGCCAGTGTCCAGTAATCGGGAGATGGTGGGTTCGAGCCCCACTGTCGGCAACCCTGCAGATGGTTTTCCGTGGTTTCCCATTTTCACACCAGGCAAATGCCAGGGCTGTACCTTAATTGCCACGGCCGCTTCCTTCCACTTCCTAAGCCTCTCCTATCTCTTCGTCGCCATAAGACATATCTGTGTCGGTGCGACGTAAAGCAAATAGCAAAAAAAAAAAAAAAAAAAGAAAGAAAAGAACTTCAAGCAAAGTGATTATAGTTGTTCATGACATTGTGCCGACAAATAGTAAACTGTATGATATTCGTATGGCAGAAAGTTCACTATGTACCGTCTGCATGATTATACCCGTGTTACGCAAGCTTGGCGATACGTGACGTATAACATCAAACGGGCTGCTCGATTCCGACATTTTCAAGTACCACCGGAATGGATTGTACGCCCCACCTTTGGGACAACTTCAGCTCATTTTACATCTGTGCTAATGTTAGAGATTGCAGTGTACGTGCATACAATGTTAAAAACCCATGGAACTTCGAACCCTCGACACCATACTTTATGTCCAGATAACCAAGATGGTATTGGTCAAGTTTTATCGTCACCAAAAGCTAAATATGTTGGAGATTATGGTCCATGATTGTACTCAATAATGTAAGACTTCTATACTGAAAAATATATGAATTAAGAAAAATAATTGCTATATTAATCTGTCTTTTGTAATTCTCTGAAATTTATGTTAACGTTCTGGCTCTGTAATGCCAAAAAGAGTGTGTTGCTATGTTTATTTATGTTATTGTTATTATTTTCATCATAACGGTTACATACAGTAGTAATGCTTCTTCTTCTTCTTTCTTCTGCTTCTCAATCTGTTTACCCTCTATGGTTGGCTTTTTCCCTCGGACTCAGCTAGGGATCCCACCTCGACCGCCTCAAGGGCAGTGTCCTGGAGCTTCAGACTCTGAGTCAGGGGATACAACTGGGGAGGATGACCAATACCTCGCCCAGGCGGCCTCACCTGTTATGCTGAACAGGGGTCTTGCGGGGGGATGGGAAGACTGGAAGAGATAGACAAGGAAGAGGGAAGAAAGCGGCCGTGGCCTGAAGTTGGGTACCATGTCGGCATTTGCGTGGAGGAGAAGTGGGAAACCACGGAAAACCACTTCCAGGATGGCTGAGGTGAGAATCGAACCCACCTCTACTCAGTTGACCTCCTGAAGCTGAGTGGACACCGTTCCAGCCCTCGTACCACTTTTCAAATTTCGTGGCAGAGTTGGGAATCGAACCCGGACCTCCGGGGTTGGCAGCTAAACACAATAACCACTACACCACAGAGACGGACCAGTAGTAATGCTTCCTAACAAAATTTCAATAGTGCGAAGTTATAAAGGCAAAAGGAGAACTTTAAATGCTTCAATGTGTATGTTTTTACCAAGACAATGTTTGCTAATTTTATAATATCATCTTTATTATTAGCTTCATTCCAACACACAAGTTTCTGACTGTCACCAACGGATTTATGCATCATCTTCTGGGCTATGCGGCGGTTTGGGATCGGTCAGCGACTGGTCCCAAACGTGATCGTATTGGAACACTTCCTGGACAGCAATCTGACGTGTAAACAAAGCGTTTGGCGCGTATTTCGTATTACCTTGCGCTGTTTAGTTGTTTGTAAATTCGTGCGAAAAGGGAAAGGGTAAATTACTGAAATACTGATGAAATTCAGTATGTATAGAACACAGTACATCGAGTATTTTAAAAATTAATAAAGTATGGAATACACACGCGGTTTATATTCGTTTTAATTGGTTAGGGAGGGATGTCTGCCTCCAAGTCTTAGGCTTGTATTTCTCTGTTAAGGAACTATGATTTAAGTAACTTGGATAAAAGAAATCTGATAATCTTTGATAAAAAGAACTTGGATGAATGTTTATACATATCTAAATATTTGCGATTAAGGAAACACAGTGAATAATATTAAAGGTGCTTTGAGCTTGCATCCGGGAGATGGTGGGTTCTGTAAGCTTTGAAAATCAAAGGGAACATACACAGAATGGACAGCGTCTACTTTCGCCCACGTGCTTCGTGTAACTGACGCGAGACCGAGCATTGCCGAAGTGAGACGAAAATAAGTAAAGTGGGGAATACAATAATGTCATGAATGTGGAAATAATTAATGTTCTAAAATATAATTGAATTAACTAAATAATATTTCGTTTACAAAATGTTAAGGGTACACGCTGTCTAGCCTGTCTCCCCCGACTACCAGTACATGCCACAGGGCGCGGACGAGTTCTGACGGCCTGTAACTGAAGTTTGAGGTATGTTGGAACGCCCAATTTGAGTAAGTGCATCATTCCGAGATCGGTTTGGTGTGTGTTGGAACGCTTTCTCTCAACTGCGCATGCGTCGGACGGTCACGGACTCGTGTTGGAATGAACCTATTATTGGTGTTGTGTTCTATATGTGTACCAACAGTACCAACAGTGCCGAGGAATTAGGCACAAGATCTATTCATTGTTTTTTACACAGGAACAGGTCGTTACTGGTAATCAATTATTGCCATAGCAATGTAAGAATGTTCAAGAACCAACAAGATAGTGGGAGTGGAAAGGACTTGTTATAGATAATGAGACATATCCTATGTAAAAGTACGAAGTGTAAAACACGCAAACATGTATTTTTATCCATAAAAAGTTGTTTTAAAAAGTGAAGTCCAAACCTCAAGAGAACGACGCGAATCTAAAGCGCATTGTAATGTAAGCATCTGACGCACTGTTTCGTTTACAAAACTTGAAAGTAAGGAGATAAAACGCCGCTCGTATTTCTAAGTGCAAGCCATCGGAGACTGATTTTGCAGCCGAAGCTCCGTTTCCCTCTCCCGTCAACTCACCTTGTGCGGCTCGCTGCTGAATGTCCGGTAGGAGCGGGGACCGAGGGGCTAGGTGTGCAAGGCTTCGCCCCATCAGTTCGCCACGAGAGAGCTCAGACTCGAAATTCTCCAGAAGCCTCCGAACGGACACGATTGACCCATGCACTACGGTGTCAAACCCACGTGTTTGCTGTTGCATGTACAAAGTCTTCTTGCGGATTGTTTATAGCTGAGAAAATTATGTCTGTATTTCAGTATTATTATTGTTCTCAGAACCCGTGATCATGGGTTGAACACCATCACCGATCTACCAAGGAAGCTAATAAACCAGTGAACGACGGATACAACCGCTGGTAATGCTGCAAAATTCTACATTTTAATTTAATAATAATACCGGTAATAATAATAATAATAATAATAATAATAATAATAATAATAATAATAATAATAATAATAATGCATAGCCTCTGGAAAGGCTTGGCGGTGACCTAATGATGAGGATGAAATGAATGGCGAAGACGTCGTAAATACCCATCCCCCCAAGCCAAGGGAATTAAGCGTACGAGAAGGTTGATTCCAAGAACTGAAGCGGGGCCATCGGACCAAAGGCAAGCATTCTATCCATTTAGCAACAAAGCTGGGCTTTAATCTGCTAAACCCTAGGCTACCATTTCCACTGATCAGGTGTTGAGTATTGGTAGTGGCAGAAGCCAGGGCCGTGCGGTTAGGAGCGTGGGTTCGAATCACGCTGTCGGCAGCCCTGAAGATGGTTTCGCGTGGTTTCCCATTTTCACACCAGGAAAATGCTGGGGGTGGACCTTATTTATGGCCACGACCGCTGGGCCTTTCCTATACCATCGTCGCCATAAGACCTATCTGTGTCGGTGCACGTAAAGCAACTAGCAGAAGCCAGGGCAGTAGCTTGTGAAACAGTTTTGACAACACAGCAGCTTCTCCGGTGGCTCAAAACGCTTAAGGCTTGACGTTCACTAAAACAACTATCGAAAGGGGGTAACCTAAGTCTAGTGGTAGCCCACGTCTTGATCCCAGCATACGCCACTGGCTAGATCTCACGTTCCAGAAACACGGCATCAGTCTGTCACTCGACACACGAGAAGCGACCCCCTGACACTGGAGCTTGATAATTATGAAATATCTTTCATTTCTGAAATTCAACGGCGCCGAACAATATAGGCGAACGAATTTTCAAAGCAGTAAAAAAAAAAAAAATGCATGAGGAGAACTGGTTACTTTTATCCATAAAGAGCCATCGAATTAAAAATTAAGAATTTGGCTCCATTCTTTATGATACGTGTATACATCGTATAAAATACATTTCACATCGCCGTCCGTGAGAACGCAGAATCACCGGCTTTATTTTTTCTTACTAATCGGTAACAGATGGGTGAGCGGTTTTCACACTACTAGACCGCTCTCCAGTCTGCCAACGCGTCATGCAAGTGGCGACGATGGTCCAACCCTGGTGGCGCCTCCCCCACCCTCTCCCCCTCCCCCTCCCTCTTTATTGAAGTCATGATAGAGCGCCTGCTGTCTGCATAATAATCCCTGAAATAAGTTTTCGAGCACTAGAGGAACGTTTCATTCATTCAACGATTTGGTTTAGGTCGTACTGAAACAGATGTCTTACATCGACGATAGGAAAGGGCTAGGAGTGGGAAGGAAGCAGCCATGGCCTTAACTAAGGAACAGCCCCAGAATTTGCCTAGTGTTAAAATGAGAAAACACGGAAAACCATATTCAGGGCTGCAGACAGTGTGGTTCGAACCCACTATCTCCCGATTACAAGGTCACAGATGCGCGCCCCTAACCGCACGGCCAGCTCGCTCGGTAGGAAGATAGTAGTCGGAAGTCCTGAATAGTGCTAACATCAGCAATTTGAAGTTAATGCAAAAGCTCAGTATTTTGTTTGCGCAAATTTAAATTTTTTGAATTATTTATGCATTGTACTTTGACGTATTAGATCGTATTTCTTTACGATATCAAGAAACAGCGATATTTTAACGTTTTTTTTTCCTTTCTCACAGCTTCGGTAAGACAATAAATAACCACCGCATGCCACGTCGTGTACCGATTTAGGAGAAAGTAAAAGAAGAGCTATTGAGAAGATTGGATAAATCCCGTGAGGTCCATGATAACAGCAGGAGAGATTATGAAGATGGATTACTTATGTTTACCTAGGCTATAGAGCACTTAATACTACTACTACTACTACTACTATTACTACTACTACTACTACTACTACTACTAATAATAATAATAATAATAATAATAATAATAATAATAATAATAATATTATGCACTACACTACACTAAGAAGAAGAAGAAGAAGAAGAAGAACTGAGATCGCTTCTAAACCCCCTTAAATGTCTCTGACCTCAGGAGGAATCGAACCCTCTTCTTTGGGAACAGAAAGGCGAACGATCAACTTCACCGCTCAAATTTCCGGCTCCATGGCTAATGATTAGGGTGCTGACCTTTGGTCCAATGGGTCCCGGGTTCGATTCCCGGCCGCGGCGGGGATTGTAACCTTCATCGGTTAATTCCGATGGCTTGAGGGCTCGGTGTGTGTGCTCTGTCTTCATCATCAGAATTCATCACAGGCAAGGTCCATCCTCAGATTCACAGTCGCCTATACGATGTCTACTCGAAAGACCTGCACCAGGCATATTCGGAGGCCACACACCATTAAATTTTTTACCACTGAAATCAACCTGGAAAATATACATCAACCAAACATTATCTAATTAGGTAGGCTGGATGGCACAGGCGAAGGAATACTGGCTTTCTGAACCCACTTTGGCGGGTTCGACCCTGGTTCAGTTTGAAGGTGCTCAAATACACCTGCCTCATATGGGTGGGATTACTGGCATGTGAAAGAACGGTAGGACAAAATTTACGACACCTCGACGTCTCTGAAAACCGTAAAAGTAATTTGTGGGACATAAAACCATTTTCTTTGCTTATTTGCTTTACGTCGCACCGACACAGATAGGTCTTATGGCGACGATGGGACAGGAAAGGCCTAGGCGTATGGGAAGGAAACGGCCGTGGCCTTAATTAAGGTACAGCCCCAGCCAGCATTTGCCTGGTGTGAAAATGGGAAACCACGGAAAACCATCTTCAAGGCTGCCGACAGTGGGGTCCGAACCCACTATCTCCCGGATGCAAGCTCACAGCTTCGCGCTCCTAACCGCACGGCCAAATGTTTATACATATCTAAATATTTGCGATTAAGGAAACACAGTGAATAATATTAAAGGTGCTTTGAGCTTGCATCCGGGAGATGGTGGGTTCTGTAAGCTTTGAAAATCAAAGGGAACATACACAGAATGGACAGCGTCTACTTTCGCCCACGTGCTTCGTGTAACTGACGCGAGACCGAGCATTGCCGAAGTGAGACGAAAATAAGTAAAGTGGGGAATACAATAATGTCATGAATGTGGAAATAATTAATGTTCTAAAATATAATTGAATTAACTAAATAATATTTCGTTTACAAAATGTTAAGGGTACACGCTGTCTAGCCTGTCTCCCCCGACTACCAGTACATGCCACAGGGCGCGGACGAGTTCTGACGGCCTGTAACTGAAGTTTGAGGTATGTTGGAACGCCCAATTTGAGTAAGTGCATCATTCCGAGATCGGTTTGGTGTGTGTTGGAACGCTTTCTCTCAACTGCGCATGCGTCGGACGGTCACGGACTCGTGTTGGAATGAACCTATTATTGGTGTTGTGTTCTATATGTGTACCAACAGTACCAACAGTGCCGAGGAATTAGGCACAAGATCTATTCATTGTTTTTTACACAGGAACAGGTCGTTACTGGTAATCAATTATTGCCATAGCAATGTAAGAATGTTCAAGAACCAACAAGATAGTGGGAGTGGAAAGGACTTGTTATAGATAATGAGACATATCCTATGTAAAAGTACGAAGTGTAAAACACGCAAACATGTATTTTTATCCATAAAAAGTTGTTTTAAAAAGTGAAGTCCAAACCTCAAGAGAACGACGCGAATCTAAAGCGCATTGTAATGTAAGCATCTGACGCACTGTTTCGTTTACAAAACTTGAAAGTAAGGAGATAAAACGCCGCTCGTATTTCTAAGTGCAAGCCATCGGAGACTGATTTTGCAGCCGAAGCTCCGTTTCCCTCTCCCGTCAACTCACCTTGTGCGGCTCGCTGCTGAATGTCCGGTAGGAGCGGGGACCGAGGGGCTAGGTGTGCAAGGCTTCGCCCCATCAGTTCGCCACGAGAGAGCTCAGACTCGAAATTCTCCAGAAGCCTCCGAACGGACACGATTGACCCATGCACTACGGTGTCAAACCCACGTGTTTGCTGTTGCATGTACAAAGTCTTCTTGCGGATTGTTTATAGCTGAGAAAATTATGTCTGTATTTCAGTATTATTATTGTTCTCAGAACCCGTGATCATGGGTTGAACACCATCACCGATCTACCAAGGAAGCTAATAAACCAGTGAACGACGGATACAACCGCTGGTAATGCTGCAAAATTCTACATTTTAATTTAATAATAATACCGGTAATAATAATAATAATAATAATAATAATAATAATAATAATAATAATAATAATAATAATAATAATAATAATGCATAGCCTCTGGAAAGGCTTGGCGGTGACCTAATGATGAGGATGAAATGAATGGCGAAGACGTCGTAAATACCCATCCCCCCAAGCCAAGGGAATTAAGCGTACGAGAAGGTTGATTCCAAGAACTGAAGCGGGGCCATCGGACCAAAGGCAAGCATTCTATCCATTTAGCAACAAAGCTGGGCTTTAATCTGCTAAACCCTAGGCTACCATTTCCACTGATCAGGTGTTGAGTATTGGTAGTGGCAGAAGCCAGGGCCGTGCGGTTAGGAGCGTGGGTTCGAATCACGCTGTCGGCAGCCCTGAAGATGGTTTCGCGTGGTTTCCCATTTTCACACCAGGAAAATGCTGGGGGTGGACCTTATTTATGGCCACGACCGCTGGGCCTTTCCTATACCATCGTCGCCATAAGACCTATCTGTGTCGGTGCACGTAAAGCAACTAGCAGAAGCCAGGGCAGTAGCTTGTGAAACAGTTTTGACAACACAGCAGCTTCTCCGGTGGCTCAAAACGCTTAAGGCTTGACGTTCACTAAAACAACTATCGAAAGGGGGTAACCTAAGTCTAGTGGTAGCCCACGTCTTGATCCCAGCATACGCCACTGGCTAGATCTCACGTTCCAGAAACACGGCATCAGTCTGTCACTCGACACACGAGAAGCGACCCCCTGACACTGGAGCTTGATAATTATGAAATATCTTTCATTTCTGAAATTCAACGGCGCCGAACAATATAGGCGAACGAATTTTCAAAGCAGTAAAAAAAAAAAAAAATGCATGAGGAGAACTGGTTACTTTTATCCATAAAGAGCCATCGAATTAAAAATTAAGAATTTGGCTCCATTCTTTATGATACGTGTATACATCGTATAAAATACATTTCACATCGCCGTCCGTGAGAACGCAGAATCACCGGCTTTATTTTTTCTTACTAATCGGTAACAGATGGGTGAGCGGTTTTCACACTACTAGACCGCTCTCCAGTCTGCCAACGCGTCATGCAAGTGGCGACGATGGTCCAACCCTGGTGGCGCCTCCCCCACCCTCTCCCCCTCCCCCTCCCTCTTTATTGAAGTCATGATAGAGCGCCTGCTGTCTGCATAATAATCCCTGAAATAAGTTTTCGAGCACTAGAGGAACGTTTCATTCATTCAACGATTTGGTTTAGGTCGTACTGAAACAGATGTCTTACATCGACGATAGGAAAGGGCTAGGAGTGGGAAGGAAGCAGCCATGGCCTTAACTAAGGAACAGCCCCAGAATTTGCCTAGTGTTAAAATGAGAAAACACGGAAAACCATATTCAGGGCTGCAGACAGTGTGGTTCGAACCCACTATCTCCCGATTACAAGGTCACAGATGCGCGCCCCTAACCGCACGGCCAGCTCGCTCGGTAGGAAGATAGTAGTCGGAAGTCCTGAATAGTGCTAACATCAGCAATTTGAAGTTAATGCAAAAGCTCAGTATTTTGTTTGCGCAAATTTAAATTTTTTGAATTATTTATGCATTGTACTTTGACGTATTAGATCGTATTTCTTTACGATATCAAGAAACAGCGATATTTTAACGTTTTTTTTTCCTTTCTCACAGCTTCGGTAAGACAATAAATAACCACCGCATGCCACGTCGTGTACCGATTTAGGAGAAAGTAAAAGAAGAGCTATTGAGAAGATTGGATAAATCCCGTGAGGTCCATGATAACAGCAGGAGAGATTATGAAGATGGATTACTTATGTTTACCTAGGCTATAGAGCACTTAATACTACTACTACTACTACTATTACTACTACTACTACTACTACTACTACTAATAATAATAATAATAATAATAATAATAATAATAATAATAATATTATGCACTACACTACACTAAGAAGAAGAAGAAGAAGAAGAAGAAGAACTGAGATCGCTTCTAAACCCCCTTAAATGTCTCTGACCTCAGGAGGAATCGAACCCTCTTCTTTGGGAACAGAAAGGCGAACGATCAACTTCACCGCTCAAATTTCCGGCTCCATGGCTAATGATTAGGGTGCTGACCTTTGGTCCAATGGGTCCCGGGTTCGATTCCCGGCCGCGGCGGGGATTGTAACCTTCATCGGTTAATTCCGATGGCTTGAGGGCTCGGTGTGTGTGCTCTGTCTTCATCATCAGAATTCATCACAGGCAAGGTCCATCCTCAGATTCACAGTCGCCTATACGATGTCTACTCGAAAGACCTGCACCAGGCATATTCGGAGGCCACACACCATTAAATTTTTTACCACTGAAATCAACCTGGAAAATATACATCAACCAAACATTATCTAATTAGGTAGGCTGGATGGCACAGGCGAAGGAATACTGGCTTTCTGAACCCACTTTGGCGGGTTCGACCCTGGTTCAGTTTGAAGGTGCTCAAATACACCTGCCTCATATGGGTGGGATTACTGGCATGTGAAAGAACGGTAGGACAAAATTTACGACACCTCGACGTCTCTGAAAACCGTAAAAGTAATTTGTGGGACATAAAACCATTTTCTTTGCTTATTTGCTTTACGTCGCACCGACACAGATAGGTCTTATGGCGACGATGGGACAGGAAAGGCCTAGGCGTATGGGAAGGAAACGGCCGTGGCCTTAATTAAGGTACAGCCCCAGCCAGCATTTGCCTGGTGTGAAAATGGGAAACCACGGAAAACCATCTTCAAGGCTGCCGACAGTGGGGTCCGAACCCACTATCTCCCGGATGCAAGCTCACAGCTGCGCGCTCCTAACCGCACGGCCAACTCGCCCGATAAACCCATTATTATTATTATTATTATTATTATTATTATTATTATTATTATAAATCGTCACCATAAGACCTATGTGTGTCGGTGCGACGTAAACCCACTAGCAAAAATTATTATTATTATTATTATTATTATTATTATTATTATTTCTGATAAATACCAGTACATTTCTTTTCAGTGACTCAAAGCTGTTTTCGCACCTGGGGCCACAACAGCTACCTGTTATCTTTAACGAGATATAATGCAAATGTGGATATAACAACCCTAAAGTTAAACTAGGCCTATGTTCTCAATATTCTGAGCAATAAGTTGCTCGATGATATAAAAAAAATCTGTCACAATTATGAATCATATGTAACACTGTTCATGTTATGTACCTACTACAATGGTTCAAATGTAACTTCATGAGTTATATAAGGCTAGATGTAATGATAAAATATACTCAAGTTTTTCATATCCTATCCCAATTCTATCTTATCAAACAAGCACGTTTGTTCACCCCATTAGAAGCTGAAACGCTAAGTTGTCATTTCACTAACACTATGGCCTGTTAAATGAAATCAATCGTGTACTCTCTTCATAAATCCTAAATGTGAGCATTTTGGAGACAACAAATTATCGGAAAAAGAATTTGAAGAGCCATGGGGAATGTACTGTAAGTTTAGGAGAATTACGTCAAGTATGACTGTCAGATGAACAAGTGTCATTTCACGCCTATGAAATGCCCCCTACTGACTACTACAGTATACCATGAATATTGGAACATACATTAAGGAAATAATCACCTATTGTGCCCAAATGTGTGCATAACACCATGGCACTAATTGCGTAAAATTTAATGTGTTCAAGTTGGTCTTAAAATTATACCTAATTTAAAGAACACAACCAGTTTATTTTGCTACAGTCAAGCGGCGGCTAGCAACAGACAGATCTTCTCATTTAGAGCACTTTACAGTTTATCGGCGGTAACATTCACGATATTCAAAGCCAATGTGTCAGCACCTCCAATATGAAACGTCTACTTGTATCATTGATGATGATGATGATGATGATGAAGAAGATTATGATGCTTCTTGTTTAAAGGGGCCTAACATCTAGGTCATCGGCCCACTTGTGTTATTACTTTATTCACAATATTACAATTGGTACTCAGCAACCTACCTCTTCGGTACCAGATACAAGGAAGAGGAACTTATTAGAAGTATGTTTTGGGCTTTTCCCATGTAAGTGAGGTAAACTGCAGAAGACTCTTTACTAAAAATATCATGCCTATTATTCGGGGCAGTGAAACATCATTATTATTATTATTATTATTATTATTATTATTATTATTATTATTTTGCCCTGATAGATACATGCAAGTTACAATTTATAGCGGGTTTTCTTTTCAGTTGTCGATAAGAGCATTTTGAAGCCTGCAGGAAGAAGTTCTGAAGGCCAACACCCCCCCCCCCCCCCCCGCTCACCGAACATTATATCTGTATTAGTAATTAATATGTGATGTGTTCTTACTCCACTAAAATGATCAGAAACTACTGACACTTCGACTCAATGTTAAGTCACGAGTCGTCGCTGGTTAGAATGAATGACAGTTATACAAACAGGATTTCGAAGTTCGCGACACTGGAGCACCACCATTCTCGCTGGACTTTAAAATGAATCGTGACGTTTCCAAGAAAACAAGGTCGAGATGGTCCCCGGCCCGTCAACAGGACGCCGCACGGCCTTCTGAAGTCGTTAAAAGAAGCGTGTAGAATAACTTGAAATAAAGCCATTCCTGGCAGAGATTATGCTACGAAATTCAACATTCCTGTTCACCTAACTGCTATTATTCAAGTAATTGCTTCCTTCACAACGCTCTGCTCATGAAAGACAAGAAGAATGCCAGGCATCCTCAGTGCACTGCACGGCCTTGCCGGAAGCTCATTTATCTCGCACAGCATGCACAAAGGAGGCAGTTTTACTCTTAAAACTCAAAGCCAGACCACAACGTACTATTAATAAATCGAGAAATCCTTAATGTCTTACCTTACGGACGATTACCTGGCTGCACAAATATACCTGCTGCGAACAAGCTCCAGCTGATGCCGGGCCTGGACGACCACTGACCTCTTCTGCCAACCTTGTAGCATGAAAACAACAAACATCACCGCAGCGTTTCTAGCTGGACGTGGAGGGGGAAGGAACAAACCGTTACCTGCCTGCACTTCATGAATGACTTTGCTGATCTTTGTTCCTTTCGAAGCTAGTCATTTATTCCCATACGATACAACGAGATGGGAGTGTGAAAGGGATCGTGTCCGAGAGATGATTGTATGGGACAAATAGACTTAAAGAACAGAATGAACTTCCTGTGAGATTCCTGTGGTTTCATCGCGAGATTCGGCTTTCTGAGCTCTTTTTCATTCTGTACGTTTCAACAAAAATACTTTTCTGGAGCTTTATAATAATATTGTCATTCTATTTATATTTATTTCCAGAACACCACCACCACCACCACCACAAAAAAAAAAAAAGGACAGCGTTACAAAGCGCCGGACAGCGATAAATCCAACTCCAGATGATGTTCCTCACCAGCAAAGGTAAAAAGATAAATATTTTGTCCAAATACGTTCTGTGGTTTCTAGAGACAAATAATAAGTGAATGCATTCTTCTTCGGCTTCTACCGCTTTCTCCACAGAGGTGAGGTCGCGGGTGCGAATTGTGTCCCACATGTGGACGTGGCCTGGTTTTAGGGCGGATGTTCCTGCCGCCAAGCCTATGTCGAGGGATGTATTCGCTATTGCGTTGTTTCTATGGTGTTTTGTAGTGCAGTGTGTTGTGTGAATATGAGGAGGAATGTGTTGGGACAAATACCCAGTCCCCGAGCCGTAAGAATTAACCACACACTGTTATAATCACCGGCCCGGCCGAAATAGAAGCCGGGGCTCTCTGAACTGTAGGCCAGTACTGTACGCTGACCGTTCAAGGAGCCCGACAAACAAATAATAAAATAGGGACAGGACAAGAAAGAATTGATCAATGAATTTGTGAGTGTTGTACGGCAATTGGGAGCTGCTTACTCGACAAGGCACTGCTTTGGTTCCTCGTTAGGAAGTCTTGGAATTTAGAAACAAATCTCCTACTCATAGAGAAGATGTTGATGATGATGCTTGTTGTTTAAAGGGGCCTAACATCTAGGTCATCGGCCCCTAATGGTAGGCTACAAAATGAGACGAAATGCAATGACAATTTAAATGTCCAAAATTCATCCACTGACCAGAATTCAAAACGTGATGATGAAGAATGAATGGATGAATATGCATTTAAAACAATCAGTGGATCCGACCCGCAATGCCTCACCTTCCCAGAAACTACTTATATTAAAGCAATAGTATTACTGACCAAGGGGCTGATTCTAAAGCACAATCCTGAATCGAGGATGCTTTTTGTCTAAAGGAGTTCAATTTTTTATTTTTTATTTTTTTGCTAGTGGCTTTACGTCGCACCGACACAGATAGGTCTTATGTCGGCGATGGGATAGGAATGGCCTAGGAGTTGGAAGGAAGCGGCCTTGGCCTTAATTAAGGTACAACCCCAGCATTTGCCAGGTGTGAAAATGGGAAACCACGGAAAACCATCTTCAGGGCTGCCGACAGTGGGATTCGAACACACTATCTCCCGGATGCAAGCTTACAGCCGCGCGCCCCTAACCGCACGGCCAACTCGCCCGTTAAAGGGGTTCAAAATCCAGGTCAACGGCCCCTCATAATGGTACTTATCGCTAGTAAAGTAGAACCATGGTATTTCTCAAGTCTGGGTACTAATCAAAAATAGCGTAAACTCACTGTGTTCCAAACATTATGGTACTACTCACAAGTCGCACAGGTAACGCAGACCTATGGTGTTTCTCACATAATGGCGCCATTCGTAAGCAATGCAAACCCATGGTGTTCCTCACATTGGTGTACTTACTAATCACAGGGACTCGTACTATCCCGTGATGTTCCTCACATAGTGGGTACAAATCACAGGCAACGCAGACCAACGGTGTCGCTCATATAGTGGTACTAATCATAGGCAACGCCCAGACCCA
This sequence comes from Anabrus simplex, assembly GCF_040414725.1. Classification (NCBI taxonomy): domain Eukaryota; kingdom Metazoa; phylum Arthropoda; class Insecta; order Orthoptera; family Tettigoniidae; genus Anabrus; species Anabrus simplex. The sequence continues at coordinate 1,195,781,511 of NC_090266.1, read as the reverse complement.
TGGTGTTGCTCACATAATGGTACAAATCACAGGCAACGTAAGCCCGTGATGTTCCGCATATAGTGGTACTAATCACAGGTACTGTAAACGCACAGTGAACCACTCTATGCTGCTACTAATCACAAACCTATTGTGTACCTAACATAGTGGTACTACTCGCAAGTAAAGGCAATCCATGGTGTTCCCCACGTGATGGTACTAATCACAAGTAGTTTCATGGTTCTATTTCAATCATCCCCTGGTCGCCCTTTTTAGTCGCCTCTTACGACAGGCAGGGGATACCGTGGGTGTTCATAGAGAAGCACCTAGCCCTGAAGTTCATCAGGTCAACAGTAGAGATGTCAAGCTAAACCCTCTACAGGGTGAACCCGAACTCCACCGACAAAGTTCCGGAGGTTGTTCAGGGAAGCCTTCTGAGTACATTTGTATAAGAGACCATTCGGTTTGTTACTCAATCATCCTTGCTTCTGTCCGGCTCCATGGTTAAATGATTAGCGTGATGGCCTTTGGTCACAGGGGTCCCGGATTCGATTCCCGCCAGGGCCGGGAATTTTAACCTACATTGGTTAATTTCGCTGGCACGGGGCTGGATGTATGTGTCGTCTTCATCGTCATTCCATCCTCATCAAGACGCGCAGGTCGCCTGGGGGTGTCAAATCAAAAGAGCTGCACCTGGCGAGCCGAACATGTCCTCGGACACTACCGGCACTAAAAGCCATACGCCATTTCATTTCATTTCAGCCTTGTTTCTGTGAAAATACCTTCACAACAGTGGAAAAGTCTGTAATATGCAATAACCAAAAACGTACAACATAACGCAAAGAGTAATGCAACCACGCTCAGACGAGCCCGACTCGGTGGCTGAATGGTCAGCGTACTGGCCTTCGGTTCAAAGGGTCCCGGGTTCTTTTCTCGATCGGGTCGGGGATTTCAACATTCATTGGTTAATTTCATTGGCTCGGGGGCTGGGTGTATGTGCTGTCTCCAACATCCCTGCAACTCACACACCACACATAACACTATCCTCCACCACAATAACACGCAGTTAGCTACACATGGCAGATGCCGCCCACCCTCATCGGAGGGTCTGCCTTACAAAGGCTGCACCCGGCTAGACATACCCACACGAAACGATACCCTCAGACGAGACATGTACCTACACATTTATCACAACGTGTTCAATGTGTTCTGTCAGTTCGTAACAAATGCAGAACTCTTCCCTTAAGGCCTTGTTAAAAAATGTCGACTACCAGAGAACGTGGGTTCACGGGTTCAAATCCGGCTCAGGTCGGTGGCCTTTCAAGGGTGATTTAATGGTGATAACTCCGTGTCGTTGGCTTCCGGCACGTTAAAGAACTCCTGCAGGACAAAATTCCGACACACCGGTGTCTCTTAATTACTAGCATTTAGGGCGGATGTAAAACGATTATTATTATTATTATTATTATTATTATTATTATTATTATTATTATTATTATTATTATTATTATGATTATTATTTGCAGTGCAATACAGATTCTTTCTTTCTTAAACTGTTTACCCTCAAAAGGATGGTTTTTCCCTCGGACTCAGCGAGGGATCGCACCTCTGCCGCCACAAGGGCAGTGTCCTGGAACGTGAGACATTGGGTCGGGGTATGTAACTGGGGAGAATGACCAGTACCTCGCCCAGGCGGCCTCAGCTGCTATGCTGAACAGGCGCCTTGTGGAGGGACGGGAGGTTGGAAGGGTTAGACAAGGAAGGGGGAAGGAAGCGGCCGTGGCCTTAAGTTAGGAACCATTCCGGCATTTGCCTGGAGGAGAAGTGGTAAACCACGGAAAACCACTTCCAGGATGGCTGAGGTGGGAATCGAACAAACCTCTACTCAGTTGACCTCCCGAGGCTGAGTGAACCCCGTTCCAGCCCTCGAACCAACTTTCAAATTTCGTGGCAGGGCCGGGAATCGAACCCGGGCCTCCGGGGGTGGCAGCTAATCACACTAACCACTACACCACAGAGGCGGACTGCAATACAGATACAAAGTTAATTGGGACAACAAACCAAACGAAATGCAATTTCTCGGTAACGAGCTACCGGAGATCACGGGTCCGTCCTGTACATCCCGTAGCTCTGAGGTTAAGAAGAGAGGAAGCAAAAAGAAAGTAAACTTGATCTTGGTTTTACGTCGCACCGAAACGGACAGGTCTTATGACGACGATGGGATATGATATGGCTAGGACTGGGAAGGAAGGGGTTGTAGCCTTATTGAAGGTATAGCCCCAGCATTTCCTTGGTGTGAAAATGTGAAACCACGGAAAACCATCCTCAGGACTGCCAACAGTGGGGTTCGAACCCACCATCTCCAGAATGCAAGCTCACAGCTAAGTGACTCAAACCGCGTAGCCAACTCACTCAGTCATGCAATCTTGCAGTGCCGTGTGCTTTTACGCCGAAGAACATACATTAAACCGAAGTACAGAAACGTCATTTCCATCATGAAAGTCCTACTTCCATTCACGGGGTTCGAAATAGGCACCCGATGAGAAACTAGCGGCGTTGTCACCAAGTTATTCAGTCCAGTGTTATCAAACTCTAACAATTACATACATTCACCCTATAAAAAAAGGCCAAAAGGAGAAGATAATTATTTACTTTCCATATAGGGGTAGTAAACACAATATAAGCTCCTTCTGCGGAGCTTTTTATCTATATGCTTTACGTCGCACCGACACAGATAGGTCTTATGGCGACGATGGGACAGGAAAGGCCTAGGAATGGGAAGGAAGAGGCCGTGGCCTTAATTAAGGTACAGCCCCAGCATTTGCCGGGTGTGAAAATGGGAAACGACGCAAAACCATCTTCAGGGCTGCCGACAGTGGGGTTCGAACCCACTATCTCCCGGACGCGAGCTCACAGCTACGCGCCCCTAACCGCACGGCCAACTCGCCCAGTTTTCTGCGGAGCAGTGGTAAGCGTGTCGGCCTCGGGATCCCAAGAACGTGGCTTCAAACCATGCAGAGGTAGTCAGATTTTTTAAGGGATACTAATGTGTATACTTCTCCATCTGCCATCCATAAATTTGTAGCAACAGTTTTTGGAAAATAAATAAATAAATAAATAAATAAATAAATAAATAAATAAATAAATAAATAAATAAATAAATAATAATAATAATAATAATAATAATAATAAAATAATAATAATAATAATATAATAATAATAATAATAATAATAATAATAATAATAATAATAATAATAAAATAATAATAATAATAATAATAATAATAATAATAATAATAATAATAATAATAATAATAATAATAGTCCGCCTCTGTGGTGTAGTGGTTAGCGTGATTAGCTGCCACCCCCGGAGGTCCGGGTTCGATTCCCGGCTCTGCCACGAAATTTGAAAAGTGGTACGAAGGTTGGAACGGGGTCCACTCAGCCTCGGGAGGTCAACTGAGTAGAGGTGGGTTCGATTCCCACCTCAGCCATCCTGGAAGTGGTTTTCCGTGGTTTCCCACTTCTCCTCCAGGCGAATGCCGGGATGGTACCTAACTTAAGGCCACGGCCGCTTCCTTCGCTCTTCCTTGCCTATCCCTTCCCATCTTCCCATCCCTCCACACGGCCCCTGTTCAGCAAAGCAGGTGAGGCCGCCTGGGCGAGGTACTGGTCATACTCCCCAGTTGTATCCCCCGACCAAGAGTCTGAAGCTCCAGGACACTGCCCTTGAGGCGGTAGAGGTGGGATCCCTCGCTAAGTCCGAGGGAAAAGCCGAACCTGGAGGGTAAACAGATGATGATGATGATGATAATAATAATAATAATAATAATAATAATAATAATAATAATAATAATAATAATAATAATAATAATAATAATAATAATAATAATGGTTCATGTTTGTGGGTTACTGTAGTCACGTCCTAGTTCGAGAACCATAGGCAACGGCTGAGTGGCCTAGTAAGTGGTCCTGAGAGTCGGGATACCAGTTGCTATGGAATGGGAGTGGGCATCTCGGACATATTCTGAGTCATGGCCCTCCTTGTGCTCAGGCGGCTAGGACTATACAATTCACCGGTGGTCCATAACCCGTTAGAGGAGAGATCCTCACTTGGACTATGTACAAGTAGGGTAGCATCCTGCTTCATGAATTTACCGAGCTCAGAATATTTTAAGCAAGCTTCGGACCTATGGGAGTAACCGAGTCCCACTCCCATTTGACAGGCGAGGGACTCCTTGGAAACAACTTGGCGAACGAAATGGAATTCGATGGGGAGCTATCAATCAGCAAAGTGGATGCATCTGGATGTGCTAGGAGTAAGTGATATTCGGGTAAGGGGAGATAACGAGGAAGAGATAGGAGATTATAAAGTGTACTTGACGGGTGTTAGAAAGGGAAGGGCAGAGTCTGGGGTAGGGCTCTTTATCAGGAATACCATTGCACGCAACATAGTTTCTGTTAGGCACGTAAATGAGCGAATGATGTGGGTAGATCTGTCAGTTGGAGGAATTAGGACAAGAATTGTGGCCGTGTATTCACCATGTGAGGGTGCAGATGAGGATGAAGTTGACAAGTTTTATGAAGCATTGAGTGACATCGTGGTCAGGGTCAACAGCAAGGATAGAATAGTGCTAATGGGCGATTTCAATGCGAGAGTTAGGAATAGAACTGAAGGATACGAAAGGGTGATTGGTAAATGTGGGGAAGATATGGAAGCTAATGGGAATGGGAAGCGTTTGCTGGACTTCTGTGCTAGTATGGGTTTAGCTGTTACGAATATATTCTTCAAGCATAAGGCTATTCACCGCTATACAGGGAGGCTAGGGGTACCAGATCCATAATAGACTATATCTTAACAGACTTTGAATTCAGGAAATCTGTTAGAAATGTAAGAGTTTTTCGCGGATTTTTCCATGATACAGATCTGTAGTGATCTAAGTATCTCTAGGCCTAGGGTAGAGAAAGTGAAACCTGTCTGCAAACGAATAAGGGTAGAAAATCTCCACGACGAGGAAATTAGACAGAATTACATGGATATGATTAGTGAGAAGTTTACAGCAGTAGACAGTAAGCAGGTTCAGGACATAGAAAGTGAATGGGTGGCATACAGGGATGCTGTAGTAGAAACAGCAAGGGAATGCCTAGGAACAACTATGTGCAAAGATGGGAAAAGGCGAACATCTTGGTGGAATGATGAAGTGAGAGCAGCCTGTAAACGTAAACAGAAGGCTTATCAGAAATGGCTCCAAACAAGGGCCGAGGCAGACAGGGATTTGTACGTAGATGAAAGAAACAGAGCGAAACAAATAGTTGTTGAATACAAAAAGAAGTCATGGGAAGATTTTGGTAATAACCTGGAAAGGCTAGGTCAAGCAGCAGGGACCTTTCTGGACAGTAATAAAGAATCTTAGGAACGGAGGGAAAAAGGAAATGAACAGTGTTTTAAGTAATTCAGGTGAACTCATAATAGATCCCAGGGAATCTTCTCAATGTAAAAGGAAATCATCCTGGTGGTGTTTCAAACAGCCAAGCTCATGGGGAGGAGGAAAATGATGTTGGTGAAATTATGCTTGAGGAAGTGGAAAGGATGGTAAATAAACTCCATTGTCATAAGGCAGCAGGGATAGGTGAAATTAGACCTGAAATGGTGAAGTATAGTGGGAAGGCAGGGATGAAATGGCTTCATAGAGTAGTAAAATTAGCGCGGAGTGTTGGTAAGGTACCTTCAGATTGGACAAAAGCAGTAATTGCACCTATCTATAAGCAAGGGAACAGGAAGGATTGCAACAACTATCGAGGTATCTCGTTGATTAGTATACCAGGCAACGTATTCACTGGCATCTTGGAAGGGAGGGTGCGATCAGTCGTTGAGAGGAAGTTGGATGAAAACCAGTATGGTTTCAGATCACAGAGAGGCTGTCAGGATCAGATTTTCAGTATGCGCCAGGTAATTGAAGAATGCTACGAGAGGAATAGGCAGTTGTGTTTATGTTTCGTTGATCTAGAGAAAGCATATGACAGGTTACCGAGGGAAAAGATGTTCCCTTTACTGAACCCTTGACTTACCATTCCATCGTTGGTCGGCCACAGCTGCTACAGCAGAGCAATATTGAACTCTTAAATCTTGGGGTCGTTGCGGGAATGTTTCGGTTACGAACTTAACCAAACGATGGGGTTCAGAAGAGAGCCTAACTACTTGAAATGAGGAGCAAATATGTGCTTACTAACTTTTATTGAATCATTAATTGCACAAAAAAATATATAAATCCTTTACCAGAAATTAATTATTAATTATTAAATGTTTCAAACGCAGTCGCATTGCATAGCGTTAATTTATTTATTACAATATGGAAGAGTTTTCTTCGAAGAAATTAGGAATCTCATAAATTAGTGGACAGCGAAACCGAAAAGCGAAAAAGAAAGCCTGAAAAATCGGTCACCTGTTAATCCTAACGCTAACTGAGAATTAATTCACACGATCCATGGAAAATCTGACCTTCCATAAGTAGAACGCCTGATTTACTCTTAATTAAGGTTATCCACCGGTCGAATACCCTTTTGGATACGGAACACCCGCCGAATGGACGATTAATCGAACTAAATTGGCCTTCAGTTGCTTTGGATAGGTTGCAAAATATTATTGGAAAGCATGGTGTTCACTATCAGTTGTAACTGTTCGGACTCGTCAAAACACTTGGGGAGATGAAAGTTATTATCTTGGGACACATGAATATCAAATAAACTATTTGTGGCTTGCCCGCAAATTGCCACGCAAATAGAAACAATTAACATTCCATGGTTCCCCATTTCTCTATGTAATGTTTGGGCGCCATGCAAAAATTTATATTTACTAGCATAGAGACTTATACTTAAATCACAGGAGTAGGATTTTAAATAATTAACCGTTAAGTATCGCTTAAGAAAGAAAATTAACGCAATATAAAATACAAATGAATTTATTATACAAAAAAATGAGATGAATCGGAAAAGTTTCCTTAAAGCGTGGAGGAATTTATAATTTACTGAATTTACTATTGCTTGCTTTATCTAATTGAAGCTCACCAATTACAGCTTCCGTTGAAGTCATCTGGTTTCCGTGGTTGCTCGTTCTCTTCTTCTCGATGTAGAATTTGCTCCATGGACATCCTTCCTTCCTTCTCTGATATGGTACGGGCTATCTGGACTAGCACTCCCTGCTTGCCTAGTCTTTAAATTAGACATTGGCCCTATACTTGTAAAAACTGATCAGCGTTGATCGTATGAGGAGAAAATTCAGAGATATGCATTTTTCCATATTAGTAGAAATCTCAATCCAACTGAGCTACACTATTTATACGGTACAGACTTGTACCAAAATTCCATGGACTTGAACTAAACATAGTTCTTCGTCCAGAATATTTACTGAAAATAACCCAAGCCGTAAGCTTGTTTCGTCTCACGCAGATCCGATAACTTTACCGCAACTAAGTACTGTATCGAAGCGACAACACATTGTACAAAATAACTGTCGCGGAGCGACCACACACTGTTTCAAAAATCAAATCACGTCGTTCAAAGAAGATGTTCACAGTAGAAGTAGTAGTGATGGAGTATCCCTAGTTAGGTTGTAAGGTTGTAAGGTTGGAAGGTTGTTAGGTCCCGTTCTCGTGTTGAGAATCAGTATATATCCGGGCTCACCCCCACTCTTGGTAACAGTTCAATCTCAAAACTCATACACAACGAAGTATCTGATTCGATAGATCGAAGCATCAATTCCCCTTCCCTTCTTCCTCGACAAGTCCAGAAGGCGTGGCGATGATATAGCTGACCAGCTTGCAAGCCTCGCGCACGGGTCGCTGTTTACTAGCCTTGGTCATAAAATAAACCCATGACTCACGCAAAATCCCAAGCTTCAAGAATAACCCTCCGTATACACAAACATGAGATGAAATGAAAACAACTATGTCTCAACATATTGACCGTATTTACAACATAATGAATTATTATCCTACATAATATAATAATTTAAATACTAAAACGATGTTATTATATATACAATATGATTCCAAAAAGCCTTGATTACAAATGATTGACGTTGAATAAATATGTTATTACAAATAATTGCCGATGGCGGATAAACTTGATATCAAATGATATCGCGTAAAATGATATTATATTATATTAGTAGGGCTGGAGAAGCCTGGACGGTTACACAGTTAACAGCAGTATTCACAATTGAAACAAAAATTCCACCATGGATTGTCATTTCATGACACCCATAAGTTATACAATAATCCTGATGCTAAACGTGCATAACCCCAAACAGCTGTTCGGAAGAAACCAACAACAACACGATCCGCTAGGATCTTACGTTGCGTCGTTCTGAAGGGACAAAACTGCGAAATGCAGGAAACACTAATTTATCACGCATTTGGAAGAAATGCCAAACACTGAAGTTAAATAAAAAGTGGTAAATCACTTGAAAAATATTATCAAACCGACTTTCAGGTTATAACTGGTTACGTTACGCTTAATAAAATTACAAGTCCTCATAGTAAAATAAAACAAATTACAGAATTCTTTCCTATTTAACAATGACTACCATCAGAGATCCATCGACTTATTGTTTGTCCCAACACAACCCCTACCTACAAAGTTATCAATTAACCAAACTCAAATACGTATTAAAGTGAAAGAACGACAAAAATTGAAAATAAAATATATTACCGGCTGACGAATCGAACTCGCATTCGTAACTCAAGTCTCACACTAATACGCTGAGTGTCAGCACGCACACTGCCAAAACATAAATGGACGTCAGAACGACAGAACAATTAAGTCCGTAAAGTAAAATAAAATAAAATAAAATAAAATAAAATAAAATAAAATAAAATAAAATAAAATAAAATAAAATAAAATAAAATAAAATAAAATACTGAAGTTCATTGAACTCAAACACGCATGGCGAACTGCAGTAAATATTCAATCACCGCTAGCTCAGTACCCAATGTTGGACAACCCTCATTTGCCGTTAGTGGTTCCACAATCTTAAGTAAACACCTTCCAGCTTTTGAGGGCTGCACGCAAGCTTGCCCTCGTTATTACTGAGCCAACCCTCTTCGCATTGCATACACTACTGCAGATACTACCATCGCTCAAGTCACTTCGCAAAAACATCTAATCTAAGACTTGAGTATGTACAGCTGTCATCCCAGACCTATCGTCGGGCTTACCTAACGTCTGCACAACCTAACACTAACCTCTATGTACACATACTTTCCTAATCCTATCGTTGAGGGTGAGCTAGGACGTCTCATCATCAGTATACTCCCAGGATAACATGTGACGTCCTAAATCTACTGTCGAGCGGAAATTGGGTCGTATACGCTTCCTCTAGCATATCAGGCGAAATCGTAACTTCATACAACTCTTAGATATTTCGGTTATAAATATGGTCGAAACTAATAACACACAACCAAACGAATCTTGCAACAGAATGAACCCAAGTCGGGAAATGCAACTAAGTCCCTATCTTGTTACTAAAACGTGAACTTGAAAATAAATATCGCGTGGCGAACAATACACAACTCAAACACGATCTCAGCATGCTCAATGAAGTTTAGAAAAGAATAATGACTTCCAACACACGTCTGACACTACTTGACCATCGCCCAACAATAATCATCACCGCCGCAAAAATCCACACTGCAGTTTTAGGGTGAAGCCCTCAAATTGCCTACCGCCATTTTTCCAAATATTCATATCCATGACTATCCAGTGAAACGAAACCCAATGAATCTACACATCCAAACGTATCGCTTTAATAACGTTCAATATCTCATCCCACAATGTTTCCGATTTAATGATAAATTACCGCCTTGTAATTTATGAACTTTACTGATTGGAAACTTGTCATTGCAGTCAAATAACATCAACCGTGTATTTAAAATGCTCTTCTATCCTTGAGGTCATATTATTCTAATATTCATTATACTGACTTTACATAACTAGTCACTTGATTTTTTACTGCCAAGATTTACCATCTTCACCAGAAATCGTTTTTCACATGGGATATTAACTTGAAATTTACTGTGCTTCACACAATAATCATCTCGAACCAATCTTCTCCAGGCCTCAGTTTTCGGATTGTTAGCGGAATATACTACAGTCTGCCACATAAGTCTCACATTTAATATACAGCCTGTCACAAAAATTCTTCGCTCTCGGCAAATATAGCCTGTCTCAAAATTCATTCTCATCGCCTTCTCATGGCGGTATTATATGAAATACACAGGCTTCCTCTGCCTTCAACATCTCTACAACTCTTATCTCCACATACACTGACTGACAGAGAAAATGCAACACCAAGAAGGAGTGGTTCGAAAGGGATGAAAGTTGGGGAAAAAACAGAGACGGCACGGACGAATAATTGATGTTTATTTCAAACTGATATGCAGGTTACACAATGCGCACGGCATCGACTCAGTAGAATGTAGGACCACCGCGAGCGGCGATGCACGCAGAAACACGTCGAGGTACAGAGTCAATAAGAGTGCGGATGGTGTCCTGAGGGATGGTTCTCCATTCTCTGTCAACCATTTGCCACAGTTGGTCGTCCGTACGAGGCTGGGGCAGAGTTTGCAAACGGCGTCCAATGAGATCCCACACGTGTTCGATTGGTGAGAGATCCGGAGAGTACGCTGGCCACGGAAGCATCTGTACACCTCGTAGAGCCTGTTGGGAGATGCGAGCAGTGTGTGGGCGGGCATTATCCTGCTGAAACAGAGCATTAGGCAGCCCCTGAAGGTACGGGAGTGCCACCGGCCGCAGCACATGCTGCACGTAGCGGTGGGCATTTAACGTGCCTTGAATACGCACTAGAGGTGACGTGGAATCATACGCAATAGCGCCCCAAACCATGATGCCGCGTTGTCTAGCGGTAGGGCGCTCCACAGTTACTGCCGGATTTGACTTTTCTCCACGCCGATGCCACACTCGTCTGCGGTGACTATCACTGACAGAACAGAAGCGTGACTCATCGGAGAACACGACATTCCGCCATTCCCTCATCCAAGTCGCTCTAGCCCGGCACCATGCCAGGCGTGCACGTCTATGCTGTGGAGTCAGTGGTAGTCTTCTGAGCGGACGCCGGGAGTGCAGGCCTCCTTCAACCAATCGACGGGAAATTGTTCTGGTCGATATTGGAACAGCCAGGGTGTCTTGCACATGCTGAAGAATGGCGGTTGACGTGGCATGCGGGGCTGCCACCGCTTGGCGGCAGATGCACCGATCCTCGCGTGCTGACGTCACTCGGGCTGCGCCTGGACCCCTCGCACGTGCCACATGTCCCTGCGCCAACCATCTTTGCCACAGGCGCTGCACCGTGGACACATCCCTATGGGTATCGGCTGCGATTTGACGAAGCGACCAACCTGCCCTTCTCAGCCCGATCACCATACCCCTCGTAAAGTCGTCTGTCTGCTGGAAATGCCTCCGTTGACGGCGGCCTGGCATTCTTAGCTATACACGTGTCCTGTGGCACACGACAACACGTTCTACAATGACTGTCGGCTGAGAAATCACGGTACGAAGTGGGCCATTCGCCAACGCCGTGTCCCATTTATCGTTCGCTACGTGCGCAGCACAGCGGCGCATTTCACATCATGAGCATACCTCAGTGACGTCAGTCTACCCTGCAATTGGCATAAAGTTCTGACCACTCCTTCTTGGTGTTGCATTTGCTCTGTCAGTCAGTGTATATAAATTCTTCGCCCTCAATCCATTTTCTTATATTTCAAGACTTTTCAAACCTCACTCCTCTCGTGACAAACAACTTTTATAAAAATATCTTTTCATTTATATATATTTCTTTTTTTACAACTTTCGGACCTCAAGAATACAACAACACGCCGTGATTTTCCATATCACCGATATACACGATGTCACAAAATTTTACTTCCCATGAACAAAACCTAACTTTATCGGATTTCACTGGAAATTTCTAGGCACCTGCAAACCTTGTAGAACATACCTGTTAAATCCACTTTTAACATAGAAAAAAATTATCCCGCGGTAAACATTATTATTATTATTATTATTCTTATTATTATTATTATTATTTCGACAAAAAATTTCTAAGTTCAAACGATATTCGAAATTAAGACACTCGCCACGACTACGTTATCGTTATCAGCTTCCTAATTTTTCTCAATTCGGACAATATCTCAAAGAATATTAACACAATATTTAAACTTCGCATTTCATAGTTTCTTGATGTGAATTTTACAACACTGAAGAGTTTCACACGGTGACCAGAAATATAATACCTTCGCCTAATCATTACTAAATATCAATCCGACATACACGATGAAATTTGGTTGGAACAAACAATAATCTAACTACAACATGGATACAAAATATTCACAGACCTGAAATAGTAGCCATCATCCTGGATCCTGGCTGCATCTAGCCAGCAGACCTCTTTAATCTAGCCTCCCATGGCTATCTGGGATGTCTTCTTATATATATGCCTATAACTTAAATTACACAACACTTTACAACGCACTTTCAAACGTTTAACAGGCGACGAGCATTCTGCTCGAATGACCACGTCCGCAGCGTTCGCAAGACCTCTGCTTCCTCTCACCCTACTAAAAGTCCAGATGTTCCAACAGATAAGAAACCAGACCCGCAGCTAACTTCCAGCCTCCTCTTTAACAAACACACACTGAATACCGAGATAAATTCAATTACTTTTCATCCAAATATCTAAAACTTCAAAGTTCCCATTAGCAGCAGCTCAGAAAATTTCTATCATCTTCCATTCTAACAGTATATTTGAACCATAGACACGAACATGTAATAAGTTATTTGGAGACCGAATTTTCACACTTTTCTGCTGACGAGTGACGCGGGCTTCGCTGCTCCAGTAACCAGACAGTCAGAAATATACGGAGGGTGATTTCTTTTATACTCTATGGGGTGACGCTACTCACACCATGAAGCTTGACTGCACAATCTGCTAATTCCGTATCCAATAGACCAATTTTCCTGAAATTTGTTCCATAACCTCGGACAGGCTTACGATTTATTACGGTGTTAATTTCATAATTTTACCATACTCGCAACAGGCGAAATAAATTATTTCTGCCCGGGCGTTTCGCAGGTTTTCTTCATCCATCGGCCTTGGCACGTGTCGCTAGTTCGGGAGCCGGACGCAAATTCTTCTCTAGGCTTAACTGCATTTATTTTTACCCTGGGGGTTCTGTCTTCACATAGGGTTTAAGAATAATTTAGATTCTTTATTTCTGGATTTACTATGTCACAAAAATCTCTCGTTACGAATAATTCCTTGAATTTGGAAAATTGTTCAGTATTCGAAGTCCACCGAAGTGTCTCGGTATTTCACGAGCTTGCGGCTGGCTCGACACGGGGAGCTCGTTCCCACGAGACAGCCAGACTCATGCAATACAAACATGGCTGCTCTCAAAAGAGTAGTTTGTAGGTGAAATAAATATTGGGAATTAAGAAATAATTTTCTCATCGTAGAATTATGGGTTCGGGGGACTATGGAATTAAAGGTAGATTATTAAAATCAATCAAAGGCATTTATGTTGACAATTGGGCTTCAGTGAGAATTGATGGAAGAATGAGTTCTTGGTTCAGGGTACTCACAGGGGTTAGACAAGGCTGTAATCTTTCACCTTTGCTGTTCGTAGTTTACATGGATCATCTGCTGAAAGGTATAAAATGGCAGGGAGGGATTCAATTAGGTGGAAATGTAGTAAGCAGTCTGGCCTATGCTGACGATTTGGTCCTAATGGCAGATTGTGCCGAAAGCCTACAGTCTAATATCTGGGAACGAGAAAATAGGTGCAATGAGTATGGTATGAAAATTAGCCTCTCGAAGACTAAATTGATGTCAATAGGTAAGAAATTCAACAGAATTGAATATCAGATTGGTGATACAAAGCTAGAGGTCGATAATTTCAAGTATTTAGGTTGTGTGTTCTCCCAGGATGGTAATATAGTAAGTGAGATTGAATCAAGGTGTAGTAAAGCTAATGCAGTGAGCTCGCAGTTGCGATCAGCAGTGTTCTGTAAGAAGGAAGTCAGCTCCGAGACGAAACTATCTTTACATCGGTCTGTTTTCAGACCAACTTTGCTTTATGGGAGCGAAAGCTGGATGGACTCAGGATATCTTATTCATAAGTTAGAAGTAACAGACATGAAAGTAGCAAGAATGATTGCTGGTACAAACAGGTGGGAACAATGGCAGGAGGGTACTCGGAATGAGGAGATAAAGGCTAATTTATGAATGAACTCGATGGATGAAGCTGTACGCATACACCGGCTTCGGTGGTGGGGTCATGTGAGGGGAATGGATGAGGATAGGTTACCTAGGAGAATAATGGAGGGTAAGAGAAGTAGAGGTAGACCAAGGCGACGATGGTTAGACTGGGTTTCTAACGGTTTGAAGATAAGAGGTATGGAACTAAATGAGGCCACAACACGAGTTGCGAATCTAAGATTGTGGCGACGTTTAGTAAATTCACAGAGGCTTGCAGACTGAACGCTGAAAGGGATAACAGTCTATAATGATGATGATGATAATAATAATAATAATAATAATAATAATAATAATAATAATAATAATTCAAGACAGCCTGTCGTACAATGTCGGCATGTAAAGACCTCTGGTGATACATGTGGTGTTTTCCCGACAACATTAATTAAAACTCAACCATAAGTCGCCCAACAGAGATCCAGTTTACCCTGCCATCTAATAGAGTAAATCAGAACGTCGAAGTTGAAAACCTGGCTGTCTAAATGGTACCAAATCCCAATTATGCACAAGGTAGCCGAGTCCAAACGATTATTATTGTTGTTATTATTCAGCACGTGTACCATATACGTCCTTTATGCAGAATACATTGTATTTCTTTGTTTAATCATCATCACCATCATCTATTTCCCTCATCCGGCTCCAGCCGGTTTGCAATATTATGACACCCTGCTGCCGTCCTTCCTCCTATCTGGGTCTGGATCATGCTCTTTGGCATCCTTCCCTTTTTCATCTTCTTAACATGTCCAAACCATTTAAGTTTATCCCTCTCCATTTCGTCGTAAAACTTTTCCTCTTCGATTTCCTTCCTGATGTCCTCATTTATCACTCTTTCCAGAGTTGTGTTTCCTTTTTAAACATTTCGCTGGCCTGGATTTTATTCTCCTCTTTGTGTCAGTGCCCTGGTCTCTGCAGTAGTAGCCTACATCTTAAGCCGCATATACACTTGAGCATTCGCCCCGCATGAGCATGCGTTGCCGATGCGGGAGCGCACAAGTACGACCCGCATGCTAATCTGTTGAGCAAGTTTCCCCTGTGTTCGGACCTCGTGCGGAGAACACCGTCTGTGTTTAGGTGTAGTGTAGTGTTTTGCCTGACCTGAGGGTACAATGGTGAATCGAATATTGATCGTCGCCAGTTACTGTTATATGTATTTATTGCATTCCTTGAAAACAAAAAGGAGAAAGCGGTGATGGCAAAGAAAACTGTATGAAGAGAGATGAAGTGCTCAATTGTTAAAAACGATTCGGACATGAAACAGATGACAATTTTAAATTTTTTACGAGAATGTCATCCGAGGATTTTGAATGGATATTGCATAGTATCAGGGCTACGATTGAGAGAGAGGACAATACATTTAGTAAAGCCATATCTGCCGAGGAACGCCTGGCTGTGCCACTGCGAGTTCTGACTACAGCAGATTCCTACACGAGTTTGCAGTACCTCTTCAAAATTTCTAAACAAGCCATTGGCAGAATCATACCTGAAGTGTACCAATCCATTGTAAAGAATTATGCGAGGGTAAGCAAAATAATAATTAAATAAAAAAATAGTTTATGAAGGAGAATTTTATTATAGCAAATACCGAGAAAAAATGCTTAAGTATTAATGAAACTGCAGGAGTTGTGACTTCCCCTCTCGGAGAACAATCATCTAACGAAAAATGCAACCATTCAAGCTAAGGGCGCCAATCTTTAAGTTGAGGACTTAAAGATAAAAATTTATAATCAAGCTTGGACGGACTCTTATCACAGGGGTGGGGTGATAGTGCACTAATCATTAAGCAGGAGAATTAGAAATCAAAAGGCTAATTAAGGCAGATTGATTAAAGTGAACTAGAAAAATATTATTTATTATCTTTAATATAAATGACGACGGTTTAACGAGAACTGAATTTAAAATAGAAAATGAATTTAACAAAAAAAATTGAATGACTCTACTTCGCGAATACTTGCAATATCTTTAACTCGCTTGCTCACCATGTAGTCTTGTTCTGCTGATCCTTGGAAAGCTTCCATCCTTGTAGCTGGAACATCACCGGTCGTCTTTGAGATCTCTTCATCTGCAGCTAAGTACCATTCCTGCCTTGCAAATTGCACCCACCACTAATTGGAAGATGACTTCAAAACTAACACTCCCTATTATGCTTTATCCCATATATTGGAGATAAGCCCTAAGTCATAGTTAGAAGAACCACCTTGGGTTATATGGAGAGGATACTCAATTAAGAATCCTTCCAACTGTACTGAAAATGTTCTCTGAAGTTTCATTTCTATCTAGATTAATACTACCTATTGACTTAGACTGGTTCAAACCGGTCTTGTAGCCGAGCTGTACGTACTTCCTGATGAGAGTGGCTATACACCCCTCATTCAGAATTTCTAAGTATCGAGACGAAGAATCAAGTAGAGAATCAAGTAGAATAATGTAGAATAATATCGATCAGAATCACGTAGAAGTCTCGTAGAAGATCCGTAGAAGATCCGTAGAAGATCCGTAGAAGATGAAGCCAAGAGCTCCAACACACCCTTTTATAACCTTCTCTGGCTCTAATTACAGGTCGCTACACGTGGTCCAATCAGATGACACGTCTCTCCCCACTCCAGATATTAGAGTTGACGGGTCTCAACCAAGATATCAACTGTTCTTCTATTAGTCCTTTCACTCAGTATCCATGGCAAGATGACGCTCCTTTGAAAATATAGGTGGTGATCAGTTTGAATAATTCTGGTCGAAATACGGTAGCTTACGTTAGAACGCTTGAACACGTGCTCGCTTTTCCCAGAACTTGGTGTCTAAATTTGTCCTTCCTTCTTCCTCGGTGATGTGGCACGATAGAGGAAATCTACTGCAAGTTAATTTTAAACTAATGTCGCAAGAATCTAAGTGAATATTAGGATATTCAGCCCTTGTTTACAAGTCGTAGTTACAAAGTAATGAAATGATAGTGAGCAAATGATTAAACATGAATTATAATACAATTACATACCAAGATAAATATCATGACGTTAAATTCCTGAATTAATTACACATAATAAAATTAACATAATTACCCTGTAACGTCTGGAACGTTACATACGCCCCCATGAGTTCTTAACAAATATCACATGAGTTGAGAACTCACACACTTACTCCCACATTGACTTGAAATACCTCTATTACCTGCCCATTACGAGCGACAGTATTTTCATACAATTAGTTATATCTCACTCTTTCCATATCTCTCTTAGACTGCTTACCATTGCGAATGTCTGTTATTTGAATTCATCTTGAGGTTTAGATGCTAAATTATGCCCAACACAAGCAACTTTCCATTTTTGTAAAAAAACAAGATTATCCTAGAGAATATAACATAATATATATACAATTCAGATTACAGACTCTGCCGAGTGTCTATTTGTCCTTTTACTCCTCATCTCTCCGACATTCTTTGCTAGATAGCAGTAACACGTTCTCTTCCAATCTTTTACATTAGAACCATGGAAAACAAATGATACAAACAATTTACACTTTTATCACTCTTTCGAATGTTTCAACCTTATCTTGAAGCAGGATGCAATACACTTCACACGAATACCCACGTGATTTAAGCTCACGGTAAAATTATTGCAAGTTAGAAATGCACATACGGGAAAATTAATTATTTGCCGTCGTCAGCTTTAATTAGCCTTCTGTAACATCTCAGAAAACAAATATATAAAATTTCATGGCCTCACATATGGAAAACAGATGATCTATCGTCAATGAACGAGCGTAAATCTACCGCCACACAAACACCTCCCTTGTTTACAAACACAACTAGGAAATACCACCACAATTGAGACGTAAACTCATTCCGCTCGTAGTCTGACATAACAAGTAGCAACTTCCCCGAGTTACTGACCTATATCTCACAATCCGGTTCAGCCACCTCACACGACAGGTATCTCCATAAACTACTAATGTTATATGAACCATTCATTACGCTCTCGCCATCCGCTAACTTGTAAGCACAGGGTCCTAGTTTTCTATGTACTTTATAAGGGCCTTGATATAAAAGAAAAAATTTCTTTGTTACCTTATCCTCACTATTTGACAACATGGGAACTCTCACCAAAACCATATCACCTACCTCAAAGTTATCAAGTACCTTACGTTTCTGCTGCCTTTTACGTTTATCTCCAGATTTAATCAGGTTCTCCCGTGCCAGTCGGACGTAAAATTCAGCATTACGAGGTGGTTCCTCAGGCAAACCTAACACTCTCACTACGCTCTCGCATTCAATACACAAACGTATTGATCCATCAGACTTAGGCACGACAATTAAGGGATTAACATATTGACTGTTTGATAATTCAATCACATCGTCTGCTAACATAGCTTGAATTTGATCCTCTACGGCTTTGGCATATTTGTGTGGTATCGGATACCGCGGTCCGCTGAATGGAGTCTTATCCAGCACAGAAAAAGAATGTTCATACAGATGGGTAACACCAGGTTTCTCGGAGAAAATCTCCACGTGTTCACATAACACTTCATATAACTTGTCCTTCTGGATTTCATTTAACTCATTTCTACTTACGGCTTCTTTCAAGCCACATATTTTATCCTCATTAATCCACAACTGGCACAACTTCAGGCCCTCACTAGCCTCTTCATTAACTTTAGAAACCTCTCTCATTCTCCACACTGTACTAACTTCCGTTTTCCTCTGAATTTCCTCCTCAAACTTGACCTTGATATCCTCATTATTCCACCTCAAATTTAGCACTAGATCATTGTAATTTAACTGAGCCAATTTTAACGTCAACCAGTCAGATCCCAAGATAAGATCAAATATTAAATGCGGAATTACCAAACATATCTGAACGCTAATAGAATTATTAATGCAGATCGGGACAGCTACTTGTTTACAAATTTGCTTAGACTTCTTTCCAACAGCCGTAATGATGAAAGTAGACTTAACAGGCATTTCCTCCAAATGAATACCCTGTTTCACTAATGACTCATACCACTGAGAACTAATACATGATATTTGGCTACCAGAATCAATCAAAACTTTAACCCACGCCCCCCAGACTTTCAATTTAACAACGGGATTGACTACTTTATTACTTGAATCTCCATTATTCTGCTCGGGTTCATACAACAAATCGTCTCTAACATCTAGGTCATATGGTAACACTTTCATGGCAAGACACTTCGCTACCTTCGTACTAGGCTGGAATTCTGACCTAACATTACAGCCTCTAGTTAGTTTAAAGGTTCCCTTTGTGTATTGACGTTGGACTCATTAGTACATTGCTCTGGCCTCCGTTGGGAATTTCCTGTCCTATATTCAGGTGCTCCGCTCCTGCTGTTCTGCTGAGGTCTGAACTGATTGCGAGCTTCGTGATTCTGTATTCTACCGTTATGTCTCATTCCGTTGTGATGACTAAAGTTCTGAATATTCTCCGTTCTACTCCTAAGGTTACCTAACGCATCAAAACTGCCTAGTAGGTTCTCCATCTCCTGAATAGTTCCAACTTTTTGCATGCAGGCCGCTTCTCTCACCCTGTCCGGAAAATGTTTCAAAAGTAGTCTTACTACATCAGACCCCTCGGTTATACCATCTAAGTTCTGACAAATCATGACATGTGCCAGGAAGTACTCGGTCATAGTAACTCCTTCATGCTGTTTGTACCTCCCAAATACCACCCTTTCTCTCTCCCGAGCTTGTATCGCTTCATTCCAGAATTTCTCTCTAAACTTATTTCTGAATTCTTTCAGGTTCGTCATCGTTTGCCTATATACCATGAACCAAGACCGAGTTTCTCCTACAAAAGCATGGACAATATTTTCCATAACGTCTTCCCAGTCCATAGACCCTTCCTCTAGACGCTTTTCAAATCGTTTTTCTATCATCTTAAGGAAATCTAGCGGGTTCGTTTGTTTCCCATTAAATTTAGGTAGTTCAATTTCCCTAATGTAGCTATTTCCTAGACATTGCCTTCCCGTGAAAACCTGTTTATCCTTTGCCACCTGTTTTAACTTATTTTCTGCTTTCTCCATCCGGCATTCTACATCTCTGTCTCTCCTATCAATTTCTCTCTCCAAATTAACCTGCTTCTCTTTCAACGTCCTAATTTCAATCTTATTTTCTTCAGCTATCGCAAACCTTTCTTCACTTGCCCGGGTCTCATCTTCTATTCTAAGCTTTACCGTGTCAATCTCTTGTTGGACGTGGTCTTTGAATATCCGTATTTCCCCTCTTTGAGTCTCAACTCTCTTATCAATACTAGTGACCTGCCTCATTACTTCCTCCCTAGTAGAGTTGTTTTCCTTCCCCATTAATTCCAGGAATTCACTTCTCTGCTCCGCAAACTTTTCTTCTACCTCTTTCCCTTGCCGTACATATTCCCTTTCCTGGTCCTCTAATCGCTTATTAAAATGTTCATTTTTTACCACCAGATCGCGTAACTGCCTACTGTGTTCGTCCATTCTCCGATTCGCTTCCTCCTTATTTTCCCTCATCTCCCTGCTTAATTCAGCTTTAGTTTGCTCTAACTGTTCTTTAAGTTCATATTTAATATTCTCAATTTTAGTGTTAGTTTGTTCTAATTCACTTTTAAGCTCAGATTTAGTTTGTTCCAATTCATTTTTAAGCTCAGATTTAGTTTGTTCCAATTCATTTTTTATTTCAGTTTTACTGTCCTCTATCTTACTTAACATTAACTGCATCATTCCCATTAACTGATCATTATTATTACTTTCATTGTTAGTGTTTACTTCCGCTTCGCCCCCCATCCTACTATCATCTGACTCCATACTGACTTCTTTCTGCTTGCCTTCACTCTCCATACTACTTACACTTCTATCTTCAATTTCCTCTCCTAGACTACACAACTCTTCCTCTGAACTCAATACATTATTGCCTTTTATCGCCCGTCCACTGCGCAACATTCTCTCCTCTTTCGTCTGATCAGCCATGACCCTTCCCACAATCAAACACTCCTAATGAAACGTGGATATCCAAATTTTGCCCATAATACGAATTCTGATATCGTTACTGTCATTAACTGCTCCGTACTTAATGATTTTCTCGCCACACGTTGGAGCGGCATTTATGTGACTTCCCCTCTCGGAGAACAATCATCTAACGAGAAATGCAACCATTCAAGCTAAGGGCGCCAATCTTTAAGTTGAGGACTTAAAGATAAAAATTTATAATCAAGCTTGGACGGACTCTTATCACAGGGGTGGGGTGATAGTGCACTAATCATTAAGCAGGAGAATTAGAAATCAAAAGGCTAATTAAGGCAGATTGATTAAAGTGAACTAGAAAAATATTATTTATTATCTTTAATATAAATGACGACGGTTTAACGAGAACTGAATTTAAAATAGAAAATGAATTTAACAAAAAAAATTGAATGACTCTACTTCGCGAATACTTGCAATATCTTTAACTCGCTTGCTCACCATGTAGTCTTGTTCTGCTGGTCCTTGGAAAGCTTCCATCCTTGTAGCTGGAACATCACCGGTCGTCTTTGAGATCTCTTCATCTGCAGCTAAGTACCATTCCTGCCTTGCAAATTGCACCCACCACTAATTGGAAGATGACTTCAAAACTAACACTCCCTATTATGCTTTATCCCATATATTGGAGATAAGCCCTAAGTCATAGTTAGAAGAACCACCTTGGGTTATATGGAGAGGATACTCAATTAAGAATCCTTCCAACTGTACTGAAAATGTTCTCTGAAGTTTCATTTCTATCTAGATTAATACTACCTATTGACTTAGACTGGTTCAAACCGGTCTTGTAGCCGAGCTGTACGTACTTCCTGATG
Source organism: Anabrus simplex (assembly GCF_040414725.1). NCBI lineage: Eukaryota > Metazoa > Arthropoda > Insecta > Orthoptera > Tettigoniidae > Anabrus > Anabrus simplex. Next base: position 1,195,759,395 of record NC_090266.1, on the reverse strand, counting down.
AGAGTGGCTATACACCCCTCATTCAGAATTTCTAAGTATCGAGACGAAGAATCAAGTAGAGAATCAAGTAGAATAATGTAGAATAATATCGATCAGAATCACGTAGAAGTCTCGTAGAAGATCCGTAGAAGATCCGTAGAAGATCCGTAGAAGATGAAGCCAAGAGCTCCAACACGCCCTTTTATAACCTTCTCTGGCTCTAATTACAGGTCGCTACACGTGGTCCAATCAGATGACACGTCTCTCCCCACTCCAGATATTAGAGTTGACGGGTCTTAACCAAGATATCAACTGTTCTTCTATTAGTCCTTTCACTCAGTATCCATGGCAAGATGACGCTCCTTTGAAAATATAGGTGGTGATCAGTTTGAATAATTCTGGTCGAAATACGGTAGCTTACGTTAGAACGCTTGAACACGTGCTCGCTTTTCCCAGAACTTGGTGTCTAAATTTGTCCTTCCTTCTTCCTCGGTGATGTGGCACGATAGAGGAAATCTACTGCAAGTTAATTTTAAACTAATGTCGCAAGAATCTAAGTGAATATTAGGATATTCAGACCTCGTTTACAAGTCGTAGTTACAAAGTAATGAAATAATAGTGAGCAAATGATTAAACATGAATTATAATACAATTACATACCAAGATAAATATCATGACGTTAAATTCCTGAATTAATTACACATAATAAAATTAACATAATTACCCTGTAACGTCTGGAACGTTACAGAGTTTACATATTTATTTTCTTGCGGCACTCATCTTTTGGAAATTGCTCGAGGGCAGCAATTTCATTCCAAGCATCGTCCTTTTCTAAGGTATTGTAATAGAACTCATCCTTGGAGTTCCACAGAACGGGATACTTGTGGTAGTACCCCAAGAGGATAAGAGAATTATCCTGGGACAATTCCATTTCCACTTGAAATTATCTTTCACACATACTTCCTTCACTTCACTTGCACGAGCGAGATCGCATATGCATGGCGGAAGCTCTCGGCTCATACTGTCCGGGCTACCCCGTCCACACTGAGCACGTGCTCACTTTGAGGTACATGCAAGCACATTAATGGTGTCCCGACGTAAACAATCAACACTGCCCCACTCCAGTACTGAAAGGTGGCGAGGGAGTGAAGAGGTAGTGTCGAAGGCCACTCCAGTACCGAGAAAGAGGGGAGGGAGTGAACAGGTAGTGCTGAAGGCAGGGTGTGTGTATTGCTATACATCCACCACTGTGTCCATTTCAATCACAACAGTCTTGTAGCGGGCTGTCTACCTGCAGCAATGTGTTAAGCGTTGAGGTGGGGGTATACCATGCTTTGTTTATACCGGGACACCATTTCTGTGCTCGCATGTACCGACAACATTCGGATCGGGCTGAGGCATGCGGATCCATTCGGTTCGCCCTGTACCCATCTGAGCAAAACTGGGCAAACGCATGTTCATTCGGGGCGAATGCTCAATTGATACTTCCTTCCTCCACAATAAGATTCTCACACTCTGCCAGAATACATTTCCCTGCTAAACCCTTTTACTGATCTCTTGCATCCTGCATCAGTTCGCTTCCCGAGTATTTAAAGACCTCCACAATTTCAAGGGCCAGTCTCTTTGTTATTCCCTTTCCGCTCTCCTCTAGTCATCACCATTGTCTTACTCCTTTCCATACCGATTTTTATTCCATAATTGTCAGTGGCGTACGCAGAAATTATTTTCGGGGAGGGAAGATATTAAATATTAATATTTGAGGACTTCTATAAAATAATGTTGGGTGCATATTGAGAAAAAACTAAAAAACTAAATTAAAACTTTCAAAATAACACAATTATTTAATTAAGACACACATGTATGCATGTTGATGATTACCACAGCAGACGTCCCCCGAGTTTTCTGGCCAGCTCATGGATTATACTAGGTATTTTCTACGGTCGCAGCTCTTTTGTATATACACAAAGAAGAACATAACACATTCAATCTTTCCTATGCACAGACATTCTGCAAATAACCTTCTAAATAGTTCAGGGGTGAAGGGAGCGTTCTGGTGTGACAGTAGTTCCTAGTAAGACAGCAAACACTTTCAGTACTCGATGTACTGTTGAGAAAGTCACTGTCACAAAATGTTAATTGCAGAAATAAAGTCCATTGTTTCAGGATGATTGCTTTTAGAAGAAAAACATAATTATATACATTTATTAATGGAAGCATCAACACATTGTTGGCAGATACGTAGTTCAAATTAAAAGCAAGAAATGAGCTACCTAACATCTTCATTTACATGGTTGCCACAACAAATCACAAGTTCTAAACTTAAAAATTTAGGGGGAGGGAGGATTTCCACCCAAATCCCACTCCGCGTACGCCCCTGATAATTGTCAATAATCTCAATCAACATGTCGAGCTGCGTTTGTACTTCCTCTCTGTTTGCTCCCAACATCGCAATATCATCTGTAAACAGCTTCCCTGTCTCATATTTTACTTTTGACTCGTTCGCAATTTCTCCCATAACCATTATGAGCAATAGAGGTGATAGCACACTTCCTTGTCGTAGTCCAAATTCATTCAAAAACAACACTGTTCTCCCCAGATGTGTCTGGAAACTGCTGCCAAAGCCTTTCTGTTGCATTACTTTCCATATCTTTGCTCTGGGTACGCTATCGTCAACCTTGTATAAATTAACGAATGTCATCACTCATCACCATATCTCTTCCGTATTCCTAATGCTTTCCCATTAACTTCCTCATGTTGAAATGGGGTCTGTTGATGATCCACCATTTCGAAAGCCATATTGCTATCCTTGTAATTGTCCTACCAACTTTCTTCTCATTCTCTTTTCTAGTACCCGTTCAGATATTTTGCTACCTGAGATATGAGTGTGACTCTTCGATAATCGTCACATATCTTCTTGTCCCACTCCTTAAACAGCTATTGCAGACCAACGGGTCCTGCTGCCGTACCATCATCATCATCGTTGTTATTATTCAAAATATGTACCTATTTACCTTTAATGTATTATACATTTGATTAATTTGTTTAGTAGGCCTATCATATTTTATGTATCTTAAACGTCAAATTTAAAAATGTAAAATTCAGTTATGTAGCCCTACTAGTATTATTTAATAGAAAGCATTAAACAAGTTTCACCGGGCGAGTTGGCCGTGCAGTTAGGGGCGCGCAGCTGTAAGCTTGCATCCGGGAGATGGTGAGTTCGAACCCCACTGTCGGCAGCCCTGAAGATGGTTTTTCCGTGGTTTCCCATTTTCATACCAGGAAAATGCTGGGGCTGTACCTTAATTAAGACCACATCGGCTTCCTTCCCAGTCCTAGCCCTTTCCTGTCCCATCGTCACAATAAGACCTGTCTGTGTCGGTGCGACGTAAAGCAAGTAGCAAAAAAAAAATTATTTGCATAGGCCTACCTTTAACACACCTGTTCTACCAGGTGTATGCATAAGTTTTTGCCGGTTTTTTGTCGTTAAGAAAGCACGTAATTTTCAAGGGATAATCATTTTTTGCTTATTCACAATTTTGGCCATCGGCTTCTACACACTTCGTCCATCTTTCAGTTAAGTTATGAATACCATGCCAGAAAAACTGCTTGTCTTTTGCGGCAAACCATTCGTCGAGCCATTTTCCAACTTCTTCGAAATTACTGAAGTGCTGCTCTTCGAGCGCGTGCCCCATTGATGCGAAGAGGTGATAAATGGTGCCAGGTCGGAGCAGTACGGCGGGTGCGGAAGGGTGTCCTATCCAAGCGATTTCAAGGCGTCTTTCACTGGTTTTGCTGTGTGAGACGGTGCATTGTCGTGTAACAAAATCACATTGCCATGTCTTCTGGCCCTTTCCAGTCGTCTTTCGATCAATGTGTGATTTAAATTAATCATTTGTTGGCGGTAGCGTTGTGCATTAAGGATTTCGCTGGGCTTCAAGAGTTCATAATACACAATACCGCCCTTGCCGAAGCGATTTAGCCTTCGTGTTGAAGGACCGGCTTTGACAGGCGACAGCCACGATTTTCTCCGCTTCGGGTTTCCAAAATAAATCCATTTTTCTTCACCAGTCACAATTCCGTACAGAAATTATTTTCTTTCGTGGCGTTGAAGCAGCATTTCACAAGTGACTTTGCGATTTTCCATTTGCCGTTCATTGAAATCGTGTCGGACCCATTTACCGAGTTTACTGATCTTCCCCATTGCTCGTAAACGTCTGCTGATTGTTTCTTGAGATACATTTAATGCTTGTGCCAATGGCTGTTGAGTTTGAGTTGGGTCATCATCCAAAGCGCGCACTCTTTTTCACATTGAAATCACCATGTTTAAATTGTCGAAACCATGTCTGATGTCTCACATGTTCTAATCGATGGAGCGTGCTCAGCACATGTTTCTGCCAGCAAACGATGACTTTCCACAGCATTTTTCTTTTGATTAAATAAGAAAAGCAATGCGTGCCGCAAATGTTCTTGTTCAGGCACAAACGTCGACATGATCACTGAACGATACAACACAGACGCTAGACTCAACTTGTGTGTGTTAGTAGGTTAATGTCAGACGAACAAACTGACCTATGTGTCAAATTCATACGCTGCGTACCGTTCGCTGGCGCCATCTCTTAGTGAACCCGGAAAAGACTTATGCATACACCTGGTATACCTATTATACTACTGTACAGTGATAATGTTTGAAAATCGATTGTACGGCGTTGTATAATATGAAAATAGTACTCCTAGTCTGAGCGATGGTTAGGAAGCCTATTAACAAATGAAGGAAGTAGGTCTATCAATCATCATTCTCCATCCATGAGACCACGACATCAAATTTAAGACTGTTCCGTCTAGGCATTCCTTGGAACTAGATTGCTCTAAACAAGTTTTCATTGTTCTTATTTTATGTACAACAGAAGGTAGAAAGGTGTAAAATTGATAATTTTATTCTTAACTATGTTCATCTTACTAAACACACTTTCTTCTTTTCCGATTAGCCCACGGGAGGACAATCACTGATGATGCGAATTGCGAATGTGGCTTTTAAATGGGTTTTCCCCATTGGCATCGCTATGCAGGTTGCGAAATGGCGGGGGAAGGGAGGGTCCCCCAACCGACGATTTTATCTCAAAGGTCCCCCCCCCCCACTAAAATTGCCCAGGAGGAATTCTTTCATTATAAAATAATGAGGAATCAATCAATCAATCAATCAATCAATCAATCAATCAATCAATCAATCAATACTGATCTGCATTTAGGGCAGTCGCCCAGGTGGCAGATTCCCTATTTGTTGTTTTCCTAGCCTTTTCCTAAATGATTTCAAAGAAATTGGAAATTTATTGAACATCTCCCTTGGTAAGTTATTCCAATCCCTAACTCCTCTTCCTATAAATGAATATTTGCCCCAGTTTGTCCTCTTGAATTCCAACTTTATCTTCATATTGTGATCTTTCCTACTTTTATAGACGCCATTCAAACCTATTCATCTACTAATGTCATTCCACGCCATCTCTCCGCTGACAGCTCGGAACATACCACTTAGTCGAGCAGCTCTTCTTCTTTCTCTCAATTCTTCCCAACCCAAACATTGCAACATTTTTGTAACGCTACTCTTTTGTCGGAAATCACCCAGAACAAATCGAGCTGCTTTTCTTTGGATTTTTTCCAGTTCTTGAATCAGGTAATCCTGGTGAGGGTCCCATACACTGGAACCATACTCTAGTTGGGGTCTTACCAGAGACTTATATGCACTCTCCTTTACATCCTTACTACAACCCCTAAACACCCTCATAACCATGTGCAGAGATCGGTACCCTTTATTTACATTCCCATTTATGTGATTACCCCAGTGAAGATCTTTCCTTATATTAACACCTAGATACTTACAATGATCCCCAAAAGGAACTTTCACCCCATCAACGCAGTAATTAAAACTGAGAGGACTTTTCCTATTTGTGAAACTCACAACCTGACTTTTAGCCCCGTTTATCAATATATCATTGCCTGCTGTCCATCTCACAATATTTTCGAGGTCACGTTGCAGTTGCTCACAATCTTGTAACTTATTTATCACTCTATAGAGAATAACATCATCCGCAAAAAGCCTTACCTCCGATTCCACTCCTTTACTCATATCATTCATATATATAAGAAAACATAAAGGTCCGATAACACTGCCCTGAGGAACTCCCCTCCCAACTATTACAGGGTCAGACAAAGCTTCACCTACTCTAACTCTCTGAGATCTATTTTCTAGAAATATAGCAACCCATTCAGTCACTCTTCTGTCTAGTCCAATTGCACTCATTTTTGCCAGTAGTCTCCCATGATCCACCCGTAGAACACATACATTACTGAAATTAATGATTTTTACTGTTCATGTTTTCATCAAAATATCAACAATAATTGGCGCCCAGTTGGAAGTGTCTACTTGTTATTATTATTTTCATTGAACTGTGTTGTGAGTACCAGAAAAAGATGCCCACAAGGAATAACTTTACAATGTTCTTCATTCTTGTTATAACAGCAAAATTCAATCAAAACATTTAAAATTTACATTTTTGGTCGTGAGTGGTAATTTACTTACAGGGGCGTTATATACCCCCTCCCCTGCTGGGTACTGCCTAAAATATATACTAGTAGTTAAGCTCCATGATCCTTCTCCCCACCACCATTTCTTTCTGATTTTGCACCCTGTCTCTATGTGTATTTTCTTCATGCCTTCTTAAATGTGTAGGCCTACAATATGGGAAGAGATGCAAACGGTTTTAAATAAAATTGTACCATTTGTGTTTTTATAAGCAAGAATGGTGTTATTTCATTTTTAAACAAACAAAAAGTTAAATTTTCAATAAGAAGCCAGATTTCCCGTGACCGACTAATGCCTCATTAGCCAGTTGAAAGAAGCCGGATTTAGCTCTAAAGAAGCTCTGTAATCAAGCAGAAGGTAGACGATTCGAACTCCTTTCGTAATTTAGAGCATGATATGACGATCTTGGGATGATGGAGGTTTCTTGACGAAATGTGAGACGCACACCCTTCCCCATATCCGAGGCGTTTCCAGACTTTGACGCACAACAGCGCCCCGACCATATATTTGTGGACATGGCTCTCCTCTTGGAAAATGTTCACTCTGCCGTCCGGCAGTTGCTTTGAATCACTCTGTATACACACACACACACGCGCGCGCACTTGCCGAGCTAGTTCACTACACGGTATGGGCTCTGTAGCTATAAGATTGCCTTCAGGAGAGGGAAGGTTCGAATCCCACTGTCGGTAGGCATGAAGATGGTTTTCCAGGGCTACCCATTTTCACACCAAGCAAATGCCGGAGCTGTACCTCCCCATTGGTAACACTACCGTTCACTGAAAATTACTTAATGAGGCTAAGCGTTTAACGTCCCATTACTTGAGGATTGTCATAAGGAACGGTAGGGTGCCAAAATGTTGCACTGAAATGGTAGTAGTATAATTGGACAGTTCTGCGGCCTCCTCCTCCTCCCGCGGGAAATTTGAATTTTGGCGGGAAATTTGAATTTTGGCGCGAGATTTGAATTTGTAAACAAAGCCACGTGCTTTTTGACAGCTGTCATCGACAACAACGCATCGCTAACCTCAGTACTGCCATCTTGACGGGCCTAAAACCTCAGTGGTACCAACTAAACCTAACTAGCGCGAGGTAAACACATCCACGTGTTTTTTGACAGCCACGTGCTTTTTGACAGACAACAACGCATCGCTAACCTCACTGCTGCCATCTTGACGGGCCTAAACCTCAGTAGTACCAACTTAACCTCACAAGCGCGAGATAAACAAAGCCACGTGCTTTTTGACAGCCACGTACTTTTTTGACAGCTGTCATCCGCCATCTTTAAACTACAGAGCACCGTGCTGCCCTCTTTATCGCAGTAGCTGCAAATTCGTCACCTGTCATCGGCAGTGCTGCCATCTTGGCGGGCCTAAACCTTAGTGCTACCAACTTAACCTCACTAGCGCGAGATAAACAAATCCACGTGCAGCTGTCATCCACCATCTTTAATCTATAGAACACAGTGCTGCCCTCTTTAGCTAGATACCTGTGCTGGCAGGCAATTCTACGTGACAACAGCCATCTTTGAGCACCGTGCTGCCCTCTATGCGGTGGCGGCAAATTCTACATGCTCTTGTTTGGAAACAAACCCACGCGCTTTTTTTGGGAGCCATCATCCGCCATCTTTAAGCAACAGAGTACAGTGCTGTCCTCTTTGTGGTGGCGGCAAATTCCACGAGCTCTTGTTTGGAAACAAAGCCACATGCTTTTTTGACAGCTGTCACCCGCCATCTTTAATCAACAGAGCACTATGCTACTATCATGAGGGCAATTTCGTTAGCTGTCATCCGCCATCTTTAATGAACAGAGCACCGTGCTGCCCTCATGCGGGGCAATTTCGTTAGCTGTCATCCGCCATCTTTAATGAACAGAGCACCGTGCTGCCTGATGCGGGGCAATTTCGTTAGCTGTCATCCGCTCGCATACCCGCAGTGATGCATGTTTAGACTTGAACACGCATACTACTGTTCAAAACTTATTACAACTTGAACTGCATACTAGTGTTCGATGTTGTTGAACACTGCATTGTATGACTAGAATCGAGCACTGTTTAGAAAGAAAGAATTATCTTCTCAACATACTCACTAAGCTGCTCTTCTTCCTCTGTCAAGGTACATCTCTATCGAACATGCATTGCAAAAGCAAGAGTGTGCAAGTTTAGACTTGAACACATACTACCGTTTATAGTTCGATGTTGTTGAACACTGCATTGCAATCAAACACTGTTTAGAACAAGAAAAAAAATTATCTTCTCAACATGAGCTAGACAATAACATACTTACGAATCTGCTCATCACGTTCTTTCTTGCTTTTCTTCTTTGAGTAATAAACGAAACTCTATCTTGCAAATAAGTAGCGGGAGGAAGGTACCTAAAATAAAAGAATAAACCAATTCTACATTATTTATTTACATCTTGTATGTACAAGTTTTATCTCGAATCATTTTACGCTAGTGATGTTTGCGTACTTCTCCCATTCTCGACGCAATTCTTGTATGTACAAGTTTAAACTTGCCGTACTATGCTCTCAGCATACCTCTCCCTATCTTTATACAATATGTACAGTGAATTGTGATGTAAGACAGCGTAATGTATATATTACAAAGTACACACCTCTAGCATAATGTTTACACACATCTGCTTTATGTAAAGTAGTACCGATCAATACTACTATGCCCTCAGGCTAGAGTGTTGGTAGAATTTGGAATGACAAACCGTTTGCAATCAACATTATTAAGGGCTATCTTACTAATTAAATGAGTGTACAACTGGTGCTTCTTGTTTCTAATGACAGACATTTGCTTATGCAAAACAGGTGGATTACTTTTAATGCAATTGTTATAGTTTTCAAAACTTAGCTGATTCTGAACGACATTCTTTTTAACCCCCTTCAATCTCTTTATTTGTAATTCATTTAAGAGTTTTATGCAATATGACTTGGATTTAGTACCAACAAATGAATCGATAATATTCCCAGCACATTCATATTTCATTTTACCTAGAACCTTTTTGTTCACTAGCGGTAGATGATATTGATTATTTGCAGGATAGTTACTTGTATCAAACCTACCCAAGTCTGGCTTTATATCATTGTAATAGTCATCAGTTTTGATTTGATAAATAAACGAATCGGTATCTGTGTAGAGCAATTGCGCATTATGCGCGTACTTCATCATATAATCGTAATGGAATTCATACATGAGTGTTTTAGCCAATTCAAGTACTGCAAAGCCGACGTAGGTAGGTTTGTCATACTTAACCTTAGATGGATGGCTTTTCCTCTATTAACCAGCGTTTCGTCTTAGGTCTGACACTAGACTCTTCAGAGTGGGATGTGTCAGACCCTACCCACTGACGCTGGGGTGTATGCAGGTGAACATCATCATCCATGACGTCATTTCATTCCTCCCGAAGGGGAGGCGGGCCATCAGCTGAACTAAGCAGCTCTTCGGCCATGAGAATAGAGGAAATGTAACTGAAAGACATAATAAAGAGAGTATGTATCGTACATACGTGAAGGAACGGGTTATAGCTGTGGCGCAGGGGGCCGTGAACCGCAAAGGGGCCCACAGGGCGGACCCACATCACACACACCGGGGCGGACCCCAACTGGGTACATGTTTATTGAGGGAGGAGTTGGTATATCTCGGGCGCGCAATAACAGAAAAGAACAAAATACATAAGAAATCAAAGTACATTAGAGAAAAGTGTTACATATAGTGAGCAGGGGGAGGGTAGGGGTTCGGAGGAAAGGTAGGGAATGGAGTATAGTGTTGGGACAACAAGTAATAAAGGGTGGTAGAAACATTAATGATAGAGGTGGAGAGAAGACGTAAAAGATCCAATATCGGGAGCGGCGAAAGAGGGAAGTGAGACTGGGGAACTGGGGGAGGGATGAGTGGCGTTGGGGGATGGGGGACGGCGGGGGGATGGGTGGCGAGGGAGAAGGAGGAGACGTGTAACGAGTAGATCCAGCAAGCCGCGGGGGGGAGCGAGAACGCTCCACCCGATGGAGACGTCCTCGAAAACGGACGCCGGTGGCGAGAAGACGGTCGACATCAGCAGGGGAGGCGAGGCGAAGGCGTACCATGAACGTCGGGCCATCGGTGTTGAGGATGCGAAACACCCGTCGAACAGGGATGCCCTCCTGTTGTAGTTCGTGAAGAATATCCTGGTCCAAAACGTCGGGTGCAATCCCACGGACGACACAGCTCGGTGGGACAGACGGCGGAGAAGTCAATGTAGAATGGCCGGCAGGGCCTTGAGAGACAGACGAAGCTGCGAGAGTAGCATCCAGGTGGGTTGCAGGTGACGATTGAAATGAAGGAACGGTTGTAGTGCAGGAGGTCGGGGCGGTGGACATGATGGGGGAGGAGTGACTGTACGTGACGGTAGAGGGAGAAGTAGACGGAACACAGGAAGGGACAGAAGAAGGGGAAGGAGAAACGGAGGTTGTGACGGTAGTGGCGACAGTAGTGACGGGAGGAGAGGTGGACACGGGAGTACAAACAGTGGTTGTGGGAGGCGGCGCTAGGGAAGGAAACTTAGTTAAGAAATCAGGATCGGAGGCAATTTGCTCAAGAACATGGGCCGGAGTAGGAAGAACGGTATGATCAGAATAGAGGAGGTATAAATAGCCCGAGCGGAGAGCGCTATGCGCACAGGCGGAAGAACTGAAGAACACCACGATGTCCGGTGAAGGCTGTCCCGAGGAGGCATCTTGAAGTCGCAAGACCACAGAAGTGGGAGTATTGTTATCACACAGCCAGTGGCGAATTTGAGCCGGAGTATAATGAGTGTCCACATTCTTAACTAGACAGGAGTTAGACAGCATGATGAGGGAAGGCGACAGCCAACGAGGCGTCTGCCCATGTGATTATTCTTGGGCCTCCAATCTTACCCCTCTTGTTCTCCTTTCACTACTGTTCCATCGTACCCACACCCTGCCCCACCTCACCCTCTGTAATACTCTCTTTTGTGGCTCTCTGTATTTCTGTATGACTCACTGTAACACTTTCACTTTTCTGTAATGCGCGCCTGAGATACTTTCCTCTGTCAATAAATTTCTCGCCCTTTTTCTCTCTGGTGTTCGCGGGGGTTCGCTCGATCGGGTGCTTTGTGGCTCCTCCCTGGGTCCCGGCTTGTTGTAACGGTCTCCCTGCGCCACTTCACTTACATTCTTCCCTTTTCGGTGTGTACGATACATGCCTTCTACATGTCACTTTTACTACTTATTGTTTTACCCTCTGGCCGAAGAGCTGCTTTGTTCAGCTGATGGCCCGCCTCCCCTTTGGGAGGAATGAAATGACGTCATGGATGATGATGATGATGTTCACCTGCATACACCCCAGCGTCAGTGGGTAGGGTCTGACACATCCCACTCTGAAGAGTCTAGTGTCAGACCTAAGACGAAACGCTGGTTAATAGAGCAAACGCCGGAAAAGCCATCCATCTAATTTTTGATCTGATTTTTGATATGCTCTATTGGTGGAAAAGAATCTAATTCCCTCTATGGGAACTTAGAATTTCCATTTGGAATTGCTAGGCGGGCATTAATCCCATTGTGGAGTTTTATCTCCCGTATGCAGTTATCAGACTGTGCTTCATTAAATAAGCTTCTGATAAGCTCACCTGCATACACTGTCCACATATTTTTTCGGTTGGGTGGTGCTCTTCTCATCGCCTCTTTCACTCGCTCAACCGGCCTAAGGAACAAGAACTGGGCTGACGCCTCGTTGGTTGTCGCCTTCCCATCATGTCGTCCTCCTGTCTTGTGAAGAATGTGGACACTGCCTTTTCTCCCGCTGCCATCCGCAAGTGGCTTTGTGACGTCGGGACTGACGTTCGAGTGGTCCTTCGTCTTCAGGATGCCTTCTCTGGCCAGCCGTCTCCTGACATTGTGGTCTTCTTCCGTGATCCCAACATGGCATCTTTGGCCCTTCTTCGCGGTGACTTAGTGATCTTTAATGTCGCGCATGACGTTCTTCCTACCCCTGCCCATATTTTACAACACTTGGCCTCTGATCCTGCCTTCCCTCTCTCTGTACCGTCTCCCCTCCCTATTTCTACAGCTGCTCCCCCCACGGCTTCAGTCTCACATCCTTCCCCTACTCTTACTATTACTACCACTACGGTCACCACTTCCGTTCATCTTTCCCCGTCTTCTTCCACTCTCACTCTTACGTCTAGTCACTCCTCTCCGTTGATGTCTCCCACCGTATCCTCCGTATCTACGACTCTTCTGAGTCCCCAGCGGCCCCCTGCCGATTCTGTTGCTCCTGCCAGCGCCACTCCGCCAGCCTCTGTCCACGAGTCTGGCGCTACTACGACACATCCTCCGTCTTCATCATTCAGCTGTGTTCTTCGTGGCGTTGACCCAGCTATTACTGAGCACGACCTCCTGTTCGACCTCCATCAGGCAGGCGTCCCGGCGTGGCGAGTTTTCCGCATCTTCAACATCCATGGGCCGATGTACATGGTTCGCCTTCAGCTTCCCACCACTGAAGACGTCCAACGATTGATCACCAACGGCGTCCATCTTCATCGGCGGACTTATCGTGTGGAGCCTTCTCGCTCCCCACCCCGTGCCGCGCGATCACCTTCCCCTTCCCCCTCAGCCCGTTCACGACCAACACCGCCACCCGACCTCCCGTCGCACGCTCTTTACCCTCCCGTTCCGCACCCACCTTCCAGCCCGCCGCCTCTTTCCTTTTTCGAACTTCTCCGTTTACTTGCCACCTCCATCACTAATATCACCACTACTCTCTATTATCTTCTCCTCCAATCTTACCCCTCTTGTTCTCCTTTCACTACTGTTCCATCGTACCCACACCCTGCCCCACCACACCCTCTGTAATACTCTCTTTTGTGGCTTTCTGTATTTTTGTATGACTCACTGTAACACTTTCACTTTTCTGTAATGCGCGCCTGAGATACTTTCCTCTGTCAATAAATTTCTCGCCCTTTTTCTCTCTGGTGTTCGCGGGGGTTCGCTCGATCGGGTGCTTTGTGGCTCCTCCCTGGGTCCCGGCTTGTTGTAACGGTCTCCCTGCGCCACTTCACTTACATTCTTCCCTTTTCGGTGTGTACGATACATGCCTTCTACATGTCACTTTTACTACTTATTGTTTTACCCTCTGGCCGAAGAGCTGCTTTGTTCAGCTGATGGCCCGCCTCCCCTTTGGGAGGAATGAAATGACGTCATGGATGATGATGATGATGATGATGCTCACCTGCATACACCCCAGCGTCAGTGGGTAGGGTCTGACACATCCCACTCTGAAGAGTCTAGTGTCAGACCTAAGACGAAACGCTGGTTAATAGAGCAAACGCCGGAAAAGCCATCCATCTAATTTTTGATCTGATTTTTGATATGCTCTATTGGTGGAAAAGAATCTAATTCCCTCTATGGGAACTTAGAATTTCCATACTTAACCTTAACACGATTCATCTGTATAATAACTAAATTCTCATGTATGATGGTGCAGCTGTGGAAATTTGGTTTACTTATTAAATAGTTAGCACCATACCTTTTCTTAATATTTTCCCAGTTTGTAATCAATTTTACATCAACGCGTTTGTCAACATTTTCCATAGTCTTACCAAACACACTGTTATTCATGAGCTTGTAGAAATTTTTTTCAAACTCATTAACCGCATTCGTTCTTAAATTATTGTTCAGATCGATATATGGCTTTAGCCACGGTGACTGATTAAATTCTAGTACGCGATGAATTTTGGATAACTTCAAACCATGCTGCAAACACTGTTTTAAATTTCGGTAATGAATGATATACTTAGATTTATCACACAAATTAGCAATTAGCATTTTCGTCGTTGATGCGATGTACGGAGGCTTCATATTTTCAGGGCAGAACGGTAAGTCATTATGAGAAGTGTGTAACTCTTTAGGATACTGTAAGTCAACTTCGAGGAAATAGCCTTTATCAGCTTCATCGCCTAGGGCGTGCAGCTGTAAAGCATCAATTTCGCACTGCGTTAGCCAGCGGAAACCACTCACCGGTAGATGCTGACTCATCGCCCACCCATACTGATTATTAGCATCGAGATAAACGATATACTGAGATTCCTGACTAGAATCGAAACTCGGCATGTACTTATTATTTGCTTTAGAATACCGCCCGCTGCACTGACTTAGACCGGCTCGAATAGATGATTTTATAAAGTGCACCATATCAATATCGGTTAGCAGTTCCAAATTCACCTGCGTGTATTTTAACATCGCATCCCAACTTAACCCAGGCGCAGTAAAATACTGACATGTGTCAAGACTGTAGGTTTTCTTGCAAACACAGCGAAAATTTTCAAAAATATCAGCTAACAAAAGTACATCCGTCTTTAAATATAAATCGGAGTATTCACCCAGCGTTTGAATGTGGAACTGCTCCCAGATATGTTGTGCACGTAAATAGTCATCATCACTAATATCTGCTGAATTCAGCGAGCTGTAAAAGGATTGTTTCGATGGTAAGGCACGTTCTTCGAGGCGTTCTAAGCAGTCAAGATATTCATAACAAAAACACCCTTACGCTGAAGTAAATTAAACTGCGCTTCTTCGGGAAAAACGCGTCGAATTTCCGTAAATTGTTCTGGCTGTAAATGACTAGAAAGTTTATCGAGGCTACTCGCCATAAAGCGAAACGAGTCAAGGAATCTCAGTTTTATAGAATGCTCCGCATCTACTTTTACAGACTTTGCAAACGCAATGTACCGCTCTTTATTCTGAGGGATTATATCTACTTTTTCATCTGAAGCTCCAAATTGTGAAATGATGAAATGTGAGTCGTAACCAGATAAGTTATGAAAAGTTACAGGGATAAATTTAGGAACTCTGTACTTAAGATCACAGCTATAATGAGCGGCACATCTGTAGAAACCAGTTAAATGATCATGATCAAAAACTTTAGGGTCATTTTCGGAAAATTCCCCATCACAAATGCTACACTTTGTAGCACGTTCATGATCATTTAACTGAATTTCGGTGAGTGGCTTCATAGGAATATTACTATTTAGAATACGACCAAGACGAACTGCATCACTTTCAAGTCTTTCTAAAAATACTTTAGCAGCATCAGGTCCTCGATACAGCTCTAACTTGTTAAGCGTAATATCATAACTACACTTGATGTAATACGCGAAGCTATACGGGACATGCATGTGCGTAGTATTAGTGAAAAAGTTGTCAGGATTAGGTGAGCATGTGTTGCATGGCGTGAGGATGGCTTCAAAGTCTGCATAAATCACGAAAGGTACCCACATCTGCTTGTGAAAATTTGTAAATTTTAAAACATTATTGCCTGTAGTAGGTATCTCTGTACGTACATGATTGCAGTCATTCTTGGAATGCTTCGTTAACTGATCTTCAGTTCTAAAATACTGCAAGCATCCATCACATAGCCACTTTTTCCTATCATGTTTTGACAACTGACTACCAACAAGTCTACTCAGATTTTTAATCCAGCAAAAGTGGCTATTCTCACTGTTTTCGATATAGAGTAAGTTAACATGAGTACTCTTCTTATGACATGTATAATACAGAGGACCTACTACAGACTTTTTGTCTACACCATACACATTAATGCTAATGTTATTTAGTTCTTCAAAGCGCTTAATATCTTTTAACTGCACAGGAAATTCTATACTATCGAAATTTAGCTGCGTTGAATAGTGTGGATATGATGATATTCTCTTAGCTACGTCTGATTTCGCAGGATTTAAAGCCGACATCACCGCCCATGCAAAACATGCTTCGTCATTGTTTTGGATGTTTACAACAGCTTTTCTTTGCTGAATCCATGTCGGCAGCTCGATGTACGATGAACCTCGCATAGGATTGTACTTATTGATGTTAACTTCTAGATAAATTATTTCAACTAAAGCCCACCCTGATTCCTTTTCCTGAAAATCCTCGCTCTTAGTTCAAATAATGTTAGAGACATCCCTAAGTACATCACCAAAATTAGTCGACTCACTTATGACAAAATTCTTCGTATTAAATGATTTAATGTCCGTTATTTCGGATTCATCCGTGCTTTTAATGTACAAGGCGAAAAGTTCAAAATTAACTTCAAATAAATTATGATTGGACAAAGATTTAGCAAGAAGCTGTTGTACATCCGGTTGAACACAATTTAAAAAGTTTGAAGTGCTCTGAAACTTTTGACTGGTGCGAATTCTGTAACTAGAAATCCTACTTTTAAATGCTGTAATAATTTCCTCGATGTTTGCGTTACTACCACTTCTACACCCATTATTTTTATGCGCATTACTCCGTAAGTGCCCCTGAAAATGTGAAAATGGTACATCAGTGTTACAGTGCTCGCAGTAAATAGTTTGAAGTTCATGATTTTTTCTAGGTTTTTTTACTACTAGTACTTTCTACAGCTACATCCGTTTTTTTACGCTTTTCTCCTATTACCTGAGGGCAAGTAGATACCTGATGCGCTTCTACTAAGTGAGCCTCGTATCGCTCTACGTTGGCGAAATACACACTACAAACTTTACATAAAGCAGATGTTATGCTAGGGTGTTTTGATTTCATATGGCGCATGAAGTTATCTCGCCTTGTAAACGTTACATTGCATTCCTCACAGCAGGGGAACATCTGAAAAGAGAACAACCAATAGAGATTAGGCGAAAGTTGCTATGTTCGAAAGAAACCAAGTTTCAACCTATAGAAGTCTGATATTGCTGAAAGTTTGAAATGATAAGATTAACCTCTTCTACAGCATGCTGATTTAAGAGAATAACTATTTATCATTACACTAAAGGTGTGATGTTCGGAAGAAACCAAGTTTCAACCTATTGAGGTCGGACATGGCTGTGAGTTTGAAATTATAAGATTAACATCTTCTACAGCATAAAACATTGAAGAGGACATCTATTTATCATTAGACTAATGTTACGATGTTCGGAAGAAACCAAGTTTCAACCTATAGAGGTAAGACATTGCTGTAAGTTTGAAATTATAAGATTAACCTCGTCTATAGCATGAGGATTGAAGAGAACAACTATTTATCAATAGACTAAAGTTACGATGTTCGGAAGAAACCAAGTTTCAACCTATAGAGGTCAGACATTGCTGTGAGTTTGAAATTATAAGATTAAACTCTTCTATGACATGCAGATTAAAGAAAATAACTATTTATCAATAGACTAAAGTTACGATGTTCGGAAGAAACCATGTTTCAACGTATAGAGGACGGACATGGTTGTGAGTTTGAAATTATAAGATTAACCTCTTCTACAGCATGTAGATTGAAGAGAACAACTATTTATCAATAGACTAAAGTTGCGATGTTCGGAAGAAACCAAGTTTAAACGTATAGAGGTCGGACATTGCTGTGAGTTTGAAATTATAAGATTAACCTCGTCTATAGCATGAGGATTGAAGCGAACAACTATTTATCATTAGACTAATGTTACGATGTTCGGAAGAAACCAAGTTTCAACCTATAGAGGTCAGACATTGCTGTAAGTTTGAAATTATAAGATTAACCTCGTCTATAGCATGAGGATAGAAGAGAACAACTATTTATCAATAGACTAAAGTTACGATGTTCGGAAGAAACCAAGTTTCAACGTATAGAGGTCGGACGTTGCTGTGAGTTTGAAATTATAAGATTAACCTCGTCTATAGCATGAGGATTGAAGAGAACAACTATTTATGATTAGCTTAAAGTTACGATGTTCGGAAGAAACCAAGTTTCAACGTATAGAGGTCGGACATTGCTGTGACTTTGAAATTATAAGATTAACATCTTCTATGACATGCAGATTAAAGAAAATAACTATTTATCAATAGACTAAAGTTACGATGTTTTAGAAGAAACCAAGTTTCAGCCTGTTGAGGTCAGACATAGCTATGTGTGTTTGAAATTATAAGATTAACCTCTTCTATGACATGCAGATTAAAGAAAATAACTATTTATCAATAGACTAAAGTTACGATGTTCGGAAGAAACCAAGTTTCAACGTATAGAGGTCGGACATTGCTGTGAGTTTGAAATTATAAGATTAACCTCGTCTATAGCATGAGGATTGAAGAGAACAACTATTTATGATTAGCTTAAAGTTACGGTGTTCGGAAGAAACCAAGTTTCAACGTATAGAGGTCGGACATTGCTGTGAGTTTGAAATTATAAGATTAACCTCTTCTATGACATGCAGATTAAAGTATATAAATATTTATCAATAGACTAAAGTTACGATGTTTTAGAAGAAACCAAGTTTCAGCCTGTTGAGGTCAGACATAGCTATGTGTGTTTGAAATTATAAAATTAACCTCGTCTATAGCATGAGGATTGAAGAGAACGACTATTTATCAATAGACTAAAGTTACGATGTTCGGAAGAAACCAAGTTTCAACGTATAGAGGTCAGATATTGCTGTGAGTTTGAAATTATAAGATTAACCTCGTCTATAGCATGATAGCATGAGGATTGAAGAGAACAACTATTTATGATTAGCTTAAAGTTACGATGTTCGGAAGAAACCAAGTTTCAACGTATAGAGGTCAGACATACCTTAAAATCTTCGCGCTGCAAACTGTTACTCGGATGAATAAAATGCCTGTGTTCAAGCCTGAAACTCGAATGATAATATTCTGGTCGTACCTAAAAAAGAAGAAACATATATGAATGTAGTGTAGGGTACATCAGCTAGCCTAGCTATCTTTACAACTCAAAGTTCGAAAACATACCTTAAAAATGCACGTGCTGCAGACTGTTACTCGAATGAATCAAATGCGTACTTTCAAGCCTGTAACTCGAATGATAATATTCTAGTTGTACCTAAAAAGAAAAGAACAAACATATATGAATGTAGTGTAGGGTACATCAGTTAGCCTAGCTATCTTTACAACTCAAAGTTCGAAAACATACCTTAAAAATGCACGTGCTGCAGACTGTTACTCGGATGAATAAAATGCGTACTTTCAAGCCTGTAACTCGAATGATAATATTCTAGTTGTACCTAAAAAGAAAAGAACAAACATATATGAATGTAGATGTTTATTACCCAGCGTAGAAGTTGCTTTGCAAACAGTAACTAACAGTTCAGGCTTACCTTAAGTTGAGGGCTGAAGAATAATATTCACAGCGGACAGTACTTAGACGGGAGATGTGCACGTAATAGACATACACAAAGAACTGTGAGCGCTTCACGCAGACTGCAGCGAGTAAATATGCTCCTTGTTACCAAGCGGATATCAAGAATTGCAGACGTTTGCAGTACAGTTTGAAACGAAATGTTTATGCAACAAGAGCTCTCCTGAGGGTCTTACGCTGAGTTCTGCAGGCTGACGTATTTAAGCCGGGATCGAACCTGCTGTTGATGCCGAGGTGTTAGAATTTAAGAGTTCTGCAGCGGATCGAGCCTTGGAAAGTTAGCGCGCGATCCTCGACCTCTGGACTTAAACGGGAGGGTACTAAGCTACATCCGCGGTATTCCTTACCTGTAGGCACTTAAAGGTATTGAGCTAAAACCACATCTAGCTAGATCATGTAATTGCACGTTATGACGATCGCGCAGGTCCCTCGCCTAGCATTTGCTATTTTTTACGGCTTCCGACAGTAGGAGTTCGGACCCGCTATCTCCCGAAGTAGCGAGAATGATTGCGGGTACAAGAGTGGAGGGTGATTCATTTGTCGGATGGAGGCGATCCTACTGTTGCATATTACATTCTCAGGTAGTTTCGAGGGCGTGCAAAAAGCCAGCATTAAGTAAGGGCTGTTGATGGGGACGTTAAACCTTGTACAGACTCCTTCGAAAATGATTGTGAGTACAAGATGTTGATGGTGATTCATCTGCCGGATGGAGGCGATAAGCTGTGTGCAGGCTCTTTCGGCAGGAGTAGGCTATGTGCCGGCACCGGGTTTTACCCTCTCCCTACTGTAGTATATTACATTCTTAGGTAGTTTGGAGGGCGTGCAAAAAGCCAGCATTAAGTAAGGGCTGTTGATGGGGACGTTAAACCTTGTGCAGACTCCTTCGAAAATGATTGTGAGTACAAGATGTTGATGGTGATTCATCAGTCGGATGGAGGCGATAAGCCTTGTGCAGGCTCTTTCGGCAGGAGTAGGCTATGTGCCGGCACTGGGTTTTACCCTCTCCCTACTGTAGTATATTACATTCTTAGGTAGTTTCGAGGGCGTGCAAAAAGCCAGCATTGAGTAAGGGTTGTTGATGGGGGCGTTAAACCTTGTGCAGACTCCTTCGAAAATGATTGTGAGTACAAGACGTTGATGGTGATTCATCTGTCGGATGGAGGCAATAAGCTGTGTGCAGGCTGAGGGCGTGCAAAAAGCCAGCATTAAGTAAGGGCTGTTGATGGGGTCGTTAAACCTTGTGCAGACTCCTTCGAAAATGATTGTGAGTATAAGATGTTGATGGTGATTCATCTGTCGGATGGAGGCGATAAGCTGTGTGCAGGCTCTTTCGGCAGGAGTAGGCTATGTGCCGGCACCGGGTTTTACCCTCTCCCTACTGTAGTATATTACATTCTTGGGCAGTTTCGAGGGCGTGCAAAAAGCCAGCATTAAGTAAGGGCTGTTGATGGGGACGTTAAACCTTGTGCAGACTCCTTCGAAAATGATTGTGAGTACAAGATGTTGATGGTGATTCATCAGTCGGATGGAGGCGATAAGCCTTGTGCAGGCTCTTTCGGCAGGAGTAGGCTATGTGCCGGCAATGGGTTTTACCCTCTCCCTACTGTAGTATATTACATTCTTAGGTAGTTTCGAGGGCGTGCAAAAAGCCAGCATTAAGTAAAGGCTGTTGATGGGGACGTTAAACCTTGTGCAGACTCCTTCGAAAATGATTGTGAGTACAAGATGTTGATGGCGATTCATCTGTCGGACGGAGGCGATAAGCTGTGTGCAGGCTTCATCGGTAGGAGTAGGCTATGTGCCGGCACTGGGTTTTACCCTCTCCCTACTGTAGTATATTACATTCTTAGGTAGTTTCGAGGGCGTGCAAAAAGCCAGCATTGAGTAAGGGTTGTTGATGGGGGCGTTAAACCTTGTGCAGACCCCTTCGAAAATGATTGTGAGTACAAGACGTTGATGGTGATTCATCTGTCGGATGGAGGCAATAAGCTGTGTGCAGGCTGAGGGCGTGCAAAAAGCCAGCATTAAGTAAGGGCTGTTGATGGGGGCGTTAAACATTGTGCAGACTCCTTCGAAAATGATTGTGAGTATAAGATGTTGATGGTGATTCATCTGTCGGATGGAGGCGATAAGCTGTGTGCAGGCTTCTTCGTTAGGAGTAGGCTATGTGCCGACACTGGGTTTTACCCTCTCCCTACGGTAGTATATTACATTCTTAGGTATTTTCGAGGGCGTGCAAAAAGCCAGCATTAAGTAAGGGCTGTTGATGGGGGCGTTAAACCTTGTGCAGACTCCTTCAACAGGAGTAGTCTATATGCCGGCACCGTGCAGGCTCTTTCGATAAGGGTAGGCTATGTGCTGGCACTGTGTTTTAACCTCTCCGTACAATCATAATATTTTATGTTAGGAACTTACACGAGCTAAATGCTACACGGCTAAGAAAACGTTCCGTGAGTTACAAGTGGCGTATCAGCACGCAGTGTCCTCGTTCAAGGTTAGTACAGCCGGAAGCCGAGTGTACAATTTCAGTCGACGCATGCATTCCGCACTCGCTCTGACTGACTGCGCCGATACAACTTCAAAGACTGTGGAACAAAAAAGCAGTGGAACAAAAAATGTAACCCATAGCCTGCTACTAAAGCTTAGCACTGTAAATGTTTGGAGCTCCTGTTTTTACAGCTAGATGTGGTTCCTAACGTAACAGGGCCGGGATTAAAAATATATTTTACAGCCGAGTGCCCCTTCCTAACATGAGATTTTAAATCGCAAGAATCTGTATTACGGCCGGTTGCCCTTCCTGACGCTGAAAGACCAGGTTTTAGCCAGTTTCCCTTCCTGATGTAACAAGACTAGGGTTTATTTTTAGACTGCACTTGGCTAGAAACAGCTACACGAAATTATTATATAGAAAGAGAATTGCCGGCTCCTACAGCTTGGTTTAGTGTGCTTGCCTCTCACCCGGTAGTCCCGGGTTCGATTCTCTTAGGATTAAAAATATGTTTTACAGCCGAGTGCCCCTTCCTAACATGAGATTTTAAATCGCAACAATCTGTTTTACGGCTAGTTGCCCTTCCTAATGCTGAAAGACCAGGATTTAGCCAGTTACCCTTCCTGATGTAACAAGACTAGGATTTATTTTTAGACTGCACTTGGCTAGAAATAGTTACACGAAATTATTATATAGAAAGAGAATTACCGGCTCTTACGGTTTAGTTTAGTATGCTTACCTCTCACCCGGCAGTCTCGGGTTCGATTCTCTTGGGATTAAAAATATCTTTTACAGCCGAGTGCCCAATCCTGACGCAAGAGTTTAAATTGCAAGAATCTGTTTTACGGCCGGTTACCCTTCCTGACGCTGAAAGACCAGGATTTAGCCAGTTACCCTTCCTGATACAACAACTCTAGGATTTATTTTGACTGCACTTGACTAGAAATAGCCACACGAAATTATTATATAGAAAGAGAATTGCCGGCTCTTACGGTTTGGTTTAGTGTGCTTGCCTCTCACCCAGCAGTCTCGGGTTCGATTCTCTTAGAACGAAGGTGCACCCCAAACACATCATTCAATGTTCTGATCATATGTTGTATCGATTATATTCTTAATCACTTATTTTGTAATATAATCTTCAAGTATTCGATAAAGCTATGCCTTAACAGAGCAGGGACAAGGAGGTTATAACAATCGCTATCTTACGCAAGCCGTTCAGAACCGTAGTCTTGTTTTCTTTTAGAACAAAGGTATTCCTTGACATGTTCTTTTTAAATTGTCCGCCACAACGAAGAGTACGTCACGGTGCTCTCAGATTGTGGATGTAGAATTTACCGCCACCACATGTCAAAGAATAAAGATGCCAACACAAAGATGGCAGCACGGTGCTCTGTTCATTAAAGATGGCGGATGACAGCTAACGAAATTGCCCCGCATGAGGGCAGCACGGTGCTCTGTTCATTAAAGATGGCGGATGACAGCTAACGAAATTGCCTGCATGATAGTAGCATAGGGCTCTGTTGGTTAAAGATGGCGGGTGACAGCTGTCACAAAAGCATGTGGCTTTGTTTCCAAACAAGAGCACGTGGAATTTGCAGCCACCACAAAGAGGGCAGCACTGTACTCTGTTGCTTAAAGATGGCGGATGATGGCTCCCAAAAAAAGCGCGTGGGTTTGTTTCCAAACAAGAGCATGTAGAATTTGCCGCCACCGCATAGAGGGCAGCACGGTGCTCAAAGATGGCTGTTGTCACGTAGAATTGCCTGCCAGCACAGGTATCTAGCTAAAGAGGGCAGCACTGTGTTCTATAGATTAAAGATGGTGGATGACAGCTGCACGTGGATTTGTTTATCTCGCGCTAGTGAGGTTAAGTTGGTAGCACTAAGGTTTAGGCCCGCCAAGATGGCAGCACTGCCGATGACAGGTGACGAATTTGCAGCTACTGCGATAAAGAGGGCAGCACGGTGCTCTGTAGTTTAAAGATGGCGGATGACAGCTGCACGTGGCTTTGTTTATCTCGCGCTAGTGAGGTTAAGTTGGTAGCACTAAGGTTTAGGCCCACCAAGATGGCAGCACTGCCGATGACAGGTGACGAGTTTGCAGCTACTGTGATAAAGAGGGCAGCACGGTGCTCTGTAGTTTAAAGATGGCGGATGCCAGCTGTCAAAAAAGCACGTGACTGTCAAAAAGCACGTGGCTTTGTTTATCTCGCGCTTGTGAGGTTAAGTTGGTACTACTGAGGTTTAGGCCCGTCAAGATGGCAGCAGTGAGGTTCGCGATGCGTTGTTGTCTGTCGAAAAGCACGTGGCTGTCAAAAAACACGTGGATTTGTTTACCTCACGCTGGTTAGGTTAAGTTGGTACCACTGAGGTTTAGGCCCGTCAAGATGGCAGTACTGAGGTTAGCGGTGCGTTGTTGTCGATGACAGCTGTCAAAAAGCACGTGGCTTTGTTTACAAATTCAAATCTCGCGCCAAAATTCAAATTTCCCACCAAAAATCAAATTTCCCGCCAAAATTCAAATTTCCCGCGGGGGGAGGAGAAGGCCGCAGAACTGTCCAATTATACTACTAATGGTTTCTTCAAAGTACTAGTCTACAATATGGTCGAATTTTAAGTGTCTTTAAATGCCGACTGACTGTGTCGGGATTTGTTCTCGCAACCTTGTGCACATAAGGTGGACGCTTAACCATCTACTCCTCACATTAAAGCTGAAAACTGTAAACGCACTTTTTGGCAGCGACTCTGTGTGTGATAATATGGATTGCTATTTACTACATGTTCTATATAGGCGTTTGAATCTGTATTGAGGCTAGGATATCGTGGCCTTGGAAAATTAAGGGAAGTAAACACCTACCGGTAAGCTTCTTACATCCGTTCAAGAGAAAGGTCCTGAGGAAAATACATGATGCTGTTCTTAATGGTAAACGCTGCAGGCGATGTGGAAATGCGGAAGTTGAACAGGGAAATAGAGGCAGAGAAATATTTACTTAACACGTACCTTCTACCTTCCATTGCTATATATATTGTTACGTGGCCATGAGACTGTCAGACCTCTTGTAGCCCCTTTTGGTACTTCCTGGAAAGAATGAGTGAGTACGCTGGGAAGTTCCTGGCAGGCTCTGAGGGCACATGAAAGCCTCTGCTTCTGTTGTGCTTTTTGTCTGGTGACAGATTTTCTTGAAGGCGAAACTAGAACACTCGTATTCTAGCCGCACCCCGAAGATACTAACTAGAACTTCATCGCCAGGTATATAAAAGCAGGCTCGCTGCGAACATGTTGTGGTGGTGGTGGTGTCGGTGGCGGTTGTGAATGCAGAGTAGTCAGTTACGATCGTGGGCCATGAGTTCAGTGTGTGGAGTGGGCACGTGAGTTGTTTGTTCAAGTTATCGGTCTTGTCTAGAGTCGAGCCAAGTGTACATCAGCCACACAACGTAATAGCCAACGGACGTGGATTCGAACGTGTCTACAAAGAACTGTTGTGTGAAGTGACTGGTGTGTGAGAAGCGAAGATAAAGGTACGATCTCTCAGTCAAGATTAGGAATGATTACTTTTCCAAGTAAAGACTGCCACCCGGAGACCGGATGTGAGGATAAGGGACTTTTGCAAACAGACAGAAAATAGTGAACTGTAGTTATTCATTGCCGAGTATGATTCTTTAAGAACGTCTGACTTCAAAGCCGTAAAAATTGATTTTTTGTTCTTTGCTAATTTAACTCTAGTTTCATAATTTCCTGATTGTGAGTGTTTCCTATGTAGAAATAGTAGCTTTTATTAATTATTCAATTGGCATAATGATATCTGGAATGATTTTCGAGCAACAGGTAGTTTCAGACTGACATATCATCCTGTATACACAGAAACTCTGACACTTTCCTAGATGCAAAATAAATATTGAAATGGCTGTGATTTATAGAACACTAACCTTAGTGGCGCAGTCGTTCAGTCACCGTCCCTGTCCCCAAGAAGCTGGTTTCAATCCCAGCTGAAGTCGGTGGGATTTGAGTGTGCTTAATTTCGACAACTCTCTGGCATACCGGTCTGCAGTGTATGAAGCCACGGAATTAACCAGCAAGGACGCTGTTTGGAAGAGAGCTGCGTTTCCCGGTGGATTTAGCGTTGGCCGACGTAACGGCAATCCTGCCTCCACCAGCCAGTTCCTCCAGGACCTGGCAAAGAAACTGGAGGATGTTCACGCCGTTGTCCGGAAGAGATCGAGGAAAGAAAGAGACCGAATGAAGGCACAGTAAGACCAAAGAATAGACGCTACAAGATATCATGAGAACGACCTAGTGTGGCTGGATAATACCTTAAGGAAGAGAGGTTGTCTCTCAAGCTCCAGAAGGCGTGGGGGGCTCTTGTCATGATTTGAAGAGAATAAATGACGTAATCTACTGCTTACAGCCGGGCCCAAATGTCAGATGAAGGTGGTGCATCTGGACCGATTGGCGCCTTACCGAGGAACAGCTGAAGAAGATAACTGATTGAGACGATCATCTCTCAAAGTGGACACAGTTACGTACTCATGCGACTCTCGTGGTCGGTGCGACGTAAAGCAAAATTGTAAACAAAATTGTAAACTTTACGTCGCACCGACACAGATAGGTCTTATGGCGACGATGATACATGAAAGGCCTAGGAGTGGGAAGGAAGAGACTGTGGCCAGTAGAGGATCTAGAAGAAAGCTGGACCAGAGTTTCGATAGAAGAATTCTGGACCAGCGGCAGCCACTGCGCATGCCCCCGTGCGCTTCACTCCCTGAAGGGGCCTCTCACTTGCCAAGGCGTGTGTGGAATGTTAACTACACATACTGCAAGGTCTTAATGTGAGAGGTAATTAATTCTTGAAAGGTGTGGGGGGGGGGCAAGGTGCTGTGACTGGATTTTGCTGGAGTAGCTTTCACTGCCTAAGGGGGTCAACCACATGTAGAATGAGGACAACACACTCAGAGGTCTTTATGTAAGAGGTAATTAATTTTCTTGAAAGGTTACTCTTGTGTCCAAGGTACAGTAACTATGTGGCAACTGGATTTGCTTTAATAGGTCACTTGCTGGTGAAAGCTGAACAGGATGTTAGTTTATGTAAAAAAAAAATGATCCCTCACTCCTCTCTTACTAGAGGGGTGAGGGGAAACACTAAGGAGTGCTACAGTGCAGCTGTTACTAGGCAAGATCTGCTTTCTAACTTGTTGAAGGTTATCTGTGTCATGAACAGGATGTTTTTTGTAGGTTGTAATTTTGAGTGAAGGTGAACTAGTGACAAGTCCAGCCTACTGGTGAGGAGTGAAGGTGGTGGCAGGGAGTATTTAAGGAGCAGAGCACAACATGAAAACTATCATCTAGTGGGAAGAGTTCTCTACTACTACTACTACTTTTCTTTCCTCTTCAGTAAGTGTAAGTTTATTTAGTTTGTTAATTTTAAAAAGATATAGCAGTTTCAACAAAATGGATATGTTAATGAAATTAAACAAAATTGCCAAGGCACCACAATTTCATAATAGAAAGTTAAGTGAGTTGCAACTTAACCATCCATTTAAGGTTAAAGCGCTGAGAGCGGTAGAAACAAGATTTGGGAAGAAAATAATCGTTGATATAGAAGGGGAAGATGAGGAGACTGTGAGTGTTTTCCTGCCGGCGCAATTCTCAAAACTTACAGCAGAAGAAATAGAAGAAATAAATTCTTTAAAAAACAACTTGAAAATGATGTACAGAGGCATGGAGAGGGGCTACCATCAAGTGTGCTTCCTACAGTAGAATGTCATCAGTTACGACATCTATTTTAACTAAGTAAGTATGCAGAGAGTATTTTCGTTCTTAATGTAAATTTTTTTTTCGCCGTATTCGCATAATTGTTAATTGAAAATAGTATGTGGTGTTGTCTTTTCAGGTCCGAGGTGGTAATATGATGAAGTGGAAGAAAGTTGAGATTAAACCAGGAACTGAACATCAAGCATATCCAAGCATACAGAGTCGTCGTCTTCAAGTACATCGAGAGGAGGATGTGGTCGCTACTTCACAGCCTGTTGAAGATGAAGCGGGACAACTGAGCGCACAACAAGAACAAGAAGTGAGTGCTAATTGTATTGAACTATGGAACAGAGGGGGTTCTCTTTTCAGTTATACAGTATATGTGACGAACCTGAGTAAAGCTTACGAAAGCCAGCAGGAAGTGACAGCTGCTGTAGTGCGATTTCTTTTGAGTGAACTTTCAAGTAATGAACATTTTCTTTTATTTCTTGGCTATAATACATTCGAAGAAATTTATAAAATTGAATTTTCCTTTTCGTCACAAAATTCAAATAACATTTCCTATTACCGTAATACATTGCTAGGGAAGCTTCAGGAGGAGTTTCCTAGCGAAGCTGTACACTGTTCACGCGATGCAGAAGGTAGTGACCTAGCTCGATGGTTATACTGTGTAATGACGGATTGTACATTCTTGATAAGTCGTTGCTACAGCAACTGCTGGACTTGTCTTGAGATTGCTGAAAAATTTAGCACCAAATCGTAATTTTTTTTTTTGTAGTCATGGAGTATCCTTCGAGCAGCAAACGTAGGAAACTAGACATTAATTTACAGACAGATGAAGATGCGGGTAGAATGCAAACTCATTTCGATAGAGCGTTTGAACGCATTCGCGCGTTTATGAGGGAGGTAAATGGATCAATACTAATTTCATATCGGTTCGAACCTAGCGACGAGCGAGAAGAAGCTCAGTTCAAGCTGATTGAAAATCTTAACGAGCTAGAGGAAATGCGTAATCAGATGTTAGAAATTTATTTTCACGCTCGCGCTGTTAATGGAGTAACTTTTCAGATAGAAGATTTGTCTGCTTTCCAGTGTAAACAAATCGAGGAAGCTTTTCGGCGCAGAGTGTACACACTAGCGGTGGTAAACGTTAACAATGATTTCTTACTCCCCGAAGAGTTCCTAGATAAATCTTACGTGTGGTTTAATAAATACGTGAAGGAAGCACTCAAGACACAAGCATTAAAAGTAAATACCGTTCTCTGCACACAACATGTCCGTCACGAGAAAATCGATAACAATTATTTTCATACAAGGAACGCTGAAATTACTGACGGTACTAATTTAAGAGAATGGTACAACGAACATGTAACGAGACCGATTCTGAAAAAATTATCAGAGTTCGAGGCTCGTGATTCGGGATGGTCTCTGCTACGAATTCGCGAATTGCGGATAAACTTTAATAAAAATGTAGGTTTTCACGTGGGCAAGTCGCCAACTAGTCTAACGTTGCCTACAGCAATTCGAAACAAGAAAGCAGTTATTAATCTGCGGAACACACGAGATGCTTGCTTTGCGTGGAGTGTAGTTGCTGGCTTAGTTCCAGCTAAACATCATGTAGATCGCATTTCTTCTTATCCACATTATAATGCAATTTTAAATTTAAAAGACATACCAATCCCGATGGAAATGAGATACATGAGAAAATTTGAAGATCAAAACGAAATCTCCGTGAATGTATTCGGAGCGCAGTATGACGAGAACAACTGGGTGTGCATAGGACGGAATGATGACAAAAAAGAGTTTACTCTTGTACCTTTGTACATTTCACATAAAACGTGTGAAAAGATCGTAGATCTTCTAATGCTTCAGATTGGCGACAGTGAGAAGTATCACTTTTGTTTGATTAAGAATCTTCCACGTCTTGTGCGCTCATCTCTTACGAAGAACCATAATAGAATTTATATTTGCAGACGGTGTTTGTCTTACTTTTCTAATAAGGAAAAATTAGCTTTGCATACTAATAACTGTATACAATTTCCGGTGGGCAAAAGTATAATGCCTTCGGATAGCGAACGGCTAGTGTACTTTACCGAGTATAAGGTTAAAGAGCCAGTGCCTTTTATTGTGTATGCTGACACAGAATGCATACTGAAACCTGTGTCTACTTGTTTTCCAAGTGATGTCACCTCACATTCAACTCCAATTCACGAACATGTGCCATACAGCGTAGCATATTATTTACACTGTAGTTTTGACAGAGATTTGTGCTCTTTCAAACTCTATCGAGGTAGTGATTGTGTAAAATGGTTCGTAGATGAGATGTATAACTTGGTGGACACGCTTGCGCCCTATTATTTTGATACGAAACCAATGTTAGCATTAACTGTTGAGCAAGAAAATGAATTTCTTTCGTCTACATTATGTCACATATGTGAGAAGGAAATTGCAGATAATGAAATTAAAGTTCGCGATCATTGTCATTTAACGGGTGTTTACAGGGGATCAGCACATCAATTGTGTAACTTACAGTATCGTAAAATTTCTATCTTGCCGGTAGCATT
The DNA here is from genome assembly GCF_040414725.1 of Anabrus simplex. NCBI lineage: Eukaryota > Metazoa > Arthropoda > Insecta > Orthoptera > Tettigoniidae > Anabrus > Anabrus simplex. The sequence goes on along the minus strand of NC_090266.1, from coordinate 1,195,728,913 downwards.
CCATAATTTGACAGCCTATGATGGTCATTTCATAATTAGAGAACTGCATAGGAAGGGAGGGGATGTTGTGACAAATCTCAGAACGAACATTAAACTATTAGCAGTGAACATGGAACGATACAAAGGATTTTCAAACTTTATACGTTATAACCAAAGACAGTGTGTTGAACTAAGATTTATAGACACTTACAACTTTATTCCTTTTTCGCTGGACAAAATGTCGCTATTACTTAGTGACGAGTCAAAGCTTGTAACGAGACGGTATTTCACCGATGATTTACAGTTTAAACTCGCTTCTCGGAAAGGGATATTTCCATACGAATATGTTACTAGTATGGAGGTGTTAGACGACACTAGTTTACCGTCAAGGAGTTCATTCTTTAGCTCTTTAAAGGGTGAAACTGTTTCGGAAGAAAACTACGCGTTTGCTCAGCTTATTTGGAATAAGTTTAACTGTAAATCGTTGGGTGAATATTCTGATCTTTACTTGAAAATCGATACTTTACTCTTGGCCGATGTATTTGAAAACTTTAGATTGAGTGGAAAAGAGACATATGGTATTGATGCCGCTCATTTCTACACGGTACCGTCTATGGCATGGAGTGCTATGAAGAAAATAACAGCTGTCCAGCTAGAATTACTTCAGGATATCGACATGCTGCAGTTTTTCGAACGTTCCATACGCGGTGGTAATGTGCAATGCGTTACGCGGCATGCAGTAGCAAATAACAAGTACATGTTAACATACGATGAGTCCAAACCGGAATCATACATAATGTACTTTGACGTGAACAATTTGTATGGATTCGCTATGCAACAGTTTCTTCCAACGGGCGGCTTTCAATGGGTCGAAAACGTTGAGAATTTAGACATTATGAATGTAGGAGATGAAGCAGATGTTGGGTTTATGGTAGAAGTTGATTTAATCTACCCGCTAGAACTTCATGATAAACATGCCGATTATCCATTGTGTCCTGAAAAATCTACGAAACTAATGAGCACTCTTTACAACAAGGAACGGTATGTTCTTCATTATAGGCTATTAAAACAGTGTGTAGAGTTAGGTATGAAAGTAGCTCACATTTACAGAGCGATTCAGTTTAATCAGAGCGCATGGTTAAAATGCTACATTGATTTGAACACAGAGAAACGAAAGTTAGCAAAAAATGAGTTCGAGAAAAGTTTCTATAAATTAATGAATAACGCAATTTTTGGTCGTTCATTAATGAACGTAAGGAAGCTGCGCGACGTCAGATGGGTCACACAGTGGAAGGGACGTTATGGTGCTGGTACGTTGATCTCAAGAGCAAACTTCAAACGTCGTATTATAGTAGACGAACAGTGTATGGTTATCGAAATGAAGAAACTTCAAATTCATCACAATCAACCGGTTTACCTCGGTGCTACAATTTTAGATTTGTCAAAAATGAAAATGAACGATTTTCACTACAACGTTATTTTGAGAAACACAGAATCAAACTCACAACTACTCTACACTGACACCGACAGTTTAATATACAATTTTTCATTTGATATCTATGAGTTTATGAAGGAAAATTCAGTTTTGTTTGATACAGGAAATTATGATGAAAATAATCCTTTCCAAATTGAAAGAAAAAATTCAGGTGAAATAGGTTTGATGAAGGATGAAAACGGTGGAAGTATTGTTGAAGAATTTGTAGGTTTGAGACCAAAGATGTATGCTATTAAGTTGTGTGAAAAAGAGAAACCTACATGTAAAGCTAAGGGTGTCAAAAAAAATGTTGTCGATCACCTTACAATTGATCAGTATAGACGTTGTCTGTATGAAGGTGAACAAGTGACCAAACTACAAGTGTGCATTACTTCCAATTCTCATTCTGTGTTCACGGTTCGTCAATACAAACTAGCACTCACAGCTAATGATGACAAAAGGTACATCACAGATAACAAAATTAATACATTACCATTTGGACATTACAGTCTTGCAGAGAAAAGAAGTATAACTAATGTATAGCTATCTTGCAAAGTAGGTTTGCTTTTTTTGTGAACACCTCCTCTACTTTGTCATCAGTTTACCCCCACTGTATGTAAAATAATGTAATTTTCTCTGAAGGTGAATATTAAGTAATAAGAGGAGAAGCTCCTATGATTACTTTAATCATTTTTATTTTAGAGAAACTTTTGTTTCATTCCGTAATTAATTAAAGAAAAAAAAATGTAATCTTATAGAATTTCAAACTAGATAAACATTTCACTCGCTGTTTCTTTTATTCAATGTATTGTACTGTATTTATACTTTTAAAGTACATTGCATACTATAATTATTTAATTATGAAAAAAAAAAGGAATCTTATAGAATTACACTCGCTGTTTAAGTACATTGTATACTATTGTACTAACTAGTATTGAACTGTAAGTTAATTTTCTATCATTTATATATTAAAGTGCATTGTAAACCTTTATTTAATCTTTTTTCTTTTTCGAAAAAAATAAAAAACTCTACACTAGATGATCAAAAAGTTGATTTTCTTTCAAACTATCCTGCGCAGCCTCTCCTTTTATTCCTTGTACTCTTAACTAAAGTAGGAGTAGGAGAATGAAAAAAAAGAGAACATATTTCTTTTTTACAATCAAGTTTATTGAATAGGAAACTACAGAGGTTTTTCAAAATATAAACTTCTGATTGAATTTGTAACTGCAACCACGAGGAGAGATCTGCAGAGACTGAATCTTCGACCGCTACCAGAGGAGAGTCCTGCAGAGGGGAAAAAAAGAAAGAAAAATTAGTTGATAGCAGCATAAAACAGAAAAAGCAAGCAAGAAAGAAAAAAAAGGAAACTATTTTTTTTCTTTACCTTAATAATTGATGAAATAGTATCTAATATCAAGCTCAGACGTTGTTGTTGTTGTTGTTGTTGTTGTTGATCCCACTATGAGGAGACACCTGCAGAGGAGAAAACATAAATAAATTAGTTAGAAGCAGAATAAAACCGAAAAAACAAGCAAGGAAAAAGGATGGTATTATATCTTTTTTTTTTTCACCTTAATAATTGATGTATTAGTAGCCGATATCAAGCTCGCACGATGTCGTTGTTGTTAGCTCCTGAATCCTGACAAGCCTGGTGTAAGTTCGCCTTCAGATGATCTGGTAGATACTGCCAGAGCGCACTTAACTGATGTTGTTCGTAAATAGATAATATGTTTTCAGGGAAGAAAGTCCACTCAAATTTATTGAATCTGCTCACACCTTCTTTCTTAAATTTGTTTATCACTGAACACACTATTCTCATCACACCATCTGACGATTTTAGCCAACTATGAACTGCGTGAACGTTGAACATAGCACAGCTGCCTGAATGTCTTGCAACATGTGGTAAATGGCGCGGGCACTCAACAGGGAAACACTCGTTACGCATTGTTCTTAAATCAGGTACACCTTCTATAGTGTTCAAGTCAATTATGCATGTACGAGGATACTCTTGCAGTGCTAATAGACGTAACTCATTAACACAGTTGCACACAACCAGATATTGGTATTGTTGTTCACTGAGAAGATTGAAAAACGACGTAAGCGTGAAATCTAAATTAGGTACACTCATACCTAATAGAGCAGTAGATAACACATTTGTAGACGAATCTATATTACAACAGGCTATCTCGTAACCTCCAGTAGGTAACCTCTGAATGTCAACTATCACTCCTCTGGGTTTTGCACTCATGGTGTGCTTGATATCGAAGAACTGAAGCAGAGAATCTTCACTCTCTCGTTTATATACACTATTAGAAAAAAAAAAGGAAGAAAAACTCGCGCAAGATTATTGGAAGAAAAATACTTCATTCGTTAGTGGTTTATAATTTATTATGCGATCGTGAATAATAATGCAATGCAGAGTAGTGTTGGCTGGAATAGGTTCGTTTGTTTCAATTTCAACGCGAACATCTACAGAGGAAGATTTTATCGATTCAACCTGTTCCATGCAATTAACAACAACAATAGGACAATGCGAGTGAAATTCACTTCGTGATATGTTCGGTTCGGAACGATTATCATCAAGCTGATAGTACGCATTACGAAACTTGATGAACATATCATACAATTCACTGTAGTCGCCATTGTTAAAATTAGCTACAGCCTTTTCATAGGGATAAAAGTTTGAATTTAAGAATACACCAACGGATCGAATATTACAGTGATCGAACAGAGAAGAAGAAACATTAATTTTCTTACGATCGGTTTGGAAAGCAAGCATAAAAACTCTCGGTTTTTCTATTTGTGACGTAGTCATAACAGTCCAATTAATTTTCGTTGAATTTGGAATAGTAGGTAACTCGTGATAACTCCACGATCGAAATGCTACAGGAATAGAAGGATTTTTTTGGATTAACTTTATGCGTTTAACTTCTTCCTCGTCGGACAGTATTAGAGTTGGTAGCTTTATATACATTTTTCGTACTTTGACTTTAGCTGTATCTTCCGCGTTGGCTGAAAACAGTGCACATTTGTCATCTCTAGAACGAATAAAGATAAATTAAAGTTTACAGTTTATGAATGGTTTCCTGTAGTCTTCAAATAATCCGCAAAGAAGACTCAGTGGGATAATTGCATGGAACAGCTTTGTAGTCGCGTGGATAATATTAGCTTCGTTTGGTGGTGTAGAAATTGATGGAAAATAGCCAGCATTTTGCAGCGCTAACATTTCATTTTTAGAATAAGAGGCGAAAGTTTTTATAGCACTAGTCGTGCCTACACGTCGTGTTCTTTCAATCTCTTTCCCATTCAATTCAATACGCATTTCATCGAAGAGATTTGCTGCAAAGTTTTGATCGGGAACGGCTGTAGCTGAAGGTGTATTATCTGCGCTTGATCTAACTATTTCACCTTCGATGTGAACATCAGCTTCAGAGGGTAAAAATATATGTTCTTGGTTGTGTACAGGAACTCGAATTTCATCGTTGTTTTCATATTTCGTGCCAGCATATGGATGATAGCTCCTTACTTCCCGCCTAGCAACTCTGTTGTCAAATATAACTTTGTCCGTTACGTTGAACATATTTCTCCTTGATGTTAGCGTGATTGTACACAAAAAGAGACTAAAGTAGTTTTTCGTAGAGAATTAGAATTTATATGCTTTATCCTAGGGGGGCAGTCGGTAGCATTGTAAAGTGATTTCACACAAAAAGAGAGTAATGTTACCTTGATTACGCACACGAAAAGAGAGTAAAGTAGTTTCTGTAGGAGAAATAGAACTTATAGTAGTCGGTAGCCTAGCGATTGTAAAAAGTCTTTATTGTTTGAGGTTAATTTTTTCTTGTCGCGTACACGATGAGATTGTTTTTTTAGCTTTACTCTATATTTTACTACTCTAGCTGCTGCCTCTTTTAATCCTCGGTTTTTTGACTGGTTGTTGTAAATTACTACCATGATGTTGATGATCAACTGTTCCTTACTCGAATGATAGTACATAAGTGTACGCTTTATGTTATATATGATTACTGTATTTTTACTGGACGAATAATTAACTCTACTGTTACATCCTCATTTTGTAAGTCGATTGGGTTTTCGAACTGATCTTCGAGTACGACAGATATATGTTGAATAACACTAGTGTTTACCGGTAAGAAGCTTATAGTTGACGGTTGAACTACGATAGGATAGCCTGCTGGAACAAGCGGTTTAAAATTGTATAACGAATGTGTTTGTTTACCGTTGAGGTAGGAACCGGAACCTAACACGAGATTACAACATACACGAATCGAGTTCACGTTATTAATTTTAATAATCTCTCCTGAAATATGTAATTTATTAGCATCATATTTTCGGCGTGAAAATCCTAACAAATCAGCAATTGAATCGGAAACATCAAAGTCTACGTCTAGGTTGGAGGACATTTTACAGCGAAGATAGGTCTTTTCGTAAGTAATAGTAATAAGTTTACTATCTCCATCTAGAGGGTCATTCTCCTCTTCGAGAATAGGAAAGTTGTTAATTATTGCTTCTTGAACTAGAGCTCCTATTTCCGAAAAAGTGTAACTACCTTCCGGTAATGTGAGTACAGTTGTTTTGTCTCCCTTCATTTTAATACCAATCTGGTTATTTGTGCTATTAACGATTACGTTACCTATTTCATTCAGCTGTGATTCATGGTTAGCATATTTCTCATATACATTTAACAGATAACCTAAGCTAGTGCCAACACTGTTCGGTACATTGAAATCAATGTCAAACGGAGAATGCATAGTAGGTTTGTTGTTAATAGTCGAGATAAAAAAAACTAAGTTTTGGAGTGTACTCCCGCAGAAATAGTTTCACATTTTTAATAGTTAGCAAACTTTCTATTTTTGCAACAAGATCTTCGAATTCATAAATGCCTTCTGCTACACTCAAAAGAATTTTTTTACCATTCAAATATATAGCAAACTTATTATTTTTACTAGTGACATTACGAATACTATTAGATGTAAATAGTGCGGCAAGACCTATTTCATAGAAAGAAGCTCTATTCAAATAAATCGGAGTTTCTAATACTACATCAATCTTCGAGCCTCTACCCTCGAGTGTAATCCGTCTTTCATACGGCATCGTGCACACTGAACACAAATACTAAGGTCTTGCTTTATTTATACAGTATAAAAATAGTAAACACAGATGACCACAAATTGATGAATTAAAAGTTTGATAAGAATGAAAATTATATCGAATGTAACAGTTTCTTAAATATTCTAATACCTCTTTAGGGGGACGTAAATTACCAAAACTATCGAAGTAGTAGACATACGCACCTCGTTTACTGAACGCAACCCAGTGCGAACCAGGTTTACTTATCGGATCTAAATTCAAAATACAACTCTCATTTTTACGAGAAATTTTCGGTAACGTATCTCGCATAAACACACCTCTGAAGTAGGGAATTTTTAAACGATATGCATAACGATACAGATCTATGTTAGTTAATGCTCTATTCGGCAGACCTTCCATTATCTTTTGTATGCTGGAGGATTTAAGTAAATGCCCTTTCCTTTGTTTCGAGTAGAAAGCCCTTTCCCACGCATCGCTTCTAGCATTCGATTGTGGCGCTTCATTTCTTTTAATTCTTCCTGTGCAGCTTTCGCCTTGTTTACAGCCGATGCTATGCCCGCAGCTCCACTTGCTAGACCGCCCAAGCCCGACAAGGCTGCAAATATCGGAAGGAGTGGAAGAAAACCACCTTTCTTTTTTTTTTACAGCATGTTGTCTTTTTTTTGTTTTACTCGTTCTCTTCGATGTTTTGATTTTCTTCTTCGTCTACCACCACCTACTTTAGTTTTCGCTTTCATAATACCCGTAACTGCTAGTGCAGCTGCTCTTTCTCCTAATGATGCGTCCTGAGAGTTTACACGAGACCAAGCCTTAGAGGCTAAGATTTCATCTGCTTCTTTCCTTCTGTTCTGGTCTTTGTATGTAGCGTAAGCGATATCGTGTTCTTTACATGCCTTATCTAATAGATTTATTCCTTGATCACCACGCTTAAGTCGTTTTTCTAACTTTGTCCCAGGTCCACAGAATTCATAACCTGGTATGTGCAATTCTACTGGTAAATTATCTATAGCTTTATTAAGAACTTTGCCTATTATTCCTCCTTTCCCTACTCGTTTACATGGAGCTGCTACAACGTTGCGTCTTCGACGCAGCATACTCAAATAAGAGCTCCTGCTATCAAGTGTGTTGTTATATACGAATTACATTTTTACACGATGTGCAACTGTTGAATACTAAAAATGTATGTAAGTTTATTTTTTTTTCTTTTTTTTTTCTGAAAGGTAGAAAGATATATATATAAGAGAGATATTTTTCTGCTCTCCTCATTTTACAGCGACATGGCGTACATTCCTCGTCCGTTAAATTTAAAATCTGAGGTAGATCGGATAAGGACTTTCGCTAGATGGCGTGTACCGTGGATAGACCCCTTAAGTTTAGCTAAAGCTGGATTTTACTTCACGGGATACCTAGACGCAGTTAAATGTATTTTTTGCGGAATCGAATTATTTTCGTGGGATAAAGATGATGATCCGTTAACAGAACATAGAAAATGGTCGCCTTCTTGTCGGTATATGAGAGGTTGTGAAGTTGGCAACATAGTATTAGATCACTATAACAGGACAGCTCTTCCAGCACTTCTTAATACTACGTGTAGTGTGATGCACGAACCATTTTGGAACTAGATAAGTAAAACAGAAGGTAAAAAAAAGTTCGTGTTTATTTAGTAATCAACAATAACTTTGAGAAAAAAGAAATCCACTGTGCACTCGATCGTTGAAAATTATCATCATCAAAAGAAAGTGATGGTGAAGACAATAAAACAATCGATATCTTTACCTGTTGCAAATCTGAACGACACAAAACGTTCAGTAGGAAAGAAAAATAAACATAGTAAACTGTTGCCGGACACAATACGCTGTCTCATATGCGGACCATCGAATGCAGGGAAGACTAATGTAATGATTAATTTGTTATTGCAACCGAACGGGTTACGTTTTGAGAATGTGTATGTTTACTCAAAATCATTGTCGCAGAAGAAATATATTGAGCTAGAGAAGCTTTTAAAATCTATTAAAGAAATAAAATGCGAGTTTTACTCTGATCGTGAGCAAGTAATACCGCCAGAAAAAGCTCAAAGAAATTCCGTGTTTATTTTTGACGATGTAGCAAGCGACAAACAGCAGCACATGAAAGACTACTTTAGTAGAGGTCGACACCATATCGTGGATGTTTTTTACTTATGTCAGACCTATTCCTGCATTCCCAAACAACTTATTAGAGACAACGCTAATTTCATTATTCTGTTTAAACAAGATGCAAGAAATCTTCGGCATGTCTACGACGATCACGTGAACACCGATATGAGTTACAACCAGTTCACTGATTTATGTTATCGTTGTTGGTCACAGTCGAAATTCAGCTTTCTTGTTATCGATAAGGATAGCGAAATAAGCAAAGGTCGATATCGAAATGGATTCGATATATTTTATGTGATATAAATACGAGAGTGTATACATTAACGAACTCATTTTCGAATTGTTGAGTAGAGAAAGAACATCACGATGGCATCAAACAACAGAACCAGTAACGTGTATGTAACGCGACCATCATCACGTCATGATATTGCTACTAAATCATATGTAGATGAAAAAATGATGGTTAATACAAATTACGTAACATCAACATCTGACGGAAACTTAAGTATTCATGGTAAACGTTTAAAGAACGTCGGCAATCCTATAAACATGGAGGATGCTTGTAATAAAAATTATGTGTTAAAAACCGTTAAGGACAGTATTAATAAAGAAGAAATACAACGTGACATTTTAGATCTTAAAAATGAAATACATGACATATGTGAACTAGAAGAGGATGCAGTTGATTTTAAGAACAAAAGGCTGAAAGGAATAGCTCCAGCGATGAATGGAAACGAAGCAGTTTCGCTTGACACAATGCGTACGCACACTAACCATGTGCAGAGAAATTTAGAGAAACGAGTTAACGACGTTTCTGCACGCATAGAATATGTTGATTCTCTTTTACGTGATATTGTGGATGATCACCTTCCTGTAACTGACAATATCCTCAACATGAACAACAAGAGAATATCGGGTGTGGCAGATCCTGAAGAGGAACAAGATGCAATTTCGCTTTTATTTTTAGAAAAGCATACAAAAGGTAGACTACTACAAGTGAATGACGATGGATCGATAGATATGCAAAATAAACGAGTAACAAACATCGGCAAACCTATTCATTCGACGGATGCGATTAATAAAGCATACCTGGAAAAACATTCAGCAGCGCGTGAAGAACTCGAAAAACTGAAGAATGAAATAAGCAATCAACAGAAACTAAACGTTGATGGGGGTGGTACTTTGAGTATGGAAAATAAGCGAATTACTAACGTACATAATCCGTTAAATGAGAAAGATGTTGCAAATAAAGTCTTTGTAGAACAGTATGCAGCTGCACGGAGAGAAGTTGACGAGTTAAAACTTGTCGTATCTAAACTTCAGAAAAATTCTCTGCCAGTAGAATCTAACGGAGAATTAAATATGAAGAACAAACGAATTACAAATGTTGATTCACCTATCCACGAGCAAGATGTTGTTAACAAACAGTATTTAGAAACGTTTGCAACTGCAAAAGAAGAGTTTGAAGTGATGAAAAAGGAACTGCACAAAAAACCAAGAAAAGCTCTTTTTCAAATTAACAGTCTACCGTCAAATCAGTCACCAATATATATGCTACAAAACTGTCGTCTTATGTATAAGCTTCCCTACACGGGTACACTTACACCGTTAACAAGTACACGTGGTTCTCTGGTATATGCGATGATTAATCACGTGAACAATCCAATCGAATTAGAAGTAGGTACACCAATTGCTGTAAAGGAAGGTGATGAAATTCAATTCCGCCTAAAAGACCCAGAACAATGGAATACTAACGATCTTCCGCTCCATATACTCTTTGAATATACTATATATGAGTAAAACAATAGACGTTACGCTTCAGTTTAAAAAATGCAGGCGAACATAGTGGAAAAAAGACGTGTAAAGGATAGACTAGCAAAATTAAGAAAAGATGTAAAAAAAAAAATATAACTCTCTTAAAGCAGATATGGTTTTAAACCAACTAAAGTTAGAAGAAACATTTAAACCAATAACTGCACCATTAAATAAACTACAGCAGCTTACAGTTAACTCGAATGGATTAGTTGCAAAGAAAAATCGAAAATTAAATAGTTATATAAGTGATGAGGCAGAAGAAGAATCGGAAGAAGAAGAAGAAGAAGAAGAAGAAACTCTGGACAGAAAGGTTACAACTCTCCTGCAAAATTATCTTAACCCACAATTGAGACACAAAGTTGATAGAATATTCGGGGTTCGAGTAGTTCATGGAGAACACTATTTAGGGAGAAAAAAAGTACTGTTTCGCGATAACAATCTTATAATTGACAATTTTAACTATCCTTTAACTGAAGGTCTCCTTGAATTAATATTTCAGAAAGATCCGGACGCACAGTTGTATGATGATAAGGATCTGTCAGCTTACAGTCATATATTAAATTACACTAACGTGCACAGGAAACAGTATGACGCAGGCAAGCCAATGAGAGGCACGAAATCGCTCAAATTTCAAAAAATTATCAAGCCATTAGTAGAAGATGCAAAAGTGAAAAAAGGAAGGAGCACACCAAAATTTGTAAGTGTACACAAATACAAACGTACAGGAAGAGGATCAAAAGTAGCCAAGTGGAAAAATGAACAAAGAAAGAAGATCGAATTAGTTCACTGGAATGATCCAAACAGTCTAGTGGAGAGATTGAAAAAGTTAATAGCATCTAGAAGTGCTGGTCATTCGTCACACGAAAACGAAATCTTGTCAATCGAAGAAGAACTTCGAAAGTCGAGGTACATCGAATAAATGAACACTGCGCGGTGGGACGAACTTCCGTTCGCAAATATATTTAAAGCGGTTAGATTCTCAAAGGATATTTCAGTAATCTATGAAATTGGATGTGAAGACAGAAGAAGCAACTGGCAACAACTGGCTATAGATCGACTGCGATTCAAGAAACGAATAGACGACACAGAACGAATTCTTTTACCTATACTTTATGAACAATATCAGAGAAGAAATAGCGAAAGAACTCCACGCTCCAGTGCGAAAGAATTTTGAAAGACGGAGCGTTATTAGCCGGGGGAGAGATGATTTACATCAAGCGGATCTTGTTGATATGTCTCTGTTTTCGAAAGTTAATAGTGGATATAAATACATGTTAACTGTTATTGATGTTTATTCAAAGTATGCCTGGGCAGTTCCACTTAAAACAAAAACAGGAAACGAAGTAGTGGAGAATATGGAACGCATCTATTCAAAATGTAAACGCTATCCAAAACATCTGCAAACTGACAGGGGAAAAGAATTTTATAATAAGATTTTTCAACAGTGGATTACAATAAGAAAAATTAAGCACTATTCGACAGGGAGCAGCTTGAAGGCAAGCGTAGTTGAACGCTTCAATCGAACACTGAAGCAGTGGATGTGGAGGAAATTCTCGGCGTGCGGATCATACCACTGGCTTCGCATGCTACCAAAACTATTAGATGAATATAATAATCGAAAACATCGTACGATTGGTATGAAACCTATAGACGTCACAAACAATCTACAACAACTTGCTACTGTGTACAAATTACGGGAAATGAAGAAAAAGAAGTCACCTTATCCACCAAAATTTAAAGTAGGTGACACAGTACGAATAAGTAAAATTAAGCGATATTTTACAAAGGGCTATACTCCTAATTGGAGTAATGAATTATTTACTGTAAGAAAAGTAAAAGAAACATCACCGAGAACTTACTTGCTTCACGACTATCAAAATAAACCAATATTTGGTGCGTTCTATGAACAAGAACTGCAGAAGACAAAACATCCTAAAATATACCTCATTGATAAAATTTTAAAAAGAAAGAACGACAAAGTTTTCGTATCGTGGCTAGGATTCGACACCACGCATAATTCATGGATTCCGAAGGAATATGTATTCTAAAAAAAAATCAATAGTAAGTACGCTAGTATAATATATTTTTAATTTTTTACTCTAATGTCTGATAGATTTACCATCTTATAGTGTCCTCTCTCTATTGTTGCAGACTTCCCTTGCCCAAGAAACTGTGCTGTTTGTTTTGTTGATGACAACGTTGGACATTACCTCAAGCAAGAAGATATTTCCACCTCAACTCTGCATAATTAATTCGAAACATTTGTGTAACATGTATCTTAATAAAATATAATAAACAAAATTTAACTAAAGATAACCTCTTGTAATTTTTTTAATATTAAATTCCAACCTTTTTCCTACTCCTTTACGTATCTGTGTTAGTGCGACGTAAAAAAAAATTATATTTAATTAGTTTATCTTCCTAAGAGCAGAAAAGAAAGCAAGATAAATAAAATATATTTTTGCACTCACCTATAACAGTTCAAATAAATTAAATTCTCCTCCTCCTCCAGGATCACTTCTTAATCTTCTCCTATATAGAAAGAAAAAGTTAATGTAAGATTAAAATCTTTCGCAATCCGACAATAGACGAAGTCTTGAAATTTAGAAAAAAGTTAAAACTCACCAAAAATATCGCCATCACTTCCGTGATCGTCCATTAGCTCTCTTAGTTCTGCTAACATCGCGTTGCACGAAAAGAAACTAAATTTGTGGATAAATAATATATTGAAGTTCGGGCTTTCGCGCCGTAACAAAATACGTGTATGCAGCCTAACGAGAAGCCGAAACTCTTCGTTAGTCATATGCCGAATTCTGTTAACGATCGCTCTTTCAAATGAGCCCTGCACTTCTACTATATTATTTATCTCACACATTTCCATTAATCTAACTATTTCCCGCAGCGCGAGAAGCTTTTCAAAGAGAGTTTCTTGGACGGACGGCATTTCGAAGGCAGTTTGAAACTGTAACGTACCTACAGCAAGCGATCGCAGTATATATACCTGTTCTAACGGTGATATGTAATTTGAAAAAAAAAAACCAACTAGTTTCAAAAAACCTGCCTGGATACAACATCTGCTAGTAAGCTGCGTAGCGATCCGCACTTGAGTTCACGCATCCTCTTTTTTTGTAGCCTTGATGAAACCGTGGTCAAAGCACGACCATGACCAGCAATGACCGCGAAAGAAGTAAGGCGTTAACCGGTTTATGCGAAAGCTGCTTGCAGAAAACATCCGGGATAGATATACACTACAAAGGAATGTTCCGCTTCAAACATATGTCTACAAAATAATAATTTTACACACAATAAAGTTGCGTCTGGTAATATAATGTGAGATTATCTTACACCTAGCATTAAAATTTTTATATAAAGCAAGTGAATTCGCTCACATCTAGATGAGTACAAGTTCGATCCTCCTCGTTGCCAATCATAAAATTATTCTCTCTAGTTCGCTATTTTAACACTAGGTAACTGCTAAGAGAAGTGTACTTTAAAGCTAACTGGAGTATACACCATGTCAGTGTGACGTAACGTAAACTGTAGCACACTATTTAAAAAAGTGTGTGAATAAATATTAAGGTATTCTCTTTGTTGGCAACAGTGTGTGCGTGTCATCAGTCATGGAGCGACAAGTAAAGAATGAGTTTGGTGAGAAGAGAAACCGTAACATCCAGTGTAAATGTGAACTTTGTACACCAAGTATTAAACCTGATCCTTTACGTACAATATATTTCTCATTAGTAAGTGAGGCTATTACATCATACTATACACATGGCAGTTTACTTCGAATGCCACAACATCTAATTCGCTATTTACCATCTGGGTTTCTCTCAACATATGCCGCTAAAGATTTAGATGAAGCATGGGAGAAACTACCCTACTATGTAAAAGCAAAACTGGAAATAGCAGTTTGCAGCCCGTGTGTCAGACATTATTGCTACAGAGGACAAGACGAGGTTGATGGTTTTGACGGAGCGATTCCAATGATTAAAGACTGTGAAGCATGTAAGAAAGAATTTAATCATGTATTTTGAACTAACAGGTAAATAAAACAGTGTGATGTTCCACTTATTATTCGAGTTGCTTGAATAATTCATCCTAACCTATATATGCATACACATATTTTTTTTCTGTTTTTACACCATCCAAATGCTATAACCTTGAATCCTTTACCAGATTTTATTTTTCTATCCTCAAATCACCAACCTGTGTAGGTGTGACAAATTATAGCTTTCACTCACACACTGTCTCAATTCAGAGGTTGATTAAGAAATAATTCGTAATATTTTATTTAAAAAGAAACCATGCTTTACAGTTTTTCAACCAATATTTCAGCTACGTGGCAGCACGTTCTTTTGTTTTGTTAAAACACTGTCGTGTTTGATGTCTTTGTTCACTGAAGTTCTTTGCTGTTGTTCTTTGCGGTGAATTCACGCACCCCTAACCGATTCATTAGACGATTTATTATTTCATCTTCCGTGCTAAACATATATATTCGATATAATTTTTGATGAGATAGCACATCATGTGTTTGCCTAACTAATTTATTAGTTCAGAGATCATAATGCATTTTTTTTGTGTTAGCCATCTTGGACAAAGATAATAAGAAATCACAGACATGACACTCTCATGTATGAGCTGTTTGACCTCGATGAGTATACACAGTTGCCGACGTATCCAACAAAAATGGCGAGATGTTTTTGTTTTATTCCGTATGTAAAAATTCATACTATCGCGTTCGTAACAACGGAATGTCTTACTCAACCTCTGATTTCAGACTTTATCCGAGTTTTTTTTTTTTTAATTTGTTTTTTACCTAGTACAATGATATTTCATAGATGACATTTATTGATGTAAGGTTAGTAAACAATGCGTGTATCTATCGTCAAGAATTACAGCTAGATGTGCATCCTGTTGAAAAAATAATTAAAGGTAAGTAGTCATGAAAAATATTTTTATTATTTAATTAAACTAAGCACTTTTGTGTTGTCCTTCACTCATCACCAACCAGTTAGCTAGAGTTGTTACTCGCTAACCTTCAACAGACCAAAGCTGGAGGAGAGGAGCGATTCTTTTTTACAAAAAAAAAATCTCATATCCTGTTCACCTTTTGGGCAGCAAGTAACCTTGTCAAGCAAATCCAGTTGCTGCAATTATTTAACATGTAGCTGTCTCACCTTGAGCAGTGAGAGAAACTCCACCAAGTAACTTTTAGAAGCAAATCTACTCACAGAACCTTGTCTTTCAAGAAATATTTACCTCTTACATAAAGACCTCTGGGTAAGTGTAGTTAACATTTCCTACATGCACCCTAACAAGTAAAAAGAACTCTGCAAAAAAAAAATATATATATATAAATTTAGTACCATATCTAACATGATGATTTTTGTCAAAATGTCTTTCCTGTCACCAACATAAACATTTCAAGAGGTAATCACATAGGCAAGTAGGGTAGAATATTTTTTTTTTTTTTGATAATTGAGCTAAGCACTTTTATTACACTCAATAGAGGATCTTTTTTTTTTAATCTCTACTAGAAGAGTGAGGTTAATAGTGAACTTGTTTTGCTCTTACAATACCTTTCAGTAAAAAGATACTCAATTACGCACCAAAACAAGTGATGTCACCTATCACGCCCACCCACCCTAAGCATAGCAGTAGTAAGCTACCGCAAGGAGCGACATTCCACACTTGTGTGTAGCCTTGACAGCGAGAGGCGCCCCCCGCACGTGCCTTGCCAAGTGAGAGGCCCCTTCAGGGAGTGAAGCGCACGGGGGCATGCGCAGTGGCTGCCGCTGGTCCAGAATTCTTCTATCGAAACTCTGGTCCAGCTTTCTTCTAGATCCTCTACTGTGGCCTTTATGAGGGTATAGACACAGCATTTCCTTGGTGTGGAAATGGGAAACCACGGAAAACCATCTTCAGGACTGCCGGCAATGGGGTTCGAACCCACTATCTCCCGAATGCAAGCTCACAGCTACGCGAAGTATACGTTATAGGCGTGTTCTTTCTTCTCTTTTAGTTTGTATTTAACTCGTTGCTGGAGACCAGTTATGGGATGTTATAGATACTGGGTAGTAACAGTCTGTTTCTCAACATTCAAGAGTGTGCATAATGGCGTCAGAATCAGAAAGAACGGGAG